>NC_139926.1:21636179-22254304 GCF_963514095.1 Eutrigla gurnardus
TTTCCAGCAATTGAAGCCATTAATCCCACTCTGATGTTTGATTCAAAAACAGGAACATGTATAAGATAAATAGAGAGGCCAAGCTGATTAAATTTAAAGCAACTGTCAGTTTTTTTTTTTTTTTTTTTTTTGCTGTGTAGTGGGTGCAGTGCCCACACTGCCTAACCTATCAGTGTGGGAAGTAAAACGTGCCACCTATGAAGTCAGCAGTCCCCAACCCCCACCCTGAACACATGTTCAACATCCTCTGGGCACACAGGCTGAGCAGTACACCGAGACACAGCTGAGAATTAGAGAGAGGCAGGGAGAGAGGGAGAGAGAGAGAGAGAGAGAGAGAGAGAGAGAGAGAGAGAGAGAGAGAGAGAGAGAGAGAGAGAGAGGGAGAGAGAGAGAGAGAGAGAGAGAGAGAGAGAGGGAGCAGTGAAGTGGAAATATGGGTGAGCATCAGAGAAAGACAGAAATAGAGCAATAAAGCAGTGAATTAGACAGAGAGGAGGAGGAGGAGGAGAATACAGTCTTTCACTGAGGAGGCGATGCTTCGTGGAGACAAGGTTATTCTCCCTCCATAAGCAGGAAGCGCCTGTCGTGTGTGTGTGTGTGCGTGCGTGTGTGTGGATGCGAGAGCCTCATGGATTTGCTGCCGTCTTGAGTCTCGGTGTTGGGGATTCATC
Organism: Eutrigla gurnardus; assembly: GCF_963514095.1. Taxonomy (NCBI): domain Eukaryota; kingdom Metazoa; phylum Chordata; class Actinopteri; order Perciformes; family Triglidae; genus Eutrigla; species Eutrigla gurnardus. The sequence goes on from NC_139926.1 coordinate 21,636,851, forward strand.
GCATCCCCAAAAAAAACAACAACAACTGCAGACTGGAGGATGCGACCGCGGCTATAGGGTGCTAGGATCCATGTGGGCCCGGTGACGTATGCGCTCCCCCTCCGTGGCTACCTTCTTCGTCACGAGGATGGCTCCGGCGGCACTGACCCAGATTGTGGAGTCTCTCCGGCTCTCCGCGGCGCGCCGCTCCTCCTCCTCCGGTGGTCCGTGAACGTGATGCGCGCGAGGAATGCTGCACACCTCCGCGTGGACCCGCTCACCCAGCCTTGCCTGCCTGCCTGCCCGCCGCCTCTCCTGACACCTGTCTCCGTGGATACGACGCAGCCGCTGGCGGGGTAAGGATGCCGAGCTCTGACTCGGATGTCAGGCTGATGGGTCGTGTGTGTGTGTGTGTGTGTGTGTGTGTGTGTGTGTGTGTGTGTGTGTGTGTGTTTTGTGCACGTGCCTGCGTGTTGTGTATGAATACAATTACAAAATCACAACCATCCATGTTCGATTTGTGTCAGGGCCTGCAGCCCTCTGGGACACAGAGACGTGGGGGAATATTAGGGTTCCCATAATGTGGCTGTGATGATGCCATATTGTGTGCATGCACTATGCAGACTAGCTCATATATAATGAATGACCGAGGAGATATCATGGGGAGCAACAAGTAACTGCGCCTCCCCCCCAAAGTACAGAGTAAAGTAGGCTATATAGTACAGACAGAGAAGACCTGAATAAAACATTTATTAAAGTCCTTTTTGGTTTCTGAAAGCATTCGGCTTTGTTCTGACATGGTCATGGGGGGGAATGTGTTCCTACAAACTGAGGAAGATAACAGCAATTTCCCTCAACTGGAGCCCATCTGAAGTCTAATGAAGACAAACACAATCCAGGCACTTCCTTCCTTCTCAGTCTGGTCAGTAGAGTTGAGACCAGGCCATCTTAATTCATCTTTATCGAATCTAGCGATTGTAAAGAAGTCAATAAGACACATCACAGATCAAGCACGTCTGGGACCACAACACAGTTTCTAGTGGGTCTCTTGACCAGAAGTCAATCGGTTCACAAATTACACACATAGATGCTGGATTTAATCCTTTTTCTTTAATTCTAAATATCACATATGTTCCCTTGGGCGCTGATTTAGTCATTTAGGTTTTATTTAACTCAATAAAAGTCTGCTTGTTTTATTTCTGTTGCTCATTATCATCATTGTCATCCCACCACATCTGAGATCAGCGTTTGTAGTTGTTATAAACTCTTACTGTTAATTCAAAGTTGGAGTGGCTTCAGAAAGTTGCAGAAATGAAGCACGTGAACATCTGGAACGGGTCAGAAGTTCTGCTTTCAGCGTTGTTGAGAACCAAGGTCTGGCTGCTGGTTCTACCAAGTGTGGCGTTGATTGGATGAACAGTTCTCTTCTCGAGATATGCGATTCCCCTAATATTATGCTGGCACCTTTGGGCGAAATGGTACCAACTGTGTCATGATCACTCAGACATAATATAAACACACGTACACTAAATATTTTTGCAATAGCACAAAGTGTACAGGAGATATGACATTGTTTGTACTATAAGCCCTGTCCACTTTGAGCTTTCAGGGCCAACTTTAGCTCATGGAACATCAGAAATCTAAAAAAAGGTACTTTTTCTGGCTTGGGGCAGAGATGATTTGGCAAAATTTGGAGCTGGAGTAATAAACAGCTGATGGAAAATGACATATGCCTACACATATCTGCACTATGGATAATGACTACTATGGTCCAAATGTCTAAATTGGCCAAAATATTCCTTCCCTGATCATGTCATGTCAAACATCGCTCCACTAAAGAATGATGTTACACAGCATCTCATGAAATGATCTATCTTTCATCTAAATAATGTGTAGTTGATTGACTTTTTCACGGTTTGTGAAGGTGGAGTGATAACGTCTCTCTAGTGAAGTTAACAGGAGAAGTGGCTCCACAGAAAAAACGTGTGAATAACAGTGAACAAAGAAAAGTGGACAACTAGGCCCCGTCCCTCACGGCGAAAAAGAACATATAAACAAAATCTGACCTGTCACATTATTATAATTGCTCCACTGACACGACAGTCAGTTTGAAGAATAAGGGTTTGTTAATTGTCATAATCATGCCTCTGTTTCTCCAGCGGGAGCCACGACTCCTCCTCAACATAGGACGACACGATATATATGACGATAGGGGTCGATTGCCTCATTCAAGGGGACGTCTGAGATGTATTATCATAGCAACAGGGCTGACCTGAGCTCGATGCAGAAAATGCCTTTAAACAGGAGTGGGTGTACAGTAGCTCAGGGCAAGGGGATGACCATTGTCTGTTGCTGCATCTATTCCATGTTTGGTGCATTGAAGCAGACAGTCTAATGCATTCGATTGGGAGGCTGGATGATTACATTGTGCAGCCACATAAAAGGGGTCAGCGGTAGCCTAAAGGTTAAAGAAAAGGCTTGGGGAGTGCTAAGTCTCTGGTCAGGACAACGTGGGTAAGTAGTGGCTAACGCTCTGTTTACGGAGCCATTTTGGAGAAGTCCTTGAACCTGCAGAAATCAATAGTTTTGAAATGAACATACATGGACTGGAGAGTCTACATGCCTATAGAGTGTCTATTGATATGCACAACAACCAATGCATTTCTAAATGTAAAAATAATATAGTCTATAATTGGAGGAAGTGGATTTGGACGGCCTTAAGTGTTCATTAAAGTGATCGTGAATCAAAAGGAGATGAAAATAGATATCAAAGGGGTCAGTTGTAGTTCATGGGAATTATCGGTGCAGCTATGAATATATTCTTTGCCTCTTTCAGCCCATTGCTTTCGTGTTAAGATATGCAAATGTACCGTATGTTCCTCTTATCATAGCTGTTTCTACTCATGCATGCTACCTGCCCAACACCAAATACAGCAGATAAACTCTGCAACTAGCTGGTGAAGAGAGTTGAGCATCTTAAAAGATAAACACCAAGATATTCTCTGTCATATTCAGAGCATTAATAAGGCATCATGGCGATTGAAGTCTCTCTCCCCTGTGTTTGTTTGTGTTGTAATCCGACAGCCAGAAGGACTGCGACTGCCTTTTAGTGCATGTGAGTGCATGTGGCTAAATCACGGCCGCCGCTCTGCACTACACATACGGCGGAAGCGTGGAGCCGACCCTTCGGTTCCCCCTCAGATCTAGGCTCTGTCAGCTTTGGTGGTTCTTTGCACTGTTGGCGATGTTAGCACTGTTAGCCGCCAGCCGCCAGCTCAGCCGTCTCCATGTCGAGAGCTGTGTGGAGGCACTAGAGAGGCTCTGAATTTTGCATCGGTCCAGACCAACGCTTAAATGATTGCTTTTCCACTTGAACAGAGCTGGCGTTAATGTTATTAATAACACGCTCTTCTTACTGTGACAAGTGTTTGTTATGAAAACTGCCTGTGTTGTTTTTTCCCACTTGGAGAAAGAAGAGCTACACAGACATCTGCATTATTAAAGCTAACATAGTAGCAAAAAGTTGCCTATGACTCATCCAGCAAACACAGATACAAATTGGATTAATTTGGAGTTGGATCTCTGGTATCTGATAAATATTAGTCAAATATTCTCTCCCCTTTTACTCAGTTTTGGTTTTAGTTTTATAATAATATCTGGCTCTTTATCTGCTAAATGCTACATGATGTTTACATAACGTTACCAGTTGGTGCCTAACTTCGTTGTTTGCTGCAAAGGGCTGTCTGTTTGATGTGAGACTGAACCATTCAGGGTATCTGTGGGTTATAAAACCCAAGTGTTATGCTAAATAGCTTGATGGTTGATTGTTAGAATAGATATCCTTAAGCTAAATTACTCTGACTAGTTGAAGTCGGTGCGCTCAGCGGGGGAAAGCTGAATCATTCCCTGAATAAATTGAATTTCACATTAAAGAAAGGAATCTGTAATAAATAGCTCTTCGTCAAACATTGAACCCGACTGTCCCACGAAGATTTGCTGCAGAACCAGATGAGAGACCGGGAACGACAGAACAGCACTGCAGTGTTAGAACCTTTCCAACATCAAGGACGCATAAAAAAATAGCCCTGCGCTAAAAATATTGTATCCAAGGACTATTTGTGGAATGAAAGGAAAGAGGGATGCATAACATTTCCATGTTTATCAGGTAAATTAAAGCCTTCTCAAAGAGTGGACTGCATTAGATGGGTCTAATTGGATTCATTTATGAGGTTGTTATTTTTGTTTTTATGGACATGTCAGTGTTTCTCCATTGACTAAAAGCTAAAGGGGGTGTTTTAAAACAAACGATATGACTTGGACCAGTCTATCACCTCAATGGTTGCTCATGATGTTTACTAATTTCAGTTTTAACATTTTTTGTAAGTTAGTTTTATTAGTTTTTTCGTATTTTAACTGCTTGGCTTGACAGATGTTATTACAGAGTGGTATTTGTGTGCTGCTTAACTTACTGTATTATTTATCCTGTCCTTACAGCCATACTAATGGAACAGGTCTAGGGATGGCAATGTTGGTCCACCACTTTGTTCCAGACTATTTCCAGGAGATTTTATGCAGACATTCGTGGTCCCCACAGGATGAAGCCTGCTGACTTTTGTTATCGCTGACTTTTTCCTCTAGCGCCATGATAATGTTGACGTTTGTAAACCGACATGTCTTGACAATTAGCGGATGGATTTCCATGACATTTGCTTCAGATATTCCAGCCCCCCAGAGGACATATTCTAATGCTTTTGCTGATGACTTTCACACTTATTTAGAGAAATAACATCTACTTTGTGGATTGGCACCGAATTTTGTACACATTTCTAGTTCATGTGGATGAATTTTACTGACTTGATCCCCTGACTTTTCCTTTTGCGCTGGGAATATTAGGGAAGTCTTGTTGTGGTTGCACCTGTGCCAGCAGTGCAAGGTGCAAAAATCGGATCATCTTTTTGTATAATCCATGATCACGGAAAAGAATCATCTCTGTTTGAAGTTACAATTAGGCATGAGGTCTCCTGGAGGTTTAATCTTGAGCTAAAGGCACAGATTGGGTTGATAAGCATATTTTTATGTTGATGGTTTTGCTTGCTTATCCAAAAAGAGACGACCCAAAACTCTGAATGAAGTTCACAAGGAGTCGTCGATTCTTATTGTTAATGTTATGCTTGTAGATGCCATACTCAAATACAGCGGGGATCACAATGAAATACATCAAGCAAGCACTGCCATTTACATTTTTTTTTGTCATTCACAATGTCATTTTTTTCTAAACTGCACTGAAGGGAATCTGTGAAAGCTGTTCATTCTCCAAGTGTGCTCGGTGTAAATTGTTCACTGTTAAAGCTGCATTTCCTTCACTGCTCATATCCCAGTGTGAGTTCTACGTCACACGACTGGCTCGCCACGATATCAGCAGGATGTGATTTGGGGGGAGAAGTATGTATTCATTAAATACCCAGGGGGCAAAACCTCAGCAAGGTCCTGTCCTAATTCATTCCGACATCAATGCAAGTGGCTGAGCTGCTGCCTTGATTACACCAATTTACCCTCCCAGCCGCCCAACAGGAAGACGTGTAATTACACTATTTACATTGGAGTGTTTTCCTCTCTTCAAGGTCCCCATGTAAGTACGCGCGCTAGCTTTGTTTTATTCTGCGAGTCATTGTGATGAAAACATTTTTTTACAATAAATGTCAAAGCGTTTGTTACGCTGATGTAGAGAAACACTCAGCCGACTCCAAGGACATGTGAGGGCTGGGATAAAAGCTGTGATGTGGACTGAACACTGTAGTCTAATGGACGGGAACTGCTCAGTGTAACTTTGGTTGTTAAAATCAAATCAGATTACAGTCAAAACAACAAAATACTGCAAAGATGACTCATCCATTTATTTTGACTGTGGACAACAGTGCTAAATAGCTATAAAGCTATGAGCCATCCTGCTTTACAGATGAGATAAAGTATTTGCGTTAAACAGATAATGTTGCTGGTCAGGATATTTATTTTCACGTCCGCCAAAGAGTTTGATTTGTTTATCAGGCCTGATTTTCTTGAAACTTGCCCAAAATGTGTATCATGGACCAATTTAGAAATCTTTAAAGCTCAATGCACTATTACTTACAAAAAGAAAAGACAAGACGACTTCATGGGCATGAACACAGTCCTCTGCCAAAGCCAATCTGCTCCACCCTTTCACCAAGTATCAAGAAAATCCGTGTTTTGTTATCAATTTTCCGTAATCCCTCAAAAACATACAAATTATTTCGCTTTTTTGCTCTTTCTGTGAATGAGACGAGAAGATTAATATCCATCACATGACTCGTGTTAGCCTAGCTTAGCATAAAGACTGGAGGCCGGGGGAAAGACAATTTACCTACAAGCACCTCTAAAGCTCAAGTGTTTCTCTGCAGTATCCATGGTTACAGCACACACAGTAACAGTCTGATTGTGTGCTTCAAATATCACTGGAGACGATGGCCAGGAAATATAACGTTAGTCATTTCCTGCTAGTCCTCTTCTAGACATGTTCACATGTCACAGTGAAGCACAGCTGTAAAGAATATAATGAACGATGGCTGGGTTCCATTTAGCTGCTTCACTTTCAGGGTCCTTGAATTGCTCATGCTGGCTCACTTTCAGAGCGTCATGGTTTAGAGGGACACTTGAATAGAACAGAGGAGCCATCGCTAATGCTATTAGTATAACCTGCTTTTCCTACCCGGACAAAATATCTGCTGTGAAGATGTTTTCGTAGAATAATATTTTTCTACTGATGGATCTTTACCAGCTGCGACAGCGATGCTGGTGTTGTTGTGTCTTCACCTCGTAGATCTGTGTGTGAGTCATCATGGAAAGATCTTGTCCTGGAGACACCTTCCACTATGGCAGGAAGAAGCACAGAGGCAGTTTTGAGTACTTAGCGAGGTGTTTATTTGTCTGTGGACAGATTTTGTCAACGCCATAGCAGATCTGTGTGGATCAAGTTGAATTGACTGTGCCCGTTTTGGTGTAGCTGGTGTGATCCCATCACAAGACCGTCTCTAGTTCTGTTTGCTTGTGGTTTCTGTATTTGCAGCGTATTCTCTTCATGCTCCGTATTCACTGTCAAATCGGGGAATGTGTTTCCCACTTTGAACACATTTCCATTTCAATATTTTTGTAAAAAAGCAACTGCCAAATGCCCTAAATGTAAATGTAAATGTAAAACAACAAACACAATAAAATATAAATTTGATGACACATTGAGAAAAAGTAATGCAGATGTTTCGATCTCTGCGTGGAAGTCTTGATTTCACTCCCCAGTTGAGATGCATGAATGGATGAATCCTCCTACTGTTTGGTCATGGAAACAAAAACGGACCTAACTGTTGAAGTTAGTACACTGGTGAGATCTTGCCCTAAGAACGGCTTGTTACTGTCTATTAATAGAGGATGGAGTGAGAAGAATGGAGATCCTTCAGTGGCGTTTACAGTAGCCTGTTGTAGTTATACAGTGTCAGCGTGGATTTGACATTCTCATACATCCCCAGGGGACACATAGAGGTCGATCCGTAGAAATAAAAGATCTAAATGAGATATCTGCTATTTGAGGACTGAGACAGACTCTTTAATGATCCACGGAAACATAATGAGCAATTACATGGTTTTATTATACAAATCATTTTCCAAACGAGAAAAAAAACATCTTTTGAATGTTATTAAATTTGTATATTATGACTTTGGCTTTGTTTGACAGATTGGAAACACCGATTCATTGTTGTTTCACAGCAGGTTTAACAGACAACGTCACTCATTAATAAGCTTCAGGTGCTGGAGGCAGGTGCATCTCTCTCACAGTGTGGCTGTGAGGAGAACAGATGTATGTGAGGAGGCAGGTGATAAATGCAGACGATTACTGAGGGAAATGGATGAAGAGCTCCACCTGCTGGCTAACTACTGGGACCACACGTGTTTGAAAAGTACTTTTTCCTAAAAAAAATAGTGTTTATGTGTTTATATAAAACTGAGGTATGCTTATTATTGTGTATGAATGGTTTCCCTTTTCTTTTAATGTAATGCCTTATTTATATTTATATTTGTATGTGCATACATTTTGGAGAATTGTTAATAGGGACTGAAATAAATTACTGTTACTAATACTACGACCTTCACTGACAGTGTGTAGGACACTAATAACATTAACAATGGCTCCATTCCATTATGTGTCACCATGAGCCACGACAGTGAGCGCAAACGCATAATGACCCGACTGAAAATGCAACCATCATTTACATTATTAATCTCACCGGCACCTTTCCTGCTTTGATGAGGCAAAATAAAGAAAAACGCCCATTCTTGAGTTGGGAAACAACAAAACAGGAGCAACAGGTTTCTGATTTAAAAAAAGGCTTCAGTAGTTACATGGCTACTTTATGGGACAAAAAAACAGTGGATTAACTTGTTTTCTTTACAAGAAAAAATTAACTATTGAACTGCATCTAAACCTCCTTTGCCTGTAAATATTAGACATTAAAGGATAATGTATAAATGTGCTTGAGATCCTATTTTTTCTTGTCTGTTTTCTCTTTTCTTTTGCCTTCTCTGTTGGCCTGTTTAGACTGATATAATGTTGTCTTGAGCATTGAAATGAAGAAAAAGAAAAAAAGAGCCACTGGTTTCAACCTCATTAGGCATTCAAGATTCAAAGCAGGAGCGAACAACAGGTGGATGTTCATTCCTGGTAGTAACCGACAAACATCACTAGATGGCAGTGCTGATTCACACATCACATGCTTTAGGTCCCTCAATGTTTTATTTTTTTTACATCAATGTTTTATTTGATTGAATGCTTTTGTCCTTCCGTTCGCATGTCATGAATGAAAGTACTCAACGTATTTTGTATCAGCTTAAGCACAAACCTCCTACTTGTCACTGTGTTTACATGTCCTTCTGGGTATAGAAGGACACACGAATGAGGGAAAACCAGATAATACATTCAATAACTGTATTCAGAGGTTGTTTGAAATTACAGAGAGGCGGTATGAATTCAGGGGAATAGGCATGTTAACAAAATAAGGCAAGGACAAATAATAAAGGATAGATGTATAACCCGTGGCAAGGAATTGAAAATGTATATTCACTTTGCAAAATAAGTTTAAAAATAAGGTGTTAAACATATAATACAGGTATGTCACTGTATGAAACAGGACGGTGTTTCGTTCCTGTGCTGCAGCACCGGAGGAGTACTGATTCACTGAGTCACAAACCTGTAGCTCGAGGCGTGTGCCAGAGCAGGCTGATTATTTCTGGAATAGACCGGGAGGCATTGTCATTTTGATTGGCAATTCTGCTGGCCTCTTCATATCCCTCCTATGTGAGACACTAAAGGTATAAATCCCCATTAAAGTGAGGTAAAGAGTCTTTCTTAGAGATGCATTAAAAACACTTTACTATATGCAGGGTTATCAGGGTCACTGAGTCATCAATTCACATTTACTGTCTTCAAAACGAGAACAGACCACAAAAAACATTTGGTGTTGAATAATATTCAGAGCGGTAAACACCCAAAGGACCAGCCAGAAGGTAATACAGTCACTATGACACCTAAACCTTCAGCAGTATGAGGTCATTCTTGATTTTTTTGAAGTATTTGGCTCCAAAATGACATTTTACCCCCCAAGGCCTTGTTTAAATGTCAGTAAGGAGGAGGGAGTTTGACTAACTCACAACCTGTCAGCTGTGGGGAAAACATCTCTGGACACTAATTCAAAAGTACCGTGTGTTGGGTGGTGTGAGGACCCGTCCTGCTCTCCTCCAAACTGTTGTCTGATACGAGGAGGGGAAGGGAAGTGAGCAGATGCACTGTATCTTTCAGTGGGATTATGATATGCAAGATTAACAACAAATGTACTGTGTTTACCCCCCCTGCAGCTACGCCACCAAGACTGATCGATAGCAATAATCCCCAGCTGAAGAACAAACAGCATCTGGGCGTGGAGAGAAGGGAGGAGGCGAAACCTCGGCAGTGTGGGGGCGGCAGATGGTGACACTGCAGCAGCACTTCTCCAGGTAGCACCCTCACCAGGTTTCTAAACGGCAAATACCAACGCTGGTGTATGAGAGCTTAAAGGGCAGCTCAATCAGTTTCACACGTCAGAGTCCGAGGGAGGCGAGTCCGTTGTGTAAAGCTTCTTGTGGCTCCAGTGGGAGATTCACAGACAATTTTGATGGAGCTGAAGACGATAATGGTGTGGAGTTTACCCATGTGAGCTTATCGGACCTCTGTAGCACCTCATCTCTTTGCTGCTACACACATTACACATCAGAAAGTCAGAGCTGTTGGCAGTCCAGTTGCTTAGTGGGGATGTAGATGGCTGGTTTTGACAAGGAAGAAGGAGGCACGGAATTATTTGCATTGATTTTGATATTTTATATTTAGCTGTCCATCATGAATCCAACAATGTTGCGAGAGTGTGATGCAAAATTAGTTGACCCTTTTATCAAATAAGATGATGAAATCAGATATAACCCAGCCCAGCTCAGAGGTCTATAACAAAAACAGGGAGACCAAGAGAGCCAGCTACTAAAAACCACATGAGTAAAGAAACAGAACCAACTACAACACAAAACTGTGTCATGGTAGTGGGAAGAAAGGATCTCCTGCAGAGGGAGAGGAGCTGCCAAATTGAGGAGTATTTATAGAGACAGCACACGGCATCTCAGGTGTGGCTCATGCAGCTGATGAACTTCCTTTCAGCACCTGGAACAGACAACTTGACACACATCACGGGGACACCTAGTGCACGGGAGGAGGAGGGGCGTCACAAATGAATAAAATAGTGACAAGGGGAGTAGCTGTGGAGCAGGAGGGTCTGGGTTTGAACCTCGGTTCCTTCTGTGTGGATTTAGCTGTTTTCCGTGTGTTAGTGTGGCTTTTCTCTTGGTTCTCCAGAAACAGTCGAGTTAGGCTAACTGTCTCTAAATATGAATGTGCAAATGGTTGTCTGTCTCTACTGCTGTGTTAAGACTGAAAGAAAATGTGGATTAAGAGTAACTCTATTGGTACCATCCTCAACTTTTGCTAATGGAAATATGAAAATAGCTGTTCTAATATGTAACAAATGTAAATGAAGTGTCCATGTCACATGGCCAGGGCGTACCCTGCACCTCTTGCCCGATGCCAGCTGAGATCGGCTTCAGCCCCCTGGGCAACTGAAAAGGATAGGCGATTACAGATAATGGCTGGCTAGATATTGATCAGCGTACATGTGGTTATCAAAGCATTGTGAACAATGTGCTCCAGGCCAGATAAACTACAGTGTAATATAATCATAAACTTGTAAGTGTGCCCTGGTGACCCTCCTGCAAAGTTTCTGTTCTCTGCCAAAGGCATTTCTGAACCTCAATTTCTGGCTGCTTATTGCCCAACGTATGCACTAATTTAACTACGCCGCTATCTGCCAAGTTATCGGTGTATCTATATTACACGGCTCTGGGCAACAGCAGTAGAAAAAAAGCTGCATCAACGCATTTTCTGAAACAAACAGGAGATTTTTCAGAACTAACCTGAGAATTATCCATTCAGCTTGAGTTACATGCACTTTCAGAAACCTTGATGCCTCAGATACTGAGAGATTTCATCTGTTTGGTGTCAGTTTAGAGCTGACTGCTTACCGTTGCTTTTGACTCTGCTGATCTGTGCCTTTGGTCACCATCACGTGTGAAATGTCATCATAAGTTTATTTAAAGTTTCATAAATACATTTATTAGAACAAACTTCTAGACACCAGTTCTATTTCTAGCACATTGTATACTTTTAGCTCTGTTTTTGGTCTCCACCAACTCCACAAACGCCAGTAAATGCACCACTTTGTTGCAAGATGGTTGCATACATACCTTGGTAGATTAAAAGTCACTACCCATCATCTCTATGTAATTATATATGGGCCTAGATGCTCTGCTGCTACAATAAACTTTTTAAACTTGAGTTGTCTCACTGAACTCGATGAAAAACCATCGAACCAAGCAACAAACACAATGCGTGGCACGAATCCATCAAAGGCCAAACACCAAATGTGATGCTGGGCTTCTGTGGTAACATCCAACGTTGTCTACGTGAGAGCCCACTTCATGTAGAGATCTGTCTTTGAAAGGAAACAATCTGACACTAAAAAAGCTGATATGAAGCGTCGGCCTGCTGTGTCCCCTACTTATTGATCTCCCCTCCCAGCACGCCGTAAAGGGAAATAATAACCAAACATTATGTCCAGCCAACTGTTAGGCTGCTGACGGCCCCTCATGATCCAAGTTCGATCCCATCTGCATATGCTCAGCGAGGTGTGAGATTAGGCCGGTGATTTGTGACTGTAAGTTAATTCACCGCTGCCCTGCTGATCTGAACGCTGCCCAATATTTAGGGTTTATTTTCCTGCCCTTGCTACTGATTTCAGGGGGATGTGTTAGTCATGGAGCATAACCTAAGACATCACTATCTCCTTCATCATAATATAGATTAGTGTTTGCTTACTCTGTATTTGTTTCGTACGGCTGGCTTTAAATCATAGTTTAACTTTAATTAATGTTGCACCAAACTTTAGAACTATAGCTAACATTTAAGAAAGATTACATTTTTTATCAGTTTAGATTTTTACTTCTGTTGCATCAAAACTTTAAATCTTTAAAAACTATTTAACTATTTAAACTAACACTCGAGGAGGTTTAACTTTTAAAAGGGCTGCCTTTTTTGGGGGGTTAATTGAGCAAAATAAGCAAGTTAAGGGACAGACTCTCAACCCAGGGGAGTTTTAGGTTGCTGCTGCTGAATTTCTCTCAAACATTTCGGTTCAGGAAGTAAGGGCCCTTTTTTGTTAACCATTTTAGTGTCAGTGTGTGAAAAATGGGTTCAATATTTACTTTGGTGACTATGGGCCAAACTAATCCGTCACAATCTGTATTCAGTTCTTCATTCCGTATTGTTCACTTCTCCCACTGGGGTTAAAATCTTAAAAGTGAATACTTAAAGGGGTATTTAATGCCTTTAATGGGGACGTGATCTCCTCCTATGTGTCTCCAGTGTGTGATATAACCTTCCCCTTTGATACTGTCTGTTGTACTTATCAAAAAGTTAAAATATCAAACTAATTAAAGCAACCTAAATGGCATGTATCTCTTATGATATATATTTCTGGTTCATTTAATCTTTAATCGTTACATGCAGTGTCTCATCCAACGCAGCCTTTTTAAGTCAGTCAGCACGCTGATGAAATTTGCTGGTGATATTTCTTGAAACGCTCACCCCTAAGGAGCCTTAAGTGGTGCTGGCGAAGCTCTGGGGGATCCTTTGTGCCTCATGATTTATTTAAGGGACAACTTTATCATTTAAATATTCCAAGATTTTAGATATGTTCCACATGAAAAGATCACAAAAAAACATTAAAATCATCTCAGAGTCATTTTGTCGGCGCACCATTTGAGATGCTGCTTATCTTTTTTTTTGCCTTGATTTTCTTTTTTTAATTTGACATCAAATGAGTTTAATGTAAAAACATTGTTCTTTTCATCTGCTCCTTTATCTCACACAAAGCGATTTTTAAATCATTGAATCATTATGAGAAGAAAAAAGAACATTTATTTTTTTAAGTACCTCCTTTAAAGAATCTTTAAACAATGTCCTCTTTGCGTATATTACATAAAGTACATTCTCTCTACACATTGTATCTCTGAATTACAGTACATTAATTAAACATGGGAAGTATAATATAATATACTCTGAAATACTTAAATGGAAAAAAAAAAGCAAATCACTTTTTCTGTTCTTTGTTTGATTGTTAATAATCTACATTTCCAGTGGCCTTATATGCAGGATGGAATACATGTATATATGAGTGCAATAAAGGATTTCATTTCCATATGCAGTTACAGTTGGATTAGCCTATATGTGGGAATCAGCACTCCTTTGTTTGATATCCACACATTCAGTGAATTACATAACCTTTGTCTGTAAGGCTTCAATATTTAAATACACCTTAATGCATCAGTGTGCTGTTAATAGACAGGCATGAAACCCATTTAGAAGAATAGCTGCGGTGGTCCTCTCCATACAGCTTGTGCTTGGTTCAGTTGTCATGAAAGTGGGGAAAGGGGTCACTTTACTGAGGAAACTGGGCCGGTCATTCATACGTTGTTGTGCGTGAAAAGTGCAGCCTATGGCAAAATGTCACGGAGCAGCAGAAACCCGGAAGGGCTCATTTCCATTTAAGACAAATATACATATTGTGAAAACATGCATGGGTGAACATGTGTGGAGATAATATATATATACAGCATGTATTCTGTGTGTGCTTCATAATACATGTTACGTAGAGAGCTTCCATTTGTAAAAAGCAGAATGTACCAAAATAATGCTTGGAATTTATCAATTAAAGATACCCCATGAAAACAAAAAACACAACTTAATGAAATAGGCTTTTCAGGAGTCCAGACAGATGTACTTCACATTTTAAATTGAGTTTATTGTACCTACATGGGCTGAAGTACAGGCTTATAAACATTCAAGATTCAAAGAGTTTGTTATCATTTTAAATTGAGTCTATTGTAGCTACATGGGCTGAAGTACAGGCTTATAAACATTCAAGATTCAAAGAGTTTGTTATCATTTTAAATTGAGTCTATTGTAGCTACATGGGCTGAAGTACAGGCTTATAAACATTCAAGATACAAAGAGTTTGATAGAATTTTAAATTGAGTCTATTTTAGCTACATGGGTTGAAGTACAGGCTTATAAACATTCAAGATACAAAGAGTTTGATAGAATTTTAAATTGAGTCTATTTTAGCTACATGGGTTGAAGTACAGGCTTATAAACACTCAAGATTCAAAGAGTTTATTATCATAAGCACAGTAAATAAATCTGTTTCCCTGTACAATAAAATTATACGTTTGCCGTCCACAGAATTCCAATTAATGTAAAAGTTTAAACAATTAAACATGTTAGTTGCTGTTCTTCCATCATAATTATTAGTTTAAAGTAAAGATTTCTTTATTTTTGTGAAAAAAGTGTGTTTGCACATTCAGCATCATATGGTGTGAACTGTATTATTTCTAATGTAAAAAAAAGCACTTGGATCATGCAAGATCAACTGGAGTCCATTCTGAACTTCAGTCATGACGGACCAGGCATTGGTTGAGTGCAGTTAAACGTTAAATGATGAGCTACCTTTTTGATTTTAATGGTTTAAAATGAGCTTGTAAACAGTCTGTTCGTAGTTGTCGTCTCTCAGCTCCAGTCTTGCTTCTCCTGTAATCTGACTGTAAACACAAAGCAGCGAGCTCCACAGGAAGGGAAGTCTTGGCCTGTATATCCACCGACAATCACAGTTTTCTCGACGCAGCAAAAAGCCGTTATAAATCATGTGTTTCATAACTCAGTGGTGCTGTTATAGCGTTCTATCTGAAAGGGCCATTACCGTTTTCTTTGTCTTAAAGGGAAACTCCAACAGTTTTACATATAAAGGTCAATTTATCCAGCACCACAATGCAGCAGACAATTCCGTTTCTATCAGCACCGATTCTGCAATGAGGTTGAACACAGAGGGACAATCAGACCGCAGACGTCTCTGCTGCCAGACTGCAGTCATGAGACCGAGATGAGGAGCGAACGAGGCCTTGTTAGGTTAGAGCCAGACAGCTTGTTTTTCCTTCTTTCTGAGAGCACTCGGCTGCACATTATTCCCCCGCATGGTCCACGGGGAGACCGGGAGACCCACTTTCCCTTCAGTGCCCAATCACAAACAGAGTAATGACTAACTCTGAACTGAGGAAGCCGAGGACCCGTGTGGTTAGCCTCATTTCAAATGACCAACACCGGTGAGAGTCAGTCGGAAAGCAGCATGGAGTGAATGATTACGGAGTGGGGGGGAAAAAGTGGAGGCAGCGGATGAAATATTGCAGAGAATAACATGAATGTTGATAGGAGTCAGGTGGACTGGTGCGACTTCATGAGGTGCAAGCGTGATGAGCCAAAACCTTAAGGAGGGCTCTAGTGTTACCAGGAAATGATCCGTGTTGTATTGTGACAGCTGCGATTGATGATGAGGCTCAGATGCTGTGAAACATCACCAGGAGGATAATGCTACCCATCAGATTTTGTATCATATTTATTCATAAAGGACAAAAATCTATGTGATAATGTGTCCAGGGCAAAAAAATAAATGCATTTTGTGGAATTCCTCTTTAATGGTGAATTTAGAAACCAGTTGTATATTTACACATCCGGAGAAACATAATTGTTAATTTAAAGTTGTGTTTTTGGTGCAAAATGTACTCTCTTTTAGCTCTGTTTTGGTCTCCACCAACTCTGGCTCTTTAGTTGCTAAATGCTCCATTATCATTACCCATTATTCCCTACCTGTGTCTGTCTGCTGTTTGGTGCTGAGCAGGTAGCCTATAGTGAACTGTAGCTTTATCGAATGGTGAGTGAGCCAACCAGAAAAATGTTTGACTAAAAACAGAACATAAAAAAACCAAGCTGAATTACTCTATACAGCACCATACAGCTGATGGAAATGTCTGTTGGAAATCTTTTTGTAATGAATCCTAATAAGGCATCATGTAAGGAGTTTATTCAAACATTAAAATGCACCATTAAATAAACATTCACTGCAGCAGGGCCGACATGCTGCACGGGGCAAAATGTCACTGAGTACAACATCGTGGAAACTTGTCTATGAAGCAGCTCAGAGGGGAAAAAATTACAAAAACATGAGCTGAGACTAGACTGACACGGTGGAAGCCATTCGAGCAAATGTCAGCTGCAGTATTATCAGTGTTTTGACACCTTATTAATATGTGGAAGTATTGCATGTGGAAGGTTTTTACAGTCAACCTACCAAACAGTAGACGGACAAAGTTAGATACTAGCTCAACCACAGGAAAACAGAGCTAAAAGCAGTGTGAATGTTGGACTCATGTTCATCAAATACATGAAGACATGACACCATGTGTTTCTCCGTATCTGCTATATATTTCCCATATCAACCTTATGAGGCGATGATATGTCAATGAAGTGGTTACATTTTGTTTCCGCTGCCCAAAATACATGTATTACCCGTTAAAGCCACAGTGTCTGATGTTTTATGTAACACTTCTGCAGAAACATGTCGGTGTCAGGGAGTCAATTAAAATACTAAGCAGCCGACGCCTATTCTTTCCCAAATGATGAAATGTCTTCTTCAAAAGTGAAATGTCCCTTAGGCTAAAGGTTAACATGAGAACTTCCATCAACAGGTTCACACTCGCTCATCTTTGCACCTTTCCATCCAATTAGCAGCTTCATTACTGCAGTCACTGAGCCGGAAAAAGGACATCGTACTGCAGACGTTGTTCATTTCACCATTCCATGTTCACCTTGTCATAAGCTGTTACATGATCTGTCCTCACCATTTATAGAAATGCATCCACCTTTGTATGCGACGATACAGTATATGGTCAAATATTATTGGCTGAACCTTTTAAAATGGGTTTTAATTGATTCTCTAGCAACTCCTCCCATCCAGCCGGCTATTCTGAACACTTTGCCTGTTTGTCTTTTTGAACGCAGCATGGAGGAGACGGTACGGACGCTACTTCAGAACCAGGACTCGCTGGAGGGGCCCAAGGTGGACCCGCTGGACCTCATGAAAGCATACAAGGTACAAGAGGGACCTCCAGTCTCCAGCAGATATGTTTAAGTCCTTTGGTATCATTATGGTTTCATAACACCGATTTGTCTGGAAACTGAAAAAAGTTGAATATATATGTTTTTCTATTTTTCATCATCTAAATTGCACATATAACACTTAAGAGAACCCCTAGGGATGATTGGCCACTAGATATTGATCTCATCTTCCCTCGTCTTTCTCAGATGATGGCTTCATGTTTAACATTTATATGTCATATGTCAAGATTATATTGTAAGCGGCTGAATCATGTGTTCAGTGCTGCTCTTTCCATAAACACATTCAGCGAGAAGAAAACGTTACAATAACTCATCAGACGAATCCCTTGAATACGAGCAGGACAAGCTGGAGTCCTTCTTCTGGCCGCCTGTTGAAGGAAAGTCCAACAATCACTCGCATTATCCATAATTAAAGTTTCCCCCTCTTCACCACCAGCCACTTGTTAACGTTGCCTCTCTGCCATTCCACACTGTGCCAGAAGTTACGCCCAGCTTGTGTGAGCTTTTCAGCCATAGAGGCGGGTCTCACCAGGAGAACATCAGCTTTGGGCATTTGTTCACCTAAAACTACAGATAATATTGTTTTCCTTAGATGTGACCTCTCTTTGCTGTGCAGATAAGAATGTCCTCTCTTAGAGAAAAGACAGAAGTAGTGTGAGTAGTGTTGTGTCCTTCCCCTAAACACAGCCCATCTAGTTTTACTTTACAAAACATTACCAGGGGTCAAAAGAAGCTCAAAAAATGCTAATGGTCTATTTCGGAATAATATAATCGTTGATATTGGTATTTTAGAAGACACTGAGAAAAACACTTTGTGTAAATTTGCCAGTAAAAGCCAGAATTCTAATAATGGAAGAATCTCAAATAAGAATATGTGGAAGATTGGTATTTTGACTTTGCCCTGAGAATGGAGAGAGATTCAGCAATAACTGATTCATACTTAAAATGTAAAACACCCATTTTAATAAATCACTCTCCAATGAGGACGTGTTTAAATGGGCATCAGATATCATTTTAAACACAATTAAAGCAGGGATATCTGTCTGCATTTATCTGAGTGAATATTAGTGATTATTGCAGTATTTATTGTCCTCGGCTGCTTTAAACTGAATGAATAGCTTCGTCGGTTTGTTAAATCCCTGCGATCTGAAGCCAGCAGGACAAAGAACCAGGACAAGCCTCTGATTTGATTCTTACATGCGGAACCAGAGGACTCTCTATAACTCAGTATTTTCTGGAGATGCTGATTCTCGTTGTTGGGTGATGAGGTCAGAGATGTGACTGGCTGAGAGTGTATTTATTAATCAACACGTCTCGGATTCGTATTCCACTTCACCGAGCCCTTTTTTAAACTCTGTGCTGCTCCACATACGTGAAAAATCAGCAGGTGTGTTCGGTTTGTTCTTTGGCGCCGTAAACAACCCCACAGATCAGTGAAGCAAAGCTCAAAAAGGGCTGCAGAAGCTTCAAAGTAAGTGTTGATTCCCAGTGAGACTGACAGCACTGACAGTCACGTTACAGATGGGTATTTGATTCAGTGTTGCTTATAAAAGTATAATGGGTTCATGGACTTTGAAGTGGAGTGGGAGTTTTTATATATGCACTGTGTTGTTTATCACGATTTATTGCAAATATAACGGGAGCCCATGACGATGAAGAATTTATTTTTCATTTCTCTGTGACTTTAAGGCATGCATATCTTTGAGCCTCTCTGTGTGTGTGTGTGTGTGTGTGTGTGTGTGTCAGGATAAACTCTTGGAGGAAATGTGGAAGCAGCAGGACAGTTTGGAAGCTCCCATCGCCACGGCAGCAGGGCTGGCTGCCTCGCCGGAGGCCGGGGGCGGAGGGTCAGAGGAAAACTCAAAGGACGGCAATCCCCTGCTAGCGCGACTCCGAGCCCTGGAGGTAAAGTGGATTGCATGGTCCACTCCCCCCCCCCCAACTGTTCCCCATTTACCCACCACTTCCCCTTCCTTTCCCCCCATCCATGATCAATATATTGAGAGAATCACATCTTTTATTCAGATGTGTTTTATTCGAGACTTGGTATAATTGGGCAGCTCAAGGACAGCACACTGGTTACATTATATCTGTGTTTTTAATAAAAGATTTTGTTGTTTCTATTTAGGAAGGATTAGACGATAGGTCGGGTTGTAAAATAGATGATAAATTGGCACTTTTTCTCACATTCACGCTGCATCTAAGTGCTGCAAATTGTGGCTTGTGGAGCAAATCTGGACCTCCATTAAAATGATTTTTTTGTCCACTCAGTAAAATCATTCTTTTCCTTAATGGCCTTAATCACCTTCAGTCATGCCCCTGTGCTAAAGCTTCGAATTGCTATTTTGGTTGTGTCCAGGAAATAACCTGCTAGGTTATTTTAAATAATCATATTGTGCATAAAAACAATTCAAAAGCTACAGAAGTTAACTACATAATGAAGTAGCATGAAGTTTTAAAATGAATGTCTGAACCAGATGATCATTAACCAGTCATCAGAGCAGTCTGCGTAGCTTCATTAGAAAATACCAGCCAGCCATGCAGGTGAGAAACAAGTTCAATCAGTGTTTCATCTTTAGAAATGAGATCACAGAAAATGAGACCCCATTAAGCTGGAGAGAGGTCCAAAGGGTGAGGCAAGACAGGACCAAGAAGTTATTCAAATCAGGAGGCGATAATTAAAACCCTGACAGAGTAGTTAACGTCTGCAGCCAGTGTTCCAGTGAATGTACAGAGTCTCTGTCACTCGCTCCCTTGCTAGAGGAAATAGGATTCTCCACTCTGTGAGAGGTGTCGCGGCTATTATCGATCACATTTTAGAATCTACTGCAAGGCAAAGCCTAAAGGTCAAATCCACCTAAAAACAGAACTCACTTTTCTACTTCTGCTTTGCATGTCTTCGATTTTACTGGATGTGATTATTCAGGTTGTTTTTACCCTAATTTTCCATGTGTTTGAGTCTAATTGAGTAATGGCAAGAATTCCTGAAAGTGGTCTGATTGAGGGGGAGATCTGATGGACACACATAGTCTATTCATATATATAATATTTTATGTTATACAGATATTCAGATTAAGATGACACTTCTACTAGAGCCGGAATAATAAATAGATCAAGCGAAAGGTAAAAAAAAAAAAGGGTAATTTTCTGTGTGGTGCTCTCCATAATGCTATCAGAACGTTGAAGTCAAAAGCAATCTGGCAAAAACAAACACTTTTAGTGAACATAAAGTCACATTGACCCTGTGTCTGTTTCGGGGCCGCCCCTTACAGCGTTCTCCTCGATATTGGACCAAATCTGTCGTCCCCTTTAGTCACTTAGAGAATTAAAACAGGTAGATCCGCACACCAAATAGCTCCCGTTTAAGGATTTCTTCACAGTAACGCTTCGAGCATGAGGCTCTTCTTCAGACGTCTGAGTCTGACGAAGTCTGAACTTGCTTAACCCTGAAATAAGTTTAAATAAATTATTGTTATTAGTGGTGTTAAGTAGGCGGTGAGAGGGAAGGTTAATGGATGTCATGCCTTACTGCTGATCCCTGGAGATATCGGGGGTTTCATTTAATCAAACACCTGCGATCGCTGACACATGAGTTGTCTGCATGACTAAGAAATGTGGAGACTCAATGAGCTCAATACTGAACTCTTGCAATGACTCATTAGAGTGAGAAATTCACTGTGATGTCCTGATATATTAAGAATTTTTCTTTGGTTATAAGACTGATTTAAATTTATGGGGATGTCAAGATGACACAGACATGATACATTTATATTTAGATTCTATGTGACTCACAGTTTCAGAAAATATCATTGAGGTTATTAAATGAGCAAATAAGCTTCCATAAATCCAGCTACAAATAAAATATTTTAATTCCAGAATGTGCCTCATGTTGTTACATTTCTTTCAGTTTCACAGCTGCCAATTTGCCAAAATGTAGAATGAAAGGTAGAAGAATTAAAGTCTAAAAACTCACTGAATCCATGGACAACATTGTCCGTTTAACTTCTGGTGAATATAGAAGTTTATTTTGAAAGGGCTCTATCCATGTAACAGGTTATTGACAATGTCAGAAACTGTGACCCCATTTGCTCGTATATATGGGGTCTTAGGACCACTGACCGAGCCTCGCTATTTCATGAGTTGGGAGTGAGAATACAGTCAAAAAGTAAAACAATTTTAAATTGCAAAAAAAAAAAAAAAAAAAAAAAGTAAATACATATATAGTGCAACCGAGTACACAAATGCAAATTTATGGCATTTGTGAGCAGCCCAAGTTATTCTGAAAATATGGCATGCCGAGGTGAGACGTGCAGTGACTTCTTAAAGGCTGCAAACAAAAACAGAAAACCAAGCGAAAGATTCACGTTGAATGGATTTTTCATTTATTGAATGATTTCACGCAGCATATGCAAACTACATTGTATGTGTATGAACTGCAAAGGGTTTAATATCACATCCTGCATCCTGATCCTGATCCTGAAGGACCAGCATGGATGCTTAATGAGATTTCAGTGATGTATCAGTAATATTTAATGTTCTGTGTTAATACGCGTGTCTGATACTACCAAGCATAACCACTCTGTCATTAGTGATGATGTTTTAGAATAAAGCGACCATCTTATTACATCTATTTTCTTGTCTGCTTTGTTGACCCCGGTGGATCGTTCTGGGTGTGTTTTGTGGTTTTTCATTCCCGTCGCCTCTTCATGGTGGCTGCCTTTATTTTATAATTAAACTTTAACGCTGAACCGTAGAAACATTACAAGCTTTTCCATTTAGTTGGAAAGTACTTTCCAGTCATTATGGCACTCTCGGGAACCTTCCATATAATCTACTATGAAAAAAAAAACGAAGTACTCCAGGAACCACAAATACCAGTGAAAAGATTAATAGAAACAAACTGAGCTGGCTGTCCTCTTTGACTAAAGTGAAGTTGCTGACTCTCCGCTCGTCAACCAACAACTAATATTTGGTGGGATTTGACAGTTAAGCCTAAAACACAGATTGATACTCAACCAGATCAAACATAATGTGCAAAAAGAAGGAGCAGAGGGCAAATATTAACATCATTTAGTCATTTATTTTTACACCCTGGACATTTTTTGTACATCATCAGAGGCAAAACAGTGCTTTCATGTTTTTAATTAAGATTTCATGCCTAAATACAATGTTTATTGACAAATGAAACACTTTTTTTTTAACCTGCACTCTACTATATCAATAGCAAGTATAAGCTCTCAACAAACATACTATATAAGGCTCAAATGCTTATAAAGTTCAAACTCATAAAACTCACGGACTTCCCTGACCTTTCCACAGACCAGCTGCGAGCCTTCAGGCCGATCCGTGGCCTTTTAAACACCGTCGTAAGATTCAGATCAGTCCCCGGATATGAATCAGTATCGTTTCAGCGGCCGGTCTGGACCAGGTTAAAAACACTGTGGCGATTATCTTCGGCTGTCACCTCGGATTTGAAGACAGTGCCTACAGCCGTGAGGTGCGGCCACTTCTTCGGATCCTTGCTCACTCCCGTCACCATCAGCCATTTCTGTGACCGTCTGTGAGCCTGTTGTTCGGGGGGGAAGTTGCCCACGGCACTTAAGTGAAAACAAGCCGTCTCAGGAAGCCTTTTAAGATTTAGTGGATTAATCATTTCAGAGGAAAGTCATCTCCTGGGTTCCCAGAATGGTTTCTGTTCCCCGTCGTGCAAGAAAAAACTCTATCGGTAATTGAATTATACCTGGGGCACCTCAAGTACCTCGAGTGAGCCTTACAGACACTGGGAAGTTCTGCAGGAAGGAGTTTGGATGCCTGAAATTTAAAGCATCATTCATTTAGGACCACTTCTCTACGATGAACCCAACAAACCGTCTACGGGGCTGCAGGGAGCACCGCTGCATCTGTCTGCTGTCTGAGAGCAGAAGATACCATCAAACACTCACACGTATCTTATTGCTGTATCTGTATTTTTGCAGGATTGACCATATTATTGATCATGTCATCAGTTTATCCGTCTGTGTGTCTATACAGGCTGAGAACTCTGCTCTGTCCATGGAAAACGACAATCAGAGGAAGCAGTATGAACGCTGTCTGGATGAGGTGAGTACGAAACACGATCCGTGTCTTGTTAAGTCTGTGTTTTCATACAGGATTAGCATTTTATTTTGTATTAGAAAACTCATATCAGGACTCGCTGTGCAAGATCCAACTGCTGTAATAAGTCCACAATGCTATCATGCTATCGGCATAATAAGTTCTAGAAAGCAGCCTGGCATTGTATTTGCTGTATAAACCACGTATTCAATAAGGCATGAACATAAGAAAATCATCACAATGATAGTTAGACCAGCAGATCAGCTGATTCTAGAGAAATAGGAAAATAACATATTCTCTACATGTCTGTAGGGTTTATAAGAAGCGGTAGCGGGATAGCTTAGCTTGCATAAAGAGTGGAGGCAAGGGGAAACAGCTAGCTCATTCATTAAAAGAGTACTCAACTGACTTGTCGGTGCACTCATTTAATATTGAAGGATATTTTTGAAACTTTTCTAAATATATTGCAGCAGAACCTGAGATATCATCTTTTTGAATTCCGCACATGTACATGTACTTCCTCGTCCAAACCTGGACAACCTAAATTTCCACTTTTTTTCCCAGTTGTATTGAATCCCACCAGAGGGCAGCGTACATAGACTCTTCTCCACGACCCCATTTGAAAGCAGCATTGTGCTATTAGCTGCAGCCTGGGGCTAGCAGTAGCTAGAAGTCTGGTTCTTTATAACTCCACATCCCCACATTGTTTCACCTTCAAACTTCATATCATAGCATTAACTAAACATAATGCTAACTTAAAATCAATTATTTCAATTCACCAGAAGTTTTTCCTTCAGTTTGTTCTTAAAGGTCCTAGAAAAGCCAGATTCATTATATGTTTTTTAACTTAAGAATGCGTAGCTGTGGTCTTATAATGATTAAGCCCACAGTCCTGGTAAATTAAAGGCGTGTGCCAGTTAATCCTACACGGCAAACGCCCCGCCAATCGCCATAAAGGGCCATGAGACTGCAGGGCTGCGAGACACACTCTGCTACATACTATTATCTGCGGTGTTAGTGGAGTCCAGAGAGGAGAGCCCGGAGAAGGGGCCGTCTCTAAATGAAGTGGGCAGACGTTGCCCCGGGCGATATGAAGCTCCTACATGCACCTCGTCTGCCTGAACTCCTTTTCCCCTCCCATAACAACACTTTGATTGTCTCTCCATCTCTTCCCCTGCTTTTCGCTCATCTCTCTCCAGCTAGCAAGACTGATTCACTTTATTTATTTTTTTAGCAGGCTTCACTAATGCGATTGTTACCATGGCGATTGCCGCCCATGAGAATTTAACGTATTTTGGTTGAGGACAAGACATTTTAGAGTTTCTGCTGCGGGATGAGTTTCTCTTCTCCTGCTTTTCAGTCTTATTATACGCATTCATCTTTTTTGGGGGCGGGGGATTCATAAGGCTTCCTGTCATGGCATGAATGAGCCGAGGCGACTTGTTTTGATAGATAGATGAAAGAGGCAGAAGGAAATAATTTTGCAGCACACAAAAGTGGAAATAATATTCCAGTGTCATAATATGCTTCTGCTTCAGAAATTTAAATAAGGGTGAAGAAGGCATTTCACATTATGCTGTTTTGTATCCACAATAATACAACTGAATTCCCAAAAATTCAGAATATTAAAGTTTGGTCAGTCTGATCCCAGTTACAATAAGGCAAGCAAATACATTTTTTAAGGGGGAAAAAAAGAAAAATTATTTAAAAAAAAAGACATTTCTTCAAGTTTTTATGACTATATTTTGATTTATTTATGAGCTGAGGGTAAAGTTAGGTACAGCAACTGCTGGGCAGCTGCTGTGTGATTTCACTAAATCTGAGTTTGTGATGCAACATGATGTCAATCTGTCCTCACAGCATCTCACAAGCCTCCACATTGATTTTCATGTACATCTCAAAGCTCCACAGAAGTCAAACTCACGACACGTGTTTAACACCTTTCCCCCCCCGTCTTTCCACATGTCTGTTCAAGGTGGCTAACCAGGTGGTCCAGGCCCTCCTCACTCAGAAGGTTTGTCTCCGTCTCTGCAGCATTGACGCGTCGTTAATCCGGGCGGCCATTAGAATCAGTCACAGTGATGATGAGTAACTGCATGTCACTAACATCAAGGAAGATTAGCAGCACACGTCTTACCTCCTGATCTTCAATAGTGAAGGAAAAGCTCAATTCTTTATGGTTTGTTTTTATTCTTGCAAAGATGTTGAAAGTATTTCTCATATTTTATCATCCATAAATCACATCAAGAGTGATCATGTGACGAAGATCATTTAAATTTAGCACTTTTATTTTAGTGATTCAAGTGTGTACTACCACAGAGGAATAATACATTAAAGTACAGCACACAGTACACTGAAAAATGTACACACATTTGGCAAAATGTACTTTAAATAAATAAAAGTCTTGTACACGAAGAATGTCTTTTAAAGCTACAATATTCTGCAAAGTACAGTACATGAGCACTATATCGACCTCACTATAGTGATTATATTTATTTGTTTACTTCACACTTTTGAATGTGGAGTCATTTGTATTTTTACTACACTACATATTGATATTTAGCAAATATCTACATTCTTAAACAAAATGGGTTTTTAAAAAGCATTTGTTATTTTTAACATAGATCATGTTTCAGAGCGCTGTCGTATCACTACATCTAACACGAACACAACACAGAGTCATGTTCCTGTTAGATTAGCCTCCGGTACACGTGTAGTTCTGTGAAACATCCCCTCCAGTCGCAGTTATCTCTCTGTTTTCTCTTCTTCTCCTCTTCCGGGGGGTTTCTAGGACTTGAAAGAGGAGTGCGTGAAGCTGCGGACCCGCGTGTTTGACTTGGAGCAGCAAAACCGCATACTGAGCGTGCTGTTTCAACAACGTGTCAAAATGTCCACGACTCCTGTCTCCCAGGTAGGAACACACGGCACGATGGATGCAAACAGGCACTGACAGACCAAACCCCGCTTCAAGGCTGTTTGAATTTTACATGAGCCGTGCTCTACTTCTAAAGGTTACTAACTTTGAAAAAAGGACCACAAAAGATGGAGAAGTCTACCCAGGGTGCTATTCAGTTCAAATTGTTGGGGATGTACAGAATGGCTGTCGGATGTAGAATTGGAAAAGGAGCCTAATTTCTTCCGTTCTTAACTAATGTGGTTCGCTTAGTATCGGCTAGACTGTAGGTCATCAAACAAGCGTTACCACTCTCCTTTTATATGATAATCATGTCACAATGTTGCCTCTTGGTGAGCTGTGAGCTGCAGAGATGAACACTCATTACTCTAATTGGAATGCTCCCCACATAGAGCGCCAGGGATAATTGGTTAAAAGTGAGCCTTCTTGTAGTATTGTTATCAATCATGTTCAGTTGTTAATCTTCACCACTAACTGCACCGTACAGCTTTAAATCTGCAAGAATCCATATTTGTATATGTAGAAATGTGGCTTGATGTCACTAATGGCAACAAACTCAGGTTATTTCACACGTATTTTAACATCTTCTTGCTAATTGTTGTGTTTTCCTGGCTTGTAAACATCGTTTCCAACCACAAAAGGCATCTAATTACAACAGAATTATCTCGAAACACACTGTGGGCTGCGTGCTCAGCACTAAAGAGCAGACGGACAAAGTTAGCCACTAGCTGGAGCTAAAAAGCAAGTTTCACAAGTTGGTGGCGAACAAAACAGAGCTGAAAGGAGAGGGAATATTAGACATCTGCAAATGGATGCTAATGTTGCGTTGCTTGATGTGTGAAAAATGGATTGCTAACACATTAGCCATAGAAAGATTATAAGGGTGATTACATTGTTTTGATGTTAGCTTTTTGGCTGCTGTCCCACCAAAAGCAGGTAATGCAGATGTAACATTGGTTGTTACCTCCACTACGCTATCCACCACTATGGCACTCACCCAGCAGTAATACCTGCTAACAACTGTATTCTAATTACTGAATGCCTGAAACGTGCAACAAGTCATTCCTCAGGATGGCAACAGCCATGGAAAGATGTTTTGGTTGCCAGATATGTCACCAAGACAGCTACGCATCACAGATATTAAATAATGAGGACTGATGGAGATTCTTTTTCTTTCTTTTTTTGGACACAAAAGTCAGAACAATTAGTATTCAAGGAAGTTTTGATGCTAAGAAATGTCTTTCATTTTCTGTCCATATCAGTGATGCTCATTTTAAACAATTCATGATCCACCTTTCAAAAGGGCATGTTTGAGTAACACACTGCACTCATGTGTTTCCTCCAAAGCAGAAACGGTGATATTCAGTATGACAGCACTGTCGAACACCTAATCTTATTCTAACCTTTCCTCCAGCCATCCTTTGATCCACAAGTTGGCTGATTCACTTTTCTGAATTTGTCTAAGTATTTTGAGGTGTATCTACGTCACCTGCCGACGGCCGCTTTGATCAGCGTCTCACAATAATGAGGCACCGCTGCTCTCATGCTGCACAGCGCTCAATGAACTGACCGTCGTCCATTTAGATCTGAAGAATGGGAACTTTCAATAATGTATACTTTTGCCCATAAAGTTTGAATATTTAGATTTCAGACACAATCCTCTGTTCATTCCTATTTAAATGCATCAGAAATCACTGTTGCCCAGGTGCAATGATTATGTGTCACAATTACCCAAGTGAAATTCATGCATAACATTTGTTTGGCGCTATAAAAGACAAGACCATTTGCTAATTGTTCCAACTTTATGGAACAATTACTATACATAATAGTGTATAACCCAAATATTGAGGGTTTAGCAAAGCTCCAAATTTTGATTAATTTTGTCCATTTAAACATTTATTATAAAACAGAAACTATACAACAAACCTACTGCATGAATCTGAAGCCAACTGCTCGGCTCCACCATGAATAATTGATGATGGACGACACTTTTGATGGACAGATGGTTCGTTTGCATTCTGAGGTGAATATTAGAAGCGAACCCCTGAAATGGATGGTCGAGCTCAGCTTGTTAGTCCCTCATTTTCAAACAAGCATGAGCTGTAATTGACAGAAAAGGCTGGATCAATGAGGAGCGTTCAGTGTCATTTTACCGGCAGGTATACTCGTGCTTGTCGAAGCCAATTACAATCACATGATACCCTTAAAGTGTGTGTCATGCGGTTGATATAGCTGTAGCTCTGCAAAGCCTGGTGCAGTGTTTATACCCACAAAAAGAACCGCACTGTAATTCATAAATCACCCATGTGATCGTGAGCCAGGACGTGCAAGGCTGCCTCTAAGGAAGTCAGGTGAAGAAGGATGACTTATTTTACCTTTGTATGTTACGTAACTTATGGACCTACCTAAAGTTAGTTTGTTAGTTTGGTCATATTCCAACATTTTTAATATGATTTTTAATTTTTCTTCAAATAGTACACAGATTTACTGCAAGATTTAAAAATGTTTGACCATTGATGAATTTAGTAAAGTGATTACAAATCCCTCCTGCATGCCAAGACCTTGAGGAACACCATAGAAAATGCATTGTTTTTATTTGGAATCAAAAACATTGCGATTGGATGGTGAGCTCATGGATGGTGAGCTCATGAACCCCCCCATTGTCATTATAGACAGAAAATTGGTTTCTATTTTGTAGAGGTAAAGTTTCATGAGGCTGTGATTGTCCTAGAGGTCACAGATCATCTTATACAGTGACATCAGGATTGAAAAGATAGTGTAACTATTTTTTAGTGCAAATGGGCTCATTGGAGTCTCAGCTTTCCAGGCATGACACATGAATGCAGTTCCAAGACTGTTTAGGGACCCCAGTATGCAGAAAAAAACATTTTTGAATAGGCGAAAATAGCACATTTATACACTTTATGCTAATCTCTTGCATCAGCATAATGTGGGCATGTCTGTAAAGGGGGACTCATGGGCCATAAAACGCATTTTCATTCAGATATCTTGAGGTGAGAGGTTAAGGGACCCCTGTGAATATGCCCATGCTAGTTTTTTCCTCCAAAAAATGGCATTGTCTTTATGCCAAATAAGAGGAAGTAACCTTGATGAAGAATACACCTCTAGCATATAAATTATATAAGCTGCCGCTGCACACAGGACAACTTATGAACAGACTTTTCTTCACATTTCAGCATCAATATTTCTCCAAAACATAACATGTTGTTTTACACTTTAGCCATGTGAGGAAACGTTATTTTAAATTGACTTGTGGTAAACTTTGAGTGTCCAAAGGTACATTTTACAATTCATTGTGTGCTGAAGTTAGATTGACATACTTTAATAATGGCTTAAATGCAAAATCTAGTGATCAGGCTATTTAATTCTGGATTTCCGCATGCTAAATTTTGATGAGAGTGAATTTTGTTTTGACTTTCTTTCTTTTGTCTTAGCCAAAGCTTTTCTAAACTACTCAAAGACTAATAAAATGACCCTTCTGTCTCTTGCAGGGAAACATTCTGCAATCATTATGCAGGAGGCAGGCAAGAAGTTTCAAGTTGCTTTGTTTCTAAAGGTCTCTTTGGATTGTCGGGGTTGTTGGCATGATTCCTCTCGTCTGACAAACTCCAGCTATCTGTATTCAGGGGACTAGTTTGATATCATAGATAGACTTGGCAATTAACAAGAAAATAATGGCAAAAATGTATGAACACTGCGGAAATGCTTTTTTCCCATTCATAGACGTTGACATGCAATGTCTAGGAATTCCCATACCAGGTCATTAAGTATGCTGCGAGCCTAGCAGAGCGGAAAATGCTGTCCTTCATCTATAACCTTTTCTGTAAAGGTTAAACTTGCAGACGCAGCTAAAAGAGGGGTTCTGTCTTTGTAGGAAGAACTGTATGCATCACTGCAAACTGCTTGGAAGGAAGAGTTGTACACGCTGACATTTTTCCTTGGAGCCCGATTTAAAGGTTCTCAATACATGTAGAGCATTAATATATAGCATCGACCAACTGTTTGCTATGTAAAGATATAACGTCTACTGGTCAAGTATGAAGTCAATCTCCCTCTGTGTGTGTTGTAATCAAGCTTTTTCTGTGCTTCGCTTAGCCGAGTGTACAAGCTAGCGCATGTGAGTCTCTTATTGTATATGGTCGCTACACTGCAGTACACGTGGTTACTGTTGATAACGTCGCCATGGAAACTTAGGAAATTGAATCTCAGATACTTCTTAAACAAGTCTTTCCACGTCTCCAACACTCCGTAAAATAGTTATTAGATCATTCTCGGGCTAGAAAATATATTCTATTTTTATCCGTTTGCTGGTGAATTCCGAATGTTACGAGATAATTTCACTGTTTCACGAGGGAAGATAGATTTTTACAACAGGAAAAAAAATGTTAATTACACAAAATTGCTAGCAGCATGAGAAGAAGAAAAACCTTTTATGTTCTAAATGCTGCCTTTGATTCACTAATAAGGCATTCCCAGTTATCCAGGAGGCTACATTGGTAGTGTAAGATTCTAATCTTGTGCCTGAAGCTTGAATATTAACTCCAGTTGTTATATTGGTCTCCAAAAAAGTCACAAACAAAAGTTTTGGAA
The DNA here is from genome assembly GCF_963514095.1 of Eutrigla gurnardus. NCBI lineage: Eukaryota > Metazoa > Chordata > Actinopteri > Perciformes > Triglidae > Eutrigla > Eutrigla gurnardus. Next base: position 21,668,146 of record NC_139926.1, read on the forward strand.
GCAAGCCTTGCATGTAAATCATTGATTTCAAAGGTTGGAGTATTTTATTTGTTGTCTTCTTGAGAGAAGTTACAGATGTGATTTCCCGCTGTGACCGCCTGCTGTGCAGCTAAGCAACATGTTTTTGTAGTTATGACTAAAAGATGGATTCACTGAAGGCTGGGAGGGTTTTTTAGAGAGGTTAGGGAATTTATATGTAGGGTGATGGGTTGGGTGGGTGATATGGTACAAAGAATGGATTGAGGTTTCATCAACTATTGCTGCTTTGTATGTTGTGAAGTCCCCACTTTGAATTGCAAGCCACACATCAGCTGGTTTACTACAGGGCTATGAACCAAAACTGAGAAATGTTGTTGTGATTTTATTGCAATAAACACATAACAAAAGGAGGCTGAAATAACTACATTATGATGGTAATTTCTAAAGAAGTACTGCCTCCATCTCTGATTCAGTGACAACTAGGGTAAGGCTTTCGCGTCACGCAAATGTTTTGCTTCAAAAAATGTTAAGTCTTTCGCCTCGTGTTTGGTGTGACCACATCTTTAGTTTGCTCTGCAGGATGATGATGGTGGATGATCTGCTCTGAACCTATTGCCTCATCAGCTTATACCTTTTAGACTACATCCAGTGTCCCAGACACGCTATGACTGAGGAAAATTGTTCCTCACAAGCCCTTTTTCTTTAAAGACCCTGAGCTACTCACCTGTCTCAGTGATGAGCCCAGCCTCCGAGATCAGATGGGTACCATGATTACAAGATATCATGGCCTTTGTACTTCCACAAAGTGGGAGCAAAGGAGCCAGAATCCATTAGGCTCTACACTCGACACAGCAGCGAGCACTCCAAGGAAAAAATGAAACACAGGTCATTTCATCATCCCCGTCTGTGAGCGGCGGTGGAGGGTTATGAGACCGGAGACACAGCGCTCTGCTTGTGTATTCATTTTCCAGATAACACAAAGTTAATTATGTTGGAATTATCCAAAATGTAAAATGTGTTTTTCATTGCTTCATCACTGTGACAACGCACCTGTTCCCAAACAGACAGCGAGCTATCTAGTTTTCATGCAAAATATTTGTGTGTTGTTTATTCCTCACATCTCTCAGTGGAGGTTTTCTGCTTTAATATTTTAGCATGATATTATGTACAATGTCATCAAGTGCATATTTTCCTTAAAATGTAAGAGAATTATTCTTCTGGAAACATTTATCATGAAGCTAACATTAATTCTAAGCTATGCAGGTATATAGATTATAAAACTGCAAGGCACAGGATGTTTTAATAACCAGTTGGACTATTTACAACAGTGGCATCGTCTCCCTGTATCTATGTGCCAAAGGGTCCTAGCTGTTAAAAGTCTGATGGCTCGGTGACAGGGTCGTCTCTCACAATGTTATTGGAATTCAGCGTCAGAGCGACACTCAAGGGACCCGGGACTGGAAGGTTTTTAGGTGCCTCTTCCCTCAGATATACTATATATATTTAATGTCTTAAAGTTAAATTGATTTGCCCACTTGGGATCTCTAAAATGGCATTTTGTTTTTGTAGTTTTGTCAACAAAGTCACATTTATTTCTTTTTTAAATTGTCTGAAAAATATTTTCTAAAAGTTTAACTTGACTTGAAAATTGGAGCACCACTACGCCTGCAGACCTTGAGCACACCTCAGCATGCAGAGCTACTATAGTCTGCCCATTTCACTCCTCACTCTGTATGCCAAAGTTCACCAAAGTGAACAGCAAGTGCATCTAGTTAGAGCCCACCTTTGCACTCATAACACTGAGCAGGGAAAGAGGCCGGAGGAGGCGAAGGTAACATGAAAAAGAGAGGTCGCAAGGTGTCGATGAGCGGGAAGTATTACTGTCCAGGGGCCTGAAAACCAGGCCTGAGTTGGTAGACGTTGTGTGTGATAGAAAATGAGGTAAAAGCATTAAAGAGGGTTTTTTCTAAGAGCCGAGCGGAGAAGACCGTGGTCTGAAGAGCAGCTGAGTGAGTGTAACCTTCGGGCAGCTCGGGAGGAATTTTGATGAGATTGTGAAATTTAAAGTGAACTCAAAAGTCCATAGAGGCTAAAGTGCATCGTCCTTGTGTTTGAATGGTCTGTTGATCAGCAGAATGGTTCAGTAGCAGTCAACCTGGAAATTGCTTAATAGCAAATTACCACTTCAACAACATCGAACTTCCTCCCAAAGTTTTCAGTGAATACTAACCAGAATAAAAGAATGAAGTTTTTCTAAAAACCCTACTACTACTTCTACTACTACTACTACTACTAATACTACTAATACTACTACCACCATTATTAACACTGAAGAAAAAGCCATTACTATAAATCTTTCAATAAAATGATGCTTTCAAGAATTATTGACCAGTTCCCATTTCTTCACAGAGGTAAAAGGGAAGACAGTGTAATATAATATTAGATGCCGCTCTCAGACTCACGGTGAAAGAGGACAACTGAGAACAGGGAAGATAAATGAACTGTTTGCAGGTTTGAGGGAAACGGCAGTCTGTTTTTAGTTATAGCTGGGAGATGAGCGAGACATCTCCAGACTTTCATTTTTCATTTTCATTGTTCATCGATTGTGAATGTTTTCAGGATACTTTACACCAAAAAACAAAGGGAAAGGTCTGGAGGTGTTGTTATTTATAGGTTGTTTACGCAATGGGTTTGACTGGTCCGGCCCACATAAGATTAAATTGGGTTGTGTGTGGCCCGTGAACTAAAATGAGTTTGACGTCCCAGCTTTAGATCTTCAGACAGAATGAATGTGCTCGGGGGCTGGGAGCAACAAACAGGTTAGAGAAGTAGAGCAGCTCTGAGAGACAGACAAACACATTGTTGGTTTGATGCTTTTAATGGCATTTATTTACAAAGAGAGAAAATGATCGACTAAATCCAGCCTTTTCATTTGAGGGACGTGCAAAGAATGTTCTTTACCACAGACAGAATTGTAGAGTTAAACATGTGTGCTGTCCTTATACAACCTTCTCAGTTTGCCCCTAAAAGCTTCCCTTCACCATGAGGAACATACATTCCTACTATAGATGTGTGGACCTTTGCTGCACTGTCCACTGCTGGGCGGATGCATGTCTGAGTACTCTGAGTCCTTAGCTGCCCGTATAGGTTAGTTGGTAGAGACATCTCCAGAACTCAGGTTTTCATTATGAAATCTAACATGAACATGTATGAATTCACGGTGTTGTGAGGTGCCTGCGATAAAAGCATCAGCACAATAGCAAATGGAAACCCTTCATAAGCTGTAAACCCACCAGCTGACAGTGTACTCTGTTATTCTGACTCTTAAGGCTGAATGGATGCAGGGATACTATGATTTATTTACACGCATCTCTGGGCCTGTCTTCATGCCAGGGTGTAGATAAGGTCAATCCCTCCCATGAAGTTAAAGGAGTATTCCAGCAATTTACTGTTGCATTCACTGTGAAACCTGCCAGAAAGAGGTATACGAAAGAATGATGCAAGGGAGGCGGAGATCCCTAAAAACTTGTCCCATAATGCAACTTGATAGATATTTTTGTCAGACCCTCCAATGTGGCTTCTATTAAAATGTAAAATCTGATTACAATACTGCTAATATGACAACAGTGGTAATAATTATATGAAGGAGAGGAAAAGCATATCACAACATGCTCTACTCTTGTTCATCCAGATGGAAAATACTGACACAGAACCAGGTCATTTAACCACTTTTATTTATAGATGTATCATACATTTATTTATTCTCTTACTTTTTCTTTTAGTCACGACAGAAAAAGTTTGCGTCACGGTCTTGTGATCTCTCTACTTATAGAATCTTCTGAAAATGTGAATTTGCTGCTCTGTTTTGATGCTACATCCGACTTGACTCATTACTTTCTGTGATGAAAACACCTTGCAGGATGCAAATGTGACTTTTTGGTACAGTGTTTGCAATGTATCTAGAGAGCTGATGATTTCTGCCAACCTTCAGTGTTTATCCTGTATTTAAAATGTTGGGCCTTGTACATGACAAGTATTTGGAAGTGGCATTGGCGACAGAGAATGTTCTTTCACCCTTTTAAATAGTTATGTCTGAATTTTATGGAACAGAAATGAAGTATTAAGAAAGGTCTCACAAAGTGGAAAAAAATGGAAATACATAAAGGGGAAAAATCTCCACAGTCCTCAATTATGCCCTTGACTTTAAGCACACGACCACTCTGATCAAGGTTTTTTTTTTAAACTGCATCACCAAAATCTCATATAGCCCTCGACATGCTGACTGTAATTAGTTCCAAAATTAATCCGCGCAAGCATGGTCAAATGTGGCCTCCTCCCAAAGTGCTTGTAAAATAAAGGCTAGCACTGATAATCAAATAATAGGTGAATATCAATGAATAGACCAAATCACTTTAGTCCCCGGCTCCCTTATGCAATTAATTCCTATTCACATTAATTATTGCAAACAGATGACATTAATGACTTTGAGAGGAAGCTGGCTGTGCCAGCCTTGCAAACGATCAATGCTATTTTAAATGGGGTCACAGCACTTTTGACACCTTTGGGTCCCGCTGATTGGAAATGGCACTGATGCAAACAGCATTTGCTGTATGCCAGGGAATAGTGCCAGCAACATACTGGCCAAAGAGTGGACCAATAAACCATCAAGCAATTTACAACACTGGTCTTTTCTAATCGAGAATTCTACCCTCTGCCTTTTCAGTGTATTTTGATGACTTAAACTACAGAAATCAAAATTGACATAAAACTAATAGCCAAGTACAAACTAGTTGAGTCCATCCTTTATCCTGTAAAAACATGACATTTCTGTTTTTTGTAAAACGTAATTTTTACACTGTTCGAGTCAGGTAACTCGTTTCACAAAGTGAAATGTAAAGTTTACAGTTTACATGGTATGTAATGTCTGTGATCCATATTCTAAAGTGAAAATCTGTTTTGTTGATTTGAAAACCACGTCCATACCAGGTTCGTTATTCAGACTTAGTTCAGAGAATTAAATTCCAAAATTATATTTAATTTACAATAGATACACAAACACCTGGGGAAAAAACACCATAGGATCAATCAATAAATCTTAAATAGACCGATGGCAGCTCGATCGCTAAGGAACTGCTGCTTCAGATTTAGAACAAGCGAGTCTATTCAAAAATAAAATGTTTGTGATAAAATATGCAGTGAAAGTCCTTTCAAGGCTTTCAACATTTCGTTCAAACTTACCTCTGACGTCTGACGTCTCTTTAATACAAGTATTTTGCATCAGATTTTCCTTTCATCTGTCACTTCGATGACCAGGCACAGTGTGGGCAAATGGTTGCTCTGGCATTGGCAGAAAACTGTACAAGTAAACATTTGTAAGATATGTCCTCAAGACTCGAGTCAGTGAAAGATGTTAACATTTAAGTCTTGGGAACACTATGTGTTGACACACCTTTTCTGTTTAGGCGTTATGGCTTGCTTCCATCCCTTCTTTGTTCCTCCGTTTTTATTCTAAATAAATGCGACAAAACGGCAGTAACTTCTGTTGGATATTACAATCCATTTATCCAAAAAACAAAGAACTTTTCTCAAAACAAAATAAAACAACCATCTCTCCCGTCTCACAGTCAAAAACAATATACCTCAGTGTGCACACCTGGCCTCATTATTGGCACACTTAACTACGTTCTGGTAGCTAGGCCCTGCCCACAGCGCCACCCTGGTCACACACTGAAATGGCTCCAACACTATGTGAATTTGGATTTTTGCCCAATTTTTGTAATGACCGACATAAAAGCTTCATCTAAATGTCATCAGCTATTGTGCAATTGCATTTGAAATATGAATAAAATGCAGTAACACCAACAGGTTCCATGCTGAGTGAATCGTGTCATAACACAGAGGCATCACTTTACACTTTCTCATTGACCAGCTCCAACTGGACCAGAGAAACCCATTGTATTTTAAGGAAGAGGCCATCTTACTATCAAGTGGAGTGGAAAATTTAATTCTATTCCTCAATTAGCCTTTGGTTGGAAAGAGACAGTCATGTATCCAGCATATCGATTCTGTGGGGTCTGTGACAGAGACGAATGGAGAGCCATGGGGCATTCTCATAGTGAATATCCTTTAGACCGCAAAGACAATCTCTGAGCCATAATTACAATATTTGTCACTACTGTTATATTAAATTCTATATCCTGTCTTTTATGTATTTTATTGCCAATACTGTGTCAATGTTATCCTCAAATGATGACATCTATTGGTTTCCAAGTATTGTATTACCTGAAGTATTTGCAACTGCAGGCATTCTTTAGAGTGTTTGTTTGTTTGATTTGTTATGTTTATGTTATTCTTTCCTAGGAGGTCCAAATGAATGGAAAAGCAGGCATCCCTGCAGGAAGGTGGCCCAGCCTGCTGAGTCTAACATGCCCACGCAGTAGTGGTAGCGGCAGTGGCAGTGAGCTGTCACTTTCCAGTGCTTGCAGTGAGTATTCCAGTGGCTCCCATACTTGGGCAGAAGGCCGTGGATTCTCCAAGCAGGTAGGGTTTCATTCATCATTATGACATCTTGTTGATACATCTGTAATTGCCATTTCTGTAATAGCAAATATGTCTTGTAATGCACAGTGCGCTGCAAGCCGGGACAAAAGGATGAGTACGGGTTCAGTATCCAGCAATCACTCTGCACCCATGGAGCAGCCAGAACTGGGATGGAAGGAAGGCCACATTCTGAAAGGCCTGAAGCGTCTCCAAATGTGCAGCTCCAAAGAGGCATCCTCACTTACGTCTGCGCAACACTGCAAAGATTGTATGACCTCCAACGAGGGAATATATTCGTTTGGTGTCAGATGTGGTCAACAGGGGATTACAGTCAAGCAAGCAGCCCCTACGAGTAAACCTTTCAAGGCTGGAGCCAGGACTGCTGCCCTAGACTCGGATAATGCAGATGATGGTTCAATTAAATTACAAAGTAGGGAATCCAGTGACCAATCAACAAATGAGCTTTCTTCCTTGGAGAAACTGGAAATCACAAGGGATGATGACAACAACTTTCAAGAAGACTCTGTGAAACCTGCAGGGAATTCTGGTCTTTTCCCCTCACCTGTCACTGACAACTTCTTATTTTTGGAGGACCCCACCGTAAAACCTACAGATGGCCTTACGCATCTGGAGGAAAAGAACAAAGACTCACTGGAAAAAAACAAGCCTTCAGGTATGAAGTTAAGTGACAGAAACAATAACCAGGAAAGGTCTACTGACCGTAAATCCAGACTCGATCAAGTCAAAAGACAACAGGGAAGACTTGCATTCAAGGCAGTCGAAACGGGGACAAATGGTGTAAGCTCTTCTATTCAGCATTCTGCAACAAGAGCTCTGAGCTGTGTGAGTGTAGCCAGACAGCGCAGCTCCTCAATGGAGGTTCCTCACTGCAGAGACCAGGCGAGTCAAGCTGGCAATGAAAACCAGCACTACACCATCTCAGAGTCTCCACAGAGGAAACCGAAACCTCAGCCGTGTGACTCAGCAAGAAAGGCATTCATACTGCGGAGCAAGAGTGCAGATGGAGGGAAAGAACAACCTAAACATACACATTCTCCTCTCCACCAAAAACTAATTAAGGGTCACAGGTCTAAAGGACAGTCAAACCCTCCTGGGCACAGTGTTCCTAGCAAAAGGACAAATCTCAGTAAAACACATTGTTCGAGCAAGGGATCATTATCTAAAGTTGAGAGAGATGAGGACATTGTGGTATCAACAAGTTCCAAGTCTCTCAAGAGTGTGTGCTCTCCCCTCGCTTCTCCTGTGAAACAGTCAAAGACATTTAAGCCTCCAGGGATCAATGAATGCTCAAAGAGCCCAACAAAATCACCTTTGCACATCACTAGACTTCAGTCGAGCAATGAGTCTGTGGAAGAGAGCATCTATGACAACTTACCATGCTCTCCGCGCAAACAACGACGCCAAGACCAGCACTGTGATGTTTCCCGTTCAGAACGTAGGTCCCCATCCCCACCACCACCACCACCTGCACCTCCAGGTCGAACCACTTCTCTTGTCCTTAGGCCCAGTTCTGACAGCTTACCCAAAGCACATGCATCCGCAGGTCAGGTTCAAAGCTCCACTACTGGGAAGACAGCATCGACCACCACCAATCCGCAATCAAATCTTCCTTCTTTTTTACAGTCGCAACAGTCCAACACAACAAAGGACAATCAACATACAACCCCACCAATGGGTGCTGATGGTAAGCCACTGAGAGATATCCCTGGCAATCTCTACCATACCCAGTCATCCAAGATTCCACCCATCCCAGTTCAAGAGTCTTCAGAGTCAGTTCAGCTATCTATGGACAGAACTGCCACATGCCATGATGAACATATTGCTCCCTCTATATTTCCCAGTCAGAGCATCTTACAGAGGTCCCAACAGAGCGTTAGTGAGCCAAAACTTTCAGAAGTCTTGCCTCAGGCATATTCTAATGTTTACTACCATGGGATTGCCAATGATCCTCAGATTTCCACGTCAAGAGCTGTGAAAATGGCTCTTCCTGTAAATGCTAAATCTCACGAGGCAATCGCTGGACAGGAAACTAATACCTTCCTAGTTTTCGGAAGACACAACAAAAATGAAACAAACTCTACCGCAAAAAGCATCCACACCTTTCAGACTTTTACGTGTGATCCCCAGATGATACATGAATGTGGAGGTCATGACAAGGTCCGCAGAAAGATTGACACTCGCTGTAACTCGCTGGATTCTGAGCCCACTGCTCAACCTGTTGCATCGGACAGCGGTGTGATGTTAGATTGGGGATTTGATGAGGAAGGTTGGCTGTTTAAGCGGTCTGTGTCTGTATCAACCAGACCTCCACTTAAGCCAGTAATGGGCATGAATGGCGCTAAGGCTCGTAGCCAGAGTTTTGGAGCACGCTACATGGAGAGGCCAAGCTTCAACAGATCTGGAAAGGTCCGTACCCAGATCAAAACACACTCAGGTAGCTCCTTGAACTCTCTTAGTGATGTCCTTCCAGGAAGTATGAGTTGCTCCAGTAGCTACCATTGTCCAATGAATCGATCCCTTTTGAACAACTTCTTGATTGAAGAGGGGCTGACAGTTCCTTCACATCTGGGGTCCTCCAGTGAAAGACTTCAGAGTCTTAAACACCAACGAGAGCAGGCTAGGCGCCTTCAGATTGAGCAACAGTTTTCAAGCGCCTTCGGTGAGCCCGTTTCTGAAGAACCCGAGAGACAGAGTACTATTACCACAATCGAAGAGAAAGTGATGCTCGGCATAGAGGAAAACTTGCACAAGTGTCAGGAACAGGAGAGAACCAGTGAAGTGAAGCAAAAGTCAGGCTCAACCTTGGCAAATTGGTTTGGTTTCCGTAAAAGTAAGCTCCCGGCTCCAAACAGCAAAAAGGCTGATCCACCGAAAGTCAAAGAGGACAAGAGAGAGCAAAAGATTACATCACTGCTAGGGGGAAAGCAGGCAAAGTCTGACAAAAAGAGAGACAGAAGAAAAAGTGATGGAAAAGACTGGTAAGAAATTCATTAAATCTGTAATAAATGGCAACTTTTGACACCAAATACCTTGATTTTGAGATCTTCACTTTCATTAAATCGTCCTCTCATGATTAAACCATCAGTTTTTGTTCCAGCATCTTTCCTCGTACATGATTGCCATTGAAGTAATGTATTGCCTCTGAGGACTTTGGAGGCAATAATATCAAGTGGTCTTAGACACTTCTCCTCAGCCTAGAGACCATTTGAGACACATTTCGTACAGAGGTTTCGAGTGATAGAGGATAATTCATCAGCCAAATCACCCAGGGCATGTTGATTCAGTATCAGAGGATCTCGGTATGTAGTGATCTGTTGACAAACTGCTTTCTTTCAGCTCTGTGGGGAGAAGAGAGTCTCATGATGCTGTGCGGGCGTGCATCTCAATGCCCTGCCCTGGAATGTCTCTGAATGAGATACAAGGACATGCTGACATCATTGGGGACCCAAAGGTAAATAAAATCACTATCTAATTCAAAAGGGCAAGTTATTTTATTAGTATGTGGCCGTTTTACTTCTTACCTCAAGAATGTCTTCATTCTTGCACCCTCAACCAAATGAAAACAGAAAGACATGACTGCTTTAACAAGTGAGATGTACTTCAGGCTGATTCCACCAACTGTCCCTCCAACCCTCTTACACACAATTTCATCATTTCAGCCTTTATTACCACATCTTCCTTTCATACTTTTATTTATCACTGCATTCATATTTTTACCACTGGAGTCTATTTATTCATCCAAAGAAAGTATCAATAATTCAACAAGTGCACACAGCAAGTTTTCAAAAGGTATCAAGAACACACATTATGTTGTGGTTTGAATATTTGATTTGTGTTAAAGTTCTGACACTGTCAAGGTAAGGTGACATGCAGAAGTATGGAAGACAATTTTGTTTTTTGTCCTCCTACAAAAAACATATAGATGCCGATGATGAACCTGAGAGCTGATGGTGAAAATGGATCCCAAGTGAAGAGCCCCAACCAGGATGCTGTAATAGGTCAGATTGTTATGTTCTCTGTTGTGAAGGACAATTCCTTACAGTCACTGCAATTAGTAATGGACCCGTTGAAGATCTTGCTACATGAAAAACAAAACTCAGCTAACTCTAAATGTTTTAGCTTTCTAGCATTAAGAGTTGTATCTGTGCTTACCATTTTTACAGTTTGCAGACAGAAGTGAAGACCAAATATGAAAGATATGTGTAAGTCATTAACATGATGAATATGCTATGAGCATTCAAACAAACATGCAAAATGCAGAATTTTGTGGTTGTGCTTTGTTACTCCATATTTATGTTCTTTTTATTTGTTCTATCTCTGCATTTGTTTATTGTTTCGGGTGGCAGTTTGGATCAAGGCACATAGGAACCATTTCACCGTGGTTGTATTTCATGCAAAGTGTGCCCTTTAATGGGGATATTGTATATCTAGCCTTGACTGCTCATCTTCACAGATCCATGCACTGAAAATTTGCATGCACTGGCTCATCCAATCAAGATGAGCCTATTCATCCGTACATAGGCCCACTCCTTGCTGGTGTGTTTATGTGGAAAAAAGTGGTGAGGGAATATCGACTGGATTGTTCCAGCACTGACCTCCTGTAGAGATGCGTTGTCATACGATGAGATTGATGTGGATTTCAGACTTTAGTTTTCAATTCTGGATCAATGAATGAAGCTGGGCTTAGTGGTGCAAGTGGAGGAATAGTTCTTCTTATATCGACTTTGGGGAAGAGTTTGACTAGTTAAGCTTTGGAAGCATTTATTTTTATAGAATAAATGGGGTAGCTCAGAAAGACTACATTAATTTTTCTGAACAGTATTCCTTTATATAAATATATATATATATATATATATATATATATATATATATAATAAAAAATAACAGTAGGTGTTTGGTAATAGGAACCCCACTCCACAGGTTATCAAGTCCCTGCCAACCCTCGGGGATATATGAATGGTCAGCTTGCTTTTAACACATATATTACTTTGTTTAGCTCGTGGGGTTGGGATCTATAATTGCATCTTATCCATCAAGTTCACCAAATAATACTTTTTGGGTAAATGTAGAGACCAAGGCCTTGGACAGTGTAGTAAGTCCAGCAACTTTAACGTGCTCTAAGGTCGAAAAAAAAAACTAATAGAAAGGAAACATTCTTCAGGCACTCTTCTGCAGACAAAGGAGAGAAAACCCTTTATTTAGTCGGGCATAACAGCTTGACAGAGTAGCAGAGGAGGTTTAGGAAAGAGCCAATTGTGTCAATTTGTCTAATTCCTGAATTATCTAATGACCCAACAGTTAATGGTGCGGCATAATCATCACATGACAAAAAAAAATTGAGGCAGACATGGAGAACTGTGAAGTTCATATAACAGTTATATATTTCTCTGCATTGGTGTTTTCTCCCCGTTTGGGTCTGCTTGCTTCGACCATATTTTGGATCTTATTATCAGTTCTATTCAGAAACTCCAGGTCTAATCTAGTCAAAGAGATGGAAACTGGACAGGAAGTAAAACTTATTTGGTCCTCATTTTATTGCGGTCAGTTACTAAATTAAAAAAAGCTGCAGATAAATCTCTCCACATCACTCAGGTAGAGGACCGGTGACATACGCTGCTGAAATTTCATTGGCCGGAGTGACATCATCCGCAAGGCACTGCAAATATCAAGCATGTTGGATGCGGGTGGACGCCTGCCCTTGGGGGTTAATCACCTCATTAAAATTTCAGCACAGCACCAGCTAAGCATGCTCACCCTGACTGAATTAACTTTGCCTTCAGCTGTGAGCAGAGTTATACCATCCAGACTTGGCATAAAGTTGATATAGAATTGCTTCAAGTTGATGCTCCCAACAAAAAACAACGTTGAAACAATGTTTGTAGTTTTACACAACACTGGGAAACTACATATGTCCATATTTGGCGTTCTCATCAAATTGGATTCCTTCTTCTCTTTTAATTTAAAGGTCAGATGAAATTAAACTGCTCGCAGATCAGCTGTGTAAATTACACATCCTGAGCTATTTCCCTTTCTTTCATATTGCCAATCAAAAGAGTAATTTTAAAGGATTTAACATTATGAACATTCATATAGCGGCAAACACATTTTTGCAATGTAAAGACACAGTGAAATAATGTATTCATAAACAGAGAAGGAAGTCCCTCTGTGTGTGTTGTTGCCTGAGCTTCTCCTTCGTTCGTTGACATAGGTGGTCAAATGCATGTTTAGCGTACCTCATGGTTAGCTCACGTCCGCTGCTCTGCACTGCGGTAACGGCTGATAATGCCGTCCTGAATGACGGCGCCCATCCTCCTTGGACACACATCGAGTGTTGGACCTTGGCTCACTGAATCAAAACAAAAGTGCACACGTCAGTATGCAGGCAGCTGATTAGCGAGTCAACAGCTTAAAAACGTACCTTCAAATGTATGGAATCTAAACAATGTATGTTTATTCACACCAAAGCTAACAAACGCTGCCGGCCCTCGTCTTGTATAAACTTTGGTTACGTTACGTCTCCGTGCTCCTGCCAGCTGAGCTGTCAATCAACTCATACACCGGCCAAATAATAAATCAGAGCATCATTAGTGCAGTGTTTTTCTTTTGCAACATGGAGCAGTTATGAATTGAGCTTGGCATAACAGAGAGGGGATGTGATGTCGGGAGGACAACAACCTCACCGTCCCTGAGAAAGGCTTGTTGCAACCAATCATTTCTCAGCCTATGAGTCTGACTTCACAGCGTGTCACAGCGGTTCTTCTTAACTTCCAACTAAAAGACCAAACTAGTCGATAACGTCTCCATTCTATGTCCTCTCAATTCAATTATCTGTTCTTGTTTACAACAGGGTAAAAACAACCTTTTTTTCCCTTTCTTTATCTCAAGCGCTGCTTCACTAACAGATACTCAAAGCTCATTTTCAATTCCCAGAAGCTGCAGCAGCCATGTAATTGCTACGATGTGCCTATAACTCACATTATATAACAAATAAAGCTAATCCAAGCTAGTGAGGCGTTTTTCAATGCTGCATCACCGACATTTGCAACTAATTTGTATCTGGTTTATTTCAACTGAAAAGAACTAAACAAAAAGCCATACATGTGCAAGATCAACATCCGCCTCCCATTAACTTCCATTCTTTGCGAGAAAAAGGCGGGAAAACAACACTAATTCACATCTTTGCATTGACATGGAGAGTATCGGCTCTGCGAGCTGCGTTCACTCGTCTGTATTCAACCATGTGTGACCGTACATTTTTACCCTAAGTCCACATTTTCTTGCAATGTGATGAATTTCAAAAATTCTATTAATTTTAGCACTCTAGCTTAAAAATTAAATGGAAAAAAAACAGAAGAAAAATGAGCCTGTAGCCCAGAATAGGGATGTAAAGTCTCATGTGTGCACAACTTAATTAATAAAAGGGGAGCAGCTGTTGCCTTTGCTCTAGCGTGAGATTGCCTGCAGGTCCCTGCCATGGGGCACATATTAAAACATGAGCCTGCATGACAACAGCTAGGGGTGTATTTTTGTTATTTGGATTTTGTGAGAACTGGACAGGTGCCTGCATTCATATATTAAGTTTTTTCAGATAGAAGTTCTGAAATATATGAATCTCTGATCCAAATCTAAATTAATCAAATGTCACATATTTGAAATGCACAAAGCTTCCAGGTTTTATTAGTGGAAAAACTGCGTTATAATGTGTGCGGGGGGGACAGCACAATGTCAGATTTTTCATCTCAAATTCTGCATCTTTGATCACAAAGTTGACGTACATCACCTACAACATAACTGTGTGTGTTTGACAGTTATGTTTGACACGTGGCAAATAAAATACACACATTCGCAGTGTATTTAAGTTTCATTTCACACGCTATTCCGTGCATTTCATATTCACAGTGTGATCAGTGCATGTTAGTGGTCACATGACCACGTCATCTCTAATACAAAGCAGCAGAGGTTCAAGTGGGCTTCATTTGCATCGGCCAAGTTGTTCTCTGTGCCGGGGCTACATGTATACGGTGTAATCAGACGAAATCATGACCCAACCTCACATTAATGTGTAATTAGATGTACTGAACCACCAATTTTCAACTTGGCTTTTAACAGGAAACCATCGCCAAGCAACAGTATAATCAGCTGATTAGAGCTCAAACAGTGGCATGAGGGAGACCGCAGAGAAGATCCACTATTATTGATTGGTAGAGTTGCCCTCGTTTAATTTTTTAGTTCTCGTGTATGCCGCTTTATCCACAGCCTTGTCACCAGGAAACATGTTGGCATTAAACTATTATGCAAACCACCGATGCATTTAATGTTTTTGCATTTAGAGATGTGTACTGGCGACGAGTAACCAGAGTAAATGATCTGGTCTCTGGAGACACTAATGTGGGAAGTTACCTAATATAAATACGACGAGCAAGAACATCACCTAAGAGCGCAGGCAGGGATGGTTGCCTCAACTTAACCAATCGTTTCACAACGTTAACCCCGTGATACAAGGCATGAATTGAGGTGTTTTGTTGAGAAACATGGACCTTTATCGTATCCCCCGGTTTGCAGAAATGTACAACATGCCAACATTTTTTCTGTTGACTGGGTTGTTATCCTTTTCGAAGTGAGGAACAGTTTATTCTCCACATGGGACATTATTTTATTCAGACTTTACTTGACTTTACTACAGACATTTGACAAACAATGGACTAGGCAGTCGATTATGATATTAGTGTTCATATTTCAACGTTTTCTGTAGCGCCACTCCATGGTTTCCCTGTTGTTTCGTTCCTGTTCTCCCTCTCTTTCCCTCAACCCTGAGCCACTTCAACTGTTCTCCTTGTGCCGCAGGCCCCGGCTGCAAGATGCGAACGTTGGACAGTGGGATTGGGACCATCCCCCTTCCTGAATCCTGTTCCTTCTTCTCATCCATCCTGCACTTCCTCCCCAAATCCTCATCAACCCCAGAACAGTCCCTCAGTCCTCCCAGTGTCCCCGGTTCCTCCAGCGAGGACATGTCCCTTTCCCCATTGCCCCGGTGGAGAATACCCTCCGGCTTTAAGGACGGCAGCCATGCAAGGGTGCCAAACTCCCTCTCCGACTCCTCCATGACCCACATCCAGTCAGTGCCTTTCCCCACTGTGGCCTTCCTCCAGCCCATCCAACCCCCGTTTGAACAAATTGTGACCTCTGCCAGTGTGTGTGATACCCAGAGCAGGCTACCCAGACCACCACCAGGTACAGTAAAGCCACAGATGCTCCAGCAAGAAGCACAGCGCAGAAGTAAAGATGATTCTCGTAGGGTTTCTCCTTGACATACAGTGACATTTTCGTATTTTATTCTAAATATCTTTATTTTTTCTTCCTGGCTTCCAGAGGGTTTTCTTTAGTGCATACTAACTGTATGAAGGGAAAGCTCTTCCACTTAACTCCTGCACTCATCTCATGTAATCTTTACATCCATTTGTTTGATATGACAAATTGTGCTGTATGAGCTACAGAGAAGGCTGCAGATCACCGCCATCTGTCACTCTCCTGTAAAAAGGACACATCCGATGAAAGTTCTGCTTGGATTGATTCATTATTCATTCATTCATTCATTCTAAGGAGCATGTCAAGGATCTACATTCCCACACCAGGAAATGCATTTCCTGAAGAGCCACTCATCACGCTATCCGCTTTAGCTTCACAAGTGTGCGGGTGAAATTGAAGGAGCGCGTGCACGTAGGTAACGACACATAAAATACTGCTGAAAGCGCCGGTGATTCTCGGTGTGTCATTCTGACAACCAGAGCCTACGCCACCAAAGGACGACGCGTAGACACAGTCTGCTCAGTATGTTAATCACACAGCAAGCGCCAAAGAAAAACACGTATTTTCACTGTCGAGAGGAAGACTGTGTTTTTGTGTGTTGGTGTCTCTTAATGAGTCATGTTTTCAGAGCGAAGCCCCAAGGGCTCTCCACCACGCACATATTATATATTTTCATCATCTTCGGAGGGACTGCGGTGGAGGGATGGACAAACGTACATCAAATAAGCCGGAGCTCACTTAAAGCCGCTGTGTCTCGCTCGAGTGACTTATTATTTGAAAATGATTGGCAATCTGTTCCAGTCCAACTAAGAAGTGCATAGTGCATAGCTGTATATCCAAAGTCCTCATGTTTTCAACCCGCCTATAGGGGGCGGGACCCACTGAGGCTACAGACGTATTACGGGTCAGTGGAGGGACCTCACTTGCAGGAACTAAAAGCAACATCCGCCATCTCACTTGCACCTGCGGAGCTGTGCATTGTGGGAGTTGTTGTCCAAAAAGTCACTGCCTTTTCTCGGTCAAGAAGGCACCAAAATTTGAAATGTATTTTACATTTCGACTACATATATGACCCACTTTCAATACAGATTCATGTTTCCACCAGTGAAGTATCCCTTTAAGCACCCTGTCTTAAATATGCACTTGATGGGTACATGCATACATGATATTTTGCTACTGAGGCTAATACTTGTCCCATGCAACAAGTGAGCTTTCTCACCAACTGATAGAAAACATGGAAATAAAGAAGGTTGTTTTCAAATAGTAACTGTCTTACTTTTAACATTACAAGAGAAAAAGCCTCTTGAATGAGGTATAAATAATAGGTTTTCTTGAATGATCACGTTACATTAAGAGCCATTAGCCTAAACTGAGATCTCCCTGTTAGAAAACCGTCAAGTCTACATACTTTGCTAAGTTGTCAAATTCGTTTGTAAAAGTGTAACTGACATTGAAGCCCCTCTGGACCCACAGACGGTACCAATTGCAAACCTTACATCAGAATTTAAAAAAAAAAGTTGGTCATTTCTTCTGGTTTGATCAGTTTGATTTCAGCCACCTAAACTCCATATCTGGCAAACTAAACTCAAGCTTCTCCTGTGCCGAGTTTCAGTTCTGTGAGGCGGTTGTCACTGAAAGGTCAGAATTAAAAATATTTCATCTTCCGAGATGCCAGCAGCTGCTCCTTTAGTCCTCACTCAGATCTCCTGCCACGTTGAATTCAGAATGATAATCTCGCTCTCTTTGAAGATGTCAGATGTCAGACTGTCGGTGTCACTCCATTCTCGTAACTCCACATTTGACTCTTTATTTGACAGGAGAGAGAACGCCGTCCGACTGCTGAGTAAAACCTCTGAAATGTGTTTTGTGCTTTTTTTTTTTTCCAGGTGGGATGGAACCAAAGAAGATGACCTATATCAAATCGAAAACACGAGCCCCTCCGAGCCAACAGAAGGAACAGACAAGACTTCAGCTGGCCAACTGTAAGACATGATGATACAGGTTTATTATAGTGACGAATTTGGGGAAAATGTTGGGTCAAAAACCTTTTATATTCTGGGTCCAATTTTCATCATTTTTTCCCAGCGTTCACATTTTCATTCTCTAATTTTATTATCAAGCATGACACACACTGGATACTAAAAAATAGATTATTTTCAGGTTATCCCCTCCGGAGTGAGGGCCTTACCATTAAAATAGACAATTATCCGTTTAATTAACTTCGAGCTTCAACCTTGGAAATTACAAAAGAATATGTGTTCAAATTCACATGGGGACCTTAAAACTCTCCAAATGCTGAGGTCAAATTACTTTTTGGACAAAAAAACAGGGTCACAGTTTGTTCCGTGAGTTAGAAAAGGGGTTTAAAAAAAATGATAGGACACTGAAAGGTTGTATTGATGCGATGAAAGTTCACATTTTTATTTCATGAAAATAAATGTAGAATCCGCTTTCAATAGCCTTGTCATATTCGAAGATTGCCTTGAAAACACAGAGGTATGCAGATGAAGAAGTGGAAAAAATTCAGATTTTCAACATTGCCGTTTGCCTCAAGAGTGCACTCAGAATGCAACACTTTCCTGTAAAACTAATACCCTTCCTCACCGAGCAGCAATAAGTTTAATGGTGGCAACTAAACACATGACAAGTTCCCCAAACATCATCCATATCTCACTACAGAACATTAACGCTGGCATTTACGTGTGTGTGTGTGTGTGTGTGTGTGTGTGTGTGTGTGTGTGTGTGTGTGTGTGTGTGGTAGATCATAAAATATGCACGTGGGTTAAAAACACGGATCAGATGGTTTACTTAAAACTGTTTTATTCACAGAAATACACTCATACAGATAATATACATTACAGTTAATATATAATAATCTGATCAACAACAAGATCATAACACATCTATGAATCGGACCTGGTGTCAGTTTAACTGCAGCTGGTTCATGTGGTGATGATCAACATGCAGGGCAGCAGGTTTCTTCAAATATCATCCCTGTCCACTGCAATCAAAGCCCAAGTTGTCCGTTTCTATTTGCATTTAAACCACAGTTGTGCGTGCAGAACAACTGAAAGTGATGCACGATATGTTTACTTCCAACAGCGCATTGAAATCTGGATAAACTGTAATTTAAGGTGCTCTGCAGTCAGCAGAAAGAGTTGCTGACTTTCCTTTGAATAAAATTGGTGGTGTATGTGCAGCTTCTGGGCATTCTGAGGCATTATATTACAGTTTTTAATTTAACCATATCTGGAGAAATAAACACATGAATATTGCATTTAGTATTTTTTACTTTTCTTTTTTACAGTATCTGTTTTATTTTTGTTTGTATGACGTCTTGCTGCAGCATCTCACTCTCCGACTCGATATCTTCTATTTCAGAGTTTATGAAGCTAAGTGAGCCGACCTGAAGCAAGGAACGAATCAATCAGTTGGATTTATCACCCCAAAACACACATGGAGGATCCCTGAGTCCCAAAGATTGAACATGGTGTCTCTGTATCAGGATGAACCCCTCAGAGCTGGACACCGAGTGAGCTCGGCATTGGTGGGCTTCCACCTCAGTGTGGCGTTGAGATACTGAGTGGTCTTTCAGGGCTGATGATGAACCTTCTGGCAGCCATTCTGGAGGTCTGCAGCTCATTGGCTGTGAGCAGCTGCTTACATACAACTCTCACAGGACGTAAACATGAACATTTTGACAAAAAAACGTGAACATGACCATGGTTTGGTTTGTGATATCAGGTTAGCTATTGTAGCACTTTCCTGGTGGATCATCTTATAAACACAGTTGCACACAAGCTAATGCATGTACAGCAGACACCGTTAAAGCTAGCGTAACGCTGCGACATAACCATGCCTATGAGCTAGCAAAGCTAACTGTCTACTGTGTCTACTCTTCCCTAATAGATGCATGGAAAAGACGGTACAGGAAATTATTTCATACATATCTCCCGGTGGTTAAAACTCCAAGTTTAGCCCACGAGTGGACGGAGCGAATACTAAACACAACAGCTGACATGTTCGCTAACAATTTTTCTATTTTCATATCCAGCAGACACAAAGCAACATCCTATTTGATTGTTTCAGACCACTTTAAATCTAATATTCTAAATGCAGTGTTCTATTTTTATCTCCGTTTTGGTCTCCACCTCCTGAGAACATAACAGCCGCACTATAGCATTGACATTTGGTGGGAGCAGTTAGCATGCAGTGGGTTAATCTGCCTGTGTAGCTGTACAACCAATGATAAATGAGCCAAAAAAATAATAATTCTATTTGTAAAAAAAAAACTGATAAATGCAGATTTAAAAACCTAAATCATTTTGCACAAGCATAAGTTCACCACCAGACCGCCATTAGAGATGACTGATGCAAATCTCCATGAAAATCCTGCTCAGCATGGAATATTTAGCCACATTTATTTGTGAAGAAGATCTAATTCTGCTTTGGATCTAAGCTACAACGCATATGTCAGTAATTTATTTTCAGATGGAACCATAGAAAACTCAAGATCTCAAAAGAATGACTTCCATCCAGAAGACATTTTATGTACAGCACTTACTACTGATTACCATTCATGAGCGCTATACCTGACTGAGTAATGTGATTCTTTAAAGTGTGCACTATCTTGTTGGAAACTTTTTTTATTGTCACAATGTTAATATCATCTTGCATGCAACCATCCTCTGACTTATTCTAACGGCAGAAATGCAGCGTATGTATCTGATATCCATCATATGAAGAGTTTCATCACAAGAAGTCAAAAATAACTATATTTGAAACTTGATGTTCACCGTATTAATGACATATAACACACAATCTGTCATTACTTTAAAATGTTATCCACACCTGAAATAACTTCAGATTTATGTCAAGCTTTGCAAACAGTGCATGTCGCATCTTGTGATGAGACTCTTCACATAATGAAACTCTTCACATGGGACCTGCATTCTGCAACAGAACATTTCACATGTTTCCACAGTTATGACATCAGGACAAAGCAGTGAGTTTTGCATCTAACCTTATTTATAAAGCGCCTAGTAGGCACATTGTGGACATTGTTGTGCTAGCTCAGGGAAATTACCATTTATTGTCTCTGATAGATGCTGTGGATTTCATGTGCAAACCTCACATATAAAAATGTACAACCATTTCATTGCAGCCAGTGAACCAGCCCAGGCGCTAAGAAAAAAAGATTGGCTTTGTACGTTTCGGCGAATCACGGATACATGGAATGTCAACGTTTGCAGTCAGTCTGTGCATTTGACGTATTTTGAGCAACCATTATTAAATGGTATGTGTTATAATAATGAGTATAACAAGCGGAAATGTCCAGTAAGGGAAGGTGGATGGGTGAAACAACCACAGGACTTTCACTCAGGAGAAAGCTTTTCATGTAAAACTCGACTTTATCGCTGATACAAAACGTTGTAATTGTATCAAGAAAGTCTGCTTGTGACTTTTTAATTTATTTACTCTAATTACATTGTTAAGCTACGGTGTTACGCTACGGTGTTACGGTACATTGTTACGGTACATTGTTACGCTACGGTGTTACGGTACATTGTTACGCTACGGTGTTACGGTACATTGTTACGGTACATTGTTACGCTACGGTGTTACGGTACATTGTTACGCTACATTGTTCCGCTATGGTGTTACGCTACGTTGTTACGTTACATTAGTATGTTACATTGTTACAAACAATTAACTGTTTTTCTAACCATAACCAAATAACCAAGGTTTTTTTGCCTAAACATTCCGTTGTGCGTGTCTGTGAGCGTGATCTGAGGCTGATCTAAAACGTATTTTTGATTGTGAATCGTTGACATACAACGTATCCCGTACTTTGCTGAAACTGTACAACGCCGACTTCTCTGTTGTCCGAGTTGAGTGAACACATCAGGTGTCACTGTAATGGTTTAAGGATATTACCTGAACTCAATATTTTCCTCTTGTCAGTTTTTGTCTGTGTAATATCTCACCGGTTTCTCTCTCTCTCTATTATGTATGCCGTGTCCTTTATAGTAATGTTTTTTGGTGTTTTTTGAATGCATCCTGACATATTTGACGCTTTTTAGCTGCTTTGCGATGTTTCCCCCCTCACGCCTTCGTCAGCTCCCTGCCTTCAATGCATAAATGTTTGCCAAAATGCATATTGCCAAACACCGCTCCGAGCTAATCATACACAAAAAACAAATGCAACTAAATCTACATATCAGACTTGTCATGGTGAATATAGCCATATTCTTTTGAAACACTAGAGACGCTGTGCACTTTCACGTGATGTAGAACCATGAAGCACTTGCACAATATCATTCGTCATCCCACTGTATTTACCTCTTTAAATCTTTATTCACTTGCTACATGTATTTGTCGAAGGTAATATTTGTAAACTTATAGTGGTGTTCATGCTAATAGCGACACACAGGTTTAATGAATGAAATATGTAGCATACGAGACGAGGTGTTAATGGATCAGGGAACAGATTGGCTGTACTGATACGGGTAGATGGAGCATGGCGTCTGTGTTTTTAAAATGGCTCACATAATGAAGAGCCTCACTCTCACAAGAGTATTGTATTTTTCTAACATTTACTCTAATGCCCTGTATTTGTACTCAACACCGATGAGTGTAATTTACCATTTACTGCACATATTGTTATTCACTATTACAGGAATTCTCCCTCTAAATGTTTTTTTTTTCAGAACCCAATAATAACAGTGATGTTCTCGTGTGACAGTCACCTTAGCAGTATGAATTGAGAATTGTATATTACTGATATTCTTTGTTTTATGTATAAAAAAATATTTGAAAAAAGAAAGAAAAAATAAACTATTTCAATACTTATATGAGATTCAGGATGCTGCCTTTTGGTTTGTTATGTTTGACTGGATTCATGTGGCTATAAAAAGCTCCGGGTGTGATTTAATACGGACGGGGAGACAATCTCTGCACTTGTCGGTATGAAAGATGAAAATGCTACAGAGCAGGGGATCCAACTTGACCAACTCTGTGACAACAACAAGTGTTGTTTTTCCCCCATAAAATTCAAAGTAACTAATTTGCAGAACACCAACCAACATCTCATGTGCACGCAACAAGAATTCCATAAACTGGAAGAAAACTCCTGCTGAGCTGCCAAACAGTTCCTGTCTAAAATGGAAAAACAAACATGAATGAAGGATGCTTTTTCTAAAATTGACATCCATGTGTTGCAGTGATTTCTGAGAGGTTATTACAGTGAAGAGCAAAAGTAAAGATGTAGCGGTGAAGTTAGAGTGAGTGAATAACAATTTGCCTACATCTGTCCACAACACAAACCACAGTCTTGTTCCACATTTTGGAAAATATGCCTATTTTTTCTTTTCTTCTGGATCTGGATAACTTTATGTTTTCTCAAAAAACTGCAAAATATATAAACTTATTTAATTTGTGTAAACATAATTCATATGAGATAATGCTGGTAGATAAAAAAGGCAGTGAACAAGCTCAAATGAAACATAACAGCAGCCCGAGGCTAGTCCAGTCTAATCCCTTAACTCAAAACTCCCATATAAGAGCAATAAAACAGTCAGAGCATTAATGTAGCAGCAAACTACTATCTGCTATGTAAATATATGGTGTAGCGTCGCTTTCCCTCCGTGTGTGTTGTTATCTGAGCTTCTCCTTGCTTTGATGACATAACTGGGCTGACTGATCTTATATTAAGCATTTTAAAACTCCATTAGACACACATGGGAAACCAGACACCGTTGGCTTTCCATGTAGACGTTTAGCCCAAACTTAAGCTTTTACTGTTTTGTCTAGAGTTACTAACACATGTATTATTGTGTGCTATTATCAATTCTAGTTTCCAAACTCTCATTTGCCGTAAAGGGCAACTACACATCACTCCAAGTGAGGCCTGATTGATGAGGCGGCGAGGGGGCGTCCCGCACATTTTCCAGTAAGTTTAATCAGATGCTTCTCGGAAATAAGGACAGCAAACTTCAGACGGAAAGACTTCAAATCAATCAGTCCTCCAGTCCTCCAGTCTCCTCTGAGGCCTGATTGATAACGTGGCCCACCCAAGTGCAGTCTAGATGAGTTCACAATAAAATCAAAATCAATGTACCTTATGTGCATGGTACATATATGTAACAAAGTAAGTGTTTACTTCTGCTGTGTTTTGAAAGCACTAGCTGCTTGAAATCATGATTAATTTCTTGAAAATAACTGATTTATAATCAAATTGTATTACAAAATATAAAGTTACTGTTAAATTATTTCCGCCAAGGAGGTTATGGAGGTTTCAGTTTGGTTTCTTTGTTTGTCAGCAGGATTATGGAAAACCTACTGGCCCAATGTTCACTCACTTGGCAGTGCAGCATCGGCTATGGTTGAACCCATTAAGTTTTGGAAGCAGATCTGACTCAAGGGGAGGATACACAAATTATTTTGCACTTTCATTAGCATTAAAAAGATACATTGCATTTGGTCTGCTTTCGCCGAGTGCTTCTCTAGTTCTTACATATTTTAGAAAACATGCAAATGTGAAGTTTCGGACCTGAACAACAAAAATTGTCCCCATAACCCAGAGGATATGACTTCCTTGTCCTTGATGACACCAAATAAACTTAAATATGTTGTTTCAACAGCAAATGAGGTGCACAAACAGCCTCACTGGAAGTATGAAGGTTCCTATAACCTTGTGTAGTTTGAGCTGTCAGCAGAAGTGTTAGAGTCTTACTGTTCGACATAATGACTTCCTTTTGATTTATAGACACTAATCTAATGACAACGGCAAACATTGTGATCCTTTTCCCCCAAAAAGTCTCATATTTCATTCATAAATTGAGTTCATTTTTTTCCAAAAGCTTTACTTTCCCTTATAAGATGCAGAATGGATTAGGCTTTTTTTCTGAACTGATGGTCAGTCATCCTTGATGAGTGTTGCTGTTATAAGAAAGCTCTATGCATAATGCCCCCCAGTATGCCATCAGTCATGTGAGGACACTCTCACTCAGAAGCTGCCATAGGGAGAAATTACAGCATTTAGCTAAACTCTCCTAAATTGTGTTGCTTTCACTGCCGATGCCCAACCTAGAGTGTATTTCATTTTAATGCATTAAAAAATTAAATAAAACTCTCAAACTATGAATTTTAACCAGCCAGTCTGAACATTTCCCCCCGCTAAAATACTGAACCATTTTTTAACCCGACAGCTTCAATAGCTGCTCATTATGTCTTTTACTTTCACACCAGCAAGGTTTCACTTTAATTGTCGTCCTGGACGTCTAATTTCACAGTAAAAAAAAAAGAAAAGAAAGTGTCCCGTTTGATGTCGTAAATCTTCTCATTGCCAACATTTTCATGTAAATGAACCGTCAGCTAATTTAAAGTTGGACCAAAGTAGGGCTTCATAACATTTATGTGTGTCTTAATGTGTAATTATCCAAGTTCCAATTAAGCTGATTAGCACAGTGAATCACAAACAACTCCTCCATTGCCTCTTGATGCAGCACTGACAGTGTTTCATCCACTAATTGAAAACAGGTTGATCACGATGTGTCTGAATGAGAGTTTATAGAGAGGATTGAAACAGACTGGAAGCCGCTAATCTTGAGCCTGACAGAGCAGAATCATCCAGAACCAGACCCAGACGAGGGTTAAATCCTCCTCCTCCTCCTCCTCCTCCTCCTCCTCCTCCTCCTCTTTATGCAGCAGTGTGCTGGTAGGTGTGGTGAGGCATATACAGTATTTCAGTGCGAGGTCTGGGGAAAAACAGGCTGATGTGGTGTCAGGCTCAGCATCGACAACCACAGTGGAGCAGAAAGAGTTCGGCAAAGTTTCAGCTGTATATGAAATATTAGTCGGCGCCATACAGCACTAAAGAGACTAATCCATCTTATGAACCTGTGAAAGACTAACTGGTTTTTACCCCCCCAAGTGTTGCAGACAGTGTTATTAGTTTTTGAAAAGTGCCTCACTTCATGGAGTCTTATCGCCGAGGCTTTTGTGTGTGTGTGTGTGTGTGTGTGTGTGTGTGTGTGTGTGTGTGTGTGTGGCAGGTTTCTGTGCTGTGGAGCCTCTCTGTTTACCTCTAACTTATGATGCATTTCATGGCCGGCGATATTTTCCTCAGGCACATGTTGTTTAAAGGGTTTATGATTTGCTACTCAAACTAACTTCGGTTAAATGTTTGTTCCCACTGAGACACTGCACGTAATCCGAAAAACTTCACTCTTTTGCAAACTTTTTAAAGATGAATATGCATTTAATGGACAATTTTCTCATATTCACCATTCGCATTGCCATTTCCCCTCCATCCACCACATGCCCTCAGACTTCCCCTCCTTCCCCCGTCACCTGGCTGCCACACCTGTGCCCACTGTCCTTATCAGACCTGCAGATATGAGCCCCATGGGCCTGCACTGTCTATATTTACGCCCCTCCTAAAGTGGCTAGATGCCATTATCTTTGATAGATTTGATATATTGGGTCAAAGGGGGGGAGGAGATAAAAACTGAAGCATGGTAATGAATTGATTTTCAGCATTGAGATTGCTAAAACTCTGATTGGGGACTTTGGAGGTGAAAGCACTGAATCTGTTCTGTCAGTTTAATTTCTGCAAAAAATGACAAGCTATAAATAAAGCAAAGATTCCGGAGTTATTTGGCCTTTATAAGACAGATTTAGGGTGGTCGGAAGAGCAGAAGTGAATGCCTGTTAGCCTCTTTATTGGTCTTCCTGAGACTTTATTGATCCCCATGGAGAACTTCAGGAATGAGTCCTAAAACCCAGAAACTTCTGGTTCTCTCACCTCAGAGTCAATACCTGTTTTTCAACAAGTTTTCGGGTTTGTTGACTTTTTGACATTTGACATTTGGAAGACATTAAATAAGCCAGCAAATGAGTCACTGGTGCCTCATTTTGAAGCTTTTTGTGTCTTTAAAGGGCAGAAAGTCGTCACCTTTACTGGTGACGATGTGAAGTCATGTGACTGTAGCCTAACGTTAGCTTTTCTCTGGCGATTGTATCGACTCTTTAATAATCATAAAGTTGTGTTCATTTGTGAAGATTACCTTGCTGAAGAAAACATGTAAGTGTCACAAACTTTTGTTTTCTTTTATTTTCTGCAATAATCCAAAATGGCGGGGCTAACTTCCGGGTTGGCCAACAAAAATGACTTCATCCTTGCAGCACTCTTCAGGAAATCAGTTCCTGCAGTAGCGCCAAATATAATGGAATTTTTAATGGACTTTAGAGTTGAGCTGAAACATATTTCAATAGTAACGAGCTTCGGCAGCGTGACGTTTATCTGAGTGAAACGGGATTGGACAGGCGGTACCTAACCTTCTCTGCTCTACAGAGCCGAAGTTGCAGATTGATTGATTGATGGATGTCATGATATTATTGGTCGAAATCGGTTGGTACGAGCTGATGTAGTCATGGGCCATATTGTGTTTTCCAGAAAGACGACATATTATTATTATATTTGATTATACAAACATAGGAAGAAATGTTGCGTATATTGTTAAATAGGAACAACATATGACAATAAGTAGGGCTAAATGGGCATTTTTCATTTCAATTTGACTAAAACATCTATTAAAATATAATAATTATAATAAATAATAATAATTAAAGATGACATATTTAATGCTCATTGTAATAATATAGAGAAAGATGGTACATTGGAAGTTCTTCAGTGACTCTTTGGATCACGTGGTACACAACACCGCCACGCATCCACGTGCACGTGCGCGTGCGTCAGCGGCGGGTGGAGGTGAAGCGTCGGCTCACTGTGCCAGGCTGCTCCGTCTCTGCGCCTCAGACCAGGCGAACATCCGCCGCTCATGTTTCTGCTCCGAGCCTCACTAAGCGGACCATGCGGCTCTTCACCGTCTCAGCTCTCCTCCTGTCCTTCCTCAGCTCAGGTATGGACGCTTCTCTTTCTCCACTCTTCACGGGATTAAAACACACCAACAACAAAAAAAACTTCCTGTTATTTTATGGGAGGGTTTTTTTTCGGGTGGAAAGGAGCGCGCATAGTGTGGAGCGATGCAACGTTGCCTTTCTTTAAAGTTGATTTCTGATTATAATATCAGGTTAGATTCGAGCATCATCTGCGACACATTAACTTTTGACTCCTACAGGAGATTTAAATCTCTAAAAGCTCACCGTGGCGCGCGCTCCTGTGCGTCTGGAACGATCCAGGTAAGTTTTCATAAAGGCTGCTCATTTAGAGAAACTATCTAAATCCGCTTCAAACAGTGGAATTCCTCCTCGAATGTGATGTCTTCTTCATCTCCTATAATGGTCCGCATTAAAGCAGTGGCAGAGAGATATCAGCGTCCTTGTGTGCGTTGCTGTATGTGTTGGTGGTTTTCTATCAGTCAGTGGTGAAAGGCTTGGTTGAGTAAAATCAACTATATTTAAATACCCCATTCCAAAGTTAGAAATGACAATATTGTACTGTGAAATATGGTGTGGATACGATAAGCACCTTAATTGCACTTATGAATGCACTAGTTACATCCACCACTGAAGATATTTACCAAAGTCTAGAAACCAACACTGCTACCAAGTGCATCACTGTACATTTGAAGGCAAATGTTCACTTAAATGGTAAAGTATCATGTTGATCATCTGTGCATGAAAGCTCATCCCCTTGTCCTTTCTCAACACCAGCAACATGTTAAATCTGCAACAAATGCATCATCCTTTCCAAAGTCCCCCTTATTAAAGGTGGACTATTATCAGTTTGGAAAATAATGAAAGATGCTTGGACCTGGTCACAAGTAATTATGGGTTTGCATGCTGTAATTCCTTACTGTCATCCAGAGGGGTAATTAGAAGCCAACACATTTTAATTGTCACTGCAGTGAGAACAAAATCATGGGTCAAAAACGTGTGGTCGTCACTTATGGGCATTCATGTGGATTGGAAAACTGTAAAGCATTCAGAATAAATATTTTATTTTATTTTCTTCGTATTTTGAGGGCGATTGATAATTCAAGTTCACTACATCAGTTTTACAGTAGAAAATGGTGAAATATCAGCGATCAAAGCCAGACGTGATGAAATGTTGCACGCTGCCAAAACAAATGTACCGCCAGCAGCTCGATTGCAGCTGAATAATTGAGCGTCACGTCAATTTGAGATGGTTAAAGTGCAAGGAGCCAAAAGTCAGAATATTCAGCAAACTAGATCTCACTTAGACATGAAACTCTCTTTATTTATGATACAAGAGAATAAAGAATACATGTATGTTGATCATGAAAATAGAGAGAAAATCCAGGTAAATAGGATTTTCACCTTTTCTGAAAGTTGAAATTATCGCACATGCAATTACCTTTGGCTGCATTTAAATCAACTTTCTCAGAAAAAACTGATCATTTTGCATAAGTTCATTAACTTTGCAAGTATTGAATTCACAAAGGAGTATACAAAAATAGGAATATACCATTTATTACTGAATTACCAGAAAATATACTAAGATTTCAGCCTATCAATAACCATTAAAAAAGAAAAATATAGATTTTTTTGTTTTCTGAAATGTGATATTGGTGAATTTAGCAGAAATCAACAGATGCAAATAGACAAAGTACTAAAAATAAACACTTAAATGTGTATTTTGGATGTTTTTGAATGTTGAATGAAGCAAAAATCTGTAAAATCTGTATATAAGTACCTGAAAAAACAGTTTTTGCCTGGTGTGTCTCCCCACTGTGTGTGCGTGTGTGTGTGTGTGTGTGTGTGTGTGTGTGTGTGTGTGTGTGTGTGTGTGTGTGTGTTGCAGGGCTGGCTCTGCAGATCCAGTGCTACCAGTGTGAGGAGATGACACACGACTGTTCCACGCCGGAGTTCATCGTCAACTGCACCGTGAACGTGCAGGACATGTGCCAGAAGGAGGTTCTGGTGAAGGATGACGGTAAGTCGCATCTCTCGGGGGGGGGGGGAGCTGGTTCCTCCTCTCGGCTGTCATAAATACATGTTTCTCCAGCCCCGCTTATTTTTCCTGTCAGGATATATCAGAGCAGAACAGACTCCAGGAGAATCTGTAGAGATTGGCCTCAATCCAAGAAAAGCCGATTAGATTTTGGTGGCGATATGGAATCTGGGAAGACGTTTGTTTTTTGGGTGTGAAATCAATAAAGCTTAAAAGTGAGTGATGTCTGTTTGGGAAAAAGCTATTGAGTGCTGCACCCTCGGAGCGATATCTAGTTGTTTGTGAGCGGGATCAGTTTGTATGTGTTGTGCAGTCGCAGCCTCGTCGTAGTGCTCAGACATTTTCTGAATCAATGGAAGGATTGTCGCGTTCCTCAACGAAAGGATGTTTTGAAACGGCGTCAAGGAAACACTTTGTCTGGGTGGCATGTTTGAAGTATCCTTTCACACAAAGAGCTCTCCAGCAGGCTCAGCCAGAAGGCTCTCTGCTGTGAGCAGAAATTGAACTGTTCTGAGGTCAGCGGGAACAGGCGCTTCAGTGCTCTCTAACTATAATTATGGAATGAAAGTCTCAGCTGCGGGTCAGGATTTGAAATAGTGGTCGTGGATATAAACTTGTGTCCACCTGAGAATCTACCAGCTCATGCTGTGCATGCAATGGCAGGCGTGTGTCCTTTCTGTGCCTCCATGCATTTTCATAAACCTCAAATCCTTCAAAGGTATTCAGCCACTGAGGACAGTGAGGTCAATTTGTTGGTGTTTTTCAAGTGAATCCAAGAAATTCAACTCTGCCGGTGATTGCTGACATATTCATACAGACGTGTGTGTGTGTGTGTGTGCGTGTGTGTGTGTGTGTGTGTGTGTGTGTGTGTGTGTGTGTGTGTGTGTGTGTGTGTGTGTGTGTGTTTTCAACGCTATGCGTTCTGCATGCTGAGCAGCGTCTCTCACAGATCATTAAATTATCAAAATAAAATAACAATATATTGCCCATAAAATTGCCCAAAATATACTCAGCGATGTACTCAGCCAAATATCATCAATCATATCACGGTCTGCTTCCTGCAAGTTCAGCCGGATCTACTTAAAGCTGCACTAATCATCTTGTTATATATAGACGGAATCCCATGACTATGTGTAATGTGAAAGGAGTAACCCACAACTAATTACCTCCAATACTCTGCGGTTTCTGTCAGCATTTTAGCCTCTTTCAGCTAATTGTTTCCGTTTTTACGGCCTCTCACCACTTTCATGAGCCTAATTTCCAGCAGCAGCTAATTTCAGGAGAAAAAAAAGCTCTTAAAACCCAGAGTTACAGCAAACAGACAAAGTTCGTAACTAGCTGAAAGGAAAGTGAAAGTTCGATTTTCGGGTTTTTAGAAACAAAACCAAAGTGATGCTAAGATCGATCCGTCTCTACTGGGTGTGTTAATGGACATCTGTGTGCTAGTCCATGTAATAACAACTTTGTTGTACTAATGTCAGTGTTTCCATCTTGTGGTGCTGCCCTCTTGTGGCCAAAGGGTACATTCATACAAATGAAAACAAATGTAAATATAGATATTGGTATTGGCTCAAAAAAAATCCTGTATCAGGAGATTTTACAGTATGGACATAATTCAACGGTGGGTCAGGGAGGTTTCGAAGCCTCTCCCTGGTGCTGGCTGGCCCTCACATTTCCTCAATAAGGTGCTGCAAGGTTGGCTTGGAAAGGGCTCTCAGGGCCCCAACAGTTACATTCATCAATCGCATTACTTTTTGTGCACATAAGGTCGTCTTATTCTGTAAATATTTATGCATAAACAAAAATCTGTGCACACCTGAGCCTCTGCTTTGAAGTATTGATTATTCAGCCTTTGCAGGTTTCCAGAGGTTTTGCAGAGTAATGCTGGTTTTTAGTAATAATAATGCGTCTCGGCTGTGTTTACGTCCCTATTTGCTGCAGGTGGTCCGAACCCAGACGTTAAAGGTCACTCTTTTGCCCCAAAGTCTACCTCATTTTCAAACCCAGCGAAAAAATTGTGGGTCATTATTCCCCTCTCTGTGCTGCTGATGAGCAAAAGCAATAAGCTCCTGTCTTTGGAAATGTGGTTCCCAATCCAAAGGGCAAGCACGTCGCACTATAGCCGACAGTTCTTTAATAAGAAAATCTCTGCATGAATGCTCGTGTACGTCGCAGCCTTTATCTCTCGGTGTTATCATCATTGCTGCTCTATATGAAAGGGAGGACTTACAAATTCAACAGAACCCACCTTATCGCATTTACAATTCCACTGCCACCTCTTTGCAATGTGCCAAAGTGATGAGAATAAAAATCAGCGAGGGCGTTTGATACTTCCTAAGCATACTTGCCTCGTGATTACCTCTCTACGCCGCTGACTTTGTATGCAGCTCTGTAATGTAGATGAAAAGGATTCCGAACGGCGAAGTTAAAAAAAATCTTCTGTTGAATCACCACGAGTCGAGAGACACGGTTACACAACCTCCATTCAGATTATCGTTGTTTCTCCGCTGGGCACCGTGACACAAGCCTGGCTTCCTATCCAAGACCATCTTCTGTTATCATCATCCAATTACATCTGAGAAATGATGTTTTTAAAAGTGTGCTTTTAGCTTTTTTTCCCATGAGGGGCAGTAAGATGTACTATGATGAGGGATTTGAGATTGTCCATCCTTCAATTTGTCAGAGGTAATTTCCAAGGGTTATTAAATTAATTATTGTAATAACAGAAAACATATGGGAAAGGAGTTTTCTGTAATCATTTCACTATTTGTGCAACACATATGTTATACTTTAGTATCTTTTTAATGAATAATATTGTAAAGCCTCACTTTTATGACTATTGTATGTGTAATGTGAAAGGCGTCACTAGTTTTGACACTGAATTATAAGCCAAATCAGGTGCTGGTGCTCTCCTCAGCACCAGATTTAGTGTCTTTCACTCCGTTGTTATGGTTTTCTGGCCCACACATTTATTTATTTATTTTATTATATTCAAGGTTCTCCTTTACATAGTTTACAGCCGCAGCAGGCGATAGTTTGGGGATAAAAAAAGGCTCTAAACCCACTGAATGCTATCTGCTCAGCACCAAACAGAAGATAAAGTTAGCAACTAACTGGTGAACATCATTTAACAACAAGATATTTTCCCTGGGGGTGGAGACCAAAACAGAGTTAAAAGAAGAGTAAATATAAGGCTTGAATGTGTCAGGTGGATAGATGCATGAGACTGAACTGTCATGTTTTTCTTTAATAGCTAGTAGCTAACTTTTGGTGCTGGCCAGGAAGGCCTTCTGTAGTGCAGATATTTGAACTTTTTAATTTTATTTAAATAATGTTAAAAGTGGTGTTTGTAGGCCTAAGAGAGAATTAAAGAACATAAGCTACACAGAACAGCTTGATTTGCAGGTAATG
Source organism: Eutrigla gurnardus (assembly GCF_963514095.1). Lineage (NCBI taxonomy): Eukaryota > Metazoa > Chordata > Actinopteri > Perciformes > Triglidae > Eutrigla > Eutrigla gurnardus. The sequence goes on from NC_139926.1 coordinate 21,701,342, forward strand.
CTGATGACTACAGCTTTGAGCAAAGTGAAGCTTCGTTTCATCTCCTGAAACCACTGCATGTGCCAAGATCATCACTTCAATATCTGATCTCAAGAAGGACAATTCAAATAGTTTGAAAGCTTACACGAGAAGAAAAAAATCAAGCGTTTGTGATGACCAACCCAACAGGGAGAGAGTTGGTGCGATTCTGAAAAAATCTGTCTGGGTTGCCGTGGCATCCTCGTGTCCCAGAATCCAGCTATCAGACGTTTAAAAAAATGGCACCGTCACCGATTATGTAACAGCAAGCGGTGACTTTGTCTCCCAGCGGGTGTGACTCCGACTCCGCGGGTCACGCCGCCGTTCGTGTCGGCCGATGAGACCGCGGAACAGAGAGAAGGATGAAGACAAGCGGCGACCGCACTCATCCCATGGCTTATCTTAATTAGCTTTTGCAATTCACAAAAGTTAATTTATTGCATCAGGAGAAGGGGAAATGAGAATGTGGTTAGTCACAGGAGTTTACATTCATTTGGTTAAATAGAGGGACTGCATGCTCGCTGAAGTTTTGATTGTGTGATGTGGATGGCTGCGTTGTGTTTCCTGGCGTTTGCTTGGATGCTTTTCATCTTAGTTTTCTTTACTAAAGTGTGTAATTCATTCAGAGCAGAAATGCATCCTTGTGGAAGTTTTAAGCCTGTTGAATCCGTAACAACATTTAACATTTAATGACATTGCATTTAATTTGAACAAACACTAGAAAGGTCCCCACGCTTCCTGCTACCTGTTATTATGTTGTTGTTGTTTTTTTCTGGCAGCAGCTATTATTCATGTGGCCTACGAAGATAACAGAATCACATCTATCAGCCGGCCTGTTTAATATTTTATTAGGTTATACATAAAACTCTGGTTTAGTCTAATGTTCAGGACAATTGCTTACAATTTGGGACTGTTGCGATATTTTCTGACCACCTAATAGATGCACCTCCAGTTGAATCTCAACAAATAGTTTTATTTTGAAAAGACTCTATGCATGTAACTGGCATAAACTGTATGTTTCCTGTTTTCTTGTCTTTTCAAAATAAACTCCCATGAGTTTATTTTGAAAAGACACTGTGTAACAAATGCAAACAGAAACCCCTGACACGTCCCAAGACTGATGCTAGAGGTTTACCTAGAGCGTCATAGATGGAGTGAAGGACGCATTGCGTGAGTTGGGAGTGAGAGTCGTGTATTTCAGAGTAAAGGCATGGACACGACGGCATTTCAAACTGTGACATTTTGCAGCAAAAACTATTCTCTTCAGTGGTCCCTGGATTCACTTAATCCTTCTGACTCTTTTTTACATTTGGGTTCAACTTTGGTTAACTTTACAGAAATGTGCACAGTTGACCATTATAACCGTCTTGATGGGGTTGACCTTTGAAAGAACAAAGAGCTGGAGAATCTAAAACTGGAGAATCCAAATCTTTAGCTGCGTTGATGGTAGAAATAAGTCTGGAGGTAACCTCAGATTTGAGTCCTGTTAGAAGAGTCTGGTCTGAGAATCTGGTCCAGTGATTTCCAGATGGGTCTTAATGTCTTTTAATGCCTTACATGATTCAATGCCTTGTGAGTTCTTCAGTTTCCCCCTAATACCCATTTTGGGTTTCTGTGCAACACACTGTGCTGCTGTTTTGTCTAAAGAGCTTTGGATCCAAAGAGACCATGATACCTGAAAATGACCTGACATTACAAGGTAATGCATTCACAAGTGCTCAGAACTTGCTAACTTTTTATTTTACGATACAATTCAGTCTTTTATCACCCCGATGTTTTAACGTCCCGACTGACTATTTCCCCTGGTTGACATCTTTATGTTGGCTCACATAACAGCCGCCATCTAATTTCACTGCTCAGTCAAGTTTGATTGAGATGGATAATAAAGCCAGGCAAGCAGACCGGGATGTCTAGCATCTTCAAGGCCAGATCTCTCACTGTTACCCATCAAGATACAAAAGAACTACAAAAGTGTGCTGAACAAATGGTGTTTACTGCCATTTACGGCATTATCCAATTAAACATAGCTTTACTTGTACTTGCCAATACTTGTCTTGACGCTATTCTTTGCCTTTTCAATAAAAAAAACCCCCACACAAGTACATCCAGTGTCATTTGATTTATTTGGTTAAAATCTCATTTAGAAGGCTCTCCAGACTCTCGGACATATTGGACGGCTCATCCTTCCGTGTGCAGCCGACCGTGCTGATTCTCATTAGACTAAAGTTCCTTTCAGCGCTCCAAACTTGATAAGAAATCGCACCCGTTTCTCCATAAATTAACTCAACGGCATAATTTAGATTAAAGTGCTGAATCTTTGAATCCTGGTGCAGAAGTTAAATGAAATCCCCCTCTAAGCCCTTCAAACGTTAGAAAGGGAGTGTTTTTCTGTTTTGTCGTCTAAGATTCATCTTTGTGATTTGCAGAGAACAGCACATGTTCTCCATGCTCATCGTTAGCATATAAGGAATATAATCACGATGTTTGTGTGTATTTGTCCTTAATTTCAGCTATTACAGCAATGCATATTGCCATGGTAACCAATCAAATGTCAACATGATTACTAATAACAGACTTTGTTTCTGTCCCTTCAACATCTCCAGTTCATTCCAACGTCAGCTTTAAGACCTCCAATAGCCTAAACAAACATGTTTTGTCGTATCGGAGCACGGAGGGAGCTCAGCTGAGATGTTGCTCTAGAATGTTTCAGTAGCAGCAGGGGAGAGCTCCTTCTCGCAGCTTTAGCATTGATTTTAAAGTGCTGCACTGCCTTGACACATTTATCTGCGAGTACAGCTGCGGTCTATTTGTGGATGTGCCCTGGAAGTAATGTCTCACATCGGTGGTTCTTGAGTGGAAAGTTGCCACTGATTATTATTATTATGTTAAACATTCATATAGGGATGCAGGCCAGGACTTTATTCTAGGAATATTTGAATTCCAAGCCAATTTCATGTAAAAAAAAATTAAATAGCAATTGCATTTGAAAAAGTCAGTAAACCAGATTATTCCATTTCAACAGTGAAGATCTTTTTTCAGGCACACAAGTTTGACTGACAAACACGCTTTAAAGAGTGCAGAATGCCCTCTGAACGTGCTGATATTCATTTTTAATGTCCTCTCCACTGGAGCTCCAAAATCCCGACTGTAAAGATGCAGCTTTGAACTCTGAGGTTAATCCAATAATTGTAGGCCTCACAGAAGTAGGCGTTTTGGCCTTTTCAGTGGGAGCGACACCAGATATATGGATATATTTATCCTACAGCAATGCTAATTTCTTACATTCTGCAGTAATTAGCTGATGCATTTTATACAGAAGTTTGGTTTGACATTTATAATGTGATCTGAGAACGGCTCCTCATTGCTGCTACTGGCCGAACGAGTCTCATGGCGGCAAAATAATCGTTAAATTATTCGTGGACACGTCAATCAGCTACAAAATGAAAGTTAGGAACACAAACACTAAGAGAAAACTAACTGGTCAAACGCTGGTCTCATGGTTGAAATTCCTGTCTTGTTGGACCCATACACCTCCTCACCCACCCACCAGGAGGAGTCTTTCCAGGATTTAATTCATCAACAACCCAACATTGTTTTCTTGCTGAGCAACATGGGAAATTGGGCAATTTGTGTCCCTATTCACTAAACCAATAGACTGCATTTCATTACACGAATTGCCATGAGACTGGGTTGCTCATTCACAAGTACTGGTTCGGGACCCACTGGTGGGTTGCAGGGGATTTTATTCAGGTCTCCAACTAAATTTGCAGAATCTTCCAGTCTTTTTACGCCTGTTGCCACCCGGTTCTCACAGCTCAAGGGATCGGTCTAGTTCTTCTTACTGCATACGTTCTCACGGACACAGACAACACTAAATGTTCTCAAAGTTCCTTCTTCCACCAGGCGGCCGCCTTCTGTGGAGCATTTATAGGCCTGTCAATCATCCAGCCCATCACCCAGATCACCTGCAGCTGCAGAAATCAGCTGATGCTGCTCCCGTGAGTCGCCTCCCACACAACGCTGTCTCTCCTGCAGCCAGAATTCTGCACCACACCAACCTCCACGCTTTTATTTTACATCTATATCTGCAGTTCATCTTTGAGCCATATGAGGGAGCCTGAAGTTTTGATGACTCTTAATATTGCATCAATTATGAAAGGGTCAAGTACATTCTATCTCCTTTACTGATAAGAGTAATAAAACTAGAACCTGTTAACCTAAATGCCTTAATTTGTTCATCTAGAAGAAGGAGATATGTTTTCAGAACACATGAACACAAGTCTATCATTAACTTTTACTTTAACCTTGATTCACAGTTATCCAGTAACTATCTAGCCATTGGTTAATGATCAGTACCTTTCTGATCTGATTTGATCCCTACACATTAATTTGTGAGCCATTTAGTAAGATAATTTATTGTGGACCCTTCTATGCCATTGGAAGAGCTTGTATTTGTGAATGCATAATTAAAATAACAATGTCTTTATTTATATAGAACTTATCCGATTAAAGTTACAGAGTGCTTCTCGCGAAAACAAATAAAAACACACAGCAATACCCAAATAAAACAACTAAAAGAGTAACACACAAAGTAAAACAGACTCAAATTGGGTGAAATCAGGGAAGGTAGTGATAAAAAGTAAAGGTTTAAAAGAAACCGCTGACTCAGCTTGTATTAGTTCCTTGGACAGGCAGTTCCAGACCCTTGGGGCTCTTATCTCAAAAAAGCTCTGAACCCTGTCTCCAGCTGAGAGGCTGAAGTAGACAGAAGGAACCGAGGATCTCAGAGAATGAGACGGGTCGTATGGGGATACAAGTTCTGAGATAAACTGAGGAGTCTTTGAGTGACTGTTCCCTTAAAACTTAAAATAGGTTGAATTCTGGTGATGTTGTTGATAAAAACATGAAGTTTACTAATGTGCTGTTCAAAGATGCAACTATTTCTATCAACAGGCTTGATGATCTCTGAGAGGTACATCTACCCAGTAAGTGGCAGTATTTTTAGGTTTCAATAGCTGGAGCCAATTTCAATCATTTTTAGAGTTCAGTTAGAAAAATCCTCAGACATTCAGTTTCTTTTATCGACTGGGAACTTAGTGGGCTTAATAGAGTACAGCTGTTCAGCAGATTAGAAGAAAACACCAATGTATATAAAAAGAAAAGAAAATTGGTCCAGAATTGACCCTTGAGGTACCCCATACATAACGAAGACATGGTTGCTAACAGGCACACAGAATGTATGTCAAAATGATAAGATTCGATAACCTCAGTGTGTCAAGAATGGAAATCAAGAAAAGTTGCTTTTGTGCTGCCCCGACACCAACCAAAGCTCAACCCTATTTATAGTTAATCCATGCAAAAACGAATATGAGGGTTCTGTGTTTGGTGAAAGAAAAATCCTAGAGCCGTTTCCAGTGACTGCATTCAATTTTCAAAAGCTCCTCTGAAAAGCATCCATCCCAGAAATGTTGACCAGCCATAATCCGTATCCCAATGAGGTTTAGTTAGGGAGACGGGGAATTAGAGAGACCCTCAGCTTTGAACATTTCAATGCTTTATAGTGAAAAAAAAATCAATTTCCATTTCGCACCATAAAGCGTTGATTTACCAAAGCTTGTTGGTGAAAAAAAGTTGTTTGTGAGTTAGTGGAGGGAAACATTGACATTTGGCTGACATTTTATTTCAAAGGATACAGCACATGAACTTCCAGTAACCTCTGTAATGTAGTAAAGTAACACCCGAAGAACAGCATGTTCATTTCCATTGTGCATCCTCCCATGTCTTATGGACAGCAGATTTCACTGGAGGTCCCAGAAGGTGTTGAGCAAACGGAAACAATGTGAAATGTTTCACGGACGTTGGAAGGAAATATCTTCCCACAAAGCCCGGAGAATAAAGACGTGACTCACGCTGTGTTCAGAGTATCTCTGTCATTTTAAAACTCAAAATGGCCGCTGTAAGAAAATCCTGTGGTCATAACTAGCTGTATAATCTGTTGGTTTTATCTCGAACAGTAATTGGAAAATAGTGAGAGGCGATAACACGGGCAGTCAGCGGAAAATGAGGTGCAATAAAAGCGGGAAGAGTAACTGACAGAGAATACAAATTTGATAGCTTTTCTCACCTCCAACAATCACTTACATTAAGTTCATATTAGTTCATTTTTTATTATACATTTCGTAGTTTTTTCAGTAATTGGACTTAAATGTTTAGTTTTTACATTGGTGTGTATCGTGAAGGATGTTAAAAGTGGGTGAATGAGTGTGTGTGACATCACGATCTCTCTTCACTGACTCTTCAACTATTTACACTTCAGCGATCTCTGGCGCTTCAACTGCTTTCAGTTCTTACGCTTCGAATGACATTTTAGCTGCTTTCAGCTTCTAAAAATCAACTGTGTAACTCTTGACAATGTATGCCCTACTGTGGATCATCCTTTTATGTGCAAGGCAACATCGGGCGTGACTTAAACATTGCTTTCCTAAGATTGCGAAACAAAATATAACAAATAAAGACGTAGATATAAATGTGCTGAATTGTTATATATTAAAATACTGGTATCTGATACCAAATCAGCCTTTTGTCACCAATTTAAGTCAGTATCAGCGTTCTCTAATTTTAACCTCTTTACAGTTTGCACCTGCAACATTTGGTATTAGCGAGCACACTTTATTTTCATTTCAAAATTGTGTATTTTCTGGTTCCTTTCAAACACAATAGTTTTAGTTGTAACATCTTATGAGGCTATTTTTCACAATCCTAGATGTGTTCTAGTTATTGGGGGGAAAAACAAACATTTTTATTATTATAGTTGCAGTGCACACTTTGTGAAATGGGTAACAAAAACATATTGTTTCTAATAAAAAGGAACTTCTGCTTCTTCTCCTTCAGTCTGTCTTTGAAGCCACATTCGAGTGCCTCCCATTCTGGTCTCCCAACAAGTCTAAGGTTCCCAGTCCATGCTCAAACTAACTACTAACATCTATAAAGTTCCTCCACATATATGTATACAAACACAGTGAGAAAACAAGTCGCCCCCATTGAGAGCACCAAGGGTTGTTTCCCTCATTCATGGATTCATTCTACGACACAACTGTGACAATTTCATGCAAATCTTGTGGAGACACAGAGGAGAGTTAAGTGACTGCAAAAGGGAACATTAGTCCAATTATACAACCCCGTTTCCCTTTAAGTTGGCTTCCCCTTGATGAAAGAATAGATGCTATTAATCCTTAATTACATGCCTCCGTCTCACTGTTTCTGCCTTTGTTCCCCCTCTCTCCCACGCTCCCTCTAATCCTCTCATTACCGGCCTAATGCATCCATTTCTGTCCTTATTCCAGGGATCCACTACCGCAAGTCCTGCGCCTCATCGGGAGCCTGTCTTATCGCCTCTTCTGGTTACCAGCAGTTCTGCACCGGCAAGCTCAACTCTGTATGCATCACCTGCTGCAACACGCCGCTGTGTAATGGGCCGCGGCAGAAGAAACGACCCCAGCCGTCGGCGGCCATCGCCCTGTCGGTGCCGCGGCTCCCCGTGTTTTCCCTCTCCTTCTTTCTGCTGCTGTCCTCCGCCCAGTGCTGACAGACACTTCCCACACCGAGCTTAGATGTGTTTTGACAGTGGAGACAAACTGGAACTGTGAGGAATACATACTGTAATATGTGTCGTTTTTTTGGAGGCGTGTGGATGCTCTGTACAGTATTTGTTCTCTTGCCTCCGAAAGGTCAAACTGGAAAACTTTTGTCATCACGTGTGTCATGTCAAAAAAAAAAAAACACATGATCACGGTGCAGCCAGGAGGGCGACCGGTGGTGAGGTGGAGGACAGAGCCGTTGATAGCTTCTGGCTATTTTGTTGGGTAGCAGGTGGCTCATTCGCATCTGTCTTTGTTTACTCACACTACAAGGTCAAATAGGACAGAATGCAGGAAAACTAGTGAGTTCAGGTGGATAATTTATTTTCATAGCCTTAGGAAGTTATTAAAAAAAAAATGCTGTGATTTATTCAAAAATCAATACCGCGACCTGGAATATCCACCGATTTCACCGTATCGACGGACTGGGAAAGACGATGTGTGATGTGTTTGACAAGAATACAGTTTCATTATTCTGGGAGGGAAATTGCAGTCAGGAAAAACATACATACACTGTTGCCCATAAAGTTGGAATATTTGGTTTTCAGACACAATCCTCTGTTTATTCCTATTTAAATGCATCAGTCATCACTTTCAACCAGGTGCAATGATTACATTATGTATCCCAATTACCCAGGTGAAATGAATTCATGCATAACATTTGTTCGGCGCTATAAAAGACGAGACATTTGCAAAATTATTCAAACTTTATGGGCGACCCTGTATTAAAAGCCCCTACAGCTCTCAAGCCCCTGAAAGTTGATTTTATCCTGAACCTTTCCTGCACTGGTTTCCGTAACAACCGTTGCCGTCTGCTCACAGTTATTGTACATAGAGCTACAAGAGCATGAGTCATACCCTTTTATAACTATTTACCACATATTCTCTGCATTTATAATGGATGAAACTAGAACGGTTTGCATTGAGGTGGAGCAGTGTTGGGGCATCTAGAGGGGCTACATGGATGGATGATTTTGTCAAAAGAGTGTGCTGCGAAATCGGTTTGCATACCATGACAGAGATTCTTTCAGAACCGACGTAATGTGAGGTGCAAAATGCAGAAAGTTGGTGTCCATGACAATGTAATAATCAGTTGCTTTGGTCGAGTTGTTGGTTTGTAGGTAACCTGAACGTTAAAGGTACCCTGTGGTGTTTTCTAGGTGTTGCTGACAGTATTACTGACAATTACTGTCATCTTTGTAAGTATCTTGTGGCTTTAGTGCCACCAGCTATCATAACATGAAGTCAAACAATGGCAAAAACATGCAGGATACAACCAACATTACATTTTTATGTTGGCCAACATATCACCCTCATGTAAATGGGGACGTTTAAGTCAGTGGATCATCAAGGATCAAGGAAAATTCAAGGCACAGAATACCCCAATTCATATGAAAGTTGAATGACACTTTACCTGCTTAGTTGGGTGCATTTATTTTGGCCCATTGAGCATAATGACCTCATGCTGACCCCACCAAAAGGATGTCCTAACATAATTTCCTATATATATATATATACTGCTCTTCCTGACTTATGAAATCTGAATGACCTAAATGCTCACATGATAATACTGAGACTCATTCCTCTTGTAATGAATGTGAGTGGGGAAAAGTATTTTTAGGCCAGTGCACGTCAAGTTACCTCCACCTGCCACTAAGCTGAACTCACCTTCCAGCTCAGCGCTGCCCCCGGGGGCTCGTTCTATGCACTGCACATTTGCAATTCCACCCTCTGCAGTCAACAGGAAAGTATAAAGTGTCCCGCGTGCTTTGAGTGTACATATGTCCTTCAGTGATGTTTGGACTACAAAAACAGCTCCCCATAGAACCACTGGTGGTAAATAAGCTCCGCTGGGTACCTTTAACTTTAACTCAGGCTGTGGGGTCTTCATGCTTTACTGAATATTACAGCTTTTGTACAATCATTTTCTGACTTGATAACAACAATTTCACCCCTGAGGAGTGCCATCAAGCTTTGCTATTGTGCCAAATTGTCAGCTGAGCGCGATCTGTTAATGAAATTCCTGACTTAACACTTTGTACTGTGTTTGCTGTGTAGCTGTAAGGAATATCTCTATATTTGTTTCGATCGCACAAGCAGGTTTGTTTTTACCGTTCACTGTGTTGCATTAAATTGTACGGCACACTATACTTCAGTCTCTGATGGTACATTTATTTTGAGAACTGAATCAGACTCTTTCGTCAGGCTGAGAGACGTTTCAGTATTTGATGCCACCCCTGAGTCACTTTGACTGTGAAAGGTCGTAAATGTGGGAGGGGTTTTCTCCTGGCCGAGGGTGGGGCGGTTCGCCCGGCTGCGACGCAACGACTTTATCAGCAGGGGTCGGAGGGAGCGCGCGGAGGCGGCGTTGGAGCTCCGCACGGTGCGCTTGTTGATGTGTTCGATGGTGAGGCGGCACCGCAGCACCTGAACAAACACCTCCCTGAACTGCCTGGAGGAGAGGTTGTAGAGGAACGGGTTGAGGACGGAGCTGAGGTAGAAGAAGGAGTCGGCCACCGGGTGGAGAGTGATGTAGCTCCGGAAAAAGGGAGTAGTCCAGCGGGACTTGGGCACGGCGGCCATCATGAGACGACGGATCTGGTTGGGAAGCCAGCACACCATCAAGGATCCCACGATGAGACCTGAGGAGAAGTCAAAAGATGACAATTTGAAATTGCAGGAAGAGTGATATTTTTCATTCAGAGAAGTTTGATACAACACTACATATAAAACTAGGGCAGGGGATGGTTAGCTTAGCATAAAGGCTAGAAACAGGGAAACAGCTAGCCTACTAAGAGCTGACTAATTAACAGGTTAGACTATATCTCATTTATGTAAGGCTGGGTTATGTGCTGGACTATATCTTAGCTGGGTGTAGTGACTTCCTGGAGTTTTGCTGTCAGAGCCAGGCTAGCTGTAAAACTAGTTTTGTACAGATTATACAAACAATACATAACATATTCATTAGTGAGGTTTTTCAATCTTTATTCTAAGCTAAACTGACATCTTCTGGCTTGTCAATAATAAGGTAGCCGCACGCCTTAAAGCATATGCTGCTTTATGGTCTATTAGACTCTAAATGGACCATTATTTGCTCAATGAACATCATACTTAGACTTCGACTAGATATTGAGACCATAAACTCATGTTTACAACGATAACTTAGATAATAAATCAAGAGAGAAGGGGTCATATTCTCATAGACTTCCCTGCAATCAGACTAGTTTTTGCAACCAGCACCATCACCCCTAACACACTAACACCTAACCTTACTAACGTCAGATGTGTCAAAATGTCAACGTTAACTTTTAGTTCCTCCTGCCCGCCCTCGGTGGACAGTATTGCTCTTTATACTACCTTACACGCTCTTACCTTCCACTAATGAAAACAGGTCTCCGTCTTTTTTATTCCTCCCAATCTGTTCCTATTAGTAACTACAGGTGCACAGTTACCTACATTATGTACTTGACCTTTGACGACCTAAGCTTTGTTTGCCCCTGATTCATGAAAGTGAAACCCAGTGCGTTGACCTCCAGGACGACTCTCTAAAAGCCAGACCGGCCCGTTGACTTATCTCATCAGTCACGACTGAGTCATATGCTTACTGGCTGAAGGGAGTAACACATCATCATTCTCTAATCTGGTGTTTATCCGTTTCCCCTGCAGTGTATTTAATGAGATTTAGGCTGTGACCGCGAAGCCTCTAAACATTTACAAAATTATCTGGCTTGAGAAATCTCTTCATGTTGCGGAACACAGATGAAAACATTTGTTTATAATACGTCGTCCGACGCTGTTACAGGAATTGTTATAATCCTAGTGTCATATGAGGAGGAAAGAAAAGTGAGGCAAATGGAAGTGGTAGAAAGCTCTCTTCATCTTGGTTTGTTATGTTATTTTTCGACTCATTGATCACAGTCTAGGACTTCATCTGGAAAATTGCCAGAATCAGCACAGATCAGTAACATCCCTGCGAAGAGGAATGTATGCAGCTTAAAATTGTGAAAGTGTGTGTGTGTTCCCTCTACTCTGTGTGGAGCACTCATATATTGTTGATAGATCTTTGGCATTATTATTATTATAATTCCACGCTTGTCATGCTGAATGCACCTGACTCTGTAAGTCAGGTGCATTCAGCATGTAATCCGATCTGACAGTCTCATCAGTTGTTTTGCTCTCTGACACACACAGACTTACAGTCTTCCCCCCACGGGCAAAAATGTGACTGCCTCCTAATTAGCAAGCAATTAAACCAGATTAATGGAACAATTATTGTCTGTCTTTGCTATAATTGGAGAACAGGGTAAGTAGAGCCATTGTTTCAAGTAATCATGACAAACATTGTTCAACGTGACTCCAGAAGTCTGTGTGAAGACCTCAAAGTCACATGCAGCTGTGAAAGTTTGAGATTAAAGGATTTCATGTAACCAAAACCTGTTTTTTTATACATTTTATGTTCTGGATTCTTTCAGTCATTCACAATATTTAGGCAATTAAAGCATTCTCTTGCAAAACACCGGGTGGCTTTGATTGTGTCACATTAACTCCTCCACAATAAATGCAGCAACAGCAATTGTTCATCAAAAAACACACTCTTAAAATAAGCTTTGAAGACAAATCCAAAAGTTTCTCCTTTAACAGTCCTTGGTTACACAACACAAGCCACACAGTCACTGTCTAATATGGCAAATTGTGTCAATCACTGTGTTATCCAGCAGTGTTCCATATTTACAAAAATATATATACAAAAAAAAGAGCCTCCTCCAAACTTTGTGAATGCAAAATTCTTTTCATAACTTCAAATAGAGGGTGTTACTGCATCACTGATGCCCTTCAGATCCACAATTGGAGATGGCTCCGTAGATTTAAATTGAATAATCGAGAGATGTGAAAAATGTCCTCCAGTCTTTATAAATAGTGCCCAACTGAAAACTGGATCTTGTCAGTAGCCAAACCATCTTGATTGCATAATGATTTAAAGCATGTGTTAAATCTATAGCATTAACAAAATGATGAAAGTGTCAATGAAGGACAAGATGAGTTTGTAATGGAATCATAATGATTTGCGTGATAGGGAATGAGCTTCTTCACTTGTTTGCTGTCTGATTATGCAGTTAATTTAACTTATTTCAGTCTGCACCAGAAGCCTGCAGGATTCACAAAATATAGGCTACTTATTACCTCTCTTAATACAATACAAGGCAAAATATCTAGTTTATGTATATGTAGTTTCTATCACTGAATGGATCATGTTACCTAAATGATCACTGTAATCTATAATTTAGATCTCAACCTGAGTCCATACAGATCCCAAAGATAAAAAACACAATTTAAAGGTTAAATAATTAAACTAAGTTAACTTAAATAATACATGAATAAAATTACAATCATTAGGTGAAGCAATCGAGAGGACTGTAGCTAGCTAGCTTAACTGTAAACATTGTTGACCATATGACCGGACCGAACCGGTTATATCATTATTTTTTTTACACAGAAGATTGCGGAAAGAGAGTCAAAAAATATGTACACTGAACCAAACTGGTTAAACCAGAAATCGGTCCAACCCTAATGGGGATAAGGAGAAATGTTACATGAGGAAATATGCAATAGTCTGCATGAATGATTAAATGAGAGCCAAGTCTGGAACGCAAGTATTTGAAAGATAAAATGGGCCAGCAAGGGATAAAAAAGGAGAGTAAAGTTTTAATTTATTTCATCAAGTGATTTGTCAGAGAAGTTTTCTGCTTAGTTTTAACCAAACTATCTAATATTAAAGTGTAAAGATTTTTTATTTTTTACACTCCAATTTAATTATTAATTCAATAATCAATTAATTAACAATATTATCTATTAATGCATTCAATTATATTTTTTACTTTTTAGAACATAAAAACATAAGAACATAAAACATCATAACAAATATGTTAATAAATGAACATGGACTGAATAAATACAAATAAAAGTGTTGCCACACATTAATACACAAAACCCTACCAATACTAACCCTCACCCTACTGATGAAGGAAAATAAAATAAAAGAGAAACTCCATGCACAACACTGAGTTGAGTAAATAATCTACCAGCCGTCTTATTGATCGGGTTAGATTTTCTCCTCAGACACTGGCACAAGTTGTGCTAATAGTCTGCCGTGTGGATAATAAGCAAACTGTGATGAAGGCAAACATTATCAAAGCCGGTGACAGCGAGTACAAATATCCCTTGAACCCACATGCACCATCAGAAGATTGTAGATGGAAGCTCCGTAGATAATATACACCCACATAGAGTATAAAGGAGCTTTTTGTAGATTGGATTTTTGGCATATCAATTGCATGATAATGAGTTTTTGAGTTGCCAGATGGGTGGGTTTAACTCGCAGGCCAACTCGGATAGTGCCAGGTGGAACAATCACAGGAAAACATCCTTAATTTCAAATAGGCAAACATTGTCTGATAATTCTTGTACATTTTTGGGTATTACTCGTGCTTTCCAGCACGGCAATGACGATTAAATTAAACTATGATGACTGATTGCAACAAAAGGTCAATTAAGGTTTCTTCCTGCTATTAATAAGGGAATTGGATTCATTACATCTTACCCATAAAAGCCTCTCAGACTGTGAAAAAATTATGAGTCTGTCAGACACAAATAGAGCCACTATAAACAGAGTTAGGAGTGACGGGGTGTGAACAAATTAATTCGAAGCCTTACAGATCCCCAGTCATTAAAGCACTTGAATAACCCGAGTAAGTCACGGAGGAATATTATTCATAATGGAAGTAATCTAATTATTCAAGAGGAGATTTTCTCATGGAGACATGGGTGCCTGTTGATGGATAATCCTGCTCTGGGGATGCTCTGGTTTGTTATCTGGGGTAGGGTGCTATTGAATATGCACAGATGTACTCGGGCAGAGCTTTGGGCTAATAGAGACGCAGATACTTTTCTTCACACATTTACCGTGGACACTAAACATTTCTGAACTTCGCAGTAATGTTAGTGTAGATTTTGGGGTTGCATAGTTAAAATTCACCTCAAAAGCAACAGCTTCCTCTTCAACTGAAGGTCCTTGTGTCACATTTGGCCAAGTCTAATGCAATTCTAAGATCAGGATTAAACTTAATCAATATGGAAACGAAAAAAAAAACAAAAAGCCTGATTTTGTTGCCAATATTTCCACCAAAGTGCGTTTCTGCTTTCGATCGAATCAGTCATGCAAATATTGTGCCGGGGAGTACCTAATAATGAATTTAAATTGGTTGTCATTTCCCTTTCAGCCCATGCAGGTTAGAAAACTCTTTCACATCCTTAACAGGGTATGGGACGGTGGGATATTATTTCTGTTCATGTTTTTGTTGTTTGAGCAGCTAAGTGCTTGTAAAACATCTGGTGGTGGTGCTTTCATAATCTCGTAATTAATCTCTTTATGTATGGAGATGATGCGGTCATATTTTCTGCCTGCAGCGCTGGTCTACAACATCTGTTGTGTGTATGCTCTCTAATTATGGTGCCGGCTCTTAGGATTTAATGCTTATCACAGATATGTAGTGATAATTAGATGGTACAGGGACAGAAGATCCCACTGAGGTCGCCCTTGGAAGTGAGCAGTAAGGTGAAATATCTTGGTCTTGACTTATAACAGGTGTCATAAATTAATATGGTAATGGTTGTACTTTGTACTTGTACTCTCTCTTGTACTGCGGGTCTGTCCATTCACTGATGCTGCTGTATACTGCTCACTTATGGTGATGGTATTGCGTGCCAACACTTTATAGTGCTTCAGTAAAAAATGTACCCACATGGAGTGATCTCATCTATAGAGAGATGGATGTGTACGGTAACAGATGGGCCGGCTAATCCTGTGATGGATGGGCTGAAAGTAAAGCAAAGACTAGGTGCAAGCCATACAAAGTGAATTGCAGGTGTATGTACTGGCCTAGACATAGGTTCCTGTACCGAGTTATCAGTTTAAACATCTTAAACAGGTCTCATCCTACAGTTCTGAAAAGTGAAGCCAATGCATTAGTGCCTTAAAATTGCTTTCTCTCTAATGGCCATCAGGAGGCGACGCCTCTGGTTGCAAAAAGAAGTCTGACTGTAACAGACTCTTGCACTCAAACCCATCACTTTATTACTTTTACTACTTTTAATTTTTATCTCTTTTTTTTGGGGGGGGGGGGGGGGGGGATTCCTGTACAGCTCTTCTGTCTTTATTTATCAATTATTCCACACACTATGTCTCTGTTTATATTGTTGTTTATGTTGTGTGTGTATGTATAATGTTTGCACCTTATTCACCAAGACAAATTCCTCGGTGTAAAATCCATTTTGGTAAATATATCTGTTCCTGATTATGATTCTAATTGGATGAGAAAATGGGCTGAAGGAACTGTCTTTGTCGATATAATCATTTTTACTCTGAAAAAAATATATTTTACTCTAGTTTCACTCTACATTTTTTACCCTGGTCATATGAGATTTCCATTAACAAAACACCAATAACATCAGGCTTGTTTTGAGTCTGGAAACTATAGCCAGGAGGACAAATCGAAGACAGCAGGAAAGTGTGCTAAAAACCAAGAACAGCAGGAAGTACTTCAACTCTGAATAACATGTTGATTACTTTTAGATGAATTAAATGAAAGGAGTGCAGCACCATGTGTACTCATATCACCTTGTCTTCACAGACTGAAGCAGATTTTGTGTTGTAAGAGTTGAGCAGGCTGAACACTTGAAAATGTGTGTGTTGTTTGTATTAGCTCCATAAGGACGATGCAGTTTACTTTTGACATTAACTGTTCTATCTGAGAACAATCGTCAATGTGGGTAATGCCACTGAACGAATGCATGTTATCCCCATTTACCAATAACTGGACAACCACAAGTATTGACTATGTCCTGGTATGCTTAATGGTGGCTCACAGTAAAGGTTTCCCAGGGTTGGGTCTGTAGCACCTCGCCATCTGTTATCTCTGTAACGTAATAATGTTATCGTGCCTTTTAACCTTCTTGTGAAGGCCTCGTTTTTTCCTTCCTAGAGTTTTTCGTGCCATAAAAGATAAAAAAATAATCCAACAAGCAGCTGCGAGCTGTTGATTTCATCCAGTCACTTCCTCTCCACAGCTACAGTTTTATGAGCACTTGGTTAGAAAAATCATTTCGGAACGAATGAGGTAATTACTGTTCAGTTCT
This sequence comes from Eutrigla gurnardus, assembly GCF_963514095.1. NCBI lineage: Eukaryota > Metazoa > Chordata > Actinopteri > Perciformes > Triglidae > Eutrigla > Eutrigla gurnardus. The sequence goes on from NC_139926.1 coordinate 21,718,189, forward strand.
CTGGTGAGAGTGATGTGACGCCGTTGGAGAACATTAACAGAACCGATGTGACTACAGCATAACCAATCTCACCACCAATCAAGAGTAAAGTATTGAATTCTAGACATGTATGTGTTGCAAATGTAAACGTCTTTTAGTAATGAGGCAATTAAGCCATAATAATCAACATGTTTTAGCCCTGTATCTCTGTCAGTGTGTCACACAACAGGAAACTAACAGCGGCTACTTCCTACTGCAAACACCGCTGCACACGTTTCCAAATCATACCCTAAACACTGTTAGCTCTGTCAGCACATTTGCCATAGTTTCTACTGTTGGCACTGTTAGCAGCTAGTCGCTGGCTCCACCGTGTCACCATGTTGAGAGGCAAAAGAAATGCCCTCAATCTCGTATTATGCAGAAAGTAAACTTTTCAAAAGGTATATATTAGGGGCTCATTTTTCCAAGGCCCATTTGATGAGTTCCCACAATAGCCCAAGAACCTTCACAACAAATGGGCAGAAAACAGTCCATGAGCAGCAATGGCATGTTTCTATGATTCATGATTCATCCTACAGGGCAAATCCTCTGCTCGCATCTCCCATCTCCTGTTTTTTAATTGTCACATTATGGTTGAATGATTGAAAAAAAAATTCTTGTTAGCTGGTTGTTGTTTTTTTGTTTTTGTTTTATTTTTTGATTGAAGCAAATGTTCCTTGAAGCATTGCATCCTTCAGGATGTTTAAAAGTTCCTTCAACCCAACCTGCTCCCTCTGCTGCCTGCAGCCTCATTACCATCCAACATAACTAAGGCTTGTTAGGTTGGGAGTGCTGTGATAGACGGAGAGTATTCAGATCTGTTCTGACACAGAAGACCTGAAACGTTGCCTTTTATCAGTCGCTGATTTAACACTTTCACTGTCAACTCAATAATGAATGCTTACATTACATATTTATGTTGATTGATTGACTTTGTTTATATTCACAATGGATTAACTGATGATGTTTGATGTAGAAAGGCTTGCTCACTTATACCCTGCGCTCTTCTGAGCATTTTAACATCTTTGAGCCGATTGTTTTGGCTTCACAATCCTCACTTGGTTCATCATCACCACCCTCATCAATCTCATTCCCAAGCTTTTTTCAGCCGCAAATCTCTGATAAACCCATACACCCGTACAGTAGACAGCAAAGACTAGCTGGAGAACATACAGCAGTGGGGACGGAAACCAAACAGGGTTAAATGGACATTGACCATTGGACTTAAAAGTGGTGATTGTGTCAGCAACTATTCGCAACACCTTAATAAGGTGATAATGTGTCAATTCTGTGTTGACTATTTGTTCCACTGACATAAAGTAGACAAAATAACAATTAAATTGACATTGTTTTAAGGATTCTGTCTGCTAGATTATCTTACATCATGGCATAGCTTATCAGTGTGCGTGGTACTGTACAGCATGGTGTTGTAAAACAGATAAGTAAACACACCCACGCACATGTTTAACCTACGATTTCCCCTCTGAGCACTGAAACACCACGAAGCTACACGGTCACCCTCTCAGCCATCGACAGGATTGCCTACCAGGCGGCTTGGTGAGCGCAGGCTGTCACTCACAGCAAGGATTGCCTTTAGCTTTGTTAGCTGCCAAGGGGCCACAGGGTTACGGAGCTTATTATTTAACTATGCCGCTGTCACTCATTGCAGCATAGCTGCTGGGAGACGAGGGAAGGTTAGGGAGGAGGAATGGTGATGCGCATTCATCAACCTGCCCGAAGAGGCTCAAGAAATCCTCCCCGAGGTTTATTTTATATATGATGGTAAACGGGTTTGAAAAGAGGCCAATCCAAGCAGCATAAACACCCCGATGGGGAGTCAGGATCTGTAGTCAAACACAATAAATAAGCCCTATCGATCCGAAGGAGGTTCGCAGGTGGCATTGGGGCTGTAGCTGCTGTGCGTGAGCTATGACCCTGTTTCTGGCAGGCCCCGTGGAAAAGTGGCTGATGGAAACAGGTAAGACGATATCAGGCCAAGAAGTTTATGAAACCCAGAGATTCTCATACGCTGTTATATCGTATCAATTTATTGTGTTTGCTTTCAGGTGTAAGTTGAAAATGATCATGTCAATTCCATTTTTTTTGCTGTTGTATTTCACCATCCTGCCAGGTTTGGTTATGTTTTCATGTCCTGCCCTGTGAGGATATTTACACTTAGTTGACTTACTATTTTCTTGTCTCTGCCATGCTATATATACACCTGGGTGTAAATAGCCACATAGGCTCTTCCATCTTGTTGGCTTCTGACACTAAATAGTCTTTCTTTTTGCGTACTTACGACGAAAGATGACTTTCTTGACAAAAACATCATATCTGTTATTAATGACAAATCTAAAATGGTATAAAAAATGTATTTGTCTCTTGCCATTGACTATCGTATACATTTTTCCTTATCTAAGGTCCACCAGAAAGGTTGGGACTTTGCCTTTCTACGAGAAGCCTGCTTCTGTCTAAATGACTCGAGTGCCACCATTATCGAAAGGTTGTGGTCGACAGGTGTGGTAACGGTGAGAAGGCCGGGCATGGCTTAGTCAGCTGTTTGTAAAGTGTGTAAATTCACGATTTGGTCTTTTTGGTTGAGATCATGCAGGATTAAAGATCTGTTCACTCCTGCTGGAAGGTAAATGTCACAGTCTCACATAGACCGCAAAGGTTAGGGGCATCTCTGAGACTTTTATTACAAAGCATTTCAGCTCCAGAGTCGAGATCATTATGCGTATTGTGTGATACTCGGCGGTGATAACGCGGGTGAAGACGGGGCTGCACACATCTTGAATGAAAAGAGTTGAAGAATTAACAATAGCAACTCACTGTTCTGTTATTTTTCTCATGTCTTCACGCGCACCCTTTTTTTCCACATCTATTCAGCCTCACCGAGCGCTCCCATCTCAAACAGACTGAAAAAGTCAAAGGTCACAGTCCAAAGGCTGAAGGCGCCAAAACAGAATTAATATTCATTTCACAAATGCTGGCTCCCTGTGACTGAAAAAAAAAACACCTATCTAAAGCAATTAACCTTCTGTCCTAGACGTGATGTGTGGGCAACTTAACGAGGATGTTCTCTGCTTTTAATCAGTTTCAAAAGTCGCAGAGCCCGACCAGGATTAAAAGTTATTTCAAAGTAAAGTGAGAGCAGTGACAGGAACGTGGCCAGCTGAGAGATGAATGACATCAACAGGCAAATCTGAGAACGATGTGTAGCAGGTCTTTTCTGTCTGCCAAATGCAATAACAACTCATATTTAAATTCATATTTACATTATCATTGAGGCAGAGTCAAGCCAGTAGCCAATAAGGAGTGTGTTGTGACCCCCCCAGTAATAATCAGTCAAATGTAATATTCCATTATGAAGACGCAGAGGCCAGTTGCCAGTGTATTACTGCTTTAGTTGTTTATGAGGACTGAGAAAATTATGAATTTTAAAGTAGTTATTATAGACATGATGTGGCTGTGAGGTGATTACTATATGGTCTGAATAATCATTTGCAGTGTGAATATTACTCAATCACATAATGATTAGTTATGAGAATTAATTATTGCACAATTTCTTTTTTCTATATCGATTTTTAGGTACATGCAGTATATCACACAATTCCCTCTCTATCTAGTCTCATCAATATGTATACATGCATCAATATTCCAGTCTGATGGTTATAAGTAGAGCAATAAACCTTGAGGAAAGGGTTGTGTGGAGGGGCAGTGTCTGCATTCAATACCCCACACAATTCCTACTGAGATGAAGTAAAGGCATACCTTTTGCAAAAATGGCTAAATGAAAAGTTTGTGACTACTTGCATAATAAATAAATAACATATTTAGATAATGACCTGGCATCTGAATAAATGGGCAAAAAATTACTTCAATCATTTAAAGATAAGTAACACATTCACACCTTTATTTGGGTCATCAAAAAGCTATTTAAATGCAATGATTATTTCACTTCTTCCATATATGACAAGCTGGTCCCAGGCAGGAGGCAACTGCATTTCAACCACTCAAATCATTACACAAAAACGCTCTTAAAATTCATGATAAAAAAAAAAAATCATTCATAACTCATCTCCTCTTCCCCTGAGGAACTCTGTTTCACCCAGCTCAGAAATAACAACACAAACCACTCAGGGTGGCAGTGCAGACTTCCAAAACCCAAACAAGACTAATAACATCTACATATAACTATAGAACCATCCTTTTGCAAAACAAAACTCAATGGTATTATTTTTTTTAAAAAACAGCAATAAAGCACAATTTCAAATAAAAAACACAACCAAAAGCTTTGATACACATATAGTATATGATGGTAGCAAGTTACTTCTTCCAATCACCATGGAGTAGATCCAGTCAATTTCACTTTCCTCTGTGCCCAGAAGAATATTAATCCTTTTCACTTTTTCTGATGCTTCAATATCACTGCAGTTTCTGAATATATGAAAATGCTGTGTGGGCTTATTTTAATAAAGAATATAGATCCAATTCCTAGTAGTGGATTCAAGCTCTTGCTAAGGCCTTAATTTCATAGAAATTTTACAACAATGACAATGGCTCATCATAGCATCGCAGTAGAGTATTTAAAGGACCAAATGCATAATTAAAGACATTTGTGGCCTCTGTTAGAGGGTCCAGGGAGATACATTTAAAAGTACTGTTAACAATTTCAAAAAGTGAAGCGTACCACAAAAACTTTATTTTCCAGACTGATTATAATTTATTGTAATGTTAAAAATCTTAGTAGTTGCAAAATTGAGTAAACAAACAATACTTAACAATACTATCACATTTATAAGCAGTTGGAAAAAACAGCTATTAAATGTATTTATGTTAATAGTGGTGGAACGAAACTATATTTGCTCAACTTACAGTAAATTTGGGTGTCCAACACGACAACAGATCTGATTACTTTCTATTATCGTGGTGCAACCAGCATGCAATGCACTGTTAATATGATTAAAAGACTACTTTTTGCCACTAGGTCTTCATCAGAGTTAGTCACTCTTCACGATCGTTATTATCATCTTCTTGCTCATCAGGATGTGCTAAACATCACATCATTGCCGCACCATCTTAAACCTCCCCATCAACATCCTGGTCATAACTGCCATCCCCCGTCCTCCTCATTTCCATCACAGTCACAGCATCATAATGTTCATAATCATGTTCACCAGTCAGTGTGAATATGTCTAAGCACGTACAACATTACATTCAAACAGCAAGACAGAAACAATTACGTTCTATCTGGCAATTAAGCTGCGCAGGGATTGTGACTAATGGATAAAACCCCCGTTTTATGCATTGGTTGTAATGCAGCTGACCCCTCATTCCACATCCATCTCAGGTCATCAGAGCACAGAAACTCAAATTGATTCACACACTGTCCAATACTGAATACATGACTAGACTGCTGAGGATGAACTATTGGCTGGAAATTGAATCTGCACGACTGGAGCTCCACAGTTGTGCTCAAGGAAACAGTGAAAACTTACATAGGTGGGTAAGTAGATGGAATACACTGTTTACCGATTCATCATTTTTTTATATTAACAAAGAAAACCTTTTATGTTTGGTTAGATTAGTAGATACGCCAGCATCTTATTAAAAGATAAATTACAAAGGAGTTTGCAGTGAGTCAGCAAGTATCCATCATTAGTTTTCCTTCTACAGGATGCTGCAAGGCTGATTAAATGTCTCAGTGACTCTTAGTGGTGCTGATACATGGCTGTCCTGAGGACTTCAGCTTCGTCACAGTGCTAACCCCTCAACGGTGTAAAGGATGCATTATAGATTTAGGCCTGGTGAAAAAACATCTCGACATGAAAAGGAAGGTCTGCGATTGGTTTAGTGCTATTTAGGGATATAAAAAAAACATTATGGTCTTATTATAATTGTTGTATTGTGTGATCTGGTATCACTGGCATCAACTGATTTTATTATTTATTGCAGAGACATTTGGTATTCTGATTATTTTTGGTTACATAACGCAACAACAAAGTTTGGTCCGTTTTGTGACTCTTCATATACAACTCCCAACTTCTTTGGTCCACTGCTTACAACTTTAATAACTGCTACATTCACAAATAAGATAGCAGCTAATAGCATGTTAGCAGTGTGCTATTCCCCACATTAAGGAAATTATATGTACTTAACAACAATTATCAAAAAACACATTTCAAAACATACTCTTAAAACATCTGAAATCATTATCATTTGTTAATATTACAAAGGAGACTTAAAATATGACAAAGTAGCAGAAATAACATGCTTGTGTTCTGAAGTTTAAGCTAGCTAGCATCAGCGTTAGCATTGGCGTTAGCATCACGCTACTCTAACACTCAAACTAAACTACATTTAAAGCGCTACATTTTTGAAAAATACAGGCAGTCACTTAGCACGACACTGTAACTTAATTATTCTGACCACATATGTGCGGTTCTACCCGTTACTAACCTGTAAAGAACAAGGGAATTATGAGACCGGCAACAGGTGACGTGAATAAATAACGAAAATAAATAACTACGATTCTGCTACCGCAATATACAAATCAAACTATTCAAAATACACAAACTTAAATCCAATATTGTGACCACACATTGCTGGGTGTCACACCAGGGTGAGTTTATATTATTTTATTATTTAAATGATTTCACTGTCAAAAAATATACTATTTTCTGGGCTTTTTTACATTCCCCGAAGACAAGTAGTAGTGACCTCCTGATTACATAACCATGACATATTGAGTGTTTAAAGAAAGAAGTTTTACGTACGACACAAAACCAAAGTAATTATTACGTACAACTATGTGGATCATTGACCTTGCAACTCCATCAGCAGCCAGGTTATAAAATCAATATCTAGATAATGTGAGATTGTACACGCACACTGAATCCCGATGATGTGATTCCAACCCAATGTCAGACAGACTAACGTGACATCATCGGTGACTGTGTCAGACATAGCTTGATTGTGTGCGTGTGTCATTAAACACACACGGCCAGGAATGAGGAAAGTTGCACAACAAACCACAGATGAACGTAAGCACCTTGTTTATATACTGTAAGTTGAGACTAGTCATGAGCTGCATCACATTTGCAGAAACTGTCACATTTGCACGATTCTTCTGCGTCCATAACAAAACAAGCAATCAGAGCCGAGGACTCTCTAGGGCCCTTAACCAACCGTAGTGACCGTGATCTGAACAGCAGGGCGCTACTTGTAAATGCCATTAGAAGCACTGAAAGAGCCATGATTTTCTTTATTTTCACAAATTATCATGTATTATATTCAGGAAACAGTGAATGTGTGAGCATATACGACAAAAAGTTATTGTTAGTAAAGTTACCAACTGCACCTTTCATTTACTAACATTAACAGAAACTGACACTTTTACTTCCAGATCAATCTGAAATTAAGCTTTTTTTGTTGTCGTTGTTACTTTTATATGGGTTCCTTTCCTTGTAATAAAATGTATTTGGTTTGGTTGCTTGGGGGGGCTGCAGAAAAAGCTGTATTAAGTTGTCATTGTGAACAAGTGTTGCCTAACAAACTGCCTATTTATATAAGTCGCGGAGAAGGAGCAACATTATCATTCAATCAGAGTCATGTTTCTGCCCAACTGACAAATGTACCTCCAATATTTACTCTGCTTTCACCTCTGTTTGGTCTCCGACAACTTTCGGACCTAACTATCTGGCTCTTTGGCCGCTAAGTGCTCCACTATTCACCACCTTAACAGCTACCAGCTGCTGACAACGAAGTTGGCGAACGAAAAAGATACCCAATGAGGTGAAAGACAAGAGGGCAGAGTTGGGTGATTATTTTCTATTACGGTGTCACTCCAAGACACGCCTTCACATAACACATTTAATCCTTATTCCTATGGGAATTATTAATTAGTGTCGTTTTAAAGGTTTAACATACAACACTCAAATAAGTTCCCTTTACTAAGAAACTGCTTGGACTGATACGTATGTATGCGTATACAGGGAATGAGTTTATCTGCGTTGTGTCCGGGTTCCCGTGTGTGCTGCTTCTCGTCAGTGTCCTGTTTATTCATGTGGTCGTTCTCTGTGACCGCTCTGCTGCATGACTAAGGCACTTTGGGGGGTTTGTCTGTCATCTTGAGCTGCAATCCTGTCTCTGCCGGTCTGTAGTGGGGCGTATCAGCCGATCCGTTAACATATACGAGTCCCTCGTTTCTCATGTCAAACACTAGCAGATGCAGATTGGACCAAAGTGGTGCTGATGTGCTCGGGGTGTTCAGCGCAGTGCTTCCATTTGATTTTCTCTCTCAGTTTTCTAAACATGGACACGGAGCCCTTTTACAGTGTAACTACCTTAATAAATACCTTAATGACTGAAAATATGTAACTTCAGTCCTGTATCACCAAGTTGTGACTGGACAACAAGGAGAAGTTACTCTCAGTTCAAGCGCATGTCTTCAACAAGAATTGTATGTGTGTGTGTGTGTGTGTGTATGTGTGGGTGTGTGGGTGTGTGTGTGTGTGTGTCTGTGTGTGTGTGTGAAATCAATCATTTGAATGGTCATAACATTGGAAATGTAGTCTTTCTCACTACCAGAGTGGCTTACATGCCTAAACAACCCAGGGAATGGTGGTAATACATCAACATACAAAGACACACACACACACACACACACACACACACACACACACACACACACACACACACACACACACACACACACACACACACACACACACACCACCATACATTTGTGCCCCACACATAACAGGTGATAACATTTCTGTTCACGTTTTTCAGAGATTTCAGAGAGACAAACAAGAACAAGGTGTATTTTTGAGATATTAAACCAACAACCTACCAAGAAAAATGATGGTCTGCTTCCTGGCCGTCTTGACCTTTGCACTTTCGTGCTTGGGTGCTCCGTCGATGCCGGCATCCACGACCCCCAAAGGTCTCCGCAGGACGAGAACCATGGCCCGGCACATGAAGGCCACGCAGATCAACACCATCATGTAGACGGTGAAAGCCACGAAGATGCTGACCCTGTACATCACCCAGCGCTCCTTCAGGTTGGTGCAGAAGGTCAGATTCTGGACCGGCGTGTCTTTCAGGAAGGGAATGTGTCCCTGGGTTCCCGTGGCAACCAGCAACGGCAGGGCCACCAGCACGGACACCAGCCAGGCAAAGGTGATGAGGGCCGAGGTGCGTTTTCCACCCAGGGCTTTGTAGCGGAACGGGTGACAGATGGCTACGTAGCGCTCGAAGCTAAGCGTGGCCACGTTGAGGATGGTGGCGTAGCTGCACGCCTCGAACAGGAAGTTGTAGATCTTGCAGGAGACGTTCCCCTCCGCCGACGTGAACGGGAACCAGATGGCACTGTAGAGCTCCACCGGCATGCCGATGAGGAGCACCAGCAGGTCCGAGCACGCCAGGCTGACCATGTGGTCGGTGACGTTCTTCTGCAGGTAGCCATTACGCTTCAGCACCTGTGTCACTCTGATGGTGACCGAATTACCCACGATGCCCGTCACCAGAATGAGGCTGTAGAAGACCGTCAGGAAGACTTTGAGAGAGTAGCGGGGTTCAAGCTCCCCCCAGTCTTTCTCGTCTTCTATCTCTATTTCCTCGTTCATTGTTAAGGAATGGTGAACTGAGTGTATTGATTTAGTCCTTATCAATAGCTTATCAGCTCTGCTGGGCGCAGTCCCCGTGATTAGAGGCAAAATCCAGAAGTGTCTTAAAAAGAGCTTTCTTTGTCTGAAATGGATCCCGAGATCTTCAAGGAGAGTTTCCCCCAGTGGGGTATTGAAGTCCAAATCACAGCAGTTTCATTTCATGACACTACGGTTGAAAACGAGGAGTCTTCTGTATTTTGTGTTCTAAATAGTCTTATTACCGAGTCCAGCGTGTGGCCCCCGAGCAACGGCCATCTCCTCCCATTCCCCCCCGACGATCATGCGGGATCCGGGACGTCTCAGGTTCGTGTCCAGAGTGGGTTTCACCTCAGTCTAAGCCAAACATGTTGGCCAACACTCCTTCCTCCTCCCACCTACGAGGGCAGGGCAGTTAAACATTAAACACGACGACAGGCAGCGTGAGTGCCGAGGCCTGCTTTCATTATCGTCTGCACTAACGTGCCTCCCACACTTGGCTCCGAGCTACAGTTGAGATTAGCAATGAGAGTTAAATACACACAGTTTGCGATGCGCGTTGGAATCTGATAAGAAAGAGAAACATGTCTGACTTTGACCGAATGAACCACGACGGTTGAGATCAACAAGTGAGAGGTTTCTGTTTGGAGATGTTAAAGATAAAGCACCTGAAAGTGACATTTACCTTAAAATATGTCTGAGAATGTGGGAGAAAGATAATGAATTATTGTAATTCCCTTCAAACACTGAGGACGCTGGCTGCATTTATCCTGAAAGCATCAGTTTTTCATCCTTAGAAATAAAAAAAATGTAGGGTGATTCTTTAACAAAGCTGAACTGACGTCTACAGGTTGAACCTGATTAGATAAAAAGCTTTGAGCGCCCTCTCACCGTGATTGAATATCATTAGACACCGTCAATCAAACCATCGTGTTGGCGTCACGTTGTCAGCCAGAACTGCCAAAAGTGACAAAAAAGGTAAAAAAAAAATCAAGGTCCATTGTTGATGATGCCTCTAAATTTATGCTTCAGATGTCATATAAATTATCTGCTGGTGTGTTCATTTGTGTGTAATTACATACAGCTTGTCAATTGATTTTATGATATTAATAACGAGGTGCTCGTTTGTTAGAGAATTGCATGAAATTGTCTTTGTGACTTTGAAATAAACACATGAATATTATTCCACCACGTGGCAGAAATCAGTCACACCTGTTAGGAAATAAACCAGAATAAACAGGTTGACAAACACGAGAAGGCCTTAACTAATGTTTAATTATTTGCTTTACAAAATCAGTCATGCATTGGAGAGATGGGGACTGTATTTCTACATTTAAAAAGAAAAAAAGTAGAAAAATGGTCATTAAAGGATGTCAAGGAAAAAACCTTACTCACCCGAGTCTCCATTTGACACTGAAAGTATTGAAAAGGGACAGACAAGGTCTAGTTAAGCAGCCTCGCTACAAGTGTGAGACTATACAGATGATAAATAGGTGTCTGAAATCTTGATAAAGTGCTCCCTGATGAGAATAATGAATGTGCCATGCTCTGCTCATTAAAACCATTGTGTGCCAATCCGCCAAGTAAATGTTGAGATACTGGGTAAATAAAATGCTCGACCTGCTGGTGCTACTGGAAGTCAGGAGAACGGGATGTGCCAAAAAGAGCAGTTCCTCAAATGACCACTTGAGGCTCCCCATCAATCCCCATAGACCTCCATGTGGAAATGTCCAACTTTACAGCAGAAATAAACATTTTTACAGCCTGATAGAAAATCCTTTTTGTCTCTTTGTTTTCACACTTTCATGAACGGGTGGATTTCTATACAACTCACGTTTTATAATGATATTAAGGCTTAAAGATAGGCATTATTGTGGCATGACCTGCCTCAGGTCGCTCATCTATGATTCACACATGATTAATTATCTGGGGAATATGAATGCCACAAACAATTTTTTCCAATATCTTTCAAGGTAATTTCAAAATTGACACTTGAAACGCTCTTCAAAATAAATGTGATCCTGTAAAAAAAAAAAAAAACACATTTAAAAAGATATGTTTTAATAGTGCAGTGTAAGTATGAAAACAGACTTGCAAAATAAAAGTATAATTCAAGAGCCGAGGTTGATAAAAAGGACCTTACTATTACAGCCTTCTTTAAGATCATATAAACCTTCATTGATGACACTGAAAAGACAAAGAAATTGCTCAGATATGGGAAAAACAAGACAAACAACCTGAGAAAGAAGAACAAAAGTCACATACATGAGTCCACAAGCAGCACTGATAAAAGAAGAAAATAAAATCGTTTGATTTTGAAAATCAAAAGCAGACACCATGGGAATGTAATCATCATTTAAAACGTGTTTTTTTTATACTTGCAACTGTGACAGGAGAGACACAGCAAGTACAGAAATGAAGGTCAAAATAGCTCCGTCACTTAAAGTGCTCAACCCATTAAATTACCCTCCCAGGCCGGTTATTACCCCCCCTCTTTATACCAGTCAACGTCGAGTGCAACACACACTCCATAGAGATGTACACACATCTGACATTTAACAGGATGTGGAATGACATTTCATCTTCAACTGTAGTGTTTACACCTGGCTGCTTAAAGAAATGTTTTTTTCCTCATCACATGAAATCACACAGTAATTAAATCATTTTTTTGCTTAAGAAGAAAGAAAAAAAGTGTCGTATACAACAGTCCAACCGATGTGATATAATCTCAGTTGCAAGACATTTGGCTGTTATGCAAACTCTTCCTCTGGCAATAATCATTCACAATGAAACAGAAAATATAAAAACCATAAGACAATCTCAGACAGGAATCTGTAGTGGTCATCTGAATTTCACAAACTAAACATCAATACTCTGTTAATGCTTCACTGTGTACAGTATTTACACCCATTTTGAAAAAAAAAAAAAAAGGAAAACTGCTTGTACGAGCAGATGACCGTTATTGCAGCAAGGCGTTTGGTAGCTTATGGCGGAAGGCTATCAAGTTCATATTCCAAAAAAACACAACGATTATGTCTCTATCACAGTTTTGACTTCATGATCCAGCGCTGTCAGAGGTACAGAAGGAAACAAGGAAGCTGTTGGAGGATGTGACACTGATGAAGTGTTTTCACTTTTCTTCAAGTCCGACTTACAAAAAGGTCGCTTTGACCAAAAAGGAAAAGAAGAAAGGTGTATTGTTTTTTACAACGTGATATTAAAATCTTCTCAGGACAGCGTTAGTATCGCCTGGAGGAAAATATTCACTCTGAAGGATTCTGTAATTACCCGAGCTGCCGAGGCCGGGTAACATCGACTCCTCATTGCTGGTCCTGAAAACAACGCGGCCATGTTGACCGACTCATCACATGAGCCGTCACCAAGGCCGATTAATGACAAAGCAAGCTTTCTCCACCAAAAGGCAGACTAACGGAAAAAACACAAACTTTTTAAACGTACATGTCTGACAGATTGTCATTTGTGAAAACGCACCGTGTCTGACGCACACAGACACCGACAAACAAGCAGCAAGGCTTCGAAGGCCTGTGGAGAAACAACGTTCGTCCTGAAAATGTTTTTGTACTCTGAACACTGATTTTTAAACACACACACACACACAGACACACACACACACACACACACACCGTGTTATGATCAAGTTGAACTTGTACCGTTTCATTTGGTCACAATATAGCATTCACTGATAAAGTCCAGCACCTTGAGAACCATGAGGTTTCTTTTTTCACAGAAAACAAACACAAAAAAAAAAAAAAAAAGTAAAAACTGAATCTCAGTCTGTGATGACTGAAAATAAAAAAAAACGGAGCTTGTAGAAATGAATGCGTCATGTCGTCTCTGTAGAAAATAAATAGATTCAACTGGAGGCACTGGGGTAGTTCAATGTCTCTGAAAGCTTTCCAGATTGTCAGCTCGGCGAGATCCACAGTCGCCACCTTGGGAGACAAATTAAAAAAAAAAAATAGTGTATACTTTAACATGGATGTGTTAAAAGAACATAAATATGTACAGATTTCTAAAAGTACAGATGTTTCACCTTTAACTTTAACAATGGACAGGGATCTAATTTGACTTAAAAGATTACACATGCAGGGTATTAAGATAGCTTATTCTGTCTATAAGATGCAAAATTTCATATTTGACTCCATTAAAATCAACAAAATAAAGAATTAATTATTTCACAATCATAATTCTAATGATTTATATTATATTTAGTAGAGAAGTCTGAGAAAAGATGAACATTCTGGCCCTGCCATCATATAATTAAGCTAAAATGCCAAACATTCACCAGTTCCAGCTTCTCCGTTGTGTGTATTTGCTGTGTTTCTCTTTTTCCAGCATTATAAGTTGAATATCTTTGGGTTATGACCTTGTGATGTGAGGTTTTAGTATTTTTTTATACTGTAAATATTATACACTTAATTGTTTACCTGAAATAAACAATAAAACGTTTAATCACTAATGAAGAAACCGTCAGATGCAGACTTCCATACACTTGCTTTTGCATCCGGTCCTCCATCAGACACAACACAGCCAGCAGACAGGCTTAAGTCTGTCCTAAATTGCACTGCTTTCATTCCCCACCAACTCCTCTATTTGAAACCACATGCTGAGTTAAAAATCTCTCTCTCTGCCCTCCTGGCAATTACTCTGTGGGTTTGGGAGGCAGCTGAGAAAAGCTTGACTAAACCTATGAATAGTGAACAGGCGGGCGTCTTCACCGACTTCTCTGACTTTGTGAAGTGGGTGGCCAATCTCGCATCTAAAATATTTACACAAAGTCTTTCCTGTCCTGCTTGTCTTCTGTCCTTATTACTCACCGCCACGTCCAAACAGCCGGACAAATACTGGACAGACGTTCAAAGAGAAACAACTGAGGGAAAGCAGGCGTAGAGATCCTGGGTTTCATCAACTGCTGCAAAATCTTAGCGACGTTTGGAATGCAAATCTACCAAAAATGTAGTTTTGTGAAGCGGGGTTAAACTATTTTTGGCCATTTGGGGGCAGCAGAACAAGCTGGAAGCAAAATACTTACACTATAAAGTTGCTGTAGTGAAGCAGTATTGGCAAATTTACCAGACCTTTAGTAAAATTAGCATTCATTTAGAGTTTAGAAATGTTATATATATATATATATATATATATATATATATATATATATATATATATATTTTTTTTTTTTTTTAAATGCAGTTATTATTATTTTATTTTATTTTAATACAGAAGATGGCAGTGATGTAAAAAGATAAAATCTGTCAAGATGTTTTTAAAGAGAAGATTGTGTGTAACCCTCAATTTGCTCTGAGATTAGATAGATAGATTAAAATATATATATATTAGAAGTGCTTACACTTAACATACTATTATTTCGGTCTCATTTGAAACAAGATTTGAAATTCAAAGATTCATTTTTAACATTTTATTACTTTTTTTTTTTTTTTACTTTGGGAATTTATAATAGTTTTTTTTCCACGGGTAAGATTCAAACAGCCCCATTGTTTTATGTATCTCCACACACTCACACACTCTCTCACACACTCACAATAACATGCGGATAAAGGAACAGACAGGTCAAGGACGGACTGAGTCATCGCTTACTTTGTTTGACTACCGGATTCACGAACAGAAGCTTCCTTCATTAGGGGAGACGGTGTGGAGAGGAATAAGGCTTTCACACTGCTCACTGTCTTCTGGCAATCTGGGGGCATCGGGAAGCGGCCGTCAATCATCATCACAGTCATCATCTTGACAACCGTCATTATTATAATCATCCCTCACCAAACGGGAACACACATTCACAGAAGGATGGAGAGCATATTTAACTGCAGCGGAGAGCACAGTCAGCCGAGCGTGCACATCTGATTACAGACTTAACTTAGCGAGGCCGCGAGCTACAAATTGAGTCTATTGTCCTTGTGAGAATGTCAGAGAAGAAAGACTTAAGTGTGTGTGTCAGCGTTAAGGTCAATTCATTTTTAATAGTTCACGCACCACAATATAATGAAATAACAACCGACTTTCTATTTAAACCTTTAAACGCTTTAGTGGACTTGAAAGCCTTTTGGAGAGAGTTTCCCCATTTTGTCACAAACTCACTGAACCCATGCAGTGTGTGTGTGTGTGTGTGTGTGTGTGTGTGTGTGTGTGTGTGTGTGTGTGTGTGTGTGTGTGTGTGTGTGTGTGTGTGTGTAAATAATGTTTTTAAAGGATGGAATTCATGGAAGCAGAATCTCCACCCATTAAAAAGGGACAACTTGCCACGTTTTATATGGATAGATCCGTGTGAAGTCAATTGAAGCAATTAATTCTTCAGTGTGCTCTATAATAACTCACAAAGCGGAGCTTTTCCTGTGTCGGATGTGCCTTCATGCACCAGGATGTGTGTGTAAGAGTGTGTGAGAGAGAGAACACAACCTCATTCTCTATCAAACTATCAAAAAACAAACAGGTTGTTGCCAGTCGTGATCATCGGAGCACCCAGCTGAGCACCAAACAGTCTCTTTCCACAGCAGCCACGTCGACATGTCATTGCAGGGTAAACACGAGTGGCAACACCTGTGTTTACCCTGCAATGACATGTTAAAATTGCTGCTGTGGAAAAACGGCCTGTACTGCTGCCAGAGATGGAACTGCATTTGCTTTTTTTTTTAAGAGGCATCTGTGTTTTGCTCACTCCTCGTCTTCTCAGATTTTTTTGGGACGATTTGGCATAAATAGAATATTTTTTGATGACAAAATCTAAAATCCTCAGACTTTCAACCAACCAAAAAATCGTAAAAATAGTCCTTGCTTGTGAAACTTTCCCAGAAATGTTACTGTTTTATTTAAAGGTTTTGAAATGTATAAGGTCTCTGAAGGTGCTTTTTTATATACTGAAACCAATAACTGCCTGAAGGGCAAGAAACCTAAACTGAAAACGAACCAGACTGACTGTGTGATTTGAAAATGACCCTCAGTAAAGTATAAAAGGCTTGTCACGAGTGCTGCGCCTCCTGTAATGCAGAATCAAACACTGTATACCTCTGAATGCGATGTTTCCTGCAAATGAAGACGTAAACTCTCCTCAGCCCCACCAGGACGGGGTCCCAGTTGTTGTAGTGGCATAAGAGAGCGGCGATGAAGAAGGAGAGGAAGACGGGGACGGCCCCGGCAAAAAACAGCCACGAGAAGCGTACCTACCCACACATACATGGAGGACGGTCACCATTACTGTCATGACTGGACTTCAGATCATTAGATTCATTTATAAACATGTTCAAACGTGACCACTCATTTAACCCCCCGTTTAACTTGTTTGTTTAAAAGTATGCACAGTAAACAATGAACAAAGTGAACATTAACCAGATTTTTCTTCAGACTGACTCTCTTCAACCAATTGTTGAGCATTATCTTGGATCGTATTTCAAACTCTGACTCTGTTTTTGAAGTACCCGCGGGGCGAAACGTACCTTCTGCATGCAGATATCTGCCATAATGGAGAGCGGGATGGTGAGGCTCAACGCCAGAGTCCCGATTAGAGACGATGTGAGGAAACAGCCCCTGTGGAGGGAGAGCAGCATCGCCAGTCACACTGAATTCTTTAAACTGATTACTCACTCGGCCGACGGCATCAAAATGCCCATCTACGAAATGCAGATCGCGGCGGTGGTGGTGGTGGTTTGGTGCCAGAATGTGCATGTGAATAAATCAGGAGTCAGGTGCTCACCAGAGCCAGAGGAACTCTGAGAGAACGGTTCCGATGAGACCGTTGATGAGGATGTACGTCCACACCAGCTGGCTGGGAAGCTCAAAGGCCTCGAAGCCTGTGTAGTGAAGCAGGAGGAAGCCGGGCCACAGCAGCAGGAGGTTGAACAGACCAACAAACCCTGAGAGACACAGAAGCTCCAGCTTAGACGGCTCCAAAGACGCCTTCAGTGGTGAAAACTTCTTGGTGTAAAAATAGTTTTACAGCGTAGTATGTTTTACATAAATGGGGTTGCTTATATTGTTAATGTAGCTTGAAAACAGATAGGCGGAGCATTTGCTTACCAAAGAACATGGGGAAATCAAGCTTATCCTCCCGGTCCACTCGTCTCTTGATCATCACGATGTAAACCGCGTACAGCACCGCCCCCGCCAGCGACCACAAAGAGCCTTCATGTAGACGCCGATTACATTTGAAAAGAAGGTTTAAAACTACATCAATTCAACACCGTTAGACAAAAGAAGAAAAAAAAACACTTGGCTGTTACCTATGACGCCTTTCCCATCAGGGCTGTCCATGCTGGAGAAACTGACGAGCGTGACGCCTCCCATGCTGAAGAAGAAGAGAAACAACGTGAAATGAAACAGGTAAACGGGTATATTTTGGATGAAAGCCGCTTGGCGTCGGAGGAGCCTTCCACTCAGTGATATGCAGACTCCACTGCAGCTTTTAAGCACCCCATCTCTTCTACAAGATGGCCTTACAATGTTTTCTTTCAACACTTTCAAATCAACCCTTACCTCAGAGCCACAGCTAACAGTTTGGACAAGGTGAAGCGGTCGCTGCTGTTGCTGGGAAATATGCCTGCCAAGATGAGCGTGAACAGGCCTAAAGAGAGGAGAAGGTCAAAGGAAGAGAGGCGAATCAATACCTAACCAACACACAATTTCCATTAAATCAGCTGAGGTGCAACAGTTTCAAGTCTTATTTTACATATTGTCATGACATTTCACACAGATAGGAAGAGTCACCTGAGGTGGAAGACAGGATGTTGACGATGGCCACCTGCGTGTCAGACAGGGCTTCCTGATAGGACAGGTTAGCCAGGAACCACTGGGAGACAAACAGAAGCAGTGATGTGACATTTTCTACACCACTGCAGTAAGTACTTTCTAATTCACCAGATAAAGCCCGCTTTGGCAGACCGTCTGAAGTTTTAATTCCACACCTGTTCAATCTCGGAGGCTTCTGGTAGATTGTTAGACAAAAGTCCCAGTTCAGAGGCAAATCAGCATCGCCATCGGCGCTCGCACATCGGCGCTCGAGTGCCGTGTGTTCAAAGAGGTGAGCTGACAGGCTTTGCTTTTGCATCGCTGACGCAGGACTGATATCTAGCATGCTAAATATCTGTCGGGGAGTCCGTCAGGGAGCTAAAGCTTATAAATGTGACACACAACGGTCACCACATCTGGGATACCTCCTGGTGAAAGATCTGCTCGTAGTGAGCCCTTGTCAGACTTGTGTAGTGTGAAATGCTTAATGGTGACCCCATGGCTTCGGGTTTAAAGCCTCCAACGGAGAATCACAATGTCACGGGTTCATATGTGACCTTTGCTGCATCTCACACTCCTGTCGGCTAAATAAAATATGTAACCCCTTGTGTACTTTGACAACCATGTTCCTGTAAATAAGAGTATAATTCCCATAATTGTTATGGTGCTTTAAGATTTCCCAGAAGTTCTTGATTGTGCTCAGATAGGATGATTAACAAATAAAAAGCAAACCATGACTTAAAGGCTCAATGATTTCCAGTTGCAGGTCAATAACCGTGGCGTTCTGCACACTTGCCACTGTACAAACATCAGCAAAACACATTTCTCGCCACCGAGCAAATAACGCAACAAGAAAAACATTGTTACTGTGCAGCAAAGTAAGGCTGTTCCTCACCACAAAGCAGAAGAAGAAGCTGATTTTGGCCACATCAGTGATGGTTAGCTTGCCTACGGTGCGTAGCATAGCCTCGTGGTCCTTGGCAGCGGGGTAGGACATGCGGGAGAGTTTGGCCTCCAAGGCTTGAGTCGAGGGCAGCTGACGCACCTCCATGATATTACTAAAACGCACCCGCTGCTTTTTGGAAGCTGCTGGGAGGCACAAATGGAGAGAGGACTGAATAGATGGAGGCATTTTATTTAAATGCCCCAAATGTACAAAAAATAAATGTAATTTTTAAAACACTTTTTTTAGATTCTATATTTGAAGCAGGACCATCTTATTAATTCATTACACAAACTATCACACTTCAGGTGCTAATGCCTGACTGGGCTGAACACAAGTCAGTCATTTTAAACGCAGGTGCCAAACATATCTTAATGAATACGGGAAATACAAACAACAGAGAGCAGAGAATCCTTAATAGACTGTCTCTGAGCCTTTACTGTGTCACTTTGGACTCTGGAGGAACATTATCTTTCATTATCTGTCGGCCGCAGCTCATCTGAACTGCATGGAAAAGCAAAAAGATCACACGATTTCTCCATTGCTCTGCAAAATAAAGCCCAGACAAAAGGAGAGCGAAATCCTTTTGTTCAAACTATTGTTCTTATTATGATGATATGTGAAAGAAGAGAGAAAACTGAGTTTGAGGATCACCGAAGAGGTCAGACAGAAGTTTCTCTCGTTAAATATTATCGTCCATTTATTTCATATTGGCTCGAAACAATGATTTGATCCATTTCCATAGCTCACCACTGCCCTCTGTTGTTGAAATGTTACTTTTCAATACTGAAAAAATACATTGATGGAGGTTCTTAATCACATATCCGTCGAAATGTAAGCACTCAAGCACACTCCTGTGGTCTCGGACAAACAGACAACATCAACTATGTACTCACAAGATTCACTGTCTCCGATTAAACAGTGCGAGTGCTCTGCAGGTACGTCCTGAAACTTCACTGGAACGTACAGCGGTTCACTCTGCGTACGAGTGACAGAGAAAGTCAGACATCTACAGCTGAAAGTTACACCTGCAGCACCTTCAACTAGTTTGAGTCCTAACTCTCTCTGCGATTAAACTACGTACCAAACAGTTGTTCACGGTGGTGTCGGTGGTGCAGGGTGCAAAGTAGGCCTCAGCATCAGCAAACTGCAGAGACACCCAATTCAAACCATCAACTTACAGAAAGATTTATCAGTAGTTTCATTCACAGTGCAATGGTGGGATCTTTTAGGCCAATACAAAATGTGATAAATGGATAAAGAAGCTCAGCGCTCTCGACGGACAGATGTTTAAAAAAGGTTCCATGATTACTACGAGGTTTTCCAACTTCCTGCTTCTGCTGCAGATGTAGCTAAGAAAACTACAGTCCGTCGTGGCTGATAATAAAGATGTTAAAAGGCATGGTTTCTGATTCTGTTTAATTGAGGTTGTGAAATGCAAATGCCTTAAATGTTTGGAGAGAAAAAAACAACTTTTAAACATACTTCCCCCCCCCCCATGTGGTGAGAGTGTGCTTTAACTACTTACAAACGCAGAGTGCCGCCGTTTCAGAGTGCCGGTGCACTGCTGCCTCCAGGGCCGCCACAGCAGGAAGCCCAGCAAATAGAGTACAAACATGGAGGTCTTGGTGAATGTGCTAAAGAAGGGTTTGTTGTACTCCTGTCGCTTGAAAATGTACTGCAGGGAGAATCAACAGAAGGAAGCGGTTAGGATAAGAGCTTTTATTGGTTGACGAACATGTTGCAAAGTAGTTTTCCCTCTCAGGCACTCGTGTTTGTTTGCTGTTGCTTTTCAAGTCTGTCAAGTTAAACCGTTTTTTCCTGAGAGCCTAAGGGATTAACAAATTATATTTACTTAATACAATGTGACAACTCATACTTTCACTACATTTCAGAAGGAATCATTTTACTTCCCCCCCACAGTTGATGTATCTGATGGCTGTAGTTGCTGTTGTTTCTTTGTTCGGTTGTTCTTTTAGACATTTTTTTACTTTGAGAAGCTGTATGTTTGATAGTTTCCTTTCATCTTGCATTTCTAGCTGCTTACAACCTTTTATGCTGCTCACCCAGCCGTCTTTTGTTGCATTTAAGGTGGTAATGTTTGACACTGTGATGTGGCTTACAGTTTTGCTATCAAGCATACATGTTAATTAAGCATTTTAGTCATTAGAGGACCTAGAATGTTTAATACTTGCACGTTAACTCATCCTGATTGAGCACTTTACTACTAATATTGGATTTAGAATATATATAATATAGTACTGTAGTATTGATATTTATTAATTAATTGATTTTGAGAACTTTAATAACCACTTTTTGTGAGAGAGAAGGGCAACGTTAACGCCGTACATTAAGGCACAACAAAATTAAAACACAAATATATCAAATGCACACCCTTGTCTGTCGATTCTTCATCATCTCATGCACTCTAGTTACCGAGTACATCCGTGCCCCCCTCTCTCATTTCTGTACAGTTGTGTCACCTCGTACTGCGACCCACCTTAAGGCAACAGGTGTGTGAAAACTGACTTACCGAGGTTAGCTCAGAGGAGGCTACCCAGATGACATCCACCAGCAGGAGTATCACCACGCCCAGGGCCATCCGCCTTCGCTGGGCCGCAGAGCTACCCTGAGAGCTCATCCGGTTCATGATGAACACCCACTCCATCGGGACACTGACAAAGACGCACACGGATGACAAAATGTGAAGTTACAAGATATTCAGAAACTGAACAAAGCATTTATAATTAATTAATGAGTTAATGCAACAGAATTCTAGATTCTAACAAGAATACAACAATATCAGTAAGCTCAGAGTCGCAAACCCTATTAAAAAAAACACCTTTTAATATGTAATGTTGAAGAAATGACATTTTTTGCAGCATTTTCAAATCAATTTTGAGATAATTAATCAACAGGAAAATAATCTGCATCTATTTTGATACATTTTTCAGCACAACTTCTTCATTTGCTGCGTTTTCTGTCTTTTATATTATTGCAATTTAACAGAAAGGGGCATTTGAAGAAATTGTGATGGTCGTCATAGTTTACAGCAACAGCAGTACAAGTATAGTTACTTATAAACAACTTTTTCACACTGAAATACACACCTGTTTTACCAGCAAAATGTACACACTAAAAGTTTCCCACTCAGATGTCGACTCGGATTCAACCAGAGGACTCAACAAAAACCTGCACAAAAAAAGAAAAGTTACATTTTGTTTTTTTAAACCAATAACAAATGTATCTTCTAAGCAAAAACACGAATAAAAACGCTATCAGTGACAGTTAACTCTAAAGCAAACCAAATACCTACAATACTTACAATATTTCCGACCTCACTTTAGTGAAATAAGATTAACGTTACAGAAGTAAGCTAGCTGTTGAGTCCCTGCTAGCGAGATGCCAGCTGTGGGAGTGTCATAGTAAACAAACTTACAGTAACTGCACGTAGCTACACACTGTAAGAGTTAGCCTAGCAAACTGTCTATTTTACCGTTAGTGAGCGGGAAACGTAGGCTCAGCTGTGTTGGTGAAACCCAAAAGTTCTCGTAGTCAGACGAGTTCTTCACCCCCGTGAAAGCTAGCGAACCCCGCTTACAAGCTAGCTAACCCTTAGTAACGTTAGCTAGTAACTGGTTTACAGGCTGGAAGTCAACCAGCAATGCCATATGTTTGTGTTTCAATGCGACGTTGACGGGAGTTAGTTTAGCCCTGCAAAAAAAAAAAAAAAGTTGCGCAGTAAAAGCGTTTGCAAGTGACATCGCCGTGCTACGTTCAATCGTTTATCAATATCCGATAACTAACGAGCTAAGCGCTAACGAGCTGGCGTCATTAGCTGTCAAATGCGTAATTAAAGTGGTCTTTTTTACCTGTATGCGTCATTTAGTTTGCGTCATGGTGTATCCGTCACGTCATCTGCGGCTGAAATAGCGACTAAAAAACACAGTTTTCACCATAAAACTCTTGACAGTCCAAAAGGTTGTAAACATTAGCACACCCTCCCTCTTCGCTATCAGGTGACATCACTTATGTGCTTGCAAAGACTTCTGGGATATGAAGTCTTAACGTCAATATTGTCATCATACAATTCTTCGATTGAAACATATTTTACCACTTATTTCAGTGATAATACAACAATAATAATAATAATAATAATAATAATAATAATAATAATAATAATAATAATAATAATAATAATAATAATAATAATATAGATATTAATATTATTAATCCTTATCACATTATATCTAGTTTTATCCTTGCCAAAACATCCTTTCAATTATATTGTCTATGTAAAATCTCAAATGAAATAATTTTAATTAAGTTGTCAATGCAACACTAAATGAAAAATGTTCTCTTTCTTATGAATTGTAATACACAAATATTTGGCTGATATACTCTGTACTCATTGTTCCATACAACGATTTTCTACTTTAGTCATTTTAAATGTATGTACTGAAAACTTGAATTTCAACTACAACATAAAAAACAAATGCAGCCCATAGTCATTTTTAATTTCTTTAAAATTTGAATATTGTTTTTCCATCTTCTGAATAAAAACGTTTAGTTTTGTGTTAACACTAGATATCTAGTGTATCTGTCTGCGGTGCTGATCAGTAGTTTGTGACAAAACAGAACAAAACACTTGAGAAATTATTCCACTCACGGCATATGTAGGCTTTATGAAGACATATGTTACTAATTAATACATGCTAAAAAAGTGTATTGTAACACCATATACGACCAGCAGGGGGCGCTGCTTCTGTGCCGCGCGCTCAACCAACAGTAGAAGAAGAGCAATGAAACATGGCGGCTTCCCTTAACGGAGCGTAATTATTGAAGCTATTGAATATAATAGTACAACACTATTAAATCTGTCGCGTTTAATTACTTTGCAAGGACGAAGTAAATAGTCTGTGCTGTGAACGTAAGTAACACATATCTGTCATTAAATGGTTAAAAACAGCTATCCCGGTTAGCAGCAATGTTAGCTTGCGGCTAGCGCGCTGGCTAAGAACAAATCCATTTGGAGTTAAAGCCTTGTAATGGATTGTATATATATTGCATTTTTATTATTTCATTTTGTGCAATTGAGTCGATTGTTATGATCAGGATGTGTAGCAACGCTAACCATTGCTAACGCAGCCTGAACGTCATTGTGATTAATCTCGGCGGAGTATGACGTATCATCAAAAATCTTCCTTATTCATATGTGTTACACAGGTTGCGGTGCTTTAATCGGATTTGATGAAGACCATGTTGTCCACATAGTGAGTGAAGCAGAGCAGCATCATGGACTTTACTTCGGAGGAGGGGGAAACTCCTCCTGTTCCTCATGTCGTCGATATGACCACCAGTGAAAGGGTAAGCTGTTTACATCCCACTGATGCATTATGTCCACACAACGGGGCTTTCTGTTCATATAATAGTGGCACTGGGTAATGATATCTGATACGATGACTGTTTAGAGATGAACCTATCAGGGACGAGTGACAACAGTTCAGAAATATCAAGCAGTAGGTTGCATTAAATAAATTAGCAACACAAACACTGTAGTATCCGTGAAGGTGGTGATGTCTGGAGCTGCTGATTAACCTCATTTAGATTCTGTCTGTTAGGTTGAACTGATTGAAATATTTCCCCCTTACACGTGGTACTATTTCTTACACTCTTACATCTGTTTTGCACATAAACATTGCCCATTGCCTTGAATAGTGTGGAAAGTGTGGCAGGTTTTAAGATGATTAAGTACATGGAAACGATCACAATTCATCTCAGCAATTGGAGTTTTTGTTTGGGGTGCAGCCCAGACATCTATTTCCATTTAACGTGTAGTCATGTAGTGATTTTCAAGGTTCATTCAGTTCCCTTTTCTGTTTCAGGTGGTGGATCTGCTGAATCAGGCAGCCCTGATACCCGCAGACGAAAAGCTGACCGTGCTCAAACAGGTTTGTAATCTGTATACCAAATTCATGTTTTTTGTCTTGTTATTTAGTTTGTTGTTTGTTCTATGGTTGGCTGGTGGTTTCATTTGACATTGTCGTGTTGTAAATGTTTGTGTCTTGTTGTCTTCAGGTCCAGGAGCTCATCATTAACAAGGATCCCTCTCTGCTTGACAATTTCTTGGATGTAAGTAAACTTGAATGCAACAGTTAATCAGTTTAAAATGGCACATTGTTTAATAGAGCAACATCAACATGGTAGTAAACTAAAACGTTGATTCATAATTCTTCTTCCATTTTCCTGTCCATCCTGTAGGAGTTGATCGCTTTTCAGACTGACAAGTCTATCGAAGTGAGAAAATTCGTTATTGGCTTCATAGAGGAAGCAAGGTGAGATATTAGCCAGACACGTCTTCCAGGCTGATGGCTATACATTTTACATTAATGAAAGAAAGTCTTGCAGTTTTCTAATAAATAAATCTCTTCTATGTTTTTCCAGTAAAAGGGACAATGAGCTCCTTCTCAGACTGATCGCCAATCTGAACATGTTGCTGAAGGATGAAAGTGTGAACGTGGTGAAGAAAGCCATCCTCACACTCACACAACTGTACAAAGTTTCTCTGCAGGTAAATACGGGTGTTAATGATGAAGTATTCTCATTAACAGATTTCGGTGAGATTGGTGGATCTGATGTAGTCTGTTTTTTCATGGGAATATAAAACAACATCAAGTTAATGCTACCAAATTCTGTTGCGTTTTCAAACCCTTTGCTGTCGTCTCTCCCTTGCCAGTGGTTGGTGCGATCTAAAGCCGTATCAGAGAGGCAGGAGGCATGCTGGGATCTGGTCACACAGATGAAAGGGGATGTTCTGACACTGCTGGACTCTGAAAATGACGGTGTTCGCACTCACGCTATCAAGTTCACCGAATCATTAATCATCACTCTGTCACCACGGACGTCGGACTCGGACGTTCCCAAGCGACAAGAGGGTGACATCAGCCTGGACAAAGTTCCCAGAGATCACTCGTACATCCGCTACGGTACAGATATTAGAATTCTGCTCTGTGGACATTATGTGTTAACATGTTTTTGTCCAATCCTTTTAAAGCTAATATTTTAGAACGGATATCTTGATGTTGTTGCAATCAACAGATGTTTTGTGCGAGGAGGGGAAAACTGCCCTTGAGAAGCTGCTGAAGTTCATGGTCCATCCGGCCATTTCCAGCATTAACCTCACCACCACACTTGGCTCCCTGGCCACTATCGCCCGCCAGAGGCCAATGTTCATGTCGGAGGTGGTGCAGGCATATGAGACATTGCATGGTAAGTGCTTCAAAGCCAGTGTCATGCTCCATGTCATGGTGTTGATACAAATCACCCTTTGTGTTTTTCTTTAATAATCTTTGTGCTCGATGCAATACTGTCATTGTATTGTACATCATATAATATTAAACACTATTTTTACTGTGTACTCGAACCTTTGCAGCAAACCTGCCTCCCACTCTGGCCAAGTCTCAGGTGAGCAGCGTGCGAAAGAATCTGAAGCTGCACTTGGTGGCGGTCCTCAAGCATCCCTGCAGCCTGGAGTTCCAGGGACAGATTGGCACTCTGCTGCTGGACCTGGGAATGCCCCAGAATGAAATAACACGCTCAACTCCTGCACCGCGCGAGCAGCGCAAAAGGCCTCGCCATGAGGAATACACGGAGGGGAAAAAGGTCAAGATGGGTGAGTAGCAGTCACATACGGCATATCTGTCAGGGTGATCCAATCTTGTAGGACATCAACTTCTGCGGGTTGATTGTTAACTATTATGTTTTCTGTTTGTTAACTTGCGTTCAGAACAAGCCCTGATTGAAGACGATGAGGACAAAGAGGAACCGGTCCCTCTCTCAGTCCCTAAACCAGCTGCTGTTCCAGTAGCACAGTCTGCCATTGACCTCACAGCTGAGTTCCTGCACCCACTGCTCTCCCCGGAGAACGTAGCCAACCTTGTGAGCAGCACAGACCTTTTTTTTTCTGTTTTATCTGCAACCTTTAAGCCCGACTGTGCAACAGTTGAGCTTATATCTCTGTCTGGTTGCTTAGGTGCTCATCAGCATGGTCTATCTGCCCGATGTCATGCCTGCATCCTTCCAAGCCACATACACGCCTGTCGAGTCCGCAGGCACTGATGCTCAAATTAAACATCTGGCCAGGTTGATGGCCACGCAGATGACTGCAGCTGGGATTGGTCCAGGTTAGTGACAGAAACGTCCAGCACCAGAAGGCTTAAACATTTTGTTTTGATCAGGAAAAGTTTGATATTTCTGAAACAAAGGCTTATTTGCTTTCTTAAAGATATTACATTATTATTATTACTAAAATATCCTGCCTCAGTGTAAACATCTGTCAAAACTGAGTACATTTAAAGGAATCTTGCCCAAAATGTTCATGTTAAGTGTTAAAGGGAGTTGAAGTTGGGTTGTATGAGGTGCTTATCCTTACTCAGTGTATTACTTACAGTAGATGGCGGTCGGCATGCCCCGAGTTTGGAGAAGGCTGTGTTTTTTTACTTTTAATATTTGTGTATACTGTGTATTGTTTGCACTATTATTTACAAAAACTATCTTAGGACTTGAGCAGTGCAAAGCCAGAGAAGACGATGCAGCCAAAGGCGAAGCCAACGACGAGGACTCTATTGCTAAAGACCTGCTCATCAAACGCAAAGTTCCAGCTGTGATGGTGGGACAAGCCATCTCTGTTGTGGGGGGTTATGAAAAAGAAAAAGAAAAGGCTCAAGAAGCTCCCGCCGCCACCGTCAAGAGGCTTCCTGAACCCATCCTTCCTACGGGACAAACTAAGTGAGTCCTCACTCGAACACAAAGATGGCATAGGAAGTATTGTTATGTGTCTTTTCTGTAAATCATGCTTATCACCCCTGCATGATTTTGTTCCGTTACAGATTGGCAGGGCCGAGTGGGAGGAAGAAAGTGTTTCGGTTGTCGGATGTCGTCCAGCCTTTATCGGACACCGAGCTTGAAAAGTTAACCTCTAAAGCGGTCCGACGCATCCTGCATTCAGAGAAGACGATCGCTCAAAGTGGCATGTCCCATGTTAGTGATCGCCTCATTGTTGTTTTGTTATTTTGGATTCGCACTCATTGACCACCAAACATAACCACGGCAAATGTGTCCGGCAGGTCAGAGTGAAGCTCCTCTCCAAGCTGGTGACGCAGTTTGAAGGGATGATGAAAGAAGATGTGCTGGAGTTTATTCTGGACGACATCAGGACGAGGAGCGACCTGGCCTTTTCTCTCCTCTACCAAGAGTACAACACCTACCTCAGCCAGCTGCCATCTGGGCTGCTGGACAGCTACGACCACTGTCTCTACACTCTGCTGTCGGGCCTGCAGGAGAAACCCGAGCAGAGAGACGGGTGAGACAAATTAATCAGCATCCTCACGTTTGCAGTTGTTTTTTTCCTCTCTTACTTAAAGGTGCAATGTGTAATTTTCTGCCCATATGCTCCAAATAAATACATAGAGGACAGCATGTTACCTCTACTATTAGGTCCATACAAGCTCTAAATGTACAGTTATCATAGTCATCAAGGGTTTTTACACATTCTGTCTTTTCCAGACTTTTCACCAAGCTGGTGCTGGAGGCTCCCATTATAACAGAATCGGCGTTGGAAGTGATCCGACGTTACTGCGAGGACGAGGTAAGTGACACGATGAAGGCACAGGTTCCCCCTGAGAGCAAGCTTCCCTGTGTGTCCACTCAACTGTTTGTTCCGACCTTTGTTTCAGTCTCGGGTGTATTTGGGCATGACGACCCTGAAGGAGCTTATCGTGAAACGACCCTCGAGGCAGTTTCAGTATCTGCATGTGCTTCTGGATCTCAGCTCACATGAAAAAGAGAAGGTGATGACATATCTCCCCCCTTTTCTTGTGTAACTCACTCTCATAATTTGCTCGGCTGACTTTCCTTCTGGCGTGTTTTTCAGGTGCGGACCACTGCCTTGGCTTTTCTCAAGCGCATGTATGAGAAAGACCAGCTCAGGGACTACATTGAGAAGTTTGCCCTGAACTACATGCAGCTCCTGGTCCATCCCAACCCTCCATCTCTGCTCTTTGGGGCTGACAAAGACACAGGTTGGGAATACATTTAATATGATAGTACCTTGCTCGTGGCTGTCACACAAAGCAACCTCAGGGTCTGTGAGCAGATTACTTTGCATCGCGTAGTCAGCTTTATCATCCTTTACTAAAATGTTATTAAAGTAACCATTTAGATTCCCAATATGTGATCATCAGTTTATCCAAATAACACCTATTTAACCTGACGTTTGTGATGAGCTGCTGGCTGTGTGAGACCAGCTGGTCAGTATACAGAAAGCACATGTTGGCAGTGTTTTTGTAATTACTCTCACTGCCAGAAGGGGTAGACACAGGTCCACACTGTGTGCTTAACAATGGGGTATTAAAAAGGTATCAGACGGACAGAAAAGACAGGTTGGTGTCATATGTTTTTCTAGATAACTAATATTTATAGATTAATTAAGTTACGTTCAAACCAGAAGTGGAAGAAATGGGTGGGGCTGCATAAGGTGAATAGAAAATGATATTATGGTAAATGAAACGTTCCCTGCCGGACAAAGGACTACATGGTAGTAACTTCTCTGTTCTTAGTCCACGACCTTAACCTCAGTGTTTGTTTGTTGAGACAGAGGTGGCCGCCCCGTGGACTGAAGAGACGGTGAGACAATGTCTGTTCCTCTACCTGTCCCTGCTGCCTCTAAACCACCGACTGGTCCACGAGTTGGCCTCCGTCTACACCGAGGCCATCGCTGACATCAAGCGTAGCGTCCTTCGAGCAATAGAGCAGCCCGTAAGTCACGCTTCAATGTCGGCGTCTTTTCCTTCCTAACAAACTTGCTCCTAAATGATGAAACACTGACATTTAAACTCGAGTGACTCTAAATAATTAACAGTATTAAATGACAAGAACCCAAAAACCACAGTTCTG
The DNA here is from genome assembly GCF_963514095.1 of Eutrigla gurnardus. Lineage (NCBI taxonomy): Eukaryota > Metazoa > Chordata > Actinopteri > Perciformes > Triglidae > Eutrigla > Eutrigla gurnardus. The sequence continues at coordinate 21,748,507 of NC_139926.1, forward strand.
AGTAAATGGAGAAGGTCATCTGATAGCCGGCGGTTATGCATGCCGGGGAAACCCAAGAATGACAAAGTCAGCTGAGGGCAAAGTTTGGACTATTTGACAATATGTTTATCTATTTCTTCACATGTTTTTAACTGTTTTGACCACAAGAGAAGGTAACCTTGAGCGAGCCGTACACAGTGCACCTTCCTCGCTGTGTTGATTGGCATCTTCCTCTGAGGGAAATAACTAAATCAAGCAACGCTCCCCTTGAGTTGTGTTCTTTCTGAATGGTATTGACATGAAGTTTTTTTTCCACCCTTGGTGTAGATCCGTGGGATGGGCATGAACTCCCCTGAGCTGCTGCTCTTGGTTGAAAACTGTCCTAAAGGGGCTGAGACTTTGGTTACCCGCTGTCTGCACATTTTGACGGATAAAGGTAAAACAAATCAACCCAAAATGCTGCCTAACACGGAGCATCAGCACAATAGAAAAAACAGATGTGTAAATCCTCCTCTCCTCCCTTCAGTGCCTCCATCTCCAGAGCTGGTGGAGAGAGTGCGAGACCTTTACCACAAACGAGTGCCGGATGTTCGCTTCCTAATTCCAGTCATAAACGGCCTGGAAAAGGTTAAGTTCTGCAACTCATCCACATATTCTGAATGTCACACAGTTCACAGAATCAAAGAGCCAACAACATCAGCGCATCCTGGTTATCTCGCCACCTCTCACTTAACATTTTGTTAATTTCTCTCGTATAGAACGAAGTCATCCAGGCTCTCCCCAAGCTGATCAAACTCAACCCAATTGTAGTGAAGGAGGTGTTCAACCGTCTCTTGGGCACTCAGCACAGTAAGAGTCATTTATTTCTTCCGTCATGCTACCTTATTTCCAACTTTTCCCTTTACATAAGAACCCTGCTCACACATTTACACGTGGTGACAACAGACAACGTTTCCCTGCCAAGTATTCCTGTTTTTGTTGCACAACGGTTGATGCACTTCCTTATGCAGTCTCCTCTCCCCTTGTTTGTTATTATATAAGCGACTCTGATGTGTTATCACTGTTGTGTATTGTCTTCCAGGTGAGGGAAGTTCATCCGTGTCCCCTCTCACCCCTGGAGACCTGCTGATTGCCTTACATAACATCGACTCGACCAAATGTGACATGAAGTCTATCATAAAAGGTCAGCGTTCTGTTCACTGATGAAGCCTTCAAGCTAAAACCTCCAAACATGAAGTGTATTTAATGTTTGTCACTGTCTCTGGTGGTAATAATGTATTCAGGTTAGCCCCGAAAGGAACTTGGGAATAAGTTTTAGATATTTTGTTGTGCGTGCTGTGACAGCTGGCAATGAAAATGTTCTGTCTGTCCTACAGCTACCAACCTGTGCTTCGGGGAGAAGAACGTGTACACGTCGGAGGTTTTGGCGGTGGTGATGCAACAGCTGATGGAGCAGAGTCCCCTCCCCATGCTGCTCATGCGTACCGTCATCCAGTCCCTCACCATGTATCCACGACTGGGAGGTTTCGTCATGAACATCTTGTCCCGCCTCATCGTCAAGCAGGTCGGCACCAAACTCCGGCCACGTTTTCACGGTTTCTACAGTCACTGATGTCCCGGATGATCTTCCTCTTAACTTGTTTGTTTTTCCTGTAGGTGTGGAAGTATCCCAAGGTGTGGGAGGGATTTGTGAAGTGCTGCCAGAGGACGAAGCCTCAGTCGTACAGCGTGCTGCTCCAGCTGCCGGCCACACAACTGACGAGCGTGTTTGAACGCTGCCCAGAGATGAGAGAGCCTCTTCTACAACATGTCCTCTCCTTCACACCTCATCAGGTCAGAGCCACGCAAACGCTGAACCTCCTTGAAAATTGTGGAAATAAATTATGCTTATCTTGGGATTTCTTTATGTAACAACTGCCTCCGTTTCATTTTGCAACAGCAAGCTCACATACCTGCCTCCATCATGTTGGTCCTGGAAGCAAATAAAAAACCAGAGCCGGAACCAAAGCCTGTGGAGCCTGTCATGGAGGAAGAGGTAACGGATAAGGATATAAACATCATTCATATGGCTTGCATAGTTTTTCTTCAGTGTAACCTGTTCAGCCAGTTCTGACCTAATGTCTTGTTTATAGTCATTTTTTATCAATTTACTTTTAACCGTCTCACAAGTTGCTGTAATATCCCCCCCTCTTTTATCTCACAGATGGAACCAGCTCCTGCCCCGATCGAAGAAAGGGCTCCCACTCCCACGGCACAGGAAGAGCCAGAGATGCCAGAGATGCCAAATCAGCAACACCCAGCCATCATAACAGAGGAGGAAGAACAAATGGAGCATGAAGAGTCTGCTCCAGTGATACAGGAGGAACATGTAGACACAGTTTCCCAGGTAAGACAACATTACAAAAAAAAATGCAGATTGAATAAAGAAGACCAATTAGATTTTTCCATCTGTACCCCAATGTTAAGCCAGAATATCCACATTAATTACAAAAAACATTTGAAGTCTAAAGTTCTGTTTATTCAATAGGTTGCTGCTACTAAAAATAAAGTTTTCTAACATGCATTCATTCATCATCGTGTTACAATCAAATAATATTTAGGGATGCCAAATATATACATTTTTTTAGCCTTTCAGCCTCAAGAGTTTTAAGTGTTTTTTATATATTTATGTGTACCTTAATCAGAAAAAAATACTCTATGCTGCCCTAAATTATTAGTGACGTTAATGTGATGAAGAATGGAGTATCCTTAATTTTCACTATCCACCCAAAAAAAACTGGAGCTGAATAAGTTTTGCCCTGAAACAAATTGTTGGTTCTCTATAGGAGGAGTTGACAAGAGCAGAGGAGACGCCATCATCTGAACCAGAACCAGCTGAGGAACCGATGGAAGAGTCTCAACCTGAACCTTCAGACCCCCAGGAGCCTGTAAACGATGTCGAGGCTGACGTCACAGAACCTGAGGCAGGAAGTGACCACGAAAATGTAGAATGACTGCTCAAAATAAATGCACAGTATACATTTTCTCCTTTGCAAACATCCAGACAAACATATTTTTTCATGATTTCTTGTCGAGACAAAGCTCTTTGTTCCTTTCGTATTTGTAGAAAAGCGTATGATGCGTTCATGTGATGAGTTTGAAAATAAATCGACAAAATGCTAGTTTGCTGTCTGTTTCAATTCTTTTTACTCTGCTACTTCAACATGGCTCAGTATGAATATGGCAATATAATTAACAGAAAGTGACTATATATGTATTTGTTATGGTGCAAAAACAAATACTAGACATCCTCAAGATATGGGAGTGTGTATGAAGTTTGCAGCAAGAGAAGAAAAATGTAGTGTTAAGCAAAAGAAAAAAAGTTTTTAAATGACTTGGAGCTCCATTATCAACTGAATGTGTTTAATTTATTTATTCATATTTTATAAAGTTAATTTATGCAGCCTACCGATATGCCTGAAACCATTATATTTCTCGTCTATATATATATTTTTTACCACCAATCAATATTTTTTCCTGTGAAATCACCGGAAGAAGCTATACTTTTATTGTGGAAATGGCAAACGGAAGGGCTTTAAACTTGATTCTCGCGCAGCCACCAGTAGCAGGATGGCTAATCTCGCGAGAGTTGAGTCCGACTTTGGTCTGTGGCTGTTTTTCGTGAAACTTTTCCCCCATTCTCTTCACCGTTTGTAACCGTTACCTGATAAATAACCTACCAGGGAAAACGAATTAACGAGCGGCGTGTTTTATTCCGGTTCCGGTTTAAATGAAGGCTGTGATTCTCGCCGCCGGGTACGGAACCAGGCTCCAGAGGGATGTTGTGGCAGACAGCAGCGGGAGGTTCGCTCACCTGGCTGGGACGGCCAAGCCGCTGCTGCCGGTGGGACGCTGTGCCTTGATATCCCACTGGGTCCATGCTCTCACCGCCTCCGGCTGTGTGGACTGCATTTATGTTGTTGTACGTATATTCAAGTACTGTTCACCTTTGACCTTTTATTTTGGTATTTTCATTTTGTGCAACTGTATAAGCAAATTTACTTGTATTTCAGAGGATTATCAAGCACTTCTGACTCCACTCCACCATTGGGTGACATTATCCTACCATTAATGCATCAACAATATTAATCCAGTGACAGTCTAAAAGGAGCATATTGAGTACCTTTTCTATTTGTATTATTATTACTATTTTGAGTGCATTTTGCATACCATACCAATGTGTTTATAAGCCCTTATATAAAAGTCTCAATCTGAACTGAGAATGAATGAATCTGTTCCTCTGCTCATCTCAACAGACCAACGCTCTTTACCTTGCTGCATTCGAAGAGTGGGCGTCACATTTCACAAATGTCAGGATTCTCAGTGATCAGACAACAAGCAATGATGTAAATATATATATATATTTTTTAAATATTTTACGTATTCACCATCATCACTCCTTGCTGTGTGAGACTTGAGTTGACCATCCTCAGACTCGAGCTTACTTTCTGATTCCACCAGGGACGTCTCGGCGCTGTGGCCTGCCTGCAACTTGCAGTAAAGCACTTCAACATAAAAGACAATGTCTTTGTGATTGGAGGGTAAGTTTACAGAGTTATCAGTATCAACACGACTCTGCAGCGTTGTTTGTTACAAGTGCAAATGACTCCCTTTCCATCCATTACAGTGACACCCTCTTCAAAGAAGACTTCAGCCTCAGTAAAGTGAAGGAGACCTTTTCTGACCTCCAAGCAAAGTGTGAGGACAGCTGTCTGGTTCTCTCGTACCGGTGCAAAGAGGAGGGTGAGTACCGGTAATTAGGTTCTAGTTCTAACCCTATAGAAGCTGTCAAGTAAGAGACTGAAACTCATCCTAATATGATTGGCCTCACGCTCACGATTGGTTGTGTATCGTTCGCTGTATAGAAACTCATAAATACGGGATACTGGAAGTAGATGGCGATCTTCGCGTCCTCTGCATGAAGGAGAAACCGCTTCCTTCTGAGACAACGTCGAGGAGAGCAGTAAGTTAATTATAAGCATTGAACAAAGCCTGTTTATTCAGTGTTTATATCTACAAAGCGTATTTATGAGCTCATGTTTTCCATCTGTTTTCCAGTGTCCATGTTTCTACACACTTTCCAAAAAAAGCCTTCCTCTGTTGGATACATTCCTTGAGGAAAAGAAGGTATATTTATTAATCAATGTCAAAGTCCCACATGTGATGTAAAATAAAGGGTTTTTTTTTAATATAGTTCTCATCTTTCTGTTTTTACAGGAGGCTCCGATTGATGAGAAAGATGCCCCAGGAAACTTTGTGTCTTGGCTCATTCCTAGGTAATTTCTGCTGGACTCTTACACCAAAATAAACTTGTAATCCCACTTTGTGCTTCTTAAATTAGACTTTTATAACTTTTTCCTTTCTCTTTCAGGAAGCCGGTCTACATTCATCAAATATCCGGACGCTTCGATGTTGGAAACTTGCCTTTCTACATCGAATGTGACCTTTACTTCAGAGAAAAACTTCAAGATGTCGGGTCTTACATGATGTAGAGGAAACAGAAATGGACAAATACATATTTATTATGCAAGGTTAAAAAAAAATGGCCAAATTCAAGATTCTGTCTGTAACAATTTATCAAGAATTTTAACTCCAAGTAAACATTAAGATATTAATTTTCTGTAATTTTATAACAAATATTTTTCCATTAAAATGATTTGTATTTTCTGTGTATTATGACCAAGGATCTGTCTACTCAGTGAGGAGTCTTGTGCATTTGTCAGAGGCCTTTTCATGGTGGTCCTCCATCTTTGCGATGCGGGAGCCAAACTGTATGGCTCTCTTGGGCAGGACAGCTGATTGGCCGAGGCCCAGCTGCTTCGCTGTCAGCCTCAGGAGGAGTTTCTCGCCGACGCCACGAGGAAGTGACAGGTCTGCCTTCTCCCACACGGGCAGAGAGTTCAAGTAGCTCACCACGTCCTCATCCAAGTAGGGAAACCTGCAGAGGGTTACATTTGTCAGTGAACTGAACAATGAAAGTAAACGGAATTTAGTCTAACAATTAGCAAGTTTGTCTGAATATGTACAGTCACTAACTCTAATTAGCCGAGCCCTACGACATGCCAGACTACCCTCAATGTGAGCAGATCAGACGGGATCCTCCTGACAAATTTTGCTGCACAACTACAAACCCTTCTTTCCCGGAGCTTAAAGGCATTTCAAGACGTCCCTTTCAGCTCTGGTAACATACGTAACACAACATTAGGATACTTCAAACAGATACCACACTTACCTAGCCTCTTTCCCATGGTCTCCTATCACTCTGTCGTCTCTGCCCAAGTTCCTGGAAGAGATCCTGCCCAGCTCCATGGCCAGTTCCTGGATCAGTCCCTCGTGTCCGGCCTTCATAAATCGGACTCTGTGTCTGGAGTAACCTGCTAGCTGCTCGTCCGATCCTATTCCAGTTAAAATGACCTGCAGTCACGGAGTAGCAACACAGAAAGAAATAATACAAATAAATACTCTTTTAATTGTTTTTTATATATTACAGCAAGAAAAAACAGCATTTGTGACCCTACTATTTATCCCTCAGTTGCATCGCATCTCATGAATTCACCTTTGCTGATGATGTGAAGGGCCTCTGGTCCTCCATGCTGAACCCTGTCCCTCTTGCTGCGAACCACACAGCACATCCGATGCTGTCATCGAGCACCGTATCCAGCGGATGCACCAAATGACAAATGTGCTCCTGGCGAATTTTCTGCAGCTCCTCCTTCGTTACGTTGATTTCCACAAAATTCCACCTTCTTTCAGGATTCAAGTCTTGTAATTCCTTGAGACCGGCTTTTCCAGTGATTCTGTCGGGAACATCAAAGGGGCTGGATGTTTGGGAATCGGCTCCACCGGTCTTAGAATCCGTGGGCTTGTTTTTGTGCTTTCCTGGTTTCTTTGCAGACTCTTTCTGCTTCTTTGGCGCCTGAAGTTTAAACGCTACATTCAGGAGGTCTATTGGTTGGTGAGTAGGTATGTGACGGTCAGCTAAAGCAGCCAGGATCATTGAATCGATACCTCCTGAAAAAAGTATGGCAATACTAGCATGTTCATTAGGAGGAGGGGAACTGTCTTGTACCCTGAGCGGTAGAGACTGAACACGTCGCCTTACTGCCTCACTGAGGACATCAATGAGACGGTTCACTTCACTGTTTTTCTCTTTGCTTGCAAGCAGCTGCTCCAGATCCTCAACACGTGAGTGTGAGTTTGGATGGACTTCCTCCTCACTGAACGACTTTGGGATGGAGGTATTAAGGGGGCACACGGGTGAGGTGAGTACGAGGCCTGACTCGTTCATCACAGCAGTGCAGCCGCTGGGGACAGACTCCAGTACAGTTTGACAGATGCTGGAGACAGGATCATTTCCGCTGTGAGCCCAAGGATAAACCTCCAACACCAACGAGTCGGCTTCTGTTATTGCCTTCAGGTCAATCCTGTACACACCAACTGCTGGGACTTCTTTCCAAGCAGACCGTGTAGGACCAGAACCGCGGGCCGCCACAGAAGTCAGGGTCAAGGCATTGACCTCTGCATCAAATTCCCACAGCAAGCTGCGCCTTCCAAGGAAGTCTCTGCCAAACCAGAGGTAGTCTCCGGCCTTTTGGTAGTAGATGAACCCCCACGGTCCTCGTATAGTGGACAAGACGGACAGAATCTCTAAAGGGCTGTCGCAGGATGACAGCTGCTGAGAGAGAACAGCAGTGTCGTTTTCCTCTGGTGTCACCGGGAGACCTCCGAAAATCTCCCCGTTAAACAGCAGGATGTTCCCAGTGTGGTCTTGAACTGGCTGCGGGGTAAGGAGACCTCTCAAGTGAAGGACGTGGGCAGAGAATAAACACCGATAGATGGGGGGATTTGTGCCTGTAACGCTGAGATCCTGGCTCTGGTCGGGGCCTCTTCTCTTCAAATGTTCATGGATGGTTTTGTCCCACACACACTGAGCAGGTGACAAACTCAACAGACAAAAGATGCCACACATGGTTGCGGTGAAGGTCAGTCTTACATGTCCTGCAGATCCTTTTTCATGTTATCCAGTTCCTCTGTAGACAGAATGTATAATTAGCTATGTTTGACTACATTATTAATCAGTGAGATAGATAAGTTATTCACATCCATCCACTTACTTTTGCATGAACCCAGTGTTTGACCTCTGTCTGCTAGGAAGAATATGTTACTGTTTGTCTGCTGAATGTAGACTTTCTGGGTGAAAAATAAAAACACATACAAAACAAACATTAACACACTAAAATGTTATTTTATAAATCACATGCCTGTAATTTTCTTTGTTGATGAGCCTTGCAACACATTTAAGAAAGTTAAACTGTTATTCTCGACTCACCCTGTTTTTCTTCAGATTGGAGAGCTCGTCCACTACAACCTTCTGCTCCTTTATCTGTTAAGTGAGAACATTATTTCACTGACCTGATAAAACGGAAACTCTTAAGGCAACTATTTTAAATCCCGTAAACTTAAACAACAACCCGTATTAATGTAAACATCATCGTATTCTGCGTGTTTGCTATTTAGTATTTGTGGCCGCTACGTGATGAATTTACCTTTTTGTTCAATTCCTCCTTAAGTGCAGACTGTCCTTCACAGTTATCGTCGTTATCCCGACTTTTAGAAGACATGTTGGTTACGTTTTTTTGTGTTTTAATGCAGTTGAAGCGAGCTAACGTCAGTGTAAACACATGCTCGGCAGCTTTGGAAGCGTTTCCGGGTGCGGTGGTCTATCTACTTTGACTGTACTGCCCCCTGCAGGTGGGCGGTGGATGCGTACATTATGTTTTCTCCATGTCCCCATTTGCCCCGGATTAAATATATACATTAAAATAGTTAGAGCCATCACGTTACAACTAATTGATGCAAAATTGTCCACAAAAACACTCAATTCTTTTCATTTTCTATTTCGATCGATTTAGCAAAGGCAAAAATAATACACTTATATACAATAATATGGTGACATGAAAAAAAATAACTGGACAAAAGAAAAAATATAACAAATGAATGAGGTTAATTAGTTTGATAGAGCTGATAAACTGAACATATGACAGGTGGAGCGTATGTTTCATACATTCCCACTCTTTACTTCACCAAGCAAATAATTCCTATTTCATGCTGTGCTTCTTTGTACAGAAGAAGATTAGGGCAATTTAAATTGTGAAGTTGATCTCAGAATTCTGATTTAATCTCACTTCATGTGGCCCAAATGTTTTTCAGTAACAACTATTTTATCCAACAGAAATTGGCTTTGCATTTGCATTAACCCAGCAAAATAATTGTATTTATTTTTCAACAATTTCTTCTTCCATAATACAAATGTTTGCATAATAAAAACATTTTTTTATATATATATATATATATATATACTCTCAAGCAGTCCACCAGACCTGCATGTGATAGGGCTGATGGGGAAACACAGGCCGTCCTGCTGTCAACCATGCTACACTGAGTGACCATCCTGCATCATCACTCCAGTGATGCTCCAGTCAGTTCTAGTCATATGATTTTAGTCCCTGTTGTTCCCAACAAAATGGAAAATTGACTCAGATGATGAGAGAAATAAGGAAATCACCCATGTCATGGTGGCAGGAGTATCACAAGGGGGAACAAAAATCTGGAATGAAAGATCACTGAGTCATTTCAAAACACTGAAAGGGCCCTGCAGAAAAATAATTAAATAAAATCAGTGGTACATTTAAACATGTCGAGTTGCTCTATGAGGCTGTACCATGGATGTACAACAAGATCCAGTGTCTATTCGGTCCAATGAGAATTGGTCTTCTGTGCCTAAAACACCGTGAAATAATCATCTGTTAAAAATCTTTACCTGTTGGTGGCACTAGAGGAAAAGTCAGAGGATCACCAAAGTCAGATTCACAATCCAATATTTGAGTCTGGCTCAAAGTGAAGAGCCGAGCAACCGAGCATGCAGGGATTCAAGCCAGCAACCTCACGATAACATCCAATAGCAAGGCAGCAAAGAGTACTGGTAAAGAATCAAAACAAACACACCTGTCTGCGTTTGGTTCGCTGCCCACTGAGCTGCAACGCTGTATTGATCTGAAACAGCTGTCAGATGTTTACCGTTTCATTCCCTGGAAATGAGGGCTGTCATTTGGGGAAAGATGTCCAGGTCAGAGCCAGACAGTGACCTTTGATGTTTATTGTTCTCCGGTGGAGCTGTCAGGCACATATCAAAGTCTTATAGGCCCCGGGCAGCGGTAGATATCCACAGAGACAATAAGGACCACAACACTGTTATGTTCCAAAAATGGGTAGTGGTAATAATCATAATCACTGCTACTGGTCACTGATGGGTGGTAATCTTACTGTGTCCAGTGTCCTGAGACTTTAGGACACCTCAAGAGCCCAGCCTCGCTTATTCTACACACTGCTGACAATTCTGTTTTATCTTTTAGCTCTTTTTAGAGAGAACAGAATGAAGAATAGATGTCTCACACAGACCGTCCACATCCTTCGCCATCCTCCCTCCCTCCACCTGTCTCCCTTCTTTTAGCTGTGGCTTGTGAGTGTCACACAACTTAAGGCCACAGGAGGCAAGTCATTCTCATATTTCTGTCCTGGAAGTACAAATATAGCCGATGTAAACACGGCTTGTTGTCCGGCAGCCAGGCTGCAACGAATCCCGCTGTGGGGGCAGACATGTACCTGCAGCTCACATGGTCACAAAATGACACGGCAGCCAGTCTGACCACTGAAGACAGGTCACTGAGCCCGGCTGACACACTGGCCCACTAATAGTGCGGCTGGTAATCTGTTTGTACCAGCTCAGAGTTTGCAGGCTTTCAAACGGCCCGAGAGCTTTTCTGTGATCCGTGAATAGATCACAAAAGGATAGGAGGACCTATTGTCATCACCTGGCTCAAAATGTGTGCTTTTGTTCCTCGTTAGTGTCCATTTTGGATGAGATGGCACAGAGTAGGTCTATCTGTTGCTCTTATTAAGATGGTGTTGCTTGTTCGCTTGCTTAATCCATGCAGAGCCAAAGATTTAAAATGATAAATTGTGGTTTTATGGGCGGTTATGAAGCAGATTATCTCTTGTCATGGCAATCCCTGCTGGGTGGCAACCTCGTGGTGATGACATTTTGTTTTCTGTGCAGCTTTAAACAAAAAACATCTAATGTTAATGAGTGGGATTTAGGAGTTTTCTTTGGAAAGTGTCAGATGAGCCATTCAGAACAATAAAATACCCCCTAAAAAACACCACTGGAGGATAGACATGAGGTTTCAGTGCTGACATATGACACTGGGGGTCCCACTCTGGTTGAACAGTGGACTCTAAAGGCCACATCAGCTGATAAAGTCGAGAAACATGTTAGACATGTGCCAGTGTTTATCACTTTGTATGGATACGGCCCAAGCCTGTAATTACAGACCTGGTCCTGTTCTGTTGACATAGGTGCACAAATGCAAGTCATCCAAAGGTGCGATTTGTATACTATTGTTCACTGCCGAGGTGTGTTGCAGCAGCCCTCTTGGTAAACAGCTTCACCAGGTCAAGGCAACAATGGCAGACTGTAACCTAAACATTCAAAACGCTCAACTTGAGTCTGCATGCTGTAGCATGAAATGCACAGGCGAGTTCATCTTTAACTTTTTGCAATCTCTTTGCTGTCTTCTGTTTGCTTTGTTTTTTTGTTTGTTTTTTACCACTCAAGGATATTTCAGATTCAGTTTGTAATAAAGTGCAGGATAGTGACATGATTGGATTTGGCAAACAAGTGGCTAGAGGACTCCTTGTAAAAGAGATTCAAATTCTCTGGTATTATCCTGGATGACTAAAGGTTGAATAAATAAATACACTTACAGGACACTTTTTACTTTTATTTTATGGTTGCTCATCACTGCTTTTTATACACATATATGTACTTGTGAAAATGTTCCATGCAAGAACATATATATGCTCAAAACAACAACAACAACAACTGAGTAAAACTCCTAGTATATGCACATATATTTGGCCAATAAATATATACTTTACTCAAGTATGTCCATTTTATTCAGAATATTATTCCACAACACAAACAGAACAGAAGCAAATATTGTACATTTTACTTAAACTACGTTTATTTAACAATTTCACTAGTTTTGGAAAATGCCATCTGGATTAAGTCATTCCTGTTCGCGCCATCTTCACCAACTACAACAACAAAATGCAACTTCCACATTAATGCACCAGTAATAATACTCAAACAATATACTATAATGATAATATAACATTTTCCTATTACTATTTTCCTGCATAACAACAGGGCCACTTGTTGTCTACATGTTGTGTTGCTGCTCCAGAGGTACTTTGCATGACCTGACCTGACATGTTGACAATGTGGAATTACTTGTTTTACCCCCAAAGTAAAACGTGAATAGAAGGTAAACACACAAACCTGCTCCTTACATATGCATTAAATGTGAATCTTATTGTTAATTTGAGTCTCGTGAATAAAAGCTCCCACAAGAGGGCTACTTTTTTTTTTTTTTTTTTTTTTTCATAATAGTGATGACTGCCTTTTTTTGTGCAAACGTGATAAAGCATATTTTTTCTGCTTCTTCTTCTTCTTCTTTATTTTTGGAGGGCGCGCGTGCAGTAGGCGGTTTTGAAACAATGTCAATAATGGGTGACGTCACAGCGCGAGTATATTGGAGGGCGGACGTAAACACGGAGCAGCAGAAGGGAGCTAACCGTCCGACGAAGCGGCGCTGAATCCGGCTGCTTAGCTTGTTTCCCGCCGGCCTTTCGGGCTATACAACTATCTCTTTCCGACTTCAGCTACAGTGATAGCTAAGTGTGGAGAGGAGGACGAGGGGAGAGACGACGTGTCCTTTTTTTTAGTTTTCTTGTTGCTTTTTAGTCGTTATCGACAGTCGAGCAGCAGCAGATCCTTCTACGACATCACAAAAGAGGAGACTTGTTTATTTCTGCACAGCTTTTAACAAAGACACACCATGGAAACCTCTCAGCCCAAGAAGACGTGCTGTGGTAGGTTATTTTTTAAATTGCAGGAGCATTTCTCGAGAGAAGGATGGATGTCCTCCCCCCTCCTCCCCCTCCTCCTCCTCCTCCTCCTCTTCCTCCCCAGCTGTGTTTTGACCGTTAACATGCTTTTTTCTTCCTCTTCACAGAGTCCGTCCGAGACTTCTTCACTTCTGCTAAATTCCTCATTTACATGGGTCATGCCCTGTCAACGTGGGTAAGCGAGACACCCAGCCTGCTTCCATGACACCCCATCACCTATCTGTACATGCTTCTCACTGTCATGCACCACCATTGTGTTATTGTTCCATTATTATGTGTTATTACACTACAAAATGAGATGAAACTGAGGAGCCCATGACAGCAGAGATGGCTCTCTTTATTCTTTATATGTTCTACCCCTAAATAGACATATTGACTGGAGTGTCAGTGTTTAAATAATGCCATTTTCTATCGCCAGGGTGACCGGATGTGGAACTTTGCCGTGGCCGTTTTCCTGGTGGAGCTGTACGGGAACAGCCTGCTGCTCACGGCCGTGTACGGGCTGGTGGTGGCCGGCTCCGTGCTGCTGCTGGGGGCCATCATTGGGGACTGGGTGGACAAGAACCCCAGACTCAAAGGTAAAGCATGGATAAAATGTAAAAAATCGATAGTGGGTAATACGTGTGCTGTACAACCCCCTCCTCCTCCTCCTCTCCCCGTTTCACAGTTAAATGCACCTCTTGTGGAAAAATTTGGCAAAGACACGGGTCAGATTAGATTAGGCAGCACCGAATGAACCAATCATCTCGTGGAAGCACTCTTAATGAGTTCCAACGAGACAGAAACCTGTTGTCTTTGATCAGATTTCTGTCCCTAATGTCCGCCGCGGTGTCTCTTCCACAGTGGCCCAGACCTCGCTGCTCGTCCAGAACAGTTGTGTCATCCTGTGCGGGTTCCTCCTGATGCTCGTTTTCCAGTTCAAAGAACAGCTTGCGGAACTTTACAATGGATGGATTCTGGTAAGACCCCCCCCCCAGTCCTCCCCCTCTGTGCTCACACACTCAACCTGATCTGATTGCAGTTTTAACTGTAATCGCTTTCACCCTTTTTTCTTCCAAGTGCAACACTTTGACCCCGGGATTGAAAGTTGCTCACTTTAACTGATACGGACTCCTGCGTCGATATCATTTATGACCGCTTGAACAGTTTTTCCAGATGGGCAACATGATTGTATTGTAGTTCACTTCCATAAGACCTTTGACTGTTCCACTACATTTAATTTAATTTCTTCTTTCTTGATGCTCTCTTGCAGTGAAATGATCATTGAACTTAGTAATAATTATATGTTCCTTGCAAGAAGACAAAGCTTCCTGTGTGGTGATCATGAACAATATAGGTTTTCTTATCACGGGGAAAGGTTATTACACAGAACAGTCTTTTGTAGGAAAAGAATGCTTTGTTTACAAGTTTACACTTGTTGAGCTATGTAGCTTCCTAGGATCTCCCTCGCCACACAGATTTGGATGCGATTCTGCAGACGGAGAGATCCCGTCACGGGAAACGGGTTGGCGTGTCAGATTGAAACACAAATGGCTTTCTGTGTGGGAGAGCATCTCCAGCGTTTGCCCTCTTGCGCTTGCAGGGAGCCCTTTTTGGGTTTTCCAGGGAAAGGGGTCAGTTTCGGCATGTGAGAGTGTTTAGAGGGACGGCCGGTGTCAGAGTGTGCGGTGGTGGGGAGAGGGCGGCGAAACAGGAGATTGAGTGTCTCGTTGAAGGCTGTGTAGTCAGCAGGTTTGTCAAGGCCTGTCACATGACATGGGGAAAAATGTGGCCCGGCATGTCGGAGCATTTACTGCCTTCCAATATGACCACAGATCAACAAAGTGGCCGGCCAGTGTGTTTTCACAAAATAACAAATTTGGTTGGTTTGTTTTATCAACTCGTGCTTCTTCATCACGGCTGTAGTTGAGGTCACATGTTGAGTATGAGTTTATGTGATTTTTCACAGAATGTTATAGATTTTTTTTTCCCATAGGAAGTTATTGATTTCTTAAGTTTACATGACAGGATGCATGATAGTAGCACTTGGTTAATAAAGTATTTTGTAATCTATATGAGGCGAAATCTGCCCTTCCAAAGCGAAAACCTATGAGGAACTAAGTCACATTTTACAGCCATGTTACAGATGTAAAATTGCGTTTGTCATTCTTGAGTTAAAAAAATATATATAACCACAATTGGAGGCATTTTCACCAATTAGTGACAATACAACACATTTTAGAAGTCTCACGTTTCAAAGATTTTTCTGTATTTTTTGCAAAATTTTGCAAAACTTTTTTGCAAAATTTTGCAAAACGAATCAAATGAAAATATCAAAAACATTTTCTTAGTCTGTGTCATATTCCTACAGGACTTCCCTCATGAGTCTGTGTGTAAAAAAAAAAAAATCCTAATTTTGTTTTACAGACCACCTGCTACATTCTGGTGATCACCATTGCCAACATCGCCAACCTAGCCAGCACAGCTACGTCCATCACCATCCAGAGGGACTGGGTGGTGGTTGTGGCAGGTCAGGACAGCAGCAAGTTGGCAGGTCAGTGTCATCTCATCCAATGTAGACCTTATGTGATCCGCTATCTGGTCTCTTCGGGGAGGACTTTGAACCCCGGACGCTGACTCACTCTTGTTTTCACCTTTTACAGCACTGCCGTTTCCCCTTGATTATATATTGTAAACTATTTAAAGTATTTGCCTGCGTGGTGGAAAACATGAACTCGATGACTTTCATCATTTTGCTTTGCTAGTACCATCAGTTCAGTGAATATGAAGACTATTATAGCCAATACTTGATCACGTTTCCTTTGACATCCGTCAGTATTAATCAATAGTAAAAAAAAAACATGTTAATATTGACTTACACCCCCCTCCGTACTTGTATTAAACAGACATGAATGCCACAGTGCGGATTATCGACCAGCTGACCAACATCCTGGCTCCCATGCTGGTGGGCCAGATTATGGCCTTTGGCTCCCATTTCATTGGCTGCGGCTTCATCTCTGGCTGGAACCTGTGCTCCATGTGTCTGGAGTACGCGCTGCTGTGGAAGGTCTATCAGAAGACGCCGGCGTTGGCCTCAAAAGGCGGCCAGAAGGAGCAAGTGGAGCTCAAGCAGCTCAGCCCCCCGAAAGGTACCTGCGAGAACCTTGTGTTTTTTGATTTGTACCATGAGGAAGTTCTACCGACTACAACTAAATGTCACCGTGCTTCTTCCCTTTTCTCAGAACTGGAGAGCGGTCAGGCGAGTCCCGAGGAGTCGTCCCAGCCCCTCATGAATGAAACCTCAGCCGCGGTCATGCCCGAGTCTCCCAAGAAGCACGGCTGTTGCTACCAGGCGACCGAGCCCCTGCGCACCTTGAGGGCCGGCTGGGTGGCTTACTACAACCAGAACATTTTCTTCGCCGGCATGTCCCTGGCTTTCCTCTACATGACGGTGTTGGGCTTCGACTGCATCACCACGGGCTACGCCTACACGCAGGGCCTCAACGGCTCGGTGCTCAGCCTGCTGATGGGGGCCTCGGCCGTGTCGGGCATCTGCGGCACCGTCGCCTTCACTTGGGTTCGCAAGAAGTGCGGCCTGATCCGCACAGGCTTCATTTCAGGCACGGCCCAGCTGACCTGCCTCATGCTGTGTGTTGTCTCCGTCTTTGCTCCCGGGAGCCCCTTCGACCTCAGCGTCTCGCCCTTCCAGGACCTTTACACCCACCTGGTCGGGGAGAAGGCGCTGCCGGAGGCAGACCACATCCTCACCAGCATTCTTACTGGTGGAAACGCCACCACTGCTGCACCAGCTGAAGAGCTGCCACCCCTCCAGTCCTACATGTCTGTTAGTCTGCTGTTTGCCGGCGTCATTGCTGCTAGAGTTGGTGAGTAAAATAGTCCCCCTAAATACCACGATATTGTATTTAATCTTATTTTATTTTGGAGCAGAAAAGAAGCTATAAAGTGCAAATGATCATAGATTGCCATTGGAGTAAATGCTGAATAATCTTAGGAAATTAGAGTGTGTAGTTATTATAGTGTCCATGCTTTGTTGGCATGGACACTTGGAGATTGTAAAAGGATGTTCCCAAATTATGACTTCCGAAAGGTGACTCAAGCGGGTCCACAAGTCGATAGATAAGTAACCGGAATTTCACACAAGACCGTATGGATGTGCTCAGGATGTCAGGGCAATATCTGCAACCTTTGATTCCACGAATACTGCCTGATAATTCCGGCTACAGCTACTGTTGCGTCCTTAAGCGGTTATAATGTGGCTGTAAAAAAAACACAATTAAGGACTGAACGTTGATCCCTGTCTTGCAGGCCTGTGGTCTTTCGACCTGACAGTGACCCAGCTCATCCAGGAGAATGTGATCGAGTCGGAGCGAGGTGTGATCAACGGCGTCCAGAACTCCATGAATTACCTCCTAGACCTGCTGCACTTCATCATGGTGATTCTGGCGCCCAACCCGGAGGCCTTCGGCCTGCTGGTCATCATCTCCGTGTCCTTCGTGGCCATGGGTCACATCATGTACTTTGGATTTGCCTTCAAGAGCCTCGGCAGCCGCCTCTTCCTCTGCTGCTCGCCGGAGCAGAAGGAGGAGCCGGCGGACGGCCTCTCGCTTCCTACCACCGTCTAACGCCATTAAAAAGACTGTCAAGGGTACATACTTCTCAAGCCTTACCCGACCTGCATCTTATCTAACTAACACATTTGCTTGTGGCCGGCAGAATGCTATTGCTAACATAAACCAGAGAACGGTAACTTAACAAGCTATGCATACTGTAACCGCGTATACAGCATTAATCATTAGTAGAAGGAGGTGAGTCGATACGCTTACGGATAGAAAACTAACCCACTGTAAAACTTTAGATAAGGCATGGTTCCTCTAACGTTTTTTTGCAGTCTGGGAGTCAGGAGAGAGCCTCGGCCTCATCTGCGGGGTCCATGCTCTTTGATACATACATGTACTGTCAACCAAGGATCCATCACTTCTTAGCTTTGTGACCCCAAATGTGGGTCCTGCTAAACAAAAATCAGGGCACGAGGCACTGTCAAATACTCTCCTCCTAACAGCCTGGATGTAGCTGTGATTTCAGCTAACGAAAGGGCAGAATGGGGGTGAAATGTTGCATTGAAGCGGGCACAGACGTGTGGATTAAGGGGCACGATTGACCCAAAAAGAGACATCATGCCCTATTTTCTGACGCTTGCCTCTCAGTGACTTCATTTGGTGCTGAACGTGTGTCTGATAGCTTAGTTACTTACATGTATGATGAGCAGGTTGTGGATGTCTTCCTCCAGAGGTTTGGAGGGGAGGTGCTTTTTATTTAACCAAACACAAAACTGGGTCTACTCACTCTAATACGCAGTTCTAAGGATTATGCAGATGACTGTATTTATTCAGGAAATGCAGTTTTTTTTCAAATAATAATCGTATCTTCAGTATTGTGTTGCGCGCTCACGGTTGTGCCATAAGACAGAAATGAGAAAACCTATGCACCCTCGTCAATAACTCTCTCAGTTACCAAAGTCGAAGCCCACACGTGGCATAAAAGGAAGTGAGGGAAACCAGATATCTGGTGTTCCAAATCTATATTTTTACATGAGGTGACAGTAGCTGTGTAGGTCCACTAATGCTTTCATACACCCCTAGTTTAAATATCTAACCCACTCGGAGATTGTTCTTAAATTTTCTTTTTTTTCTGATAGTTTACATTAATGGTGTCACGTTGTCACCTTTTTGATTTTTTTTTTTTTAATGTTCTCTTTTTTAATTTCATAATCATGATTGTTGTTACACCGGCACTTTAAGTGATTGACGTCTGTCATTACACCTAATGCCTGATCGGGCATTTGATCAATATTTTTGCACAAAGGCTAAAGTCCTGACTCCGCCCCTCCCCCCGTGAAACCCCACACAATCTTATTGCAATCACTTATAGTCTCTGTCAGATTCTGTGTGGGGACTATGATTTAAAAAGGCACATATTGTAAGACTCATAAGGAAAAACCAGTCTGGGTACCCCGGTTTACCGGATACCACTATTACTCAAAAGTCAGCCAGGGAGCTGAGTTAGCAAACCTAACCCGGGCTCAGTTTACCACTTCAGACTGCCAACAGACTCTGGACCTGGTCTAAGCTGTTAGTGAGCTGGAAGTCAAAGTTCTGACAGTTATGTCGACATCTTTGGCTTCACCCGTTTGAGTCTAGAAAAAAAGATCTCATCAGACTCATTAAAAGCTCGCTGCTTCTTTGCATGCTCGTTGTTTTTTGCTGTAATTTTGTAGATAAAGGAGGCTTTTTTTCAAAAAACAGCTAAAAGTCATAGACATGTGTAAAGCAACTTTACTTTAAAGTAAAGCTATGTAGCTTGCTTTCTGCACAGTGGATATATGTGATTATAGAATATCATAAATGCTAAAAAAAAAAACGTAGTGTAACCAATATTTGCTAACATTAGCCACTATAAGCTTCTGGTCCTACCAGACCAAGTAAGGCTGAAGCAGCAAAACCCAACGGGCTGCTCATCAAGTCAACATTTCCTCTCTCAGAATGAACATGATCTCACTTTAAAGATAAACCCAAATACAGTAACTAATGTAACTGTAGTTGATTTCTGTTGCTGTAAATTGCTGTAAACCACCACCGAGCCGAACCGCACCCTACCCAGGAAAAAGTCTAGCCAGGATTTTGGTAAGGAAGGGGGGGGGTATTTAGTTTGGAAACAAAGGTAGCCGCACCAGATGTAGGAGAACAGAAGGCCACTTCTTAGCTACACATGCTGAGTCAGGATATCTGCAGGTGCTCCGCAGCAGACTCGCTGGGATCGGAGCTGATTTTTCACGCTCCGCCCGGGTTTTAATGTAACCTCAGACTCAGTCCGAGCACGGAAACAAAAACCGGCTCTCGCAAAGCTTGGTCTGCTGATTCAGAGCCATGATACATAGCCATAACTCTATATTTTGAATGTAAATAACAGCAGTTAGTCCAATAGGAATATCCTTAAATACACAATTGGAAAAATGCAACAAAAATATATATATATAGATATATTGTGTGTACTGTTGTCATGCTGTTTGTCTTTTTTTAATGTTTTTATACACCTAGTGTTAAGATTTTGTGACGATTTTTTAAAGATTTTTCAAAATTTGTGTATAAAGAAAATTACTTTTGTGCATTTCTGTATCATACTCCTCCCTGTGTGCATGTGTGTGTATCACACAAGAATATATATATATCTCTATATATATATATATCAGTGTTATTACGCATTAAATCATATCGAAATCATTTGTATGTACTTGCACTCCACTGAATTGGTACTGCTTGTAGTGCATGAGGTCTCCTAAATAAATACATTCACAATTGCCCGTCTGTGTGATCTAATGTGTGTGTGTAGTGTATTATGTTAAGGGTTTCTTGGGCTTGGCTGTGCTGTGTGAGGTCACATACCACAGCAGAGTTAGCTGCTAATTTCCTCCCCAGAATCCCTTTCTTTCAGGCAGCTAGTGTTAAACTGACTGACTTTAAGCTGAGCCGATCTGGACTTGCATGCCTGTTGAAAAGACAATGAGTGACCCGGTTTTTGTGTGTCAGAAGGGGATGGGCCTCGGAGTTTGTTAGTGGACTATGACTTAGCATTTTGTGGTCATTTTTAGCATTTTAACTCAATTTATTCCTATATTTTATATGTACTTAATGCAATTTTGGGCATTTTGTGACGGTCCTTTCAGAGGTTAGTACCACTTTAAGAGGTTTACGTAACACCAAATACCAATGTACTGCTAATCAGCAGGAGAGCTAATGAACAGTGTCTCCACACAGTTTTTACCCATCAAAAATAACTTGCAGAAACAAGTAATTTAAAAAAGAATATCCAACTGTGATGTCTAGTGCCTGAGTGGCACAAATATGTGCATTCATCTGCTGTTTTATTTGCATATCATGTCTTCTTTTTAACGATTTAGACTCTTAATTGTCACATACTGCAGTAAATATTCAATGTTTGTAGGGTTATATATATAATTCAAAATAAAGAAAAGCACATATGAAAGGGAAAAGACTGCTGACTAGAGCGAAAGTCCATAGATGGGAAGTGGAACTGTGATAAGTGTACCCAGTGGGAATAACTTCCTCGTTTTGTACAATATCTCATATTTTTCTTTTTAGTTACTTTTTACCTTTATTGATATAGGACAGTATGACATAAAAGGAGGGGTGACTTGCAGAAAGGGCCACCAGTCGGATTGGAACCCGGGCTGAACTATCCGGTACGCCCCAATATCTCATATGTTCTGAAATAATGAGCCCTCAAGACAGGCAGATTCTTTAAAAATGTGTTCAGAATCTCCCGTCACTGTACTGAGTTTCCAGGAAAAGCCTTTAACTGCAATTTCAAAGGTGACATCAGAAACAATATTTACCCGATAGCGCTGCCGCTGATAGGGAGAGTCAGGTGTTCAAGCTCAAACGTTGCTCAAGTTCACAAGTCAGTCATTTAACGTATACTGTATATCAGGGCACGTTTATGATCTTTATAATCTGTCAGACCGTTCGTCACAAGCACGTTGACCTCGCTGAGTTTGCTGGATTCTTTGCCTGACCACCTCACAGTGACGAGGATCCTGCAAATCACAGCTCCCGGCTACATGCATATAAGAATAAGATGGAGTGCTCCTTTAAATGAAGACATAATGACCTACTTCCACTGATCTTCTAGATTTTACATCCCCCTCATCCACACAAAGTCTGAACCTTCGAATGTATTAGTTTTAAACAATATTCCAGCGTAATTTAGTCATTTTTTCATCCTAAAACACATTTCAGAGAGTGAGGTTTCCATTATAGCCATTTTTTCCTTTAATATTTACGTGACCTGCTTCACAATCGCAGCTCATATAACGGTAAAACAAGTGACATAAGCCGTTAAAGACTCTATATTTAGGATGACTCAGTTTGCCCACCCATGTTCAACGTCTGTAAAATGCTGGGGTCATGGCAGATCTCAGACGACTGGCCATAGGTCGGAGCACCTGAGAAAAGGAACTGAAAAACTGATATGAAAATGCAATGTCTTATCCAACGCTGGGAACGAAACTCGACCTTCTCCCTGTGAGATAGCTTACGCAGGAGATTCGTTACTCAAGAGTCCTGACTTTACAGCACCAATGTGACTTTTCAAGGTCATGAGCACAAGAACCAAAGCAGAAGTTTCATGAATTATCATGGGTTCAGGCATCATTTCAGACAAAAACATTACATTTATATTTTAAATCATTAATTTTGCTTTATTTCTGAACAGTCTGACTAGATGTGTGTCATAGTTCACCTGCTTATACAACAGCAGAGAGAAGTCTTATAACCTCACCAATATTACATCACACAATACTGACAATAATACAAAACTATCAAGACAGAAAGCTTAAAGAAAAGCTTTGTTTTATTAAATTTATAGAAGGCTAGAAAAATGTGTGTGCATCCATACAATGGCCGTAGAAAATGTTCATGCCTTAGGACTTTTTCTGGTTTTAACATTCAATCACAGTGGATCCTTTTTTTCTTTACACTGATAAAAAAAAAAGGGAATTCATATGCAAGAAAAATCACTCTAATAGACCAGAACAAATTATTGCACGTGCAGTCTTCCCTCTACTGTGTAACGAAATCATCACTGGTGCTTCCAGTTGTATGAAGTCTTGACTATGTGAGTTTATTCAAGGTATGGGAGTTAATATAAAACGTTAGGTGGCAGATCCAGTTGTTTTTTTTATTAAATATCCTCTCAAAAAAGTTCATCATGAAGCCCAGCGGTTCTAGAAAGATGTGGAATAGCTCAGGGAATTTGAAAAAAATAGAGGATGAATAGATGAAGTGTTGCAAAAAGAAACATCTCATCTCATCTGTGGCAATTTAACTGAAAAGATCGAATGAAAGGAGGATACAAGAAACATTTACAAGGCACCCAATCTCCCTCGAAGTCAAGACCAATGATAAAAAAAGAATTTACAAATGGCCATCACTCTTGCAATTCATAAACAGGCAGCATCCTGAGCTAGTCATGACCAGCAGGGAAGTGAAACTGAATTAACAGAAGCTCCTCTGGTCTTATTCAACAAAAATTGGATTGCAATGTAACAGGGATCTGTTTGATAAAAGTGACTCTGAATCTGAGCTTTATAAAGCTGGCATCACAAATAGTTGCACACACAGATTCCAAACTGCCGATGAATGTGGAAGTCCTACAGAGCTACAGAGGACTGCACGTTTAGCGTCGCAAGAGAACGGAGAAAGCCAACGTTGCAAATTAGTTGACCGAAGCTCTAGAACTGAAGCGAAATATAGAGAAACCTGCATCGGGAAAAGAAACGACAACCACGAACACCGTCAACAACGTTGAAAAGTCAATGCAATCGCTGCCAACGAAGCCGATAGTTATGCAATCAAATATGTTCCGTTTTGTTATTGCCAAGAGATTTATTGAAACATGACAGTTTTTTCTCCTTTTCATGAGGAATCCATTCTGATTCAATAGCGTAATAAAAACAAAACATTAAAAAGAGAGAGAATTGATGTGGTGAAAACTCTCCATGGGCGTTGTATCCGTGTCTTTGTACAATGTTCACGAGTGCAGGAGGCCTGTGAGCCAGCTGTGGTCAAGTTTCCTCACCCTCCTCAGCTCCCGAACCTGAGCTTTTGTCAGGGAGGGGGCTGCGGACTCTGCCGCCTGACTTCCTAGTGACCCGTGATCTGGTCTTGGGGTGATGGATTCCATCTCCCCCTCTGAATCCACTTCCTCTTTTTCACTCTCCATTTCCTCCTCTGCATGTTTAGTTTCCTCCCTGAGGCCACGAGAAAAAAAAACACATTAACGTGACTCTGCATATTTTCAGGGATAAACAAGAGTCTGAAGTTGCTGAGTCACACAAAGCCTGAAGGTTTACTGACCTGGTGTCTGTAGAGACGAGTAGAGACTTTACAAACATAGAGCAGAGGTAAGAAGTGGAGGGCAAAACGTGGGCCGGCGTCTGCAGAAGCTGTTGGTAAAAGAAGAAAAAAATGATAAATTGATAATATCTGATAAATAAATGTCACATATTTGAGATGCACAAACAAAGTGGACATAAACACATGCAGAGCTGAACTACTGACCTCTTTGATGGCAACGGAGCCCTGAGGCAGAGGCGTCCTCGCAGCGGATTGGCTGCTCAGGGACTCTTGAGTTTCCCGTTTCTGGTGTTTGCCCAGCAACAGGTAGAATGGTGTCATGGCGACACTGTCGTCGATTACAAGCTGGAAGGGGGGGGAGGAGATTATGTCAGGAAAACGTCTCCGGTGAATTAAAATAAATATCGACGAGGTGGAGAAATACAGTAAAGATGAGTGAAACATGAAAACTTTGTAAGACGACGGGGACTTTTAAACAAAGGCAACATTGATCCACAGATGGCTCATTTCTTGGACCACTTCAGTAACTTGAGCAAAGCTAATGAACTGGCTCTGCAACACTGCAGATTCCAGAAGAAAGCACCCGATACAGAGGTTCTCTAAACAAGCTCGGTATGCAACATCCTGAGGGTTGGAGAGGCCGGCCAAAAATGTGTGAAACCCTCCGATGCTGAGTCAGGGGGATCTGATCATGGATTTCTGGGCCGAGCGCTGGAAGCAGAACCAGCTGACGATCACTGGGTCCAGTATTGGAGGATTATTTATTGATTTCAGGTGTCAATCTCTAAGAATTTCATTTAAATAAAACACAATAGTGACTTTTTTATTATTATTTTATTTGCTTGTTCTATGTTTTGTATGAGTTTCTTTCCAATGCTTTTAATGTTTTATGTAAAGCACTTTTAATGACCTTGTTGTTGAAAGGTGCTATACAATATACCTATGGCCAGCTGATGAGTATTGCAATAGCCACATATATTCCTGAGAGCCTCCTTGGCTGGCTGGAGACACGTAACCATGGTAATCCGGGTCAACCTCATGCAACCAAATGAGGATTTTATAAGAATGATAAAGTCTGAACCAATTTAAAAATATAGAACTTGCCTAGCTAAGTGATAAATTACACTTGCACTGACATGTTATTGACGTTACGTAGCTGTTTCACACTGAGATTTTTTCCAAAAGCAGTTTTCCTCTGTTGCAAACTCAAAGAAATGCACAGTGGTTGATGCTCGGGTCGTACCTGTTTGCTGGAGGCCATCAGTCTGTCTTCCTCTGCCTTAGTGGTGAAGGTCATGAGATCCTGCAGAGGAGAGGCATTTAATATAACACATGTGATTCAGGTCACATAAGGAGACACTGTTGATTTAGTTTCCTCCAGTAACGTTTTCAATTGCTAACAAACATGGTGGGTTTACCATGTGCTGAGTGAGGAAGTAGAGCTGCGAGCGGTTGAGCCACTGGCTGCTCTCCTCGCAGCTCTCCAGCATCTCCTCCCTCGGGGCAAAGACGGCACGAGTCACCTTCCCGGGGCACACGGCCTTGTGGGAAAACACGGGCCGAGGCTCGCTGGGCTTAAACACAAACACTGAAAACAGAGATGCAGGAAAACCAGAGAATATTATATCAATGGTAACATTCATTTCTACACTGAGCCCGTAATCACTCTGATAATAATTACTCCATAATAAACCTACGATCGACCCGGTTATGTTACTGGATAAAATACATCGACTACCACCTTCAGCGCCACCATGAGGTTGATGACGTTTTCCATCTGCTTACAACTTGGAAAGATAAAACTCGCTTACAGTCGGTGGATCCAGCCTGAAAGCAGAAGGCAGCCACGTTCTCAGTGAGGGGATCCGCCAGCAGCAGGCTGATGTCCATTGAGGTGCTCCACTCCACTACAAGACAGAGGGAGTATAATTAGATACGTATAAAACTAAAATCAGCTGCAAAGTTGAACTTTTGACATGTAGACCTACATGAGCAGGTGAGGAGGTTCCAGCAGCAGAGCAGGTTGCTGGCGGTGGTTCCCAGCAGATACTTGGAACAGCTTAGTCGCCCAAAACAAAGATTCCTGGAGGAGGAGAAGGAGAAAAAAAAGGCCCTTTTTTTCTTGAAGCTTTAAAGAATCCCAAGTGTGCCCCCCTGCCCCCCAAACTACACATATTTCACAGGATTAGCGTTTGAGGAGTTTTCCGCTTTGGGGGCTTCAATTTGCAACACGCAAGCAAGGTCTGAACACCCACCAAGAACCGAACCAGAGTCAATACATGGCCACCCTTATTATTTAAAGTGACATTCTGATGTAAAAGCATAGTTTTTACCAGGTGATTTGGGTCTACTTGAGCCTTCTGGAAGAGCCAACAAGTTTAATTATCCGGTTGCATGTAAAGAGTCTGCAGGTCAAGTCAGTGACCCTGCTCTATACATCCATAGGTGGTAGTTATGTACTGTAAGAGGTACCGGGCAGCTGTCAAAACAGCTGCCCACTTAACTTTTCCTCTCTCCCCCACCAACTTTGAAGTCTTGTTACATATTAATTCATTTTCAGGTTCCAAATTACACAGG
Organism: Eutrigla gurnardus; assembly: GCF_963514095.1. Lineage (NCBI taxonomy): Eukaryota > Metazoa > Chordata > Actinopteri > Perciformes > Triglidae > Eutrigla > Eutrigla gurnardus. The sequence goes on from NC_139926.1 coordinate 21,775,062, forward strand.
GAATGCTCATTTGAAGAGGCTTTCTGATCGAGGTTTTGGAAGGTTATGCATTATAACTCTTAGTTAATCGATGAGAACTGATTGTCTGCCCTTCCACACTAATTACAAAAAGACCTTTTCCAGTGTTGTTCGCCTTTAATAGTTTCCTTAATATTTTTAAAGGTTTCTCAACAGTTTCCCACAGCTGGTTCCTCCATTCTAAGATGAACTGCAAGTCATCTCCTTCCGTACATCTTGTAAATATGCTTACGACTGACTCTGCTCTGAGCTTAGAACAGAAAAGTGGTACAGAAACCGGCAACAGCCTCATTGACCTGCGGGCCCCTTCTTGAGCGGGGCTGGGGGGGGGGGGGGGGGGGGGGGGTTGTGGGGGCATCTGCCAACATTTCTGAGACTCGAGCAACGTTGTAAAACTGCAGCCTGTCTCAGTGTTGCACTGGCTGACGGGCTGCACTTCTTTGTCTCGGCTGGTTACATCCCCCTGTCTGCCATGAGAAACGACGCTCTGGACTTCTGCCAGTTTGGTAAAAAGGTAGTTTAACTGTTCGAGGACGTCCGGTGCCGAGGAGCCTCAACAGCAAACGGCCAAACTCTAGAACAGCTGGTTGCTTAGTGAATGTGTGCTTTATTACTTCCTGAATGTGAGCCCCAGTGTGTCCAGTCTACTAGAGATTTAGAGAGAAACTTGAATTCAGAAGGTCTAAGTTGTATTTTTAAGTTAAGGTGTAAGAATATCTCCTTGTTTGATATTTTGTTTATTTATCATCCGTAGCGATGTAGCCACTCACGTGCAATGTATGCTGGTATATGTAGGCACAGCAGGGGAAAGAGTGGACTACATTTATCATCAGCGCTGATTTGGACATCTAATGAGTCACACCGTTTACTGTTACATGTTTGTTCATTACCATGAACACACACAGTGATTTACTTTGACTTAATCCCATATACACCACCCTACTGCAGTAAACACTCACTGGAGCACCACATTTGTATTAATCCGCTGTTCACCAGGGAAAAAATCCATGATTTTGTATCAGAAGTAGATGCCTTTTTAATGTGGAAATTATACTGTTTTAAGTAAACGTATCAGACATACATTATTGTTTCAAGCTCAAGTACTGAGTGCATGTTCATGGTTTTACCTGATAGCTTTAGGCGGTTGGGACAGAGTCGTCAGGAGCTCCCAGGAACCCGGGTTCCACACGGTCACCACCTCCTGAAAGCTGACGGCCAGCAGAGAACCGTCAGCTGAGAAACAGCAGCACTCCGGCACCAGGCCGTGATAGGCTCCGACGAAATCACACAACCAGGAAGGACTTTCATCTGCTGGCACGTTCAAGCGGAAGGAGAGAGGGAGACAGTCACGGAGAGGGAAAAACTTACCCAAAAAATCATTGTGGCATACTTTGGATAGAAGCATCGCTTGCATAACACTGATGGGAGGATGGAGATCATGATGTTTAATTAAATGTTTTAGGAAGACGAGCGAAAACCGCTTCAGCTGCAGCTTAACTACTCAAACCATATGAATTAATCAGACAGTGCTATGCATGCTTTTAAGCATTGACTCATAAAAGCACACCTGCTTCTTTGAGATACACACCAAGAATCAAAAATCAAAGCCAACGACAACAGGGAAGGACAGACGAGCTAAAAGCGACCACACTAACAGATCAGCCAAACTCTGCCTTTTTGGTAGAATGCACAGGCGAGAAGAACTGGGCCAGACTGCTTACCCTCTGTGTGGGCCGGTCCGGCCAGCTGCCAGGCTTTGAAGTGCCCGTCCTTGCTGCTGGAGACCAGCATGGTGGTCTGGCCGGCGGTGGCGTGGCAGAAGCACATGGCTGTAATCTGGGCCTCGTGGGGGGCCGAGATGGTCGTGTTCAGCACAAAACTGCAGGTGATAAGTGAGCATGTTTCCAGAGTTGCAGTGAGAAACATAACTACTGGACAGGGCGATGCTGTGGTGAATCCTGCACACGGATCTTTCCACAAAACATGCGATTTACAAAGCTTTACAGTCTTGAAAACACTTCTGGAGCAGTTTCGATGATGGACTGAACCACCAGCATGTATCACATTTCATTTAGAAGTACGTACCTCTGCGTTTGCTCATCAAACGACCACAGTTTCAAGTTGAGCTCCAGCTCGGCAACTTTCTGTTTTCTTTCCTCCACTGTTGCCAGCCAGTTGCCAGAGGCATCAAAGGCCACCTTGACCACCTCAAACTGTTCCAAGCCCGACTCGTGGATGTACTCCTGCTGTGCTATGTCCAGCTGGGGGAACATGACAGACATCAGGACTGAGTTATTACGGTCAATTCACACAGTCGCCTTAAGTGAGCCGTAGGTAGGTTGTCTCCAAGTACTCATGGTGTCCATGAAAGCCTCTCTGTTCTGGCTTATGCGTGATGTCTAACGAGTTTGCTTACGTTGTACAGCAGTTTGTCTCTTTGGAGGGAGTAAAACTGCAGGTGGCCTGGTTTCCCGTTCAACACCAGGGATTTGCTGCGTGGGTCCACTAACAAGTCTGTCCTGACACGTTCTCCTGCACCAGAACAAAGAGGGTGAAAATCAATCACTTCTTTTACATGCACAGAGTAACCTGGTAGATTAAAACCTAGTTTTTCCCCTTTTTGATGTGTTATAAAGAAAGAAATGTGTACATGTTGTTTTCCCACAAATAAAAGTACGAGATACAATACAAGATAAGGTGTTTCTGGTTAAATATGACATACAAGACTTGCTGACAATAAACAAAGTGATAAGACCTTTACATTCATTGACCACAAATTTAACATCCTTGCTTGTTGGAGCTTTCTTGGTGATTCTATAATTAAAAGGGGTTTATTTGATTTATTTCTTTTTTGGAACTCTTTGAACACTGTGATTGTTTGGAATCCAATTAAGTTGTTTTAGTTTTTTTTATTCTTATCTTTCTATAATGGGCAAGAAAAGCAAGATTGTTTTTCCAGAAACTGTGAATGTTATATATGACAGATATCTTTACTATTTATGAGCCCATGCAGTATGTTTATGATGGATCTACGTGCTGGAGGCACCTACAGTCTGTACTCACCTTTGACCAGGCCCTGAATGACAGCCGACACTTTAACACAACTCTGGATGATCGTAATCTCTAAAACAAGAAGAGACAGAAACCCGTTACCACAGTCGACTTTTCATACCAACTCTCAGAAACAATTCTATCCACACATTTAACAGTCAAGGACACAGATGTGAGCTCTTAAGTGCCTTAATGTGCTGTCAAATGCAAAGCTTTCAGGGTTCAAACCAAGCAGCAACCGTAGTACTGTAGTACCGCTAGTGGCCACTAGACACCAGCTTTAAAATCGTTATACGTGCAACTACGTCCGCTATAACAATAATTTCCCAACAGCTAGTTGCTCAATGTGTTTCATGTGATTGTATAATTCGGGTCACAGCTCCTTACTGTTGTCACTGTGTGTGGTACAGTACAGCGCTCCATCGGGTGAGACAGCGATGTGTGTGATGGCAGAACCCAGGCGGGGCAGGAAGTCCCGCTGGCTCTCCTGGTTGTATCGCCACTGGACGAGCACCGACTCCAAGCCGCCACTCAACAGGTTGGTGCCTGGTGACACAGGAACAGGGAAGCGTGCATTTTACCTGTATTGCTATTTATCAATAGATTGTTTTGATGTGAATGGCTGAGTGTGGAGTTATCGGTCGTAGAGATGTCTGCCTTCTCTTGAATATAATCGGACTATAGGGCACTCAGTTCTGTGTTCAAAGTGCCAAAAAGTTCCAGAGATCACGACCCCATTACTCAAGGTATGTGGATTTTCTCGAGTAACCAGGTTAATATTTCTAGAGAGACATTCCTGTTTAGTTTTCAAAAGTATTTTTTGACTTTTTGAACACCAAGAGCCGCCGAGTTCCATTATATTCAAGAGGCAGATATCTCTGAAACTCATCGAAACAATCTGGATTGATAAATAGCACTAAAAGCAAGAGGGAAAATAATGCATTTTCAGTTTGGGGTTAAACTAAAACATGCGTGTACCTTCTGGGGTGAAGCACAGTGAGCCGACAGCAGTGTGGTGCCAGTGCAGGGTGGAGTATGTGTACTCCTTCTTCTGGTTGAAGTTTCTCCTGAAAGGATAAACAGTAAAGTAAGAAACTAGAATGACTGTATTGCGGTTGTCTTCACTTCATTTTATCCTATTCGACATTTGTGAAATGTTCCTAATTGACCTGCCTTTCAGTCAAGTCAGATGGGCCAATCATAGCAGAGCATCAACCATATGAATTATTGAGTCATAGCCAAAAACAATGTTTTGTATACGTTACGTCAAGGTGACCTTTGACCATTACATTCTGATGAGTTCATCCTTGAGTGCAAGTGGATGTTTGAGCCACATTTGAAGAAATTCCCTCAAGCCGTTCCTGAGATCGCATTCTCGAGAATCGACCGGAAAAACGGACAAACCCGAAAAACATCATGACCCCGGCTGTCGCTGAGGCACAAAACAAGTTTCTCCACTACATTCAACACACACCGCAGAGACCTAAAACCCTGTTTTATGCAACACAAGTGGGCAGCAGATGTTGAGACTAAATAATTGCTCCAAACGCTGGACGGAAGTGTCTATGCTTCAAGGCCACGTTGTTACTACACTCACCACAGGCGGATCTTGCCGTCTTCATGCCCAGTGGCGATGCAGTCATCTTTTGGGTGACAGGCGACGCAAGCGAACGTGTTCTTGCCTCCCTTCTTGTTGTCTTCTTTGAGGGAAAACCTGTTAACGACCCACACAAGGACAGACATGCAGGGTTTGCTTCGTAGGCAAATTATGAGTTTTATGATTCGCGACAACTTCACTTTTGACCTCAACATCAGTTCGTGTCTAGATGGCAAAACACTTTGTTTTTGTGGCATTTCAAGTCTAAAAGCTGTGACTGGTTTGTGGTCCTACTTTCACAAACAAAATGTGTAGATTGATCATCTTTAATTCATTTTACATCTTCAATAAAATAATAGCTGAAGTATATCACAGCATGACTCACCTGTAGGACTTGTGTTTCTTGAAGAAGTAGACCTCCAGATGCATCCCTTTAGCTGAAGCAATATATTCTCCCTAGGAGGGGGAAAATAACATTCGGTTATTAACACGTGCATGCAGGAAGGATCTGTATTTTAAGTTCTTGAGTAAAAAAAGTTAATTGTAATGCTTTATATCCACACATAATTTGAATTCATGGCCATTTCCGCCATAATTTTATTTTGCCATAGCATAAAATTCTGATTCCGTCACGTTGGGAATATGAGTGTTGGGAATGAAACCGTTCCAGCGGTTGTGGTGTACGTACCCCTCTGCCGAAGTCGATGGCTGTGGGGTTGGAGCTGACGTCGCTGAGCACAGCAGAAAGCTCTCGGGCCTCCACCAGCTGATCTCCGCTCTGTGGAAGATGTACCGCAACCAGCTGGAAAAACTCTGCTCACGGACACGAACACACACACACACACACACACACACACACACACACACACACTGAAGCATCAGTCCGCCACACATTCTTACCCAGTGACCTATTACCCAAATTCTACTTCACACACATTAAGCCCCCAAAAGAATGATATGAAATTTTCTGTTACTAGCGCCTCCTAGTGGAAGCATCAAAAAACAGATGCTGTGTAGGACAGCAAAGCCTCCCCCCCTCCTCCCCCCTTCACTTCCTGGTCTGACACTTGAATTAATACTGAAAGAAGCACATGGGCTGCACCAACTTTCACCCAAATAAATAGTTATTCTACACGTAGAAGCTTCGACACATACAACAGATTCTTGTGAGATTTATTCAGAAACGTTAACGCATTGCCACAAAAATCCACAACACCAATATTTTACATTTGAATAATTGGATGCTGCAAGTAGTGGTGTGACCCTTTATAAAGATAGCTACCCTGGTTATGCAATTTTGGTACCATTTCAGCATTATTATATGATCTCTTCACATCAAGAAGACCTCCCCCCATGAAACTTTAACAAACCCTCCTGGAGGTCGGGTCCCCCTGAGTTGGGAAACAGTCTTCTAATGGATGCTGAGACAGATTAGGCATCACACACACAGGCAATGACCAGAATTTGAGAATGTGTCAAACCTACCGGATATTTTGTCACTTTGCATGGGAGTAACGAGGAAGATGACTCCTTCGTGTTTTGCAGACGCAATGATGGAGTAAATCGGGTATGCAATGACGTAAGTCTGGAAGAGATCACACAGCTGTCACACGTGGCTGGACGACATCAAGGGAAAAAAACTTCATCCACACCCTTCACTACTTGTTACTGTGTACCTTAATAAGGATGCCATCTGTGAAGTCCCAAAGTCTGACAGTGCCATCTAGCGAGCATGAGAAGACCTGCAGCAGAACAGAACGGCAGAAGTGAAATGTAACGCTAAAATACTTTTAGAAAACAGCGGCGACCTAGATCCCATTTCAGTAAAAAAATGCATGAAGCAACCAAGAGGTTTCTGTCCTCAGTTGCAAAATAAATAAATATGAATAGCAGACGCAGACCTCATCAAATCTACAGTACATTTGTTGTCTAGTTAGTCTTTCTGCACAGATACAATTTGTTGGAGCAGAAAAAGAGTAGTCAATTAATGAAATTACACAAGCAGAAATAATGTATTGATCATTTATTTGATAACACAATAATCATAGTAATATTTATCAAGCAAAGCGACGATTGCTACTCTGACAGTTTGCTGCTTCTCTCTTGATTAAACATTTTTATTATACATATTTTTGTTTTGTTTTTTGGGCTATTGCTCAGACAAATCAAACGTGTTGAAAGTGTCACAGGGAATCAGTCATTTGTTATCAATAATAATGCATTTGTTGGGAATGCATTACTAAACTGGAGAGTACTGGTTCACAAGTTGTAAAGTATAATAACATGCAGTTTATTGCTTCATTACTTTGTAACAGTTCTTAGTTGCTCCTTGCAAACCCACGTTGACAAACTGCGTGATGATGAGGTCACTGTACCTGCAGGTGGTTGGAGGGTCTGAGCAGCACACCTGTCACCAGGTCGGTGTGTCCCCGCAGGTCGTGGACACACTCTTCTGTGGAGGTGCTGAACACCTTCACACACTCTCCCGAGGCGCACAGCAGGAACCTGCAGCGACACAAACCAACGCTTTTTACACAAGAATTCAACTTTAGGGAACCGAAGACTGAAATGTGAAAGTTGTCGGAAGATTAAAAATGAAAAAAGGCGCTATATAAATGTTAATTGCCTTTTTTAATAGCATGTTTATCATTTAGGTAACCGTTATCGGTGAGACGAGCTCGTGATACTTTGTAAACAGCAGCAACAGCAATATCAACAGTTGGCTAGCAATTACATTGCTAATGCTAACAGTTAGCACCGGCGTCTTTTCTCTGGCTAAAACTCGTAGAACCGCGAGAATCTCGTCCGCCACGTTATCGGACCGAAGGCACGCGCTCACCTTGAATCGTTGGAGATGACAGGTTCACATAGGTTTATTTTACTGCCACCTCGGTGAACCACGCGAATATCCCCGTGTTCAACCATGCTTTTACCAGATTCAACTTTCACCTCTGACCGCCGCTTCGACCTTTTTTTTCTTCCTGTTTATTCACCGATTGGCGACGCCGTTTTACAAATGCTTTACCGCCACCTGCTGGACGGGAGTGGGACAGCTATCCCTGCTGCACAATTTGGGGATTGCCTGCAGTTTTATTTCAACTGATTATTTTCCCTTGCAAGTTTTTCTATTTTATTGTTATTTTACTTAACGAACATAAATCATGGTATATTTATATTGTTCCATAATAAATCCAGATTTTTTGTAGACTGTTAACATGGATTTTATTTTGTCTTTTTAAGTGGAAACTGTTAATCTCCCAGTGAGCACTACACGTCTTATCTATCAACCTGTGCTTCAGGTCTCATATTGACCAAGATTTACTGGGCTACAACATTATTAAAACGCATAACCTGAATTTAAACTCGACGTCTACAGACAGATACATGTCTAATATATACTTATATAACTTTAATACGTCAGTATGACTATGTAGCCGATAATATCGTGAATCGCAATTATTTTGGACAGAATAATGGTGATATGACATGATCCCATAGGCCTACTAGTCTAGACCCAGGTGTTTAGAGACCTGCATTTACTTTGACAGTATTATGTTTCCAACATTATGGCCCATTCACACATTAGGCTACTTTATTTTGTCGATCTTGACAGACATGACAATACACAGGCATTCACTGGTGTGTGTGTGTGTGTGTGTGTGCGCGCTGGGTGGGCGGGGTTTCCTGAGCGCGAGTACAGCCCCAAAGTAAACCAGGTCGCTTCCGGAACATTTAAAAGCGAAAGTCAAAAAGGGAAACAAGTGCACATGGTGAATGAGACTGACGGAGAAGCAGCGCAGAAACAGCACAGGTGACAATATGACAAAATATAATTAGAGCGCAGAACTAGTTATTACTATGATATATGTAGGCTTTATTAGGCTACTTTTTCATGATGATGTTTTGTGTGTGTGTTTGTGTTTTGTGTGTGTGTGTGTGTGTGTGTGTGTGTGTGTGTGTGTGTGTGTGTGTGTGTGTGTGTGTGTGTGTGTGTGTGTGTGTGTCCAGGGCAGGATGAGCCAGTGGAAGCAGATTCAGCAGCTGGAGATCAGACTCCTGGAACATGTGGACTACCTGTATGATGATAACTTCCCCATGGACATCCGTCAGGGTTTGTCCTGCTGGATCGAGTCCCAGGATTGGTGAGTCCTGCTCCCCTTGTGTGTGTGTGTCTGTGTGTGTGTGTGTGTGTCTTTTTACACAATAAAAGTCTAATTTCATCTTAAAAGATCCGTTATAAAAGGTCTCTTATGGTTTTACAGCTTTTACTGTCATCAACCTTGTGTTGAGTGAGAACAAAGTAGAGCTTAAAGAGACTACAAATGCCAATGTTGCTCTGTGTGTTGTGTAAGCAGGTAATAACACAAATTGTTGTGTTTTCAGTAAAAGAAAGAATAAATAAATAACTATAAATGGATAGCATTGGCTAGCCCTCTACACATTAACATTATGTGCAGGTGTGTGTAAGCAGTCGCCTACCGTGTTACGACACCTGCACCTGCAAATGCTTGTAGCAACATGTCGGACTTCATTGAAATCATGACAGAGCAACAAACCGGCTTCACATGACCACCAGCTCTCATTATTGCATCATTTGTATACCTGTTGGCAGCTATCACAGTCTGTCACAGTGCCTGTGGGGGGGGTCTGATTTTCTGTTTTATGAGCATTACACCACACTGTGTGTTTTCAGGGACATCGCTGCTACCGATGAGTCGATGGCGGCGGTGCTGTTCACCAACCTGCTGTCCCAGTTGGATAAGGTGCGATTACAGGAGCAGAACTTTCTGCAGAGGCACAACATGAAAATCATACAACAGCAGCTGCAGGTGTGTCACCCTCTTGATCTCTGGATGTGCTTCATGAATGTCTTATACAACTTCCACTGTAATATGCACTGTATGTGATGAAAAAGATGATCCTGTAAGTCATTTTAATAACTTGGTATCTCAAAATAATGGAAAAGTTTCTGAAAAATGAAAACTTAACAATTCAGAATAATGATAAACTGTCAAAATAATTACTTAGTATCTCAAAATAATGTCTTAGTATCTCAGAGAAATTACTAATTATCTCAAAAAAAGATTGTCTTTCTCAAAATAATGACTTAGTATCTCAACTAATGACATAGTATCTCAAAAAATTGGGAAACCTCAAAATAATGATTTGATTTCTCAAAATAATGAGAAACTCATAATAATACGTCATTATTTTGAGATAGTATGTAATTTATTTCAAGAAAATTTGTCATTAGAATGACTTATGGATTTATTTTGGGGAAGGAAAGTCTCCAGTCTCCTTCATCAAAACACGATAGACAGTTTCATTTCACGTGACATGTTGAAAAGAAGAGAAAAGAAATCTGACCCAACTCGTTCTTACATAAATCCCTCTACTCTTGCGTCGACGCTACCATCGGCACTAGAAAGAAAAGTTCCGTGCTTTGTGGCGGACTTGAAATTCAACCACAGACCGACGCTACTCTTTGCAGCAGTCGAATTTAAAACCTCTCTGATAAGGAGAAGTATGCTTTCTTTTTTTCCGGTGGTATATGTGCTGGAGGTGAAAGGGAAGTAAATGAAAAAGCCGCTTTGAATGCTTAACAGGTTTCTATTCTTGGGTTGTTTTTCTGCGTTACCTAAGAGCCGTTCTGTGACTCAAATGTGAAATGGAGAGAGGAAAGGCCAGGAAAGTACCGATGTGACTTATTGGCATTTTATGCAAACATGCATTTATCCTTGTCTGGGTACAATAATGATGTGTTGATGTAACAAAAGAAAGAAAAAGATGCTCCTTTCGTGTTCTCATGTTGTGGATGTGTTCTCTGGCGGATCTCACGAGAGTGCAGAGTTTGGTCCAGGGGGGTGTAACGGACGTTGTGGTCAGAGCGCATCGACGTCATGAGCCTCAGCACACATTTTTCTTCTGGAAAAGACATCTACCTTAGCAGAACGAACCCATGAGACTCATACCGCTGTTTCCTGTGTCTCAGTGTGTGTGTGTGTGCGTGTGTGTGTGTGTGTGTGTGTGTGTGTGTGTCAAAGTCAACACTTCTCAGAGGAAGCAGTGACTCCTGGGCGGTAGTGAAGAGTGGTTGAGGGTTGTTGTTTTTGTTGTGATGTGTGAGTGAAGTTTGTATCACAGATTCATTTGATAGAAGACGATGTCTGTCTTTCCAGGATAAATGTTTTTCACTAAACCAATCCAATTAGTGTTGGTGTTCCTGTAATGAAAGCGAGCACGTAGGTGTGTGTTGATGCATCCTCGCTCATCATTCTGGCATATGATGCTGACGCATGACAACTTTAGTCACACCTTGAGGCGAGAGAGAAAAGTTTCCTCTTCCCACAGAAGAATATTTCTCATACTTTTTTTTTTGAAGTGGGCTTTTTAAGAGGCTGATGAGCAAAAACAACGCCGCGCTTTTTCGTGTCAAACTCCTGAGAATGGTGATGTAGAAGCTGCAGCGGAGGCAGGAGGGGAAGTTTGTGGCTGCTCCATATTTTAGATGTACTTAATGCACTTGAGGCATTGCTGTTTTTTTTTTATTTAGAACGAAGGACAGGCCTGAGAGAATAACCCTGATGATGTCATCGTGATTATGCATGGGACGATAAGAAGTTTCCATGTCACGGTTATCGTAAATCACGAGGTCTCCCGGCATAAATCAAGGATGATTAAAATTCTAAAAATGTATTGTTTTATCCTGTAATTATCAAATACGGATCTATTTTTCACTTCTCTACTGCGAGCAAGACAGTTTTTTCACGATATTATAGATATTGTGATTATCATGATCCGCGATAAAATCAGATTATCTCAGGTTCTGACTTTTTGAAAGAGGACACTTTTACAAAATGAGAGCAAGGTTGCATTATGGGAAAAAGTAAGGATATGGATGCCTCTTTTGTTTAAATTTAAGACTATTCCTTTAAAAATCTGTTTAATGCAACTTTACAGAAATGCATCAACAAATGACTGTTGTAGCCCTTTAAAACACTCTACCACCACCTCAAGCATTGATTATCCAGTCATTCAAACGATATTGATTATTGGACTGAAAATTACCGGATTACAAACAACAACAAACAACAAAATATGAAAGTCCATATGAATAAAACCAAATACATTCTCCTATGAGTTCAAAGATGATCCATTCCAGGATTCTTCTACTTTTAAAAGCAATATTCCTTCATTTCAAGTAGCTGTAAAGTACTTCATTATTATTTTTGTTGATGCAATTTTATTCCATTATGAGGATCACGCCCTTTCTCCAAATTCCCATAACCGTTACAGCTACGGGCTCCACCACCCTTTGGAAAAGGAACCTGGTTGTACTCCAAGTACCCGTGCACACCTTGGGCTACATGCCTCCCGTAAACACCCTCGTTATGACTGAAGCATGGTCCTTTTGTCTCTTGCCAGTTAAAAGTTGAAGCTCATTCCGGTTTTCTGCTTCAATGAGTGAACCTCCAGTAAAGAGCAATGATGACGAATCTCTGTGAAATCTGTTTCCTCCTTCCTTTTCTCTGGATGTTTAGATTAACATCACTGTGGAAACAAAACATACAAAAAAACGAAACCTAATTTTGCCGTTTCTTTGCATTGATGAAAGTGCTTTTTGTAATTTGGAATATTCTGTGTGTGTGTGTGTGTGTGTGTGTGTGTGTGTGTGTGTGTGTGTGGATTCGCAGGTGAAATACGCGACAAACCCCGCGGTCATGGCCAGGGTTATCTCCAACTGCCTCAGGGAAGAGCGCCGCATCCTCTCCAGCACCTGCATGCAGGAACAGGTTAGTCACATCGCCTCGCTCAGAGGGAAAGTCCCTCTGGTTCCTTAATAATAGCTGCTGCTGGTAAATCAGCGCCGCTTCCAGGAAAAAACACTATTCTGTACAGATTCACACCCCCACATTCCCAACCGCTTCACCTTATTCCCAAGAAACCATGCAGCATGGCGGTATATTTCTATTGCTTGTGTAATTATAACTGCTGCAGTGACAATAACAATAACAGTATTCAGAGATTAATGATAATACAAATCATAGCTATAAAAAAACCAGCAGCAAACAGCATGCAGAAAGCAAACATAGTGAAGTGTTAGCAGCTAACGGGTCATATATGCTCCTCAGGAATCAGTGGAGACCAAAATCAGAGCTAAAACAACAGAAAATATTGGACTTACATTCATCAGGAGGCAACTGTTTGCTAATAAATGTGCCGTATACTTAGTGTTCTCTGTACAGCTTGTTTCTGCTGCCACCCAGGTGGGAAAATATCGGTTGTGACATGAAAATAACCAATGGACAAGCTATACTTTAGACCAAGACAGTGAAATATGTTGGATATCATCTGTTTTTAGCATTGCTGGCAGCGTGGCGATAGGATTGACGATGTTGGCGGGTCCACCAGATTAGTCTAGACAACATCTATAAAACCTTTCCCAGAGGTTGAATAGCATTCACGATGTTGCGCCCTGGTGGCCTAGAGGCTGAGCTGTCGACCACGTACCGGGGCGTCTCCTCACATTCATGGTCATTTCTGTTGGTTATCGAATAAAACATGAAAGCTTTATCATTCATCATATTCTGGATGGACATCATGCTGTATTGAAGAAGACTTGAAACTAGTGATCGAGAGCATAAACTCATGTTTACCATGTTAACTTAAAAAATCAGTCATTTCCTCATAGACTTCTATACATTCAGACTTCTGATCGCCCCCTGATGGTCATTAGGAAGAATGCAAGTTTAAGACCAGAGGTTGACACCTGAATAAAAGACATAATTTACATCTACATCTTACAAAAACACAGCAAGTAAATTCCTAGAAAAGACACTAAAAAGGTGATTTTCCAACAGGGTCCACTGGAGAAATCCCTGCAGAACTCTGTGGCCTTTGAGAGGCAGAAGAACATGGACAACAGAGTTGGGATCATCAGGGCCAGCGTGCAGGTAACTGAAGCACACAGACTCTTATGAAGGGATATAAAGACATCATTGCATTTCATCCAATTAAAAGGAATTGAAAAACATGGTCTGTCTGTATATAGTTGATGGACCAGGCGGTGAAATACATCGAGGACATGCAGGACGACTTTGATTTCCGCTACAAAACCCTCCAGTCTCGAGGTGGGCCCTGTTACACACAAGGAGTGGAAAAAAATAGCCTGCGACGCAATGAAAACTATACTATTTGTGTTATTCTCAGAATCGACAGATAGTCGACAGAACTCTGAGACGATGAAACAGGAAGTAACAAGACTGCAGGAAATGCTCAACAGGCTCGACTTCAAAAGGAAGGTACGCATTAGCATCATCATGCAAAGCTCTGACATGTGAGACACGAGCTGATCTCCAGATTATAAAAGTGTACACATAAAGACTTTGTATAATTTATTGCTGTTTTTCCACACCTGTTGTTAGGAGATCTTATCAAAGATGGATGTGGTGATCAAGGAGATCGATGACCTGATGACCTCTCAGCTCAACCCTGAGCTGCAGGACTGGAAACGGCGGCAGCAGATCGCCGCCATCGGCGGTCCGCTGCTCACCGGCCTGGACCAGCTGCAGAGCTGGTAATGAAGGAAAATCATTAGATTCAACATGCGTTGTTGTGTATTACAGCAACATTAAAGGAGAAATAATCAAGGTCATTTTATGATTTAGTAGTAAATATATTAAATATTAGTCCTTTTAAAGCTTCTTATGATCCTAATATATGTTTGGGCTGTCGTGTCAAATATAAAACACAATATTTAAATGATATATTCTTGTATTCAGCTCCTCTCCTTCTCATTTCCATCTCAGGTTTACTCTGACGGCCCAGAGTCTCTTCCAGATCAAGCGTCAGCTGGACAAACTGGTGGAGCTGGTCGTGAAGGTCACCTACGAAAGCGACCCGATCCCCCTGCAAAAACCTCAGATGGAGGAGCGGATCAAATACCTCATCTATCACCTCATCAAGAGGTACTCTGAATACCACACAATGCAACATTAGACGCAACAAAACCTATGTACTTGTACTTAATAAATTGCAATACAACGCAGATGTACGAGCTTTTAAGCGTTGATAAACACGTGCAGATTGCACTAGGAAGACGAGACAAGACTGACATGTATGAACGACTTCCTCCTGTGCTCGCAGCCCATTACACAATATCATACCGTGCTAAAATTACCGTAACGACACAACCCTCCGATGGCTTGAATGGCCTGCAGGCGGAAGGCGCCGAGTGCAACGAACGTGGTTAAAACTGTGTGAATTATACGAGGTGTGGTTTGTTTCTCAGCTCGTTTGTGGTGGAGAAGCAGCCGTGCATGCCCACGCACCCTCAGAAACCCCTCATCATCAAGACCGGAGTCCAATTCACCACCAAAGTCAGGTAGCATGACGCTGCACATCAGGCATCTCATGAAATAATTACTGTCGCTTGAGAATTTCCTCCCTTCCCGGTTTCTCCCAGACTCCTGGTTAAACTTCCAGAGGTGGATTATCAGCTGAAAGTGAAAGCAACGTTTGACAAGTGAGAATTTAATCTTAAGATTTTTGTAAATTATTTCAGGCCAAGAAAAATACTTGAATATGCACAATTGTGCATACAGTATTCTGTCTCTGTATCTGAAACGTAACATTCTGAGCGTTATAATTAAATATGTGTGTGTGTGTGTGTGTGTGTGTGTGTGTGTGTGTGTGTGTGTGTGTGTGTGTGTGTGTGTGTCTAGGGACCTCGCCCCTGGCAGAGTGTGAGTACAAACAACCTCAATTTTCTTCCCTTTTCTTTTTTTTTCCCCGAAATACTTTAAAACCCAGCTATTGTTTGCATTTACTGTAAAACAGAAGTATTAAACTGTAACTGATCTTTTAGCTCCTGGAGAGAGTCGTCACTCCAGCAGCACAATTTATTAAAATTCTGCAGCAGAGTTGTGATAGTTTTGTGATTTTGTATTTCAAATCCATACACAGAACTCTAATTTATCAGTTTATAAGTTGCATTTGGATGATAGACACCTATAGCGTAAATATATGTATATTTGCATAATACATAATGGCTTCTTTGTTTTACCTTCTTTTTCTCCTCAGAAGTCGTCAGTTCTTCATCCTGACCAACAACACTAAAGTTATGGACATTGAGGATTACTCAAACGGCTGCCTCTCGGTGGAGTTTAGACACCTGGTAAGACAACCCATTAATACATCATTATTTATGCTCATGTGTCATTTATTATCAGAAAATATCAGAACAGGAAAAGCCCATTACTTTGATGAAAAAATCACAGTAGCTATCATATACTCGTGCTTACATTTACCTGGATGTGGTTTAAAACCTGAACTAGTTTGTCAAAGTGGTGATTAGTTTATCTGACACTGAGTTTGTGTGTTACAGCAGCTGAAGGAGAAGAAATATATCAACGGTACAAAGGGGAATGAGGTAAGAGATGCAGATGAGTCGACCGTTAAAGTTCACCCCGACTTCACCCTCTCTGACGTGGATCTGTGCTTCTTGGCTTTGCAGGGTCTCCTCTCCGTGACGGAGGAGCTCCACTCTCTCAGTTTTGAGGCGTGCTTCATGGTGCAGGGCCTCACCATTGATCTCGAGGTCAGAACGGGCAGCGTCGCTCTGACTTGAAGTTTTGCCTCTCTGCTGTTGCAGACTTGCTCATTGTGTGTGTGAATCCTTCCAGACGTGTTCCCTGCCACTGGTGGTCATTTCCAATGTGAGCCAGCTGCCTGGAGGCTGGGCGTCCGCCATGTGGTACAACCTTCTGACTGATGAGCCCAGGGTGAGCCAACTAAGATGATTTGAAATGCGCTCGCGAGTTGAAACGTTGATACTTTACCAGCAGGAGGCGAGGAGGAAGTGGCTGGGACTTGCATTTTCTCCACTGGCCACCAGGGGGCTTGATTGCATGGAAGTCTATGAGTAGATGACCCTACTTCTCACTTTATTTATTATCTCAGTAAATATGAGTTTATGGTCTCAATCTCTAGTTTCAAGTCTTCTTCAATACAACATGATGTTCATTAAGTAAATTATGGTCCTTTTAGAGTCAAATAGACACTTAGATCACTGAAACACGTGTAAAGTTTACCTTCAATTATGGAAGCTAACTTTGTTAACAGCTTCACAACAAAGACTAAGCTCACTTTTTATATACAGTCTTTGGTTACCATTAGTTATGTCTAACTAAACTGTTTAGAGAGCAGTTGATTCAACAGTATGGTCATTTTAGAGAATGTAGCTTGTGGTGCAGTTGAATTGTACTGCATTATATTCACAGTTTTCCTGTCATCCACAGAACCTGGCATTCTTTGGGAACCCGCCTCGAGCCACCTGGAGCCAGCTCTCTGAGGTCCTCAGCTGGCAGTTCTCCACCTTTGCCGGTCAAGGCCTCAACAAGGAGCAGCTCACCATGCTGGGAGAAAAGCTGCTTGGTAGGTTTGCCCTTTAGCTTTCAAAGCACACAGCGACTCTGGGTTTTTGGGCTGACTGAAACAGAATGATAACACACCATTGGCTACATATGTCATTTATGATCTTTGCCGTGTGTTGCTGTATTGTTGTAGGTCAGCATTCCTCCTGTAGTGATTATCAAGTGTCCTGGTCAAAGTTCTCCAAGGTGAGCGTTCAATAATATGTCCCCGTAAAGAACCATGTGGTCTCTTCTCTAAATCATATCTCATGTGATGTTTAAATGTCTAAAAGGTCCTGATTATACTTCTTCCATGTTTCCTCAAGGAGAATATTCCAGGAAAGCCCTTCAGTTTCTGGATGTGGCTGGACTCCATCCTGGAGCTCATCAAGAAGCACCTGCTGCCAGTCTGGAATGAGAAGTAAGTATGATGGTCCCATTTCGTGTAAAAATTATGATATAGCAGTGTATGCTTCAGGCTGTGGCTACATTATGATTTACAAGATGGAACTGGTTACTTCTTGTTTGTTTCTGTTGTTGTTGTTTACTTGATGTTGCCAGGCAACCAGCATAGGAAGAAACTGTGCTTGGCCAAGAAATAGTCCGGCAATGTGATGGTAAATGTAGCGTACTGGCTGTTTTTTCTCACTAACTGTCTTTCTAGTTTCTGGTCAGTGTGAAAAAAAAAAAAAAGAAGAAGAAGAAACTCCACCGCAATTACATTCAATTAGTTGAACATTTACTGCACTTACAACTCACAAACAGCAGCTGTGGAGTTTTTGGTTGAAGCAGTTTTTTTTGGTTGAAGCGTTTTATCATCCAGGTTTGATGAGCTTCAGTTGTACATAATGTGGATGTTTCTTTTACCAGCTATATCATGGGCTTTGTGAGTAAAGAGATGGAGCGCACTCTGCTGAAGGGCAGAGAGCCCGGCACATTCCTCTTACGCTTCAGTGAGAGTCACCTCGGAGGAATCACGTTCACCTGGGTGCAGCACAGCGACAACGGTGAGGAAAAACTCCTGCGTTTGGTGCAAAAAAAGTGTATTTTTGCATGATGTTTATGCCAATGTGAGCTTATATTTTTCAGGCAGTCTTCCAGCCTGTTGTCATTCCTTGATATCCTTTTTTTTTTTTACAACAGGAGACGTGAAGTTCAACTCCGTGGAGCCATACACTAAAAACCGGCTCAGCGCTCTCCCGTTCGCCGACATCATACGAGACTACAAAGTGATCTCAGACGGGGTCGTCCCGGAGAACCCGCTCAAGTTCCTCTACCCCGACATCCCCAAAGACGACGCCTTCGGACGGCTTTACAACAGTCAGCCGAGCAAAGGCAAGAGTGCAAAACCATTGCTTTTTGGGGTTTTTCAGTGCTTGTTTTGAATCATGGTCGGCGGACCACATCGTGGACAACCACAGTAATCTGTCTCATGTCTCTGTTCAATTTCCAGTGCATCCATACATCCCATCCACCCTGATCCCCATCTCCGAACTGCGGTGAGTTCATTTGAAAGATACTTTTTTTGTAACGTTTGTTTCTCATAAATTTGACATAAATTTAACATTAAATTATCGGAAACAAAGATGGTAAA
The DNA here is from genome assembly GCF_963514095.1 of Eutrigla gurnardus. Classification (NCBI taxonomy): domain Eukaryota; kingdom Metazoa; phylum Chordata; class Actinopteri; order Perciformes; family Triglidae; genus Eutrigla; species Eutrigla gurnardus. Next base: position 21,793,735 of record NC_139926.1, read on the forward strand.
TACATGTTGACTATACGAGAACACTGAATATTATGTAAAAAATGACCCAGAAGCAGCACCTTCACATGTGTCATCTCTCCCTTCTAGCTCTCACACAAACACCACACCACTCTCTTGTCGGTCTCCGGAGCCACCGATGACTCCGGGCGAGTTCGACATGCTCAGCGAGCATCTCTGCTTTGACATGGACGCAGTGAGTTTGCATCCGTTGGCAATAATCTATATTATTTTTCTTATTGTCAATAAAACCTGTGAAAAGAACCACAATCAACAATGAATGTATTCTTCTAACAAGTATAACGTGTGTATTCACACGCTCCTTCATTACCATCAACTCACACTAGGTTATTTTTCACTACGCCATCCTGCTGCTGGAAATATTCACAAGCATGCTAAATGTGTATTAATCCGCAGCTGAAAGTAGACCCCAACAAATGCACCTTTTTCTCCTGTTTGATTGGCATTTGGAAAAACACTACAGTACCCAGCCTTTTGAAATATTGTAACACTTCTATTTCTTGCTTTTTAAGATTAACATCTTCAGGAGGAACACGTTGGGTATTGAATGATACAGGCAGGGAGTTGCAATTGATGATTTTGGTCTAGTTATGGGATTTGTTGACGATTAAAAAAAGTATAATAACACGTACCTTATCTTCGTGTTGTGTGTGTTATCATCTCATAAACCACTTAGGAAAAATCAGTGGACAAAATACATTAACATAATTATCATGTCAGAAAACAAATCAAATTTCTTCTTTGTTGTGCCAGTTATAAGGAAAAGATGATAAAGTGTTGCTATAGTAGCCCTAACATTAGCACATTGGTATATTAGCATATATTAATAGAGTCTTCTGATGTTATAGATGAGTTCTCTACATGTTCTGCTGCTAACGTGGTTCTCCTTCTTGTTTTACAGATGAGTTCTCCATATTCAGAGTAAAGTGTTTTCATACTGTCCTGACACCAGCGTCTCATCGATGGCCACATCGTTGTCATGGAAATGAGTCCACTGCATTTAAACTGTTCTTTTTGTTGGTTTGATTAGTTTCATTGCATGTCACGTGAGTTGTTTAACGCTTTTAGTTTATTGACTGATATTCTATAAGACCTTTGTTGTATATAACACACATTAAACATGTTTTTATTTTGACATTAGCATGCCTATTGATTTCTTAGCACCACCACTGTTTTGCCTTGTGATTGCCTGTGCTGCACACACACACACACACACACACACACACACACACACACACACACACACACACACACACACACACACACACACACACACACACACACACACACCATCATTCAGTCAGTTTGAGGTGAGCACACCTGCCACCTATAGACCCGATGAGGTATGGCAGGGTCTACATAGAACTGCGCCACAGGGAAAGTTTATGGGGCTTTAATTTTGAAAGCAACCGGAAGTAAAGTGACTGCCGCCTAACTACTTGATGCTTCCTGCCGCTACAGCGTTCATGAAGAATCACGTGATTCCCGGAGAATGCACGGATATGTGTTTGTTTTATGTCCAGGAAGTAAATCAGTTTTAGGCTTTTCTTCATATTTTCAACACAGGCCTCCACAGATTAGATTTCTGTAAACTAGGATCCAACTAATCTTTCTAATTTAAGTCAGCTCTTAAACACATCGTCCAGACACAGTATCATACAATTCACCCGACAGAATCCAAATATACACCCTGCCATAAACAAGGTCAAGATCATGCACAATTGATTGTTGGTCCTAGTGGGGAAATAGATGATATGATAAGATAGAAATGAAATTAATCCTGTAAGATCATGGAGGATATTTTCATAATATTCAATATCCATTATGGGAAATTAGATTTCTGTTAGTATGTGGATATAAAATGAGATGTGCTGGTAGGTAGATTTTTAAAACTTTACTCCACACTAAATGTATTTGACTTATTTAAGTAAAACAATAACATTAGAATAATCAAAGTACTCATTGCTTGTTTTGTATGTATGTATATATATATATATATATATATATATATATATATATATATATATATATATATATATATATATATATATATATATATATATAAACCCACCTTTGTCTGCTGCAACACAATAATGCATCAATAATTATTATTCTGGACCATTCTGCATCTGCATACGTTTCTACACTGTTATTGCTATTTTTACTTCATTTAAATGTACACCACCGACATTGCTGCTGTACACCAGAGCGCGTTGACATCCAACACCATCCGGAAATCAACCCAAAAAAGAAGGAAATGTAAAAGCTTTAGTTTCTGGAGGCGGAAGTGACAAGCGTGTAAACGCCGGCTGACTTGACTTCGCTCAGCGGGACGATTTCTCGAGAATCACGTGGTTCTGCGTGGGAGTTCCCGGTGGATATATAAGTGTTCATAATGATCTGGTTTAATTCATATCCCCAACCCCGACCAACCTGCTGAGAAACCCCCCGGACAAACAACCAGCCGAGAGGTAGGCTCCTTTTGCTGTCTGTATGAGACGAACAGTGTTTTGTTCGTTTTGTCGGTAAACTGCATTTAGTTTCGTTTTTAAAGCGTTTTGTTTCAAGTTACAGGGGGAAAAAAAATTATTATTATTATCGCGTACTGCTATTATTATAATAATTTTCGATCATTTGTCAGATAAGTCACGACCGAATTGAATAAAGTCTTAAATTTAACTTAAAAATATATGAAAACACATTCGTGACATTTACTAGGGGTCGACCGATTATCACTAATCTAGGAGACCCATATTTGAAACCGATTTGTCTGCCTTTAAATTTGTTTAAATGACACAAACTCTTAACACGCAACTCTGTTGAAGCACCTTTTTAATCGGAGCTATCGGCAGCATTATTATGTAGTTAAACAAATGAACAAACAGATCAGTAAATACAATAGTTCATGATTTTAAAGTTAATATAAGCTAAAGCAAATAAAGACCAGAGAGGAGTGGCTGTGGCTGCATATCGGAGTAAAGGTTGCCCATTTTAAAATGTAGGCCTAGTTATTTTATCGGCAACAATATCGGATAATTGGTCAACCCCCCCTACTCTGTTTCTCAGTGGTGTTTTTCAGACAACATATTCTCTGTGTTTGTCGCCTCGCTGCAGATGGCCCAGTGGAAGGCCCTGCTGATGCTGGACTCGGGCCTGCAGGGCCAGGTGAGCCACCTGTATGAGAGGAAATTCCCCAGAGAGATCCGCCACTATCTGTGCGCCTCCATAGAGAGCCAGGACTGGTAAGGAAGAAGCAAGTATACTTATATGAAACTCATGTCTAAGATGTGGATTTTATGAAATCATATTTCACTTCATCTAGTTACCACAAACGAATTATCGCAGCCAGGATGTCTAAAAACAGAAAAGTGGACATAAGAGACTTCTTTAGAAGTCAAAGTGTAAGTTACTCAAAGAAATGCGTTACACCCATCCTGCAACACCTTCACTGGCTCCCAATAAAGCAGCATATCCACTTCAAGATCCTCCTCATCATCTACAAAGCTCTCAATAATCTGATCAATAAAATGTATTATTATTATTGTTGTTATTATTACTATTGGATTAGAATTGGGTGATAATGTTTTGCTACATGCTTTACAACCAGTCAAACCAAAAAAGGGAACAGTAAACTTAAAAGTAGCAATAGAAAACTAGAAGAACTACTAGAAAACACAGTGAACTGAAAGAGTTAGAGTTTTATTAAAAATACTTGTGTCCCCCCCACTTCTGAAATCAAAATGTTGTCCTTGTTGACAGGTATAACTCAAACCTACAAACCGCAACGTTGGGGCCTAGTGTTCCAACATAGATCAAGGAGAAAACACTTCCTTACACCACATAAGTTAAAAAGACACTGACAAATCACTTCCTGTACCGCCCCCCTTCCAGAACTCTACTGTACTGTTCTTGTAAACATGTAATTTTTTAGGTTGTTGCCACAGTAACTCCAATGGCCTTATCCTCATACTTCTAGAGCTGCTGTGTCATAGAGATTTATAAGCCGCGTCCAGTGTTCTTAACTCAAGAAGCTCTCCAGTCTAAAGATTCATGGGTTAACGAGATGCCATTTAGTCAACGTTTGTATTGGAAATCAGGATTTTATTAGTGTGTTTACTGATATATGGATGATATAGAAAGAAGATGACATTAATGTATAGAAATACAGCATTAGCTGCAGTAATGAATGCTTTGTATCAGACTATGCACTATATTATACTGTTCACGAGGCTAAATGTACATTTTCTGTTCTCTGGTAGGGACTCGGCAGCTGTGGATGAATTCAAAGCGGACACTTGTTTCCATGAACTCCTGGTGTGTTTGGAACAACTGTTGAACCGTTCCATCCAGGAGAACAACATTTTGCAGGGACCGGATTTTTCTGGGATGAAAGACTACTTGCTGGTAGGGCAGACATGCTGTTATGTAACTTAAAATGAAATATTAAAATTCGATGTACCTTAATTGCTTTTCTCAAAGCAGAATCATTAAAACCTGTTTTTGCTTTTTGATTATTAATTGTTTTTTTCTTTAACGTAGACACACTTTGAAGACGAGCCAATTAAATTGGCTTTAATCCTGTCTGAAAGCCTACAGGAGGAAAGGAAAATCCTGACTTCAGCTTCTGAAGCACAAGTAAGACGATGCCGGATGTTTTAGTCTGCAGAAACGCTGTTAGCATCAAACTTAAAAAGAAAAGAAAAGGTTTTTTAATTCCTGCTCCGAAGGGACACATCTAAACGCTGTTTTTGACACAATCTACTTGCAAAACACCCTGAAAACCAACTTGTGATACATGAGTGTTTTTGTAAGAATCACCACCATATGCCGATAATAGCACACGTGTAAAAGAAGATGTCTTTGTCTTTGTCAGGGTTGCCCAGCCATGGATCAAAAATGGAAAGAGTTGGACAGCAGAGTCAATGACTTGAAAAAACAGACCTCGGTAAACTTTTTTTTATTATTATTAAACCATTTTTCCCCCACCTGACTGCCAGCCTGCACAAAGAACAAACTACATCATTTTTATGAATTTAAACTCTTAATGCAGGAGGTGAAGAAGAATGTGAAGTCACTGGAGAGCCTCATTGAAAACACTGACTTCATACGGAAGACCTGGAAAAGCCAAGGTTTGTACGACAGGAGACATAAAGACAGGGAGGGGCGACAGGTTTGATGTGAGTTCATGCTTCATGCTTCACTTATCATTTCCAGTGGAGCAGCACAACGGATTGGCTCAGTCTCAGGCTATTGTGGAAGAGGAATGTCGAAAGCGGACCAACCTCGTCAAACAAAGGAAGCAGGTACTGGTTCAGCACAAACTCATAAACCACGTTCTCAAACGCTTTAGATCGGAGATCTTCAACACGGGGTCCGGGACCCCTAGGGGGTTCCGCAGAGGTCCCCTAAATGATGTGATCCCAAACTTTTTTTTCTTCCAAAAATTTAAGTCCAAACATACACCTTTACATGAATACAACCTATATTAAAGCTTTGGTCTACGATTTGGAATTTAAAAAATCCATTCAGTCTATCAGCCGTAGGCCTTCATAGAAATTGACCAATGGGAGCCATCACTCCGGAAGGCCTGAAACTTTGAAGACCTCTGGTTTAAAGGAAAGTCAATCCTAACTGTTATTTTAAAGTATTGTTCTTTTAAATTCAATGCAGTTTTTCTCTCATTACAGTTGAAATTAATTAATACTTTGTTCATTTTTAAGGTCGTGGGTGTTTTTTCTTGATAAAATGCTTGATCTAATGGGTCATAGCCACAGCTATTTTTTTTCCTATGAGGAGATCTTCTCAACCCTCTTACCCGGCCAGGAGGGGGCGCAAGCGATTTAACAACAAGCCTTCCCCAGTCACATTTTGGCTCAAAAATGGACATCCATAGAAACATTTAGTCTCATTCTGAACCGGAGTCTCTGCAGACTACTTCCACACCTGATCCGATACGATCCACTAAAGTTTGGCATGACGTAAGATTTATAAATCCCTGCTTTTGTTATCTTGGCTGCCGTCATGACTGTAAGAGAGGCCAGAGGCAGACACCTAGTGGAGATCTGCACTCTTATCTCTTTCTTCCCGGCAGGTCAGCTTGAGTCCACCTCCCCCACATGCTCAATGCTCGCTGCGTGTTTCTTTTTGTCTTGCAGATGGTGCAGCAGCAGATTGTGAACATTTTAAGCAACGCGCAGCCGATCGTGGCGACTCTCACCGACGTGGAGCTGCCTGAGTGGAAGCGCAGGCAGCAGATGGCCTGCATTGGAAGTCCAGTTGACACCCGTCTGGATAACCTCCAGAAGTGGTAAGAACTGATGGGTGCTACCTTAGCTTTTTTTCCCGTTGAAGAAGAAACTCTGAATATGTGTGTGTGTTATGGTGCAGGTTCACGGATGTGGCAGACGTGCTGCTACGAGTGCGCGAACAGCAGCAGAAACTGCGAATTCAGGAAGAGAAATGCGACACCGATGCCTCCAGCATCAATCCTGATGCAATGGCAGAAGTAGAGAAATTCACACTGGGCCTGGTCACAAAACTCCTTGCAAAGTGAGACACCGGGACTTCTTCTGTGGTATTCATTTACACACACGATCACATCGTTGACACCTTTTTGTCGTGGTCTTGGTCTGCAGTGCCCTCGTGGTCGAAAAACAACCCATCATGTCGAGTTTACCACAACGACCTCTAATCCTTAAGACCAGGGTGCGGTTCACGGTGACACTGAGGTAAGGATGACCTTGATAATATTTTTTATCGAGCGATGAGGAAGACACAGAAGTACTGCAGCATAAATAAACATAATTCTATAACATATTTTGGGAGAAAATCTTTTTTTATGAAGTTCATTCTGTCATTGTTTGTTTCTTGCTTTCTCAGGTTCTTAGCAAACCTCCCAGAATTCAAGTGTCTGCTCAAAGTCACACCTGTATTTGACAAGTAAGTAACAGAAAACTTTAACGTACGTAAAAAAAACCTTCTTTTATATTTAATTTTTTTTTTTTAATAAAAAACTTCTTATCTATCTTTTTTTCTATATTTAATTAAGGGATGTTGAAGAAGCCAAGACAGTTAAAGGGTAAGTAAATGGATTTAAAAAATCAAAAACGTAATCCTTATAAACTACATTTTTGGACAAGGACGCACTCTGATGTCGTTGCAGCTTCCGTCACTTCGACTTCACCGAAGATGAATGGAAGAGGTTGGACGTGGACTCGCCCCACGGAGGCTTGGTCGCAGAATTTGGTCACATGGTAGGAAACTACTCAATCTGCATAAGTTAAAAGTCATCAAATGAATGCATAGCAGGTGTAATATAATGCATACGTCAAACAAATATACATGTAGTACGAGTTAATTTTCTTAGAAGTGGGTTTTATTTTATTTCTTTTCAGTCGCTCAAGGAAATCAAAGCAAGAGGCAGAGGATCGAATGAGGTAAGATGAGCCATTCTAATGAAATAACTGCTCTTTGTAACTACACTAACACTTGCTAAAGTTTAACTGGTTTAATGTTAAGTAACCCCCCCCCCCCCCCCCAAAAAAAAAAAAATCAAGATTCAAAGTGTTTATTATTATTATTATTATTATTATTATTATTATTATTATTATTATTATTATTATTATTATATTATCAAAGGCACAGTAAAGAAACATATTTCCCTGTACAATGAAATTATTAGATTCTGTCCACAGAGTGATAAATAATACAAATAATACTTCATGCTTCCAAATCATAAAACAAGTACGTTTTCTTCTTCATCTTCTTCTTCAGAGTCACCTGGTCGTCACAGAGGAACTCCACATCATTAAGTTTGTGACGGAGTTTCAGCACGCTGGGCTGAAATTTAACATTGAGGTGAGTTGACAGGGCTCTCTGCTGCTGAACTCAATACATGAGTCTCACTATCACAGCTGATGTATTGAGGTGTCTCCTCCTCCTCCTCCTCCTCCTGTGTTGCCCAGGCCAGCTCTCTGCCCGTGGTGGTCGTCTCCAGTACCAATCAGGTGGTCAGTGCCTGGGCCTCCGTCATGTGGTACAACGTGCTGTCCACCAATGAGCCGAGGGTAAAGCCATCGCACCTCAACACAAGAAAGAAACAAGATCAGGATCTGCTTAGTTAAACATGATGAGACACAAACTACACCAAACAGTCATGCAGTTTATGCTTTAAACGTACCATTTTCTCTCTTATTATTGTGTTGCATCCGTTTGTTTTTGTAAGTGAATCTAATCGCCTCGTCTTAAATCACATTTGAAGTTTTCAACTCTGTCCTGTAGAACCTGTCGCTGTTCGTCGACCCTCCTCCACTGACCTGGGAGCAGCTCTCACAGGTCCTGAGCTGGCAGTTCTTGTCCGTTGGCCAACGGGAGCTCGACGACGACCAGCTCTCCATGCTGAGAGACAAGCTTGTGGGTGAGTGTCACGTTCTAGTGTTGGCTTACAAAAAAAAGAAGAAAAAAAAAAAAGTTCACCTATGTTTAGGGAAATTGATCTAAAGAAATTCTATAGAAAAACTGAATAAAACACACTTTACTTCCATGTAGGATCAGTAATGTGGATGTAAAATGAATAGAAACACGGATAACCGATTCTTTTACAGGAATGAAAACGGTTCTAAATATTTTATTCTACTTCTGCCAATAAATCCCCTTAAATCCTAGACACTGGCCCTTTAATTAGTGATCTTCAGAGGTGTTGATAGGCTGATTTAGTTGTCTTTGGGCAGAGCTAACCGTTTCCTAACTATTCCTTTTAAAAACACCATCAGGGTCATCTCTAATGACACAACAGAAACATATCAAACGTATGACATTTCACATGTAGGCTAACTGTTGGTTTCTTCACAGATGATGCCGATGGTCTCGTTCACTGGAGCGAGTTCTACAAGGTGAGTGTTGAGCAGGATCCTAGTCATCGTGTTGTTGACACATTAGGCACAACCTGTTGATGTGTGTGTGTGTGTGTGTGTGTGTTCCTGCACGGACAGAATGAAAATGCCTGGATTTGGATCGATGGCATCCTGGATTTGATCAAAAGACACCTGGTGGATCTGTGGCGGGACGGGTAAGAATGTTCATCCACCATAACGTAATACTCTGGAGTATTAGTACTCTCGGCTTTCCAGCGAACTGAACGCTCCGTGTGTTGGCTTTCAGGTGCATCATGGGGTTCGTCACCAGGGACAGGACATCGGTTCTGCTGCAGGAGAAGACATCCGGGACCTTTCTGCTCCGCTTTAGCGAGAGCAGGAAAGATGGAGCCATCACCTTCAGCTGGGTCGATCACGTCAATGGTGGTATGTTTCTGTACATGTACGCGTGTCCCAGACTGCTCTCTGTCGTTCCAGACCTTCAGATGTTTGTCTCCTTGTCCCTGCTTACTTTCCTTTCTCCATCTGGTTCCTCTGTAGAGACCTATGTGCATGCAGTAGAGCCCTACACCAAGGTTGAGCTGGTGGCCCATTCTCTGACGAACGTCATTTACCGCTACTCTCTGAGAGCCGAGGGGAGCAAGCACAGGAATCCTCTGGTCTATCTGTACCCAGACATCCACAAAGATGCTGCGTTCGGACGCTACCACAATCCCTATGGTATTGGCTCTCGTTTGACCCTCGCCCCGTGGACAACGTTACTTTATTTACCAAGAACAACAAAACATGAACATGAATTTGTTTCACAATGGTGATCGTTTGGATTTATGATGTTAATGTTGCAAACGATGCTTAGGTCATGTATACTCTCCTCTTTTGAACACGAGCCCCTGTGATGACCTCCAATCACCTTTTGTTCACGCAGAAATGTCGGCACATAAAAAGAACACGAACGGATACATTCACAGGACACTCATGCACTACTCGGAGTAAGTATCGAACCAAAAAATACATCAGGATTCAACGCTTTGCATCACATGTCTTTGACCAACTAAGAAAATGGTTTCAGAATGCTGAATAACATAAATAATCCTATTCATGATTGTCCTGTTGAATGCTGTACAGGAGAACGTTGTCTTCATTTTCTCTGTTTTGTGTTGTTTTCTTCAGTAATCCTACACCTCCTCCGTCCCCACCGAGGGAGACGACCTTTATGGACCTGCCTACTGGGGACACGGACACGGACATGGACGTAGACTTGGGAGTGAGTAGACATGTTGGTGTTTGACTGAGGTGTTTCTACTGACATGTTAAACCGTAAAACAAAACCTTAAAATAGATTTCAGACGAGGGAACCGGAAATACAAATATGTTCACTAATTTCTGTGTTTTTGTGTCTTTTTCATCTACTAGAAAACGACAGAAATGCTTAGAAGCCAGGGTAACAAACCCCAAACTCAGTTTTTATTAGCTGCTTAACCATTCAATTATATATGCAGCAAGCATTTTGTGTGTCAATGTCAGTTTTAGGCTTTTCAACTACATTTCTGACAATTAAGCTGAAGCATTTTAACAGCATGCATCATGTTATAGTGGAATGTGAATATGCATTATGTTTGCAAACAGCAACAGTAACATGCTGCATGGTTAAGATTAGCTCACTAGCAGTTCATGTAGTTATCACCTGCACCCTTTAGACATAGGAGGCTAAAACGTACAGTGCATCAGAGTAACATGTCTTGCTAATTTGACCCTTTTTCACCGTGAAAATATTCATTTGTGCAACTTAAACAATCAGCGTTTCAGTAATTCACGATTTTTCAGATGTTTTGATTTCCATTGTTTGTATGAGAGAACTTTTCCACAAACTCTCTTAATTTCCTTGTAGCTGGATGCTGATCAACTGATTCGGGAACTCTTCTCTGGTTTGGTCAACTTACCGGATCTCTTCGACTCACCTGATCTCTTCGACTCATGGACGTCTTGGCAGGAATCTGCAGAAACTTAAGACCCACGTTGTTGTGAAATGTGCTGGGTCATCCTGTCAGAATCACAGAGTTCTCACAGCAGGAAAGATGATCAGCGATCAATACGTATGCGCATATTTATTTATGATTCTGCTAAATGTATATATTGGGCAAAGCTACAAGCAATTTTTTTTTTGGATATTTAGCCGATGCAATTGGTGGTTTTAGCAAAATGGGTCGTGATTTTCTACTTGAACTGAAAACATTCCTACTTGCACTTGTTCGTCGATTCATAGAAAACATCATGCTGTACTGTATACGTTCTTTATTAAAATAAACATATTATTCCAGTGCCAAGAGTAATAACATCTGATATAGTACTGAACAACTTTATTGATACCCAAGGACAAAGGACAAACTCATTCAGTGGCCTCCTGTCGCTGAGTTTTCTCTGAGAATGTGTCTTCAATAAAACTTCAGTATAATAAACAACATTTCACCAGAAACTTTAAGGGCTGCGAAGCACATTACACCCACTGCAATGTGCATCCTTATGTATTATTATTCACCATATTTTCAGCACTAGTTCTTTAAGCAACAAGTATCACTAATGAGCTACCTGACAAATCACAATTTTCCAATATCAGAAGTTAGTTATAGTTATAATACAGTTTGCATTCAGTACATTCTTGCAGTAGTCATAGTTGATTTGGGTTAGATCTGTGTGGAACAGCATTCGGAAATACATTTCTAGTGCATAGGTCACATCGTACTGAAGTAAGAATGACTGCTAGAAGTCCAGTCAGATTGTTAAAAGCTTTATAATTTGTTGTTGTGCAGCTGAAGTAGTTCTGTGCAGGAAAACCCAACATCCTGACGATCCAAGATGATGAAACTAACGTACAAAAATATGGATTTTTCACGTGGAGTCACAGAATCTTTCAAAACCCGAGGAAGGAATATAGTTGCTGACATTGTTGCAACGACGGAGGATGTCGGAAACCAACTCGACTTCATCCCGGATGCAACGAATTCCACAATTATTTCACGTCATTATGAATTTTACTCTTTTTAAAAGTCTCTCTGTTAAATAAATACATAGTGTTTCTATTGCAAGTGTTGAAAAATACATTCGGAGTACAATCTTTCAAAGGAGCTGAAGCTTCATTAAAGCCTGCCACTGACTTTGCAGCAGGCAGGAGAACAATCAGGATATAGATGCAGCTACATGGACATCAAACTGCAGTGTCAGCATCATTTACACATGATTATAAAGCCTAGATCATAGTTTCTACACGATAGTTTCTATCTTTACAAAACTAATACAGTCTCAGTAGTACCCAAATAAGAATAACATAACATGAAGTATACTGTACCTAAACTAATACACTTTGATACAATCTATATCACAAATGTGATTTACAGTACCGACATGTTGCATGAGCATCGATGAGGCGCTCACTCCCACACACGGCACACACTACGTTGTTATAGAGGCCTTCTGAGGAAGTGGAGCGGCGATGTACAGCCAGAAAGCAAAGCACACCAGACGGGACACGGCAACAACTAACTCATCACACTTTTACAAAAGTCTAGTCTCTAATGTTCAAAGTTAGAGAGAATGACGGCGGTCTACTGGTGCGTAGACACCTAGAGTGCCGTGTGCAGCAGGTCTACAGCAGGCTGTCCAGGCTCTTCTCGGCGCTCTCCTTCTCGTCACCTTCAGCAGGCGGGCTGTATTTGTCCTGGTACTTCTGCAGCATGGTGACCACGTCGTGGTGGCCAAAGTGCATCGCCTCTTCCATCGGCGTGTTCCCCCATCTGCACACGGAAAACGCCGGCATCTCAAAAACGGGGCATGCTTACAAAAACATCACGCAAAAGCATCCGATACCGACTCTTCCACCGGTCACCGGCGACATTCCAGCAACTTCACAGGTAATTCAGAAACAGAAGTATTTACCTCAAATCATATCAAACCACTTACTTCTTTGCTTCCCTTCTGTGTTATATTTGTTCTTCCTGTATACTTGTACACCAGTGTACCTGGAATATACTGTCTGTGTCTGAATGTTTCATACAGTGGGCTTGCGGTTGCTTGTCGATACACCTGAGGCTGTGCTACACCAATGCATGAGGAGTTTGCAGGTTTTATTTCAGTCAAAATAAATTAGCATTAAGGTCTCGGACCTGAACCCCAGTATAAAACAAAAAAAAAAGATGAATCCTGCAGTTTATCACTCCAGTTAAAGAGAAATCCATGAGATGGAGAGCTGTCGTGATGTGAAGAAGTACAGCTGGTGATGATGGAGAGCCTGGACTCACCTGTCTATGGGTATGGGGTTCACCTTACATGCCTCCAGGAGGAAGCGCACCACCTCGATGTGTCCTGAAGGCAAACATGTAAACGGTGAAAAGGCTGTGTGCTCCATTCCAATCCTAATCATCTTTAGGGCCAAGAACTACACCTATGTGTGATGCCTAAACATCTCATTCCAAAAACATGGGTATTAACACGCCGTCGTCCCAGACTCCACTCTTGTGTGAACCTCTCATATTTAAATATAAGATCAAAAACATAACATATGGGAACAGGCTCTTATTGTACTTGATGCCAGCTGAATAACAAGTCAATGTTTACAGACTCCGAGGTTGTTATACAATATTTAAGGATGACTTTACCTTCAGCAGCTGCCACATGGAGCGCCGTTCTGGAGTCATAGTCCCTCTGCTGCATGTCCATGGATGACAGCGCAAACCTACACACACACACACACACACACACACACACACACACACACACACACACACACACACACACACACACACACACACACACACACACACACACACACACACACACACACACACACACACACACACACACACACACACACACACACACACACACACACACACACACACACACACACACACACACACACACACACACACACACACACACACACACACACACACACACACACACACACACACACACACACACACACACACACACACACACACACACACACACACACACACACACACACACACACACACACACACACACACACACACACACACACACACACACACACACACACACACACACACACACACGTTTGTAAGTACCTTCAATTATTGCATCCTTTACCAAAATAAGTCTAAACAGTTTACTGAAACAGTTAAGTTTTGCCTTTATTCCCAATTAATGTTGTTTTCACCAACTTTAGACCTTTAGTAGGAAGCTGCCAGAGCAGGTCATTAGTTTATCAAACCATTTTCTTCCACATTAAAAGGTAAGACGAGGGGATCGGGGTTCGAAACCAGATTTGCTAAAATGTTGACCATCTTTCGGTCTCTGTGAGCGTCAGTGGAAAAACAGCAGTTTAAGGAACGACCTCCACTAGGTGCATAAAGTGAAATAAGCTGGAATTCGTTAGTAAATGCAATAGAATAAAAAAAAGAAAAGAGTGTGCACCTCCTCAGTGCAGAGACGTCTCCTGTGTAGGCAGCAAACAGCAGGTTGATGACAGACTTGACCTGTGACAGACAGACAAAGAGAGAGAGAACATTTGCAGGACCAGACTCAGCCCATGTTCACTACGGCGCCAGCTACAGGGAATTATACTATAGATTTATTTTCATGAGGGACTAGAGGGTACAAAGCAGAACTGATGTTACAGGTTTACTTTGGAATGAGAATTCACCTCAAATCACCTCTGCAATGTCAGCTGAGGGGAAAAGATCTGCAGAGAACGCTACATCTACTCAATTTGAAGAACCCAACACACAGCAGTAACACGTCTCTGATCCCTGCTCCACTTAAGACTTACCATCAAACAGGAATGATTCATTTTCCTATAAGCAAAACTTCAGAATTGGAAAAACATACAAAGAAACATCGGAAATGTGAATGAGAATAGATACTAAGCCTGTATTAGTATTTCAATATTGAGAGGATAGATTACACCATTACAGTGCAATATCACACTATGGATTAAAAGGCAAGGAAAGTGGAACCGCTTCAGAAACTAATCAGAGTGAAAACAACAACTTCAGAGGCATGAGACGCATTCATTCTCACGTCCCACCATCTCTGTATTTGGGTTAATCCCAAAGTGAGATTACAGGGAGTTGAATATGCTTGGATATGTACTTTGAGCATCATTTATTTCCTTGCAAATAATTCCATAGTTTTGCTCAAAGAGCTTTGATCTAATTTGGTTAAAATGTGTTTTAGCCTTGGCACAAAATGTTATTTCAAGATACTTACCTGAGGAAATTGATATATATTACTTTGAGATCTGTCTGTCAATCCATCCACACCTATCTATATACATATATATCTTCGTAATAGAGTAAACATGTTGAGCTGCCAGCGGGGAAAGACGTTTGCATCGGCTGTAAAACTGGAATGCGTGACATCAACAGTCTCCATCAGAGTAGCACTTGTTGCCAGTAGTATTGTGGGCGGGCAGTTTAGTGCATAAAACAAGCCAACACGTCCTACAGCCGAGCTGCCATGAAATGACTAAACTCACAAATTAAACCGCCGCTGATGCTTTAATGAATGCAGTTAAACAAAAAACAGGTGAATGCTCCTTTATTTATGCAGAAGAACCTTACGGCCTACTGAAGTGACTGTGATTGTTGTTAAAGAACGGTTGCAGGCAGACAGGAATGATATGATATATGGTAGCGCTTTATTTGGGTTTCATACATGGAACACCGGGTTAAAAAACACCCACTTTCACTGCCATGTCTGCAAGTCCATCACAGCCAAAGACTCACAAGTGTTTGCTCAGAAAAGCGATGGAAGACAAGTTCATGTCTTAGCGCCTCCAAGCAGACAGGACAGTTCATGTGGATGATGGAGACATTACATACAGAATTACAACCATGTGGACAGAGAAGAGAAATAAAAAAAAAGGTAGAAAGATTCGACAGTCAGGAGCTTGGAAATGTATGGTTTCATCTACTGTACGTTTGGAGACAACTTTCCAAATGTTCTTTCCTCATCTTTTTACAGGAATTTGCTTGTAAAATTCATAAAATATCTCAAATCTGAACCAAAACACCAGAGAAACCATACAATTCCAAGGGCACTAAATTGCAACGCTTTATAAATTACAATGCAATTACCATGTGACAAGCAAAACTGATGTTCAAGACAACATAAATAAAGATGTGTGGAAGGTGATCAAATCATAATCAAATGAACTTAAAAACATACAGATTACATGGGATTAAAAACATTCATGAAATACAAAAATATGCATGCGAGAGGGAGAATTCAGAAATAAAATCAGGAAACATTACATACATGAAGCATATAAATCTGATGACTCCCACGTAAAAGGGTAACTGCATTCAAAAGCCCCGTCATGACTTTGATTGTAGTTATTATCAGTGTGAGGAGTGTGAGAGGGGTGGTCGATTACAAAAATAAAAGCAATACAGGTAATTCACCCTCATGCAAAGCAACATTTGGCTTGTTGGTCTTTATTTAGCAAAGCAAAGATCAAATCGTCAGGGTTAAAATCAGTTTCTAGTCCAGCCTTGTAGACACGAAGGCACTCTATTTTAGATATCTGTAGTGTAGCAGCAAAGAAACCTCCATTCCCTTCACTCTCATACAAGAAATCCCTACTTGTGAAGCATTTCACCACATACATACTATCACGGTATACTGTAGTTGTACATTCAAAATTAGAAAGCCTAATCCACCATCAATACTGATGGTTACATTAAGAATTTCTTCCTTTCTTAGTGATGTCCTGAAAATTATGAAAATCTGACTGGGCTGCACCGCTCCTCCTGATGACATCATTAAGTGACATACGCATGTGCACACAAATGACACGCATTTAATGGCTATAGCAAAAGTAATGCCAGCCATAAATTGTATCAGTGTTAAGGATTAAGTAATTGCATTACTTCCCAAAATACTCCACTGCAAAACCTTTAGCAGAAAACAAGAAAATCCAACTCTACTTCTCCGCTTCCTGTTTTTATACAGACCAACATTTCCAAGGAGCATTGCTGAGGCTTTTGAATACTGTGTACCTCCACACAATAATGAGCAGAAACATAAAAATATATGTGAACAGAAGTCCAGGACATAAAAAACAAAAACCAATGTAACAGTGAAAAACGTCACACACTAACATGGCGTCATTGGCTCCAGCAGCCATCATTTGAGCCCTAGTCAAACCGGCTGGAAAACACCACACACACACACACACCGATTGTACACTTTAAAAACGATTGAATAACAAACACATTCAACTACAGTCACAGTAGAATCTAAGGCATCTGCTGACATGACATTCATGTGCAAGGATTTCTATTTCTGGTAGGTGACGATATTAAAGATTTGGAACGTCTGAAGTTAATTTTCAACACACATTCTGGTCTGCTGTTGAGGATCATGACTCAGCGATATACTATACACACCTGGAGATGTGTACGTTCTGAAGAACAGTGAATGATGTATATGGAAAGAAGCTTTGGTTATGTACAAGCTTACTAGAAGAGTTACACTTTTAGAACTTATGACACTAAAAACACACTTTCTGAGTATACGGATAAACATTTTTTGGATCAGTGTACTTTAGGCAGTTTTCGTTTTTCCCCTCTGAAGGCTTACTAGAGATAGTAATCAATAAATGTACCTTCCTCTGCTGCTGCTTTAAACCATTGCTTTATTTTAAAATCTGCAACGCTCCGTTTCTGTAGGAAGCAGCTTGAAGGAGTTGTGGAATGCAGCCCAAATAAAGCCTGCTGACAGCAGGAGTTAAAGGTTTTAAGAGGACTGGTCAGGAGCATGCAGGTTACGAGGGGGCTTTACCAGGAGCGCAAGCAATGAGCGCAAGCCAACCCTCTGCTGACGTCATACACAACACAACACACTCCGCCAACACACACCGTCTTCACTCAACAGCAGCTCAGAATAATGCAGCCGGTAAAAGGAGAGCACCGGCAGGTCAATGAGGACAACTGTTTCGGTACAAGTTGTTTACATTTTTTTTTTGGAGGTAGGCACAAGTGATGCTATATTTCAAAGAAATGCAATTAAATGTTTACTATCAAAACTAATTAGAGGGCATACAAATCTCCCACGACCCTTTTTTTTGCATATAAAGTGACTCCAAGAGAGAGGGGGGGTCCAACAAGACACCTGTAGGCAAGTCTTTCAGAGCTTACCATGTACAGAACCATGCTACAGGTGAGAGAATGTTCTCTTGTAACATTAAACTACCAATAAGGATCAGAGGCTAACTGTTATTAATTAGCTCTTTGGTTCTTAGATAAGTGAGTTTTTGGGTAGATTTTTTCCTTTCATGGTCGTTCATGTTGAGATTGGAAATACCTGCACTATTAAAATCCCTTCAGCCTTCCATTGCTTATTTATTCAATATGACAAACTATGTCATGTTAGCCATAACACCGCTGTACTCGCAGCTAGCTGAAAAGTTAACAATATTCTCCTATGACTCAAAACGTCCCATCAATAATCCAAAAACACATCCTGTTACACTGCTATGTTCATACTGCAGTACATCCAGCATCAGTGTGTGTGTCTCAGTGAGAGCTGCAGCAAGCAATCATCACTACAAAGTAGTCTGAATGCATATTTCTAAACTGCTGGTCAATTAGCTGACTGTACTGAAGCTCCACACATGCAAACACACGCATACACTTTGTTGTTAGTTCAAATAAAACTGGGTTTCAAATCAACTCTTAGCCTCCAGATTAGAGGATTCTGGGAAACACACATTGTGATAAAGGGGGTGATATTAAACAAGAACACGACCTGTATACCAGATCCTACACAAACACACACACGCACACGCACACACTAAGGCAACAAGCAGGTGGAGGCTTAAGAGTTAATTTGGAATTCAGAGCAGAATTAACAAGCAGTAACTCATTCCATTTCCCCCCTCATCACATATAAAAAAAAGAAGCTTTCCAGTCCGTCCACACTAAAATCTTCATAAATAATAATATATAATGTACGGATACATATTCGAGCGTGAGGAAAGGCGATGGTGTGAGGAAGGGAGAGATCAGTCGAGGTGGGGGTTGTGGCTTTGCTTTTTAAATTCACTCCGCGACATTGTCCATCCTATAGACTACAGTGGTGGAGCTGTCCTGGTGCGACTCAGTAGGGGACACCTTTTTCCAAAGAGGGGCTTTCAGAGCTAGCTCTTGCTGGAGGCTCTCGTAATCCATGGGTCCGAAGTTGAATTGCTGTTACAATTGACACGAAGAATAAATTAGTCTCGCTCCTTCTTTCTTTCTGTGTGTGTGTGTGTGTGTATAGTGTCTCAATGGCATATGATTTGCTGAAATATCTTTTGAAAATCCAGAGACAAAACTATTTTATGTAACTATTTACTGGCAAAACTGGACAGGTTTCAGCACCTTGCTTTAAGAATGGCAGGCTCTAGTTTGTATATCATGCTGGGTTTCCACCAGAAAAGTTGCATCCGTGTCTTTTGACGAGGGCCCGCCGCGGACCAACTACAGACTGACGGTAGCATTTAGGTAGGGCTCTAGATTTTAATCATAACAGAATCATAGAATTGACCCTTCGCCAAGTCCCGTTCCTCATAGTGTGGCATCAGCCCTGACCAGGGTCCGACAACTATGGGGCTGTGCTCCATACTCCATGCTCCACTCTTGTTTTTCAGGATCTCGAGCTTTTGGTAGTTGAATGATTAAATTGAATTTATTGTCTCATATCATAATAGGACAAAAGCACAACGCAACAGTGGCAAGAAAAAAAAAATGCCCTAACAGATTTAACTTTAGGTAGAAATCTTGAGCAGACCAGGCTCTTGGATTCAATCTGCATTTGATGTTTGTAGTAATATTAGCAGCAGCGGTAATATCAACAGTAGTAGTCCATGGTGGGAGGTGAAGCCACGTTTAGATGGTTCTATCTTCAACATGTTGCTGTTGTCCAAATTGGAGCCCACACTGCTCAGCATCACAGTTGCCTGCAGCACATGCAACAGTAATACTCATTACGCTGGACAGAGACACATGGATCCATAATGTTAAGTCTGTGGCGCTAACATTAGCAGAGTAGCCTTACAGCACATCAACAGTTCTTCTATTTAGCTACTGAAGCTGTACTTAATGTATACACATGCGCTGCTTTGGATGCATAGATGGACCTTGCTGTTGCAGTTAGGTAAACGATGCATGCAGGCGTAGGGAAATCGGTTAGTTTGAAAACCAGTTGGGACATAAGCAGCGTCTAAATCCACTGTCAGACAACAGGAGACGGGCGAGCGACAGGTCAGACATTAGAGAAGCGGCGGGGGAGTTTGGTTTTGTTGCTGCTGCCTTTGAATGATCGACACTGTAGAATTACTGTTTTTATCACACTAATCTGGAACGATAAAGCTGCTGTTTCTTGTGATGCGGTGGTCCACTTTTACACTGATCAGTAACAAAAGGCTTCTATCTAAACTGTTTTGCAGCTGGATATATATACATATATATCCTTAAAAAACAGAATGAAGACCCTTCTGTGTGCTTCTCTCAGAAATCCCTGTCTGATTTCCTCCTAATTTCATAATATTCATGCAGGAGTGCAGTTGTACAGTATGATGATGGTGTAGTAGGAGTTGGTGGCAGGGCTTAACGAAGGGTCAATTACCTTTCTAATGTTAGAATAGCGTCATGATGACATAACTGAATAATTCCTAATAACTCTTCCTTGTTACAGTGTATGTGATTGAAATATGCTGACAGGAAGAAAACAGGCACCCAAGGTGTTGATGAGCAA
This sequence comes from Eutrigla gurnardus, assembly GCF_963514095.1. Taxonomy (NCBI): domain Eukaryota; kingdom Metazoa; phylum Chordata; class Actinopteri; order Perciformes; family Triglidae; genus Eutrigla; species Eutrigla gurnardus. The sequence goes on from NC_139926.1 coordinate 21,814,404, forward strand.
AACAATTCCATTAAAACATTTTCAACACCGAACTCATGGGGCCAAAGGTTGGTACCGTTGGCTTGAGCGCGAGGTGAACAACACAGATCTCAGACCTGCTATTTCCCTACAATGCTTTCACATTTCATAAACAGATGTCGCTGGTGAGCTTTCCAATCATTACCAATCCTAACTGTAGTTTAAAAAAAAAAAAACATCTTCAAAATACATTAAAAAAAACACAAAATGCATGAACACCGATGCTTAAGGCTGGGCATGAACTTAAAACAGGAAGAAAAGCTCAGTAAGCCTGAAAATACTTGCAGCGATCTCCAACAAAGAGTGCCAAAGATAGAGCAGGAAAGCAGACAAAATGTATCTTATGATGCTTTTTCTTTTGCTAAAGGTGAACTGTATGCACAGTTATGGATATCAACATGTGTGCCAACAGCTACCAAACATCTGAATTACAGTGACCTCAGCATCACCTGCATTCCTGGTGTTCTGGACAGTGTTTTGATGAGGGAAATGGGTGCGTTTTTTTTCCTCACAACATGATGTCGTTTGTCCTTACCCGCTGGTCCCCTCCTTCTCTGCGAGGGTCGTGCTTCTTGGCAAAGTGCCTCAGGTTGTCGTAGTTGTGGAAGTTGAAAAGCTCCACGAGGTCCTGGAATGACAAAGGCAAATACATTCATCCACACAATTCAATGTCACGCTTCATTCCGATGGTTGCAACTTCAAAAAGTCAAAAGTATCAGTAAAACAAATATTTAAAAAAAAGAAAAGAAAATGACCTGAAATTTGATTTGCAGCAAAGGCAGATTCTTGTGTGCGGTGTTTACTCTACTTTAGATCTGCAACTGGGTCTGGCCTCTAGATAATCATTCATCACGGGTCACTTACTTATTAAACGGGTTCAGTTAGTCTGAAGCTATGTCAGCCAAACATGCATTTTTTGGCATTTGTTAATGCATGATTTAATGTCAAGCTATCACCATCTCTCCTCAAGATTAATATAAATCCAGGTGTTAAAACTGCTGGATTCAGTGATCTGTTCTCCCGGTGCTGGACGTACCGTGCAGAACTGTATTCCTCTGACCGAGTTGCCCAGCTTGTCCAGTGGAGGTGACCAGCACATAATACCCATCACGTTGGGTACAACCAGCAGGATCCCCCCTGCTACTCCAGACTTGGCTGGCAGACCGACCTGGAACAGGAAGAACAGTTACATAACAGCAGATCATCTACAGTAGTAACATGGCAACAGCATAATGCTCAAAATGGAAAGTTGGCAGAGAATAAGTCAGCACGGCGTCAATAATTTATCAGTTGGAGAAATGTATTCACTGTTCTGCCTGTGATATTATACTCATTTTTGGGTGGGAAAATGTAAATCTGGGACTTAGATTCATCTTTAAATGAGCATTTGTTTGTGATTCGGTTTTAATGAAGAAGGTGTTAAAGATGAGGTCAGTATTTCTACCAGTCCTTTATTTTCCATCAGTTAAGAACTGGGGGCCCTAGTTTCATAGACCAGGCGCAGTCAGCTTTCAGCGCACCTGCGCCACGCCGACGGGGTGTGTCCACCTGGACTTTGCAAGTTTCGTGCACCACGCAGGCTCGCGCAGGCACACCTCCCGTCACTCCCACCGGCGCAAGTGGGAAAGAGGGAGGAGAAGAAGGCGTGAGTGGGAGACGAGGAGGAGACGAGGCGTGGACTGGGATTAATACAGCCGATTCAGATCTTCACCAATCAAATGAGCTCCTCTCCTCTCCTTTAATGCGTTAGGGGAGGTTCAGTGCAAGATCCGTCACTTGACAACCCGATGACAGAAGCAGCGCCGCCGCTCCCACCACGCGCATCACGCGCTGTGCGCGCGTATCATAATAATAACAATGTCCATATTATAAAAAACAGGAGAGAGAGAGGGAGATGTTTTGGTCAGAGAGGCTGAGTTTCCGTTACGCGTGCCATCCGCCTTTGATCTGACGTCAGATGTGACGGGACAATCTATATAGATATAAATTCACGTGTTGATTCAGTTAGTTGCATTAAATAGTGTTTGTTGTGATTATTTATTGCATTTAAATGTGCCTGGAACTGTGGAAACCTGCCTGTGAGGTCTCGGTGACGTGTGCGCACTGCGAGCCGTCAGCCAAACTTCCACTCCGCCAGCTGTGATTCGCATTGAATAAATGGACTTTATTTACGCCTTGCACCGAGAGTAGACCAGGTTGGAGCTGGCGAGCTTTCAGCGCAGTCTCGGCGAGGCTTTTTGCCACGAAACTTCCGCTACGCCAAGCTGAATCTATGATGCCTCCCCCTGCTGCGCCGCCACACCCATCTTGGCGCAGGCGATCCACCAAACTGCCAAACTGACGGTGCGCAAGGCTGCACGGGTCGAAACTTGCATTACGCCGGCTCCGCCACCCTCCGCCGCCCTGCGCTGCGCCACGAAACTAGGGCCCTGGGAATCCTTTCCACAACCCAACTCATACTAACTCCAGTAGAATGCTAAAAGGCATGATCAATGAAGAGTATATTTTCACATTGGTAAAAAAAAAAAAGCTGCAGCTTCACAAGAAATTGAAACACATTATCACATATCTCCTGCTACTGTGGTAGTGACCTGTTAATCACAAGGTAGCCACGCCCTAAAGCATACCCTGCTTTACTACTAACTACTTACTCCAAATTAAATTAAATTAACTGAAAAGTACATTTTGTAATTCTACAGATTCTACACAATCAGAATAATTTTGGCAACCAGAGGTGCTCTCTGGTGAGTGGTGACTATTAAAAGAATAAACTCCTTTTATACATTGATGGTGGGGGTATGCGACCTGAGCTGAACTCACAACAATGTTATAGGGAAATGGTTAAGCCAAAATTATGGAAAGGAAATCAACAAACAACATCCACACCTGAAAAGGTGGATGTTTAAAGCCGGAAGGTAAACAAATAGGCTATAACGAGTCTAACGACGATATACGTCAAGAGTCTCGTTGGTCGGTCAGTCTTTACAAAAAACATAGCGCCCTTTACCGGTGTGGCATTGAATTGCATTTCGACACGTAAACCCAACGCACAACCATCAAGGTCTCCAAGCAACTGCATGGCCGTTGCGTGATCACTACGCGGAAGCATAACCGAGCCTTTAAAGGAGTCATCACCAGGAAATCGCAATTTCTCTTGTTAAAACATGCATATCTGTGTTTGACCTCAGTTGAAACTTGCCTGAAAGGCTGGAGTTTGAAAGTGGCGCCGTTTTTTCGCTTCTGCTCTTTTTCCGAACAGGAATAGCACACAAGGGTGTGCATTCCTAAAGCACGAGATTTTGATTCTGCGCCTACGGTGACGTCACCGTGGAGGCTACTTGCATAAGCCCACCCCTCTTTCACCACCCAACCCCCCCCCGTCCGCTACCTGACGTCCTGCTGTAAACGTGTCTCTTCAACCGTCTCTGGCTCTTCACTCTCCGGTTCGGGTTCCGACTCTGGTTCGTACATAAATGCCTGAATTCCGTAAGGTTCGTCATTTAGTGTGTGCGCCATGACAGGGGGCTGTTTATGTTTTGGAGTCTGCATGCAGGCAAGCCCCCCCGGCTCTGTCCTTCCTGCGGCGAATCAACGCGCGCCTCATTACATATTATACAATGCACATCCGGACCAGTCAAAACCTCGCGCGTAATCTCGCGTGATAAAATCGCGGTACGAAAAAGGGTCAGAACAAGCTCAATGTTTGATTAAAATTTTTTTTTTTTTTTCTAATAAGTTTTACGAATTGATCCAAAGCGATCCAAGGGGGGCTGGATACGTATAAAACCAGGTTATGACTCCTTTAATCCTCAGTAGGTCTGGTTTGGCTGCTATATTTTGGCCTGAGATCATCCAAGTTGCATGTGTGTCAACTGTAACCAACAAGGATATATAGAAGACCAGGATCCCATTGCACCAGCCATTTGTTAATTGACTGCAAAATGTGTGAAGTCCTAATAAAGTATACAACTATTGTATTGGTTCTTTTTAAACATGATTTTCTGAGTGAGTCCCTACACTAATACGGTCGTTCAAATCCTACTAAAAGTGCATGTTGACAAAAAAATACACAAAAATGTATCTCAGGTCAAATAGCTGCACGCCCTGTGAGTTTAATGGGCGTTCACTTCACTGGTTTGACTCTTTCCCAATATAAACACAAAAACATGTCCCCGCCCGTTTGCGTCATCCCTTCTTACTTACGTGGAAAGCAAACTGTCCTGAGAAGTCGTACATGCCGCAGGAGTGCATCAGACTCAAGGTGTTCCTCACCGCCTCCGGACTGAGCACGCGCTCACCCGTGATGGGGCAGATGCCGCCGTTGGCCAGGGTGGCTGCCATGACACTGGCGCTCTCGCAGGTCACCTCGATGGAGCACAGCTGGAGGTTCACACGCAAAAAAAGGGAAACTTGCATCATTACTCTATTCTCACAATCTTTCTCACACTCCGCACAGCAAGGCTCACGTCACGGCAGCCAAATGGAATCATCGCGGTGGGTGAAGAGTAGAGCAGTAATCACTCAAGTGGAAAGATGAAGATTAAAGTACACTGGTGGTTAAGGTGACAAAAGAGAGACGACTTAAATGATAATGGAGCTGCCATTCAGGGCACAAGGGGTCAATGAATGGTTTGATGAAAATTATGTGAAACATAAACAGCAAACTGTTTGAATCTGCTCTAGTCACTATAAAAAAATACAGAAGAAGAATGGTATTCATACATTCTGTAGAGTTTCAGACACTTGGGCACTTTTTCCTTTCATTTGCCACCCACCTGTATACAATAAGGAATCTACATGTAGCACATGGGGAAGTAAACATGATGAAAACATGAGTTTGACAGAAAGAAAGGGGTATGTGTCTAAATTTGGTGGATGCAGAATGTGGATCCAGCCAGGAGGTTATCTGGCCTTCAGTGATGGAATAGAGTAGGAACCAGCAAAAAGCATAAAACAATATTCCGTATGCATACAAAATGTAAAAGAGTCGATAACAAACAAACAAAACAAAAAAACGCCTTCTAGACTCACTTGAAAGTAGAAGTCCAGTACGGACGTCATGTCTGTCCCCTCTGGGAAACACTGCAGAGAAACAGTTTAAAACAAGCAGAGCACAGAGATGAACATTCAGCCACTACAGTTTATCTCCATGTGACTGAGAGATGAGCAGGTGTAAAGGCGTATCCAGCATATTCCAAATGTTTATTGTTACAGGTAGTTTGTATGGCAGGGCAAGATCAACAGAGAGACAGCATGAGAAAAATTAAAAGTCAGCGATGATTTACGACTCATCCAAGCTCAAACCTTTTTTTCTTTCAGGTAGTAACCGATGGCGAAATTCCTATCTCCTGATTCACGCTCCGACTGGAATCTGGTACACAAAGAGCAGAGAGTTAAAAGGACATAGAGGAAGGAGATATTTGCACTGTGTGTGTGTGTGTGTGTGTGTGTGTGTGTGTGTGTGTGTGTGTGTGTGTGTGTGTGTGTGTGTGTGTGTGTGTGTGTGTGTGTGTGTTGGAATGCCATCACCCCTCCCCTCATGTGTACAGTACAACCAGACCACTCATGCTGTCATGTGATGATGACACCGCAACATGACCCCCGGGCACTTGGTCTTTTTCTGGACACATTGTCAGCGTGTGGCGTCATAATAAATCATGACCTTGACAACACAGATTTTCATAAAGAACGTTATCAGATGCGTCTCATGATCGTCGATGGTGTGCTACAGGCTTCGGTTACACTTCCCCGACTCTCCCAGCTTTGGCAACAGCAACACCGACATTGTTTTCACCCTGTAAGTCTGTTTGGGTGATCATAGCAAAGTGTGATCCTGGAGACTCCTGCTCTAACAGAACTACTGAGGTGGTTTGGAGTACTTAACCTGTTGTTTATTTTTCTTTGGACAGATTTTGTGCCCCATAAGCAATTGTTTGAGATATTCTTCATCTTTCCTGTTTTTAAACCAACCAATCTGAACCTGTCAGTGGAAAGAATCTCACTATTTTACACTGTGATCTGTAATGTTAGGCTTTATCTTTACAAACCAGTTTTCACTTTGACATCCAGAATATAACCTTTGAAACACATATAGACCCAGACCCTTCTCGAAATCCCCTTCCCGCCTCAAAAATGACACAACATTCATGCAGTTATAACAGGGTGTGCTCCGTGGTAGCTCTGACAGCTTGGTGCAGTAGCAGCGAGGGGGCGGGGCTAAGCAATGGGCAAATCCGTTGTACACATCTGCACACCATCTGAACTACCTACGCAGAGGTCTGTGTGGGTGTGCATGGCCTTTAATTTCACTGTGTGAGAGATAGATGCACCGTCGATGATTATGTTTTGTGTTCCTGTGGCATTTGAGTTTTTCGTGCTGCACCGCACAAGCCACAGGTTCAGGTTCCAGATTTGGTTTTAAACCGTCACTGAGCCAATTGTGTTTTAGAGCACGTTATCTAAGAGCCGATTAAAGACGCGCGCTACGATGTGACTTACGTGGCGTTGCTGAAACCCACGTACTCGTTTCCCGCCATACTTTTCAGAAAGTTCATGACCTGGAGGGGAAGCAGAGTGAGAAAATGATCAACAGGGGTTCATAGTATGAGGTTAAATTCTGTCACTGATTAATGGCATGTCCGTCATAAAAATAGTTGCGTCACAAAAACCAATTGTAAACAGCATGTATGTGCATATATGAAATTAGGTCAGTGGTTAACACAGCCTAAAAAGCTATTTAAATTTGAATGAGACCAGACTAGACTAGACACACTGTGGATATTGGTCACAAAGTACATTAAAGTCAATTATATATATATTCTGACATCCAGTACTTACATAGTCAAATCGTTCTGCGTTGCTTGCACCTTGCTGAGGAGAGAACACAGGAATAAGCAGTTAGTACAGTTCATACACCAAGAGATGCTGCAGAGGACAAACACAACATCATAAAAGATTGGACTAAAACGCTAATGCTGGCAAATTAAAAACTACGGAATTAGAAAAGTTGTGAATGTTTGTGATTACAAACAAAATGTAGTAACAACATGAGCTTTGCCAAGAATTATACAAGTAGATACAAAATATTAATAAGATTGGCTTGCGAATAGGTTACAAAGGGGAAGTCTTTATGGATTAAAAAGGGAGACATGTGCATTACCTGAGCTTAGCCAGTTAAATAAAAACATGTCTCACTATGCCATCTCACTGATTTAAACGAAAAAAAAGATTATTTCAAGTCTATAGAGTAAGTATTTTTGTGTATATATAATTGTTTTCAATATCTGGAGCAGTCCTGACTGTGTGTATGTTTTTTACATGAAGTAAAATATATACATAATGTGGGTGTATGCAGACAAGTGTTTTATTATGGGTTACAACAATGCCTCACACGTGTGTGAACGCATGTTTGAGGATGTGCGTCTACTGTAAATCAACATGTGTCGTGTACAAAGAGCCTGTCGGCCAAAACAGAGGGAAGGGAACAAAGGGAGGAATGGTTTTCCTCTGAGAATAAAATTCACAGCTTGTGTGCATTTATCAAGCTCATCTGATGCTGCTTATTCCACCAAAGAAAACACAGCAAAAATAAATATGGATATTCGCATGCACATTTAAAGTACTACAGCATTAGTTATTAGCAATAGAAATACACTGTACCACTTATGATTTGGATGGGGTGAAGAGATTAACTTTACATTTAAAAACATGAATGTTTCAATATGTGACTGACAGTACGTTTATAAAAAGTCTACACTTTAGTGTGCAGAAGAGAAAGTAGGTGACACTGATGGAGGTGTTAAAGAGTCACTAGATGGGGTTTTCTACAGAGCTGATTGGGGGGGGGAGAAAGAGAGAAGAGGGGAGATCAGGGGATTGGGAGAGTGCGAGGAGATAGATATGGAAAAGGAAGAAAAAATTACCAACGTCATTTGACCTGCAGCAGCAGTCATTATTTCCCACAGTTCCTAAGTCTGGAAAATATGCAACAACATACAAAAACAGCAACAACATGTAGCCTTCAAGCACCATGTAACAACAGTTTGGGGGCATTCTACCACGGCAACCATCCCATAGTTTCCCCACCGAGGTTAGAGCTAACTGGGCGACCTGGCCAACAGCTTGACATTTGTGCTTCAGTAAAAGAAAAACAAAAACCACACATTGAGACACTGATGACAATGGTGAGCGGATGTGGACACAGACACGTGGTTGTCATATCAAATGTGATGTAATGTCTTGACACGATTTCTGTGATGTGAAGTTAAACAGGTTTACTGTGTGATAGCAGAGTCGCCCTGCTGTCACCCTGCATCACAAGTAGATGTGGGGCTGCTGGGAACCTGTTTGACTTGACTACTGCAAGCACAGGGGTATTGCCTCTGCATGAGTAATCTATAAGGAGGGAGTGCATTACAGAGAACAGGCAGACTTCCAGAAATATATTATTTAAAAATAACTGGATGTTCTTCTGCTTTATCTTATAGCCCAATATAGATCTGCTGACACCACCAAGCAATGTTTAAGAATAAGTTCAATATTTTTAGAGAAAGAGATGAGAAAATCGAGGATGTATTTAGCTTGTTTAGCGTACAGACTGGAGCAGGGGGAAAGGGCTAGCTGGGCACTACTTCAAAGACACCCTAAAAAGAACTGCTTTAGGAGGAAGTAATGAGTTAAAGTAGAATAGGGTCGATTTCCTTTTTTTGCCAGTAAAGTCTGATGTACAAGCTTAAACCGATTTTATTTCATGCAAACCAGTTGAACTGGAGGCATTTGTCTTGTGACACGTTTTGGCAAATAAAAAAAAAATAAAAAATCAACCTGTGCCAACCGCATCACAGTGCCAAATCAAACTTTTAATAATAAGCAACATGACGACGTTATTGAGATAATATCCTGTTTGTTTAAAGGACTAACGGAAGCACTAGTGTATGACAGGCTGTGGGCGATTTACTGCCGAGCCGAGGCCAACTCTGTAGCTTTTAAATGCGCCGCTTATTTTCCTACCAGCTAGTTGTTAACTTAATCCGTCAGCTGTTTGGTGCAAATGCAAGGTCACAAAACTCTGGTTAGAAAGTATTCGAAAGAAAAGAAAGAGATGCCTGCAAACCATTCTAATGGTCCTTTATGGAATATTAATTGACCTTTTGCCCTACAAACATAAATGCTTTTGAGCAGCACTACAGAAAGCAGTCTCGTGTAGTTTGCTTGATAATTAACTTTATGGAGTCAACTTCATAGACATGCCATTGTAAAATTGCCAACTGTGATAACTGTTTGTCATCTTTGTTTTAAATGCATAATAAAAAAGGTAAGATTTACACAACTGGGCATTGGTTTGCTGTCATAACAGCGATACAATATTTAATCCTGAACTATTGCAGATAAATGTTGTCTGTCAACACAAATCCTCTGATTAAGAGTATGAAGCAAACTATATTAAGTATAACAGGGTAGTAATGGTGAGAATGCACAACAAGCACAGGTGAAAACAACTATATTTTTGAAAAAAATGGGAATGGGATTTTAACAACACGTGGACACTGAAAACACACAGTTCCCACACCCCGAGACTTGTAACAGAGGATAAGAGCTCCAGAATTAAATCAAAATCAAACAGGCCACATGCTTCAGCATGCTTCGTCATATATAGCAGATGATTTTTGGCATCATCTGCAGATTAATTAGTGTGAAGGATGTGATAACATTCCCTCTCTAGATTGCTTCCTCTCAAGCAAAAAACGACAAAACAAAACAAAAAAAACCTGATAATCACATCTCCAAGCTTTGGTAGCACAGTGTTTCTTACAACATCAACAAGAATGCAAGATGAATGATTCATATTATAAATGAATACAAATTCAGTAAAAGTCTAAGTGCGTTGGACAAGTGTTTGGCATAAAAGGTCATCCGGGAAAAAGCTAGAGTGAAATAACAGTTCTGGATGTTGAGTTTTGTAGCAATTAACTGAGAATGTGTGAAAACATTTTTCCATAATTCAATAAAAAGGTAATTTCAAAATATTAAATAGGTATTTATGTGTGTGAGTTCTAATAATTCACTGATAGTCATTATGCAATGAAAGCCTTGTAATGTTTTTTAGTTAATAATCAAACCTGAGAATGATCATTAACAGCTATGAGGAGGTTAATAATCTAACAATGCAAATGTAGAGAAAGAAACTTATAGGACAAAGCTGGTATTTAAAGGGTTACTGATATTTTTAACCTGGACCCTATTTTTCTTTTTGTGTCTAAGTGAAGAATGGGGACACCAATGTTCAAAACCGGTCCGGTATTTGGGGGGAACGCTGCAGACTGTTGTAGTTTTTATTATAATTCTATTATTCTCTCATACATTTTTCATAAGCATAAGAAATAATTTCGGTACAGACTTCCACAGAGAGGAAAATATTAGTGTAGAAAATGACCTTGAAAGGTCCTGGAAAATAACTGGTATCCTGTTATTGTTATCCAAAAGATTTTCAATGGCATGGCTAAATATTTAAAGTATTCCGACACTGTGTATGTGACGTGAGGTTTCAGAATGAGGCTTCACCGAGCGAGACAATAACAAATAGATAGATGGGTAAAGGTAAAAGAAAAATGTCTTTCCGTAATGTTTCACTCTTAACAATTTGTCTGAGTAGCCTGTTTAGCGTCTGCAGCTTTCTCCCTCCATACTGGACCAATTAAAAATAAGGGAATATAGGGTCCAAGTTATCCACTAAGACGGTTCAGTCTCTCCTTTGTTAGAGGTGAACCTGTGAGCTGCAGCGCATTTGATTTGATGGATGACAGGCTATTAATTTCCTAACTCTCTGTTTGTGTCTCACCAAACTCTGGTGACAAGATGGCGGAGCAGGTGAGGTATTATCTGACTTCCTGTCTCTCTTCATGAGCAGACTGGTTAATGTGCACCTGCATTTGGCTTGCTCTCGGTCCAGGTTATTTTCAGCAGGGTCAATAACTGCGTGCGTGTGTGTGCGAGTGTATGTGTGTGTGTTGGGGCTCGCTAAGTGCCTTCAGGAAGGCTTAGCACAAGTCTTAATCACCACAACAAGACACATGGCAGTGGACTTAAGGTAGTGACCTAGAAATGATTCCAGCTGAGTCAAGAGTCAACAATATCTGAACACACTGGGAAGTCTATAGTCTGCTGAGTGAGTAACAATACCACAAAATAATAACAAAAAAATGTCACAAGTGAGGGAAGCAGCAAAATACTGCATCGCCGGGACTGTTTATCTACAAATGTAGATAAATTAGGGCCATTGTTAAACAGTCAAATCGTATTTGCTAACAATAATTATGTTAACCTTCATTATATTTACTTGATAAAGCAGCTTACTGATACCCACCATACAGGAATTATATCACTAATGTTTCTGTGGAAATGCCACACAGGCTGGACATAAAAACACACATGAAAGAGGGGGAAAAGTGTTACTGCGTTTACCTTTATCAGTGAAGTACAAACAATAGCGCCAGCGTTCACCATGGGGTTGTGGGGCTTATCTGCAAAACAACAAGAGCTCATACTGTAAAGGATCAAAGTGTAAACACTCGGCCATTTCTGAGAGCTCTGTATATAGACAGATCAAACAACGACATTCACATATATGTAGGGCACACATTGACTCAAGATAATAGAGTTATTATTGATCCTGGAGTAGCCGGAGCAAAACACCACTTCTCTTGCAAACATGTGCGTGCATATTTTTGTTGACGTCTGGAAAAAGGGTCGATAGCCATGCAGGAGTATCATGATTGACATGTGTGTGTGTGTGTGTGTGTGTGTGCATCTCCTTATACAACACAACCACAGGGCTATTCCACCTCTGGTCTTTGGAGGCAAACAGGAATATTTTGAATACTGCTGTTAAAGTTTCTCCCCACTGCATTCACTGATACTATTTACTAAATCCATGTTTTTCTATGAATTAGATGCAACTTCACAAGACAAAAACAGCCCTAAAAGTATTAAATCAGTGGCTGATATTGTGGGTTGTTTGCACATAGGGAATGTAATACAAGAATCCAATCCCACTTTCTGCTTAATTATTCAAATATTAATTTTAATCACTAACTTCCTAATCAAAGTCAAAGGACACTCCATTTTCAAACTTTGCATCAGGTCCCTACATCATCATGTTGAGGAGGACCAATGGTGTGTACGGGCTCATAAGCTCATAGACAGAAGATAAGCTCACGGACGGGAGAAAACACCTTCAACAGAAGGAAGGAGAACGAGAAAAGCCTAAAGGCTCACCATCTTCATCCAGGAAGAGCTTATTAAAGCGCAGGCCACTGGGCTCCTTCCCAATGAAACTGTGCACATACTCTGTGCTGTGGTCGTGAACAGCGACGGCATACTTCAGAGGCTTGACACAGGACTGCAGGCAGAAGGGCACCTTGGTGTCTCCAACTGTGTGTCTACGGAAGACAAACGAGAAACAGGATTAAACTTTTTGGTTATACTCGCCCTGGCACTGAATGACACGGCTAACTCATTACTGAATTCATGTGTGAAACTTTAATGTCGCCGTCTTGGCAGGGGACCCTTTGGAAAAGAGATTTTAAATCTCATTGGGACCATTGCTTCTAAATTAAAAGCTTTTTTTTTTGAAAATGTCAAGAAACAACACATTCAGGCTGAGAAGCACGAACAGACTACAACATGAAAGAAGAAGATGCTACTCCATGGAGTAATGTAGGTTTTCAGGGAAACCCATAAACGTATGTGACAAAGCGTGAAGGCATGTTAACACAATCACACCATCAGTTCAGTACCGTGTTATCTTTATGACTTCCTCTCTTACCTATCAGAGAACGGGCCGATCAAAACACCTGCTGACATCACACTACTCTTTTGAAATGTCTCTGTGTACTAATTTTGTCTTTACTGGGAAATAAAAGGGGAGTTTACACAGGAAACCCAACACCTTTGATTCTCCTGATTAATCCTGTTTCAATTCTGCCATGAATTACACATTTGTCAATTTAAAAGATCATTTTGAACATCAAGAAAGTGAAATTTAATCATATCGCTTTTGAAGTATAAGACAATTAGAAAAACTACAACACCCAAGAGTTGTGTAAAAGACATCTCACTAGAGCTACGATGTGTTGAGTGTTTGGTAAAAGGATGCAACGTTGCTCACAATAACAACAAGTCTTGCTCTTTCTTTTGCTTCCCAGCTGATAAAAAGAGTCGCTGGATAAGATAGCTAGCTAGCTAGCAAGCCACTGTAACAGCAGTTTGTTGCAATGATTAAGAGACCATTGCTAGGGACACAGTTCTGATCCCCAAACACAGCAATAAAATCATTTTCAAACGAATATTTTGTGTTTATTGATTTCTTTAATAAGTAAAAGTGTAATAAACTGGTTAATATACAGCGATCAGGGCATTATTGCAAAATGAACCCATTCATGACCGACCCCCCAACACTAAAGCACTATCTGAGGACCATTAGTCACCATGAGGCACCTTAAGTTTTACATGTAGTAATAAACACAACGAAGGGTGTTAACGTTAATCAGAACTGGCTTGTAAGCATTCCTCACTGACACTACTGGATGTCATTTCGTATTTATTTAACCTCCAGGAATCTGGACTGTTGATTTCACACAGGAATGCACGCCACACAGAGCTGCCAAGATAACATTGTTAACCGCGAAACATTTAAAACCCTCAAAGTATGTCTTTAGTATCCTTTACAACTCGTGCCTCACCTCTGTCCGTCAACTGTGCACAGGGACACGGCCCACAGGTCGGGGCTGAACTTGGCAAGCTGGGGAATATAGTCTGCAACCTGAAAGAGAGATCAGTCAGCTGAAAGAGTGTCGGAGCTAAAGATCACCTCTCTGCTGAGGCTCAGGTTTCAGTGGAATACCATCGGCAATTCACAACAAAAACTGACAAAAAGTCAACCGGAGAGGATGAATCCACCCTCAGACACTCCTGTCGAAAAAGGTGGAGCTTTAGGACAAAGTCTTTGTTTACTTTGTGCCCCTTATCTGCTTTCACTACCACTATTACAGTCGGTTCCCGCATTTTCTAGAGATGCGTTTCTTTGCTTTGGTACAGCCACACAGGGCGTCGCTCAATGTGATAACATCAGTTTCTCTCTTTTGGAATTTCCTCGGTATCGAGTGATTTTGGAAAAGATGTTGTTCTCATTGGCTGTGATGCAGTTTAGCTCCTTCCGTTGCTGTAGTTTTTTGTTCCTGTTTTTTTCCATTTATTGTTTCCGTTTCTGTTACATAATAATAATAATAATAAAAATCAATAAAATGTGTTAACTGGTTGCTGGTAGAGGACGATGACGTAATTTTGTTATGGATGGTGATCTTAAAAAGGCATAATATCCAAGATTGTACATATTATTATTAAAATACGGTGTACATATGGCTGCATACGTATATATAGTGTCTTTTTCATTATATGGTTTTTCTATGAATGTTCTTGACTGCAGTACTTTGCTTTATTGTTTACTCTTATTACAATTGTGTGCACTGAATGTCAAAAATTCCTTGTGTGTGAACACGTACTTGGCAATAAACTAATTTCTGATTACGATCTGTCGCTTTCTCATTTCATACACAATACTCAAAGTTGGCCCCGCCTCCCCCCCTGCTCAACGATGGCCTGACCGCCATCACCACAACGAGGCCCGGTAGTTTATGACCTGCAACGTCACACTCAGCAGCAAAAGTAAAAGTAAACCCTGGATTCACCGTCATTTTGAAACTTTATGTGCTTGGCAGTTCCCCAATGTATATTTGAATTATTGGAAAATAACAAAATCCAGGAAAAGGGCAGGGCCTCTGCCAACGCAGTCACGCCACACACTTCTAAGTGGTCATAAGTGATGATGAGGGGAATTGTTTGTGTGAGTCTGCGTTTTTTGTTGAAAACCTTGCATTGTATATCGTTATGGAAAACAACCTGGAAAAACTAATGTTTACACAAAAACAGCATTTCCTATACCAACTAGATTGTTGATGTAGGCTCGCTAGTCGATACAGTTATTTACTAACCCATTTCACAGCAGACATTTTGACTCTGACTCGGCTCCGTTACATTCTTTTTATGAACAAGCCATGTCAGATATTAATTTCACGTGTGCTTTTCCTGCTTTGGCGGGTCAAAATGTCTCCCGTGGAAAAACGTCTCTTCTTCTGCGAATATAAACCCTTGTGATGGCCTCAGGAGCGAAATACCATCTACGACCTCCTTTACACACGGAGTCACCAGATGTATTTCAGCTGAAAGCTGTGAGTTTCACTGTGGGAGGTTCATTCATTCAATCTGAGAATCAATAACTTCTCTTCATTACGGCTACGCTCCGTTTTTTAATGCCGACTGTTTTTTTTTGCATCTAAAACCTAAAATGACTTAACTAATACAGTGGTTTTCAATCAGATCAGGTCGTTGCTGGATGTGTAATCAAAGTCTGATGTACACATTTGATACCAGCCGAATGCAGACTGAAACCAGACTATTAGTAGAGACTGATGGTAATGAATCTGTATGGGCTAAATCGTTAATGATGATGCGCTGTCGGGGGGAAAGAAAAAGTCATGCATTTAAGGACACACCTGTCCTCCAGAGAGCTTTTTGGCACTCTCGTACAGCTCATCAATATGGGAGGTGAAGGACTGGAAGTCTGGGATGACGAACTTCTTGCGGAAGGCCTGCGTGAGCAGGACAATGTTGCTCTGGACACACCTGATGAATAAACCACAGATAGCATGCTCAAACACCGTGACTGCATGCAATTGAAGGAAAAGTTTGTCAACCAAGTTTGAAACCCTGAAGTGTGACAAACTTCTGTGAATGTTAATAAAAGTGACTGATGAAGAGGCTTCATCGTAACATATTGATCAGCTGCGTTTTTTAATCCATACAGTGTGATCCAACATGAATCTATATAGTGATGAATGACCACTAAATCAACGATCAAACCACATACAGCAGGGAACCGTGGTCTGAGAGTTGTTCTCCCTAAGCCTTAATGTGTTAAGTTTTCCGTTTGGCACAAAACACACACACTAGAAAAGTGAAACTAAATTGCTCAACATCTCTCGATGTCTATTTGAAGAAAGGAGGGATGTTGCGATTGCCACTGAGTGCACTCTGGAGTTTCCCATGACCAAGTATCTAGCAGGTAATGGAAAAAACACATCTTGGGGCATTTTAAAAATATATTAACATCCAGTTGTGGTGGTTGTGTCTTTTTCCACACCATGACTCTCCAGTTTGCAATAAACCAAGTACGTCTGTCTGTAAGGGGTATAGAAAGCTAGTAGTGTATCATACAAAAAGCACCAAAAGCGTGTCACTTAAATTCTTTGTTTTTATGACAAAGCACTTTGTGTTATTATGCACTTTGTGTTATTATGCAAATGCAAACTTAAATAACTACGTATATAACTTTCTGATTACAAAAATAAAATAAAAAATGAATACATGCTTTTAAAGACTGGGAAAGGTCAACGGTACTTGGTAAACATTTAAAGAAAAGTCCACCATGGAGTTCATGATGGAGAGAAGCCAGACAAGACAAGACACGCCTTACTTCTTGAATAGGTGCCTGTCCAGCGTAACACCATCTGTTGTGTTCCTCAGAGTTTCCTTGAGGGTGTCCATGCATTCCTTCAGTCTGGGATCTCCAGTGCGAAGCCCAGTGGCTTTAAGTGCCTAAAATAAAGAGTATTTAGTAACACCTCTGAATAGAAACAATGGCCCTGTTTAGACCTGGACCAGCTCCAAGTAAAGGTGTGAATTCACTCAAGATCCGATCGCTCAGACCACATTAGGAGGTGGAGGATAAAACATATCTTATCTGTACATAGGCCTATAGGCCTGGGCACAGGAAGAGCATTTCACAAATACGTAGAATATTACAACTGACAGTCCTGTGGTATTACATTGCAACGCCTGTTGTTTTAGCCATGTGTATCCCACGTGTTTATTTGCATATAGAGCTGGGAAGTGTGATCATAGCGACCTAATGCCAGGTGTGAACAGGGCCAATGTAAAAGAAGCAATTGAAAGTGAAGAGACAATATGATGTTCATGCACTTTTTGCACCAACTTTCAAAAACTGAGACTGAATTTGCAGGACTTACTGTGAGAAATTTATGAGCAGGGATCGTCTCTTGGCCCTCTGCAACTGTGTAGAAGAGCAAGTCCTCCAAACTGGGCAGAATGCCTGCAGTTCTTCTCCTAGTGGTGGAAAGACACAAACAAACATGTATGAAATGGAGAGAACTACTAGTACTGAAAAAAAGGTAGGTAAACAGTGTGGGGGTCAACTCTGGAGTAAAGGTGTAGCAGGTAAAGAACACAAAAAGCACAGTGTTATGTAAATGTAGGTAAATACAGTGTCACTGCATTGTAACAGTTTGGCCTTTAGCATGAGCTATAATTAAGCCTATGCCCACCTGTGTTGCCGGTGTAAAGACAGAGCTCATCTGTGGCTGTTGATACAGTCTTATCACATTAGCGGGGGATTCAACAGACTCTACTGGAAATGTGCTACCCGAGTGGAAGCATTAACCACAGAGGCGTGTGTGTCTGTTAGTGGAACATAGTGACCAAAGCCTTCAGTGTGCAGGTCACTACTGTGAGTGTTTTGCAGTTAGTGCTCCCTGATGGGTAACACTGCATATTTAAAGCTGGGAATCAGGAGAGCCAAAAGAGGGCCTGATCCCAATAAGAGTTATGTAATATTAATGATAGGAAATTCCAAGACCCAAACTGAGAGTACGAATGGTGGCTAAAAATGCTACTGTGTGCTCTGTAGTGTTTCGCATAATGTTGAGTGTTGATCGGGGAGGTTTGGACTTGATGTGGGCTGCATTCTCAGTAAAAAAATCTGTTTTCAAGCAACACTTCAGGTGTGTCCGCCTGCAAAATGTCACAGAAATGAAGGCCCAACAACCTCTCCTTCACGCAAAGCAACTGTTTACTGGACACAAACCATCAGTAAGGGTACAGCTAATGGAAAACTATGCAATAGCCAAAAAACTCACTACATGGTTCACTCACGCACAGCACTGTATTAGGAAACGCAGCTCTAACAGCTTTCTGCAAAGCAATAATACTAAGATAAATAAAACTCTTAAAATTACAATCATACTGGAATCACATTCCCTACTAATATTTTGACCGCATCAGATAGGACACGGATTGTTTTTGTGTGCTTTTCTAGTAAAAAAAACAAACAAATAATCAAACTTGGTTGTGGTGCTGCATCTCTAATATTTTGATGACATAACTAGAGGGCAGTAGTGTCTGGAGCAGAGTTAGACCTGGCCTAAATTCCAGGAATTCTCTCGTCTTTAGCCCTGACCAGTCCACTGTGGCACTTGGATTAATAAAGCCAACATTGTGGCTTGTTCACACGCTGGTCGTGACACAGCAGCATAGCCTGCAGTGGGGCAAACTCAGCCCTGCACAAAAACCACTACTCAAACTAGGGATGCCAAATCAAATCGAGGTTTATTTCTCTTTTTCTATAGACTCTGTATCCCATTAAACTCCCTACTTACATGCCCAGATGCTTCTAAATCTAACACTGGCAGGATAACGGTCCCTTCACATTGGCAACACCAGCATGTAAAATGCCAGGATTTAGTCTGTACCTCCTCCCTGCCTTCGTCTCTTCTCCTCCCCTGGTCGCCACGGGGTAAACACTCAACATACAGCCAAGGTAACAGCGCCTGAACATGTGCAAACAAGCCAAGATCGACAAAAATGCCCTCTTTCAGGCATGCTTAATTTAAGTATTACAGACCTGACCTATGTCACAGTGCTTCCAGCAGTTAACAGGTGCACCACCGTATAACAAGGCAAACTAGTGCAAGGTTCATACAGCTGACAGTGACAGGTTTACTAGCAAGACGAATTAAGGATATAATGATAGATGGAGCACAATTTAGACAATCAGTGCACACTTACCACACATTAGAATCAATTTGCTGTCATTACAGTTTCTCAGTTTGGGCTCGACTCCAAATAAAAAAAAAAGAAACAAAACAAACCAAGACCATTTGCAGTACTAGGCATAGGAAGGTCTAACAAAAATGGTGCCACTGATTTCATTATGGAAAATGTAAGATCCAATGTTTAGCTAGACTCACACAAAGCTGGGAGCTGCATTGATTTTGACAATTACTTTTGTAATTCGTCCCCCTGCAAATCATCTAACTGATCAACACTGTATCTTCCTTGAGAACCTTGCATAAAACTTTTTGCACGATTGAGAAACGTTTTATCGGAACTTGCCATTTCCACACTGCTCTTCTAATGCAACACTTCAGGATTTGCATAAAAATATGTGAAAGGAAACACAACTTTATTCCAATGGTTTCTCTTCTCAAATTATTTTCTCTTTTCATTTCCCACTGCGGATAAATACAGCCTTCAAGGTTCAAGAGGCTGGCGGCTGCAAAGAGCTGGCTGTAAATTCACTTATCTGGCCTTAGAGTGTGGGATATCCAGGGTTACACCCATGGATCACATACATAATGAGTTAGAGCTAAACCCCAAGTATCTCTTTCACTTTTCATTTCAGTCATGCGTTTACAAACGCAATTAATTTGTCATTAATCCTCTGCAGCTCCAGAGCTCCTCTAGAGCTGTAACTGATCCCTCAAACTGCTCAGGGTAGATGGCCGTAAGCACTGCACGATGTGTTTATGAGGCTTTCATAAAGGTAATAACAATCTAGCACTGCATTTTCTAGTTATAACGGGGCGACAGCTCCAATGGCTTTGTCTCTCCTCCTTAATTCTCCACTGGCTTACAGCTCAGTCTACATCCTGCTGTGTCAATAAAATGTAAAGCTCGTTTTCAATTTCAAATAAAAAGGAGAAGCATGAAATTCTGTTTCTTCTGTGGCATCAAACTCACTCTGAATGACCTAATTTCCCCGTTAGTTACGGTTTGTTGTTATACTTTCTGTAATGTGACAACATATATCGGATTGGCCAATCAAAATTGGCACAACTGCAAGCATTTCTGAGAAATAACACATTTTTTTGTTCCAGGAACTTGTCCCCCAAATATGTGGACAACTGAGGAAGTTCCTCCAGTGGAAAATAGTTGGGCTAAATTCAGCCTAGAAAACTAGTGACCCAGGGAGTGTCAGTGAAAGCAGACTCGGCAGCACAGCAGGTACATTGGCATAGCAAACGCAGCTCTTAGGGATGATGCTCATTAGCCTCATTTGTAATTCAGGAAATATACCGGTATGTTTTGGCTGCACTAAGCTTCTAATCCACTATGCAATGACAAGAATTCATAACGACACATTTCAGTCATTTATTTGGACAGCTGACTTCAAAATAAGTGCTGGGAACATGCTCTAAAACACCTCACTCTTATGGGATAGCCAGGGGGTTTTGAGGTGGGGTTGTATAAGATACTTGTATATAGTGAGTGTATTACCTACAGTCGATGGCCCAGTCAGGGGCCACCTTAAAAAGTCGATAGCAGTTTAAGTGTATGCTATGTTTAGAAATGCTTTTACTGCTTTATCTTGCCGCCAGACAGAACTTAATATGCATGTGTGTATGTATTTTTTTTATTTATTAATTTTCCTTTTATACATTTATTGTAAGTTTTGCTCTCTTTTGCTGCTGGTACTCCTGCCTGTTTCTCCAGACTGGAGGCTAATACACCGACTACGATAAGTAACTCATAAAGCACTATTGAATTTCTCATTGAGATAGACTTAAAGTTTGAATAGTTTTTGTACCTTTTGCATCATCTGAGACGCTAACGACATTCTTTAGAAACTGCTTTGAGCTAAATATCTTGCGTTATTATTATCATTACAAATAGCAAATTCAATTGGGACTGAAATGACTGAGAGATAGTGAGACATTGCTGCAACGACTAGGACAAATGGTACATTTTGGACATGGAGAAGTCACTTTAACAGCAAAGCAGCATGTTCTACAGCCCCACACAGAAGTGTCAGTGCTCCTCCAGGCAGTATGTACAAGTGGTTGTTCCACGCATGTGGACATTTGTATACAAACATTTTCTACGCATTATTGTAAAGTGACCTAGTTGTGAAAAAACTTTGTCAGTAGTCTCGGGTCTCCACCCACTTTACAGAGTTTGGAGGTCACAGTGGAAACGGCCAGGAGCCACAAAACCAGTTACTGGTCAGGCGACAATCTTTATTTGACATTTGACCCTCAAGTTATCTGTATTCTGACCCATCGGCTGAGTTGATGTTCTTACGCTGCACTTCATCTATGTGACTACCGCCGTTTCACGGTCAGGCCACCCTGCGTGTTACCGGGAACAGGTTAGCTAACCTACCCGTCAACGTTCAAAGCCGGTCAAGGCCCAATAAAATCCGAATTAACTTTTAGGTTAAGTTGCTGGTGGCGTATTTATATAGCCGCCTGCTGGCACCAAGCCATCGGAGGCTGCACCCGCCACCGGCCGCCGGTATTCAAGTCACACACATGGTTTGAGAGCCGCTGCTGGAGGCCACGGCAGTTGGGAAGCTCGTATATTATATCGCGTCTGTATACATACACACATCTCAGGTCTATACACAATACAGCTCGACTGTATTACTGTGGTCAGTTGTGTAGTTATTAATCGCCATTTAATGCGGTGTTAACAGCGTTTGTAACGGTCGGCGAACAGCGTACGTAGCGTACTTCCGCTCGCGCCTCGTATGCGTCATGACTGGCGTAGGTCACACACGGCAGCCATGCCATCATACCAACTGTCAGTGGCGGACGGTTTTTAACTCCACTTGGGACCTACTTGTCAGTGGCCGCGTCGCCATCCTTCTTCAGCTGCTCGTCCAGCTCCACGGCGCCTTCCGTCTTCGTGCAGTAGGAGCGGAACGGGGCGGCGCAGGGAGCGGCGCGGCAGTGCGTAGCGGCATGGAGGACCTTCAGCCGGGTAGAGAAAGCCCTGGCATCAACGGAGGCGGCGCCGAAGCAGCGGCGGCGGGTCGGAAACCAGGTCTTCTGCCTGGAGCCGGACAAGGGACGCTTTAGGGTGGTTTCTAACAACTCCTTCAGCAATGTCGAACACCTGAAACCTAACATCTCAATGTTGTCAGGCAATGTGAGAGAAAGTCGTGGTTCCTGATGTATCCGGCGGCAACTAACACGCTCGTTATGTCTCCCACCACGATTACTGACGGAGGGGCGATGACTCAGAAACGCCGGCGTCAAAAAATAAATAGAAGTGCACGTTCACGCCCCCGCGACTCCTATTGGTGGATCACTTGTGACGCTGCTTCCCGCCCATCAAGGTCTGTTTCTTGACTGGCAAAAGTCGATACCTAATATATGTGTACGTCATATTCATAAATATTTCACCAACTTATCTTACAGTCAGATATGGAACTGCTTTCAAAGTCACAAGACTCAATTGAAAAAAAAAAAAAAAAAACAGTTCCACTTTCAATTCAGTTGCCCGTTGGTAAATATTCTCAATAAAGCGTACACTATACACTGATATTGACATTTTTCTCCAAACTGAGGGCGTCCCAACCGCCATCAACCGTAGATAAGCCCCACCCCCTTCTGGTGTCTCTCATGTTAACAGTGAGAATAATTTTTGACCCCATTTGAATCATACCATAAATTACATGTATTATGTTGGTCAATTAAAACATATTTTTGCAGGTAAATAAAGTCAGATTTTGTGGTAGGCTTTGTCGTGGTATCATTTAGTTAAATTACCCCAAATTAACACAAAATTACTATTTTTTTCATTTATCATCTTTTATGTACATATACTTCGATATCGCCTAAAAGAAATCAAAAGTAAATGTAAACCCACCTTTAAAAAATGTAATATCCATTTCAGTGTACGTTATATTTAGAAATATTTTTCTGACCACATCATCTTCCCACCATATGGTACTTTCTGACCAATAACTGAACTGAAATATAATCCGTTTATGTCCCAGCAGAATGAGCTGGGCAAAAAAAATGCATAGATGGTTTTACTTTCTGTGCTGTTTCTGCTCAACTGAAGTCATGGCCCCTTGTGTGTCTTGCTCCTATAAAGATGGTGGGGACATTTGCATGTCTTTGTCTAGGGGCCAATAATGACGACATCCCAAATACGCCTTTAATACTTTTTAAAAATATATGCTATAAATGCCAATTGGCTATGATGAGATCCTGTATCTGCAATTTATGTACATTATTATATGTTATTATATGTATTCCATGTTTAGAGGGTCTTTTTATTTCATAAAAAAACTGTCTTAATGAAAAAAATAACACAAAATTTGTTGCGACAACCATTTGATTCACAGGCTTTTTTTAAAAACATTGCCAGTACTAATAAAACCAGGCGTTTGCTGTGTATTTATGTAATTTTTCATGTATCATTTGTTACATGTACTTCCGTCCTCTGGCATCACACTGTACTGTGCTGTCCACAAGCTGCTCTTAGTTTTATACGTTAAATATACAGTTTATATAAACTTTACTATATACTTTCCTCAGTTCCAGAAAGCAGGAATCTCTGATAATGCTAGTCGGCAGTAATGCAACATTCTTGGAGTCCCATCGCCATTAAAAAAAAACAACGAAGAAGAAGAAGAACTCCCTGACAGTCAACGTTCAGGGTAGCAACGGCACACCTCTCCTGCTCCACGTCCTCCAGTGTGTTCAAAAAACGTCACTCACAGAAGTTGCCACGAATGCACACACAGACAGCTGGAAGATGTGGAGGTTAGTGAGCCGCACACTGTGCCTCTTTGTCTCGTCGCATCTCATTCTATGGTGCGTTCAGGCGACCGCAGCCGAGCCGGACGGCGAGGTCAAGATCGAGGTTTTGTTCAAGCCCGAGCAGTGCAGCCCGAAGAGTAAAAGAGGAGATCTGATCAACGTCCATTACGATGGCTTCCTCGCCACAGACGGCTCTCAGTTCTACTGCAGGTCGGTGGTTTCAGATACACTCCCCTGTGTGATGCTTTCAAAGTACACAGAAACTTTATTATTATTGTATTCCAGCTGTCTGAGGGATGAGTGATCACTTCAGGGTTCACATTGCATGCTGTGCTAAGGTCTCATTATGTGTGGTGTATAACCTTAATTCAGTGAGGCAACAGTGACGTTTATTATTAAATTGGTAGAGGTATTATGGGTATTGTAGTTGGACCTGGGGGTTAGGCCTTCAGCAGTCCTCCCCTGGATCTATGGAGTGTTGAGGGACAGTAGCCTATGGAAATGAAAAAAGCCACACCCTCCCACTAATATGGTGTAGCTCCTAACCAGTATGAAAGAAAAATAAATATAAATTGATGTGAAGGCTGATTGATTGACAATATGTTGTTTCTTTTTTTAAATATGGTTTATGTTTTAGTCGATCGGACAAAACCGGGCACCCTCAGTGGTTTGTGCTGGGCGTCGGGCATGTCATTAAGGGCCTTGATATAGGGATGGAAGATATGTGTCCCGGAGAGAAACGGAAAATTACCGTTCCATCTGGCCTGGCCTTTGGAGAAAAAGGCAAAGGTAAGTAGAAAAACCCACTTGTCACACAAATGTTTTTGTCCATGTGTTCGATGTTTTGTAACTTGATGCCTCAGTGAAATTAATGTATGTCAACAGACATAATCAATCAGAATGGGCAGCGATATTATGCAACAATAAATCCATAAACAGTCATATAAACTTGAATGTTGTATTGTTTCTGTGCTGGATGAGCTGCCTTCACTCTGTCTTGTCTTCTTTTACAGCACTTTAGTTGGAAGGGCATCACATCCCTTGCAGTGTTTGCTACTCACCTCCCCTCCCAATGGCATGTACTGTAAGCATGTACGAAGGTTTAAAGGTCTCTACTTCACCTCACACCTTCTTGCATGCACCGGAGCACTTTCACACAACTAACAGCTGATTTGTTTTTGAACTATTTCCTACAATCGTCTTCTTGCCGGTGTTCAGAAAGGCACTACGTCATGATCTGAATGTGGTTTCAGCATGCATGTCAGGTTTCATCACTTGATTTCACTATTTGACTGTGGGAGAACTGGTTTTGCTGCAGTATGCATGCTTTTGTTATCCCTGCATACATACATGCATTATCTATGGCTGAGAGCTGCTGAGTGAAAACTCATGTTCTCGTTTCTTCCTCAAAGTTAAAAAATTAACATCTTTAATTGCATGT
The DNA here is from genome assembly GCF_963514095.1 of Eutrigla gurnardus. Lineage (NCBI taxonomy): Eukaryota > Metazoa > Chordata > Actinopteri > Perciformes > Triglidae > Eutrigla > Eutrigla gurnardus. The sequence goes on from NC_139926.1 coordinate 21,839,607, forward strand.
TGCATCAGTGACATTACTTCCACATCTTCATATTGTAATTACTTCAGCTCTTGGAGCCAAATCAGTACTATGTTCTCATTCATTAATTCATGTAGTTAGTATTTGTTTTGGAGCAGAGCCATCAACCAGATAAACTCAGTAAAATACACCTTCCTTCCTGAAATGCTGTCAAACCCAATAATTGGTCTCCAACCTTTGTTTCCTCTGAGAGCTAATTCGTCTAAACGAGAAGTGGTGGACATACATTCTGTCTTACCTTTATGGTCCATTTCAGCCGCCAAAGTCATCACCTCCTTTTCATTTTCAATTGTTGGAGACCGCTGCAAAAGAGCATGATGAACAGGATCAGTAGTTATGGAGTCACGATTGGGATATTATAATTCCTGCTGTTTTTTCCTCCCGGTGAAATAGATCCAGTGCCGCCCAACGCCACGGTGGTCTTTGAGGTGGAGATCTACGCTGTGTCCAGGGGGCCACGCAGCATGGAAGCTTTCAAACTGATGGACCTTAATAAAGACCGAAGTCTCACAAAGGAGGAGGTAACTATTGTTTACACGCTGCTAATTATTACAAAGATATCTCAGACAGGAAAGCCGTTAACCATGGGTGGATGGACATGCATGGAGAAACGGGTTACTTTTCATTTCCACTGGTCGACACCCAGCTACTGTAATAGTATAGGCTTGATTATGTAATATAAGTCAATGACAGACGTGACTGGTTGTGTCTTATTTATGCATTCCAATTCGTTTGTTATGAAAGAAAGAATTTGTCCGAATGTAACCCTCGCCACTTTGCCTCTCAAAGACTGAAGGCCATGTTTGTTTGTGTTCTCATTATCTCGCATCATAAACATCCCTCGATTGTACTCGAGAGCCGCGAGGCCATAAATCCCTTTACCTTGAATGGATTTACTGCGTCTGCTTCATCACAGTAGTTTTCAAGACAAAATAAAGGACAATATATGGGCTCATAGCCAAGCTGTTATCTGGATTCCTGGAAGCACAGAAGAAAAGGGAATGCTATCAATACTTTGTATGGTTTTAATTATCACCAGTGTGATATGCTGCTTGTAGAGCAGGGCTTGTTTTGAAGGGAGTGTAAAAGTTTCTGATTCCGAGGTGTGAATAACGATGTCCTGTTTCCCCAGGTAATATCATACTTGAAAGTGGAGTATGAAAAAGGTGGGAAGCCGCGTGATGACCCGTTCTACGAGAAGATCATGGCTGACATATTCCGCAAGAGTGACAACGACAGAGACGGACTGATCAGTGCCAAGGAGTATAATATATTTGAACACGACGAGCTCTAGTGTTGGTGATCGTCTTAGGTTCTAAAATGCCCGAGCTGTTGTTTAAAAGGTGGATTTCCTTTTGTTAAAAATCAGACTGGATGTAACCAAAGCGTTTGGAGTCACCGAGACAGCAAACTAGCCACTCAATTTTAATACTAAGTATTAAACGATGCAAGAACATCTCCAACACGTGTGGAAACTTCTATGCAAATACCACTAAATGTTTGCATTTTAAAATGTTTTATACAAGTTTTTATAAGTCCTGTGTTTCAGTGAACACTGCAACAGAAAGTAGAAATGGAAACAGCTGGTTGTGGCTGTGAGATGTGAGAGGATGGTTTAAAAGACACACGAAGAGAGCTTCTTCTTCTTTTGTGCCACTGAATGGTAGAAATGTTTTTTAGAGACTTGTTTACAAGTTGTGTTTACATCTTTATGTGGTCAAAAATAATGCACATCATTGAATCCAGTTGAGAAATTGTATTAAACAATCAATAAAATCTCAGTTGGTGAACTCTCGAGCATTTTATTAAAACGTTTAAAGGGGTGAATTTAACTTCCAGGGTGTGTGATTGTATCTGGAATAAGAGGACAGACGCTTTGTTGGTGTAGTGTGTTTTTCTGACCTGAAAAGATCCGATGATCACTAGATGGCAGATTCTTGAGCATGACTTTGACATGACTTGAGCATGACAAATTCTTATCAGTATTTTCTCTGTAGGATTCTTAAGAAAAGAATTGTATTTTGTGATCATCGACTCATATTCTATAGTAACACCACCCTCTAGTGGTTCGTTTATGTAAATGCACCCTTCTATGTTTTGAGGTGCTTAAACATACATTAACCACTAGAGGGTGCTGTTTAGCCAATAACAAACAAGCTTGCGCCTCAATGAGAGATAAATGTCATCTGCTGCACAGGGATTGGACAGAATTAAGTGGATTGTATTTAAGAGAGGTCTTTTATACACTTTAAACACTTCCCCGACCTCACATTGTTCCTTCAATCCTCAAGATGTTCAAATACTGTATGTACTGTGCCCCATATATTGTATTACATAGGCTACAGAAATATTTGGCAATATGCTGAGCTAATTCTTTGTAATGACTAAAGTGATGGCGTTATTATTTAAAAATAACAGTCATAAGAAAAACAAGATTTCACTTTGACAGAAATCGTATTTTCTTTTGTAAGGAGTAATAAAAATTAAAAAAATCAAGGTGTATATTAAAACATTTCTTTTAATAAATAGCTGTTCATATAGTATTTACATATATACTTTGAACTGGGAAAATCACAGAGTGACAAACAACCCAACAGTCTGGTCAGCTGTGGATCTTCATCCTGACCGACGGCAACCTGATCGCTGCTGCCTTCACCTCGGCTGTCATGTCAACGCCCAGCTGTGCCCTGGAATACAACATCTATGTGAGCTCATTGTAAAATCGGTAGCTCTATGTACTGAACTGAAATAGCTAAATAAATCTTTGGTTCAGTGTCGACTTACTTTGGCTCATAGCAGACATCCACATTGGGAGGCAGTATCCCTTTCCCTTCTCTCAGGCGTTCAACACCGTTCCTGGTTACGAAAGGGGAAAAAGTTGTTTGTCTCACTTTAACGGGGCAAATCATCCAATGTCAAATCCACTGAACATCAGTACACACACCATGCAATCATGACTCCATTGTCTGTGCAGAATTTGGATGGGGGGCAGAGCAGGTGTAGTCCTGTGGTGTCACTGATGATGGTCAACGCCTTACGGATATACTGATTGCTTGCAACGCCTCCAGACAGAACCTGTCAAAGAAGAAATTATAATGAAAAATCTTTAAATCTATATTCAGTGTTTTCTTATTTAAGAAGGAGGAGTCTGGTGTTATTTAATATTTTTATAAAATCCCACAAAAAGACCAAAACCAACAATGTACTGGCACTAAAGCCTTTTAGAGTAGACATTCTCAAATTTCCTCTAACAAGAAAGAGATTATACCAGAATATACCATCCTATTATTATTTGCAATGCACATTGTTCTAGAAAAAAATACAGACTGAAGTAAGGCACTCACCAAGGTGGGACCGTTGGCTGGCAGCAGGCCGTTTGCCTTACAGAACAGGACGGCCCGATGTGTGCGCTTGGCGAGATGAGAGGCAACCGTGTGCTGTGTAGCAGCTGCAATGTCATTCACACATGACAGCAGTGTCCCCTGTTCTTTACCTACAGACGGACGGGGGAGGTGGTCTGTGAATCTGATCTCTGGTTGTCTTATTTACGAGACCTCGTGTGTTCTCATACCTTCCTCTGCCTCTTTTTTCAATATCGTCATGTTGACTTGATTTCGTAGTCCAGCGAAAGAAAAGCAGCAGTCGTACGTTTGTCCCATGGGCGTCCTGAAAGGGAACCTCATCCTGTCGCCGTCCTTCGCTAGAAGCTCTATGGCTTGTCCTCCACTGAGCGTGGAGCACCGTGGATGTTTTATGAGGGACAAACGTCTCGCCACCTTCGAGGACAAAAGAGAATATTTTATTCATTGAAAATCACAAATTATGTCCACGGTCGACAGCCTTGTGTGTTAGTGTGAAGACATTACTTTGTCCAGCGTGTCCCCCGGAGCTTCATCCAGAGCGTGGCCCAGAAGCAAGAAGTCATCAACTCCTCGAGCCACAGCGAGAAGGGAGTGACCCCCGGAGACGAGCAGGACCAGGAAGGGGAAGGCAACGGGTTGGAGCATCCTGACGGTCAGGGCGTGGGCCTCCATGTGGTGGATGGGGATGAAGGGCTTGTTGTGGCGCCTTACAAACGTCTGGCTGAACTCTAGGCCGACACCCAAGCTCAGGCCCAAGCCCGGCTTCACAGTGGTGGCCACGGCTGAGAGCCGGCTCGGGTCCACGTCGCTCCTCTCCAAAGCCTCCTGGACCACACGCTCTATGTTGTCTCTGTGCAGCTGTTGTGCCACCGTGGGGATGATGCCTCCAGTCCTGCAGCATTCAAGACTATATGTCAATGCAAACCCCCCCCTAAAAGAACAATGTTAACTGAACACAGCTCTGAACACCCACCTGAGATGAACTTCTTTCTGTGAATGTAGAGACTCGCCCAGTATTTCACCCGCCTCGTCCAGCACAGCAGCACCGGTGTCGTCACAGCTTGTCTCGATGCCTAGAACCAGTCTGGAGCACGGTGCTCTTCCAAGTGACGGAGGGCTCCGAAATGTGGGTCCAAGCTGTAGCAGCCTGCGCAGAGGTGTTACTTTTGTAGGGAACATGGTGTCGCGACTCTTTGTACAGGCTAACTGTGAGATAATATAGTCTAACTGAGGGTGAATTCACCTCATTTCACGTAGAATGTTTGAGTCATAAGTTAAAAAATCAATCAAATTAGGCTTCAGTGCAACGAAACAACAGAAAACAAACTTCTTCTTCTTCTTCTTCTTCTTCTTCTTCTTCTTCTTCTTTTTCTTGCAGTATTCGTGCGGTTGAATGGCGGTTGGCAGTTGGTTAACCACTTTAACGGCGCATTACCGCCACCTGCTGGATTGGAGTGTAGATAGAAAACAGTGCAGTGGGGCAGCGTCACATGTAAATAATTCCGTGCACCTTGTAATCTGCGACCTTAGATTTATGACATAGACGTCGAGAAAAAATATATTGGAAATAAACATCACATTACATTTGTTAACTGTGTACTTTTAAATAGCTAATACTATGAGGAGCCGTTTAGATATTAAAGCGGCGGTCCAACAATTTGACGCATTTTTTTTAGGGGACATTTTAGTCCGCTGCACACACATGTGATCATGGAGTCGAGCAGATGACGGCTCTCTGACCAAACGGTGTTTTCGTTAAAGCGTCGATGTCGAAAGAGGTAAAGATGATTTAGTGTGACTTCACATGTACAATGGGACCGTTTTATGTTTCTGCTGGTAGTGACGCTGTGTTACAAACATGGCGCTGGTTATTTTTCTTCAGAATGTGACATTTCCGCATATGGCTGCGCTGCATTCACGGGTACCAGAAAAGGGGGAAACCCTAATAAGACACACCAACCCAGGGAACAAAGTAGTGTATTATTGGGGATATTGGGAGAGACATTTCCTAAAATCCGCCAGCATTGTAAAAAGGCAACATATTGATATAATACATAATGTATCTGAAGTAATAGGTACATATGTGTACGTGAACATCATAGTTGTATGCACAGAGTCTATTTAAAGGGTGTGAGGGAGCTAAAAGCTGCTAATGCTACATGGAAAGGCCTAGGATTACTTATTTTAAACATTTAAAGTAGATTTTCTAGTACAGTAATCTGCCTGTTTGCCACCGGGTTTTAACAAGCATTTCATGTTGACTTTCCTAAAGGAGGCATGGAACACCCGGCTTGTATTTTGGAGGAGTTGAAGCAGTTTGTCGTAAACGATGCCCCGCCGACAGTGTATTACATCCCAGATTTCATATCGGAGGATGAGGAGTCTCATCTTCAGCAGCAGGTGAATAGGTCACCCAAAACTAAGTGGACTCAGCTGTCGGGCCGAAGGCTTCAGAACTGGGGAGGGTTACCGCATCCCAAAGGCATGCTGGCGGAGAAGATCCCTGACTGGCTCCAGACGTACTGCCAGAAAATCTCCTCCCTGGGTGCGTTCAGTGGGAAAACGGCCAATCATGTGTTGGTGAACGAGTACAAACAAGGGGAGGGGATTATGCCCCACGAAGACGGCCCTCTGTACCACCCAACTGTCTCCACCATCAGCCTGGGCTCTCACACCCTTCTGGACTTCTACACGCCCGTCAGCAGCCAGGAGGGCGAAGCGCCGCAGACGGAGGAGAACCGCTTCCTCCTCTCTCTGCTGGTGAAGCCGCGCAGTCTCCTGATCCTGCAGGATGACATGTACCAGCGTCTCCTTCATGGCATCCAACCCTGCGGCCAGGACACGCTGACGGACAAGGTGGCGAACCTGTCCGCCGCCGGGGCCTCGCCAGGGGAGACGCTGACCCGAGGCACCAGAGTGTCACTGACCATACGACACGTGCCCAAAGTTATGAAGGCAAAGCTTATACTGGGGAGGAAATGAAGACAAGGCTGCATGTTGGCCGGATAGTTTGTCATGGCACTGGACATGGGACGATATGACAATGTCATGACTATTATCCTGACCAGAAAACATCATGATGTTGTCCAGATTATGATCAAAATATGATAAAATAACACTAAAACTTACTGGAATCACTTGATAACCATGATGGTTATCCTGATAATGAAAAAACACCAACTTATTGTGTTCTTTTTTTTTTTTGTATTGTAATCTGCAATTAAAATCCTATATTGTCCCCTCCCTATATGGTACTACATGCTGCATTTGTCACTGACACCATTCATCCTATCAGGGGGAGTCTCCTCCAGGCTGAAGTGTATTTAAAACACTACAACTTGTTTTTAAATTATTGGTTTATCATATTTAAAAGGAGAATGAGATCTATGTATCGGTTGGGCTCTTACTGTAAATCCACTTTACGTCAACCAAGCAATGCAAACGTAACTCAAATCTGTATGTTTCATGATCTCTCTTATATATAATCATGCATTCTGGGCTGAAGACGATGGTCCAGAGTTGACTTCTGTCCAGCGCAGCTGAAATGTGCTCGCTCCTGAAAATGCACTGACCTTGTTTCACTGTGGTGTGAAATCATATTTCACAGGAGGACACCAAAACAATGGAGCCGCTGCCGAAACGCTGGAAAGGCTCTGCGTGCGACACGGACTCCTGGGTCGCTTACCCCGTTCTGTCGGATGAGCAGTCCCAAGACGTTGAGGTGGTGGAGGCGTTTGCTGCGCCCATTCTCAACAAGAAGGAGGCATCTCGACTCCTCCGGGAGCTGAACAGCCTCTACCCGCTGAACGGCCTCCAGCACGTCAAGAGGGTGCGGGCGGTCAGGGAGAAGGGAAGCCCTCATCCTCTGGAAGTCCTCGTGTGCCTCGTCGCTGACGCACCAAACACCAAGGTGGTAAGCATCGACTCCCTGCTCCCCTCAGATGGCATCCGACGTGACGGATTAGGAGAGCCTTTTGTGGTTAAGGTCCCGGCACGCCCCCCCTTGACCCGACCCCAGTTTGAGCTGGCGAGCACGCACTGGCCCACCTCCTTTCACGAGGACAAACAGGTGACCGTCGCCCTCCGAGGAGAGCTCTTCGGTCAGCCCCAGAAAGCCAGGATGCACACGTACATGGCGTCTGCTCTGACTGCTGCCAAAGCAGGGAGCGAGTTGGGAATGGAGGCGGTGGGGGCTGTGGTGGTCGACCCGGCAACGGAGGGAATCGTTGCGGTGGGCCACGACTGCAGAGGTGACCATCCCCTTCACCACGCAGTCATGGTCTGCATTGACCTTGTGGCTCAGAGTCAGGGCAGCGGAGGTTACTCGTTTGATAGATACCCGGCTTGCCGATTTACCTCGCCGATCTCAGACGCCTTTCAAAGCGCTCCTGGTGCAGAAGCCAGCTCTCAGCCATACATATGCACCGGGTACGACCTTTATGTGACCCGGGAACCTTGCGTGATGTGTGCCATGGCGCTGGTCCACTCCAGGATAAGTCGCGTCTTCTATGGCACTGCCTCTGTTGATGGAGCCTTGGGGACCGTATATAAAATCCACAAACGGAAAGATTTGAATCATCACTTTGAGGTTTACAAAGGAGTTTTGGACAAACAGTGTGAGGTTCTTAACAGTCTGGGTACAGCAAAAGAGCCATAAGTAAGTAATGACATTTCATTAGTGGGTTCAACGCAGAAGAATTCAGTTATCAGGTTTAATTGTAGGAATAAACCAAACCACTTTTTTAAATTAAGTTTTTAATAATTTGATCATTGAATTGAGAGCATGTGTGTAGATAAAATGAATAACTGGTTCCCACCATAGTGCTGATTTTCCTTTAGGAGTGGCTTTTCCAATGTTACTGTTTTTCTATGATTTACAGGCTCGTCACTGAAACCCATTAGCAATACAAATGTTAACAAGTTAGTGGAAATGACTGTAGTTTTCTTTTATAAAAGTCTTAGTGCTTTGGTCCTGATGAGAGAGAGTGTTTGTTTAAAAAAAAAATGTATTTGATAAAAAATGTCTCAATAAACTGAATTGTTTCTCATTTACATTCAGTATTTCACTGCAGTTTGTCTTTTTTGTTGCAAAGCAGTTGGTTTCTTTGTGTTTATCTAGGATGTTTTCACATTAAGAGCTGTTAACACCTATCAGGTAAGATTAAAACTTCATTTTGGATGTTGAAACACGCATATATAATTCAGCTTGTTGCTGTAAAATGGCAAATTATAATAAATATCTAGATTGCAGAGGCTTTTTCAAAAACCCGTGTGCAGCAGTCGTTATCCACAACCATGAGAGATGAATCATTTCGAGGGCACAAACATTTTAATAAGATTAAGTACAAGAAATATCAAGAGCTATGGGCTATGGCCAAACAAAGCAGAACTAGCTGCCTTGATGATAGCAAAAAGTCGATCTAAAAGAGAGCAGCTACATGAATGCAAGTTGTTCACAGAGATACTGAAGAGTTCCCTCAGTAAACCAGACAACAATCATTCGTCTCATTTCTACACAAAGGACTTTTTCTTTAACATACAGGACATAATATTAACACAAAAAAAACAAACTGTACAAGGAAAAAAAAAAACCTGCCCTGTTTTTGATTGAGTTACAAACGAGAAATGATTCACATACCGAGGAAAATCGTGCAAATCAAGAATATGATTCCATTCTTCACTTTGCATGAATACGTTTGACACCCATTACAAAATGAGAGTGTACCAATAAACGAGGAGCCACGGGCCCCTACCCTTAGGAAGTAAACATCTTTGAAAAATACATTTTGGGGACATCTCTGTGGCTAGAAACAGACTCATACACACAATTTGTGTTGCCATGGGAACTGAGGGCGAAGAAAGACAAACTCAACCAAAAAGCCTCGCCGATGCCCGGGCCAGCCCCGGCATCTACGCAGGCCAAAAATACATCATTAAATATTCACATAAGTTAGTAATGCATATGGCATCCTCATCTACAAACCTACCTGCTTTTTATTTATTTATTTATTTCATCTTAAACCTGATATATCTAAACGACGACAGTGACGTTTACACAAACTGTACGACTTGGTACACATATCGGCGGTACAGACTGCACAGGAACTCAATTCTGTTGCTGTGAGCCGCGGGACTTAACAATAGCTTAATACTTGTTGATGCCAAAAATTCTCACTCCGTGTAGCTGCGGCAGCTTGGGGATCAGAACGCTCAAAAGCGAGGCAGTGTTTATGACGAAATGCGCCGTGTCGTACTTTGTGTAGAAGCTTGCCAGGAAGTATCTGTGGAGCAATAGAAGAGATGTGTTAATTAAAGCACAAACCATCAAATGAAACAGGCAGTGAGATAAAAAAAAAATAAGTGTGTCTGTATAGGATTCCTGTAAAGTTAGCATGAATCGGTTTGACAAAACTTGCATGTTTCCTGTTTCTGTGTCTAAAAGACAGAATCGCATGATATCAAATACGTACAGAATGATTGGGGAGATGGTGAAGAACTTTCTAGATGAAGTGAACTGCACGCCGTAGTCGAGCTGTTCCCAATGTGTAAGAAGCCTGGCTTTTCCTTGGTCAGGGGTCTCAAAGGGTGTGCCTTTCACTGCATGCATAAAGACATACATTCCCTGTAGAGACAAAAACACAGCCAGTGGTGCAACGCTCGCAGTAAAGATAAAGAACACAGCAGACTGATTAAACGGAGCGTCCTTTCTGTTTCTATTATAACTTCTGTAGGTTTTGAATAATGTGCACATACAATTCAGTCAATTGACAAAGCGTGGGGCTAAAAGTAATGTAAACAATGATATTTGCATCATGTTTTTGTTGCCAAATCTGTCAAAGAGTATTCATAAATATAAACATGAGTCGCCTGATACAATGGACATTTGTTTTCTGCAGTATTGAAAGCGTCTGGCTGAAGCCCAAAACTCTGTTTACTTTCCTCTTATCTGACAAACTCATAAAAAGGAGTGAAAAACAATCATTGGCTTGTTTGCAGGAGTTTTTGTGTGCAAGGCAGGAAGAGTAGAGAGACAGAAGAATCTCAACAGAAACTGCACTTGCCTGGTGCTTGGGTGTGTGGTAAATACACATTCAAGAGATGCGGATTTACGGCTAAGTTAGCCGACACTCACGTTTCCAATTACATGCCTCTGTGTAACACAAGAATGCAGCTTTAAATGGGAAAACCTGCATTACAGAGGGCAAAGCAATAGAACTGAAATGCTGACATACAGCCAAGGGCATAATCAGCACACTGCAGCTGCATTGTGTGGAAAACAATAGACTATAGTTGACCTTAGCCGTTACTGTTAATAGCCTTCCGTATTGGCCGTGATACACAATCCTTCTAAACTGCTTCGAGCTTGCACTACTTGATGATGTCACACACATCCACTCTGTTTCTTTATTTGAGGCCAGCCGTGTAACAATGAGGGGTCAGTTTTTGTCTACGGACCTTATGTGCAGCGGGGAAGTCATCATAATAGGTCACGCGTCAGGCTGCCACAGGGACAGCCACCCCCAAAAATAGCGCATATCTTAACAAGCACGGACAAGCACAGGGCAAGGCAGAAGGTAACACACACCGGGGCTGTTTGGCTAAGCATGCATGCAAGATTCATTTGTCTTGTGAGGCTACAGCTAACGGCGTACTGGTCTAGTTTATGGATATGACTTTGAGCAGCAGTGACGTGTGAGAATGCGACTTACAAAGTTGTGTATAACATTTGTGAGAGTCCACACCATCGGCACGCTAAAGAAGGGAATGCTCAAGAGCACGATGTGAAGTATTCCAACACCGAGCGCGTAGGTCAGCCAGATCCCTCGACTGTTCATGACCCGAGTATTTGGGTTCACCTCACTGTGTGCCACACCCACATTCATTCTGGTCTGTGAACAGAAAGCATACGCACAAATGGTCACAAATAATATACACTTAATGTGCCACATTTGGGTTTTCTTTTGCATTCCTTTCCTGTATCCTATTGCAAGAATTTCACAACAATATTTATGAAAAAAGTAAATGTTCAACACCGGCAGTGAGGTACTTCCCCCATGAATACTCTTACCTGCAAAAGACAACTTTAGTGCATCATTTACAATTTCCTACATGTTATACCTTAATTGGAAGAAGTTAATATAACACATGTTATTTTAGCACTTTGCCCTCCCCAGCAAGTCTAAATGTGATAACAAACCAAAAAAAAAACTACCTTGTGCAATCTTATTGAACTTTACCCTGTGGTACACTTTCAGCTGCTGCATTCAAGAACACCAACAGTTGCGTGTCATTAAAAGGGAATCCCAGCAGGACCCCTGGTGCATGCCAGCATTCAGCACTCACTGTTATTGTTTTACCAGCCACACTGCATTGTGACGTCTGCTAATTGATTAAGTAATGGATACATTGGCTCTGATAACATAACGGATGACCGATAACTTGCAGAAAGTGTGTACCTGCACATCAGAAATCACAAGACAACAGGAAAGAAGCATTGGACAAGATTTAACTGAAGTTACATGCAAATAGTACATAAAACCACTGTCACTGATTAGGTCTATTCGCTGATTACTTCTCATAGGAATAACAAACTGCACGACTGTTCACTTTTACAGTTACGTGCAATCACTAGTCACGCTTCTTGGGCGATTTAATGCAATGTGTTGTAATCTATACTTTAAGTAACGACATGTGTAAAAACATAAGACGTCCCTTTGCCTTGGACATGGTTTCGTCTCCAGCACATAGCCCGGCCCAACACAACACCACTATTCTAAAACCCAAGTTGTTCAGCGTCATTGCGTAGAGAAACAGTAAGCAACGTCACGTGGTTAAAAAGGGGTAACATAGCCGCCCGCACACCCCGGCGTTTTCAGACTTACAGGTAGTAGCGAGCAGTGGAGGTAGTGACAGAAAGAAGCTGCTATGGAGAGAAATGTTTATCCCCCTTGTTGATGTGTGTGCAGCTCACAAGCGCAGACAGCACGTCGTTAGACTGACCTGAGCGGAAGTAGTTGTGGTGCCATGGGGTAGGAGGGTGTTGATGCCCTACTTTTTGTCCCCTCAGGCTGTGTCTCGCCCCCCAAACAACTTCTACGAACCAGGCGATGTTGCGGGTGTTTAAATTAAATGTGCTTGAAGTAAGGGTTGGATATATATTGACCGTGCTTTGGTTTTGGTATGATAGTTCCACCAAAAACTACGTTTCTACGTAGCCTGACAAAACGTTGTACCTTTTAGCCTGAACGCAGGGTATAAATGTACCCACGTATTATGGAACCCGCCCTCGTGTCTACTTCTAACCAATCAACGTGTGAGGAAGGGGGCGGGAATCGGGTCGTTTCCGCCGTGTGGCTCAGACTCATGTCTGCTGTGTTTATGTATGAATCGATTCAACAGAGGATGCAGTCAGGACTCCACTAAGTCGGTATCTAACCACATTATTAAGCTAACGTTAACGTTAAACTCATTATGAGTTTGTCGCCACGTCATTTTTTGTTAGCTTACGAACTCGCTAGCTGTTAGCTAACCTTACATTTAAGCTATCGTTCTTTTTTATTAAGGTGTTCAGCGCTCAAAATCTAAAAGTATTTCATATGGCGTTAATCCACTATCACTACTACTAATTACAAATGGAAATGCTCATCACTAATCTGCAATTAAACACAATACAGCTCTGTAAATGACGTCTTAATGTTTATCCGTCACCTGGCATTTCATAGGTCGTGGTACCTGGAAGCTCTTGATTGTAAATCCACATGTTATTCTAATGATCATCTGCATTTCTTAATGTACTTTGTTAACCAAGACCAAGCTTGCAAATGAATGTAAATGGCGAATAAGATCCATTTGTTTGCCTATAGCCTGCATAATGTTTTGGGCTATGCTTCCTGGCATGGTCAAGTGACTAATGTGCTGCAAATGCTATAAAAAAATCACCTGCCATGTCTTTGTTTAAATTGAAATGGATGGAACTGCTTTAACATTTCTTTTGTGGTTGGTCCCATCTGAAAATCACAACAATAACATGCTGTTGTGTCCCCTTAAAAAGTTAACTTAAAAGTGCAAAACTATAACCAAACTCCTTGAACACAGGTACGTTTACATCATGAAGCAGCTGCCTCCAGATACTGTGCGGCTGCTGTCCAGCTCCCAGGTCATCACCTCAGTGGTGAACGTTGTGAAAGAATTAATGGAAAATTCCCTGGACGCCGGGGCTTTGAGTATCGACATTAAACTGGTAAATGACCGAAACATATGTTTGAAAGTATGATTGATTAGTAAATGATGAATTATCAGTGCTTTTAAATCCTCGCAGTACTGATTTTGAATAATTTACAGTATTATTGAATTTTACATTGCAGGAAAACTACGGTTTGGACCGGATAGAAGTGCGTGATAACGGCCATGGCATCAAAGCCGTAGACACTGCTGTGATGGCCAGGACGCATTTCACCTCAAAGATCTGTAGCCACGAGGACCTGGAGCGACTGGAGACGTACGGCTTCAGAGGAGAGGCGCTGGGCTCCATCTGTGCCGTGGCGGAGGTGAGAAGTCCTTAACAATTATTAAATCACTGTCAGATCAAATATAGCATATCAACCGGGATGTTTGGCAACCTGATGCCTTATTGTACTCTTTCCTTTTTAGGTGGCTGTCATCACGAAGACAGAGGAGGATGACATCAGCACCCAGTACTCGCTGAACTTCACAGGGGAGATTGTTTCTCAGAAGCCATCTCACCTGGGTCAAGGCAAGGCACCAACAATTAAATCAGTCTTTTATTGAGCAACAGAAATCAAGGGCTGTACAATGTTATGAAATGATGAATAGATATCTTCCACGTCACTGATTTGGACACTAATTTGCATATTTTTTTCCGGAGGTAATACTTGTGTTTATTGTCAAACGTTGCAGAATAACACACACTTTCTGTCGAGACCTGTTGCACACCTCTTCTCTTCGTCTTTTACAGGCACAACAGTGAGTGTCCTGAAGCTTTTCAAGAACCTCCCAGTGAGACGGCAATACTATTCCACTACCAAGAAGTGCAAGGAAGAACTGAAGAAAATGCAGGACCTGCTGCTGGCCTACGCCATTATTCAACCTGAGCTGAGGCTCACGCTCATTCACAATAAGGTCAGTAACTCCTCCCTTTTCAGGTAACAATTTGAAAAAAAAAAAAAGTATTTTATCACTGGTGGTGACTAATCTGAAGCTAATTCACAGCATACAAATATCAGCATAATATTTATTATATACAACAACAATGGTAACTGGACATTTTAAATATATGCAAAATTCAAATAATAGCAAAGACCATTTAATTTTTCCACCAGCCAATCATCAAGCAGTCAAAAACACCTTTTATATTGATGTGCAACTCAACATTTCCTGTAGGTGTGAAACATGACTGAAAGGTTTGATTATATAACAAATAAAGGCAGTAGTTGTCAGCTTGGTTTAAAGCCAGTTACTATTAAATGTGTACTGTTTGACGTGTCAAAATGTCCTTAATGGGTTCAAACTGCTCATACAGTGTGTAGTCCTCCATGCACAGCATCCACCAGGTGTCCTCATTACTTTTCAAATAACCAAACCCATCACTGGCTCCAAATCACACTCTGCTTTTGTTAATATGCCATGTACTTACTGTATAGTGTTGTATGTGTAGCCAGCTTAAATTAGGAGAATGTGTAAAAGCACTGAGAACCAATGTGAGATTACAAAATATGTTAAATTATCGATACACATAAGTGTGCCATTTATATGTGGAGGGAAGAAAAGTACGCTTAATCACATGAACTTCGTGGTTTTCAACACGTTGATGCTACTATCACTACTACTACTACTACTACATCTGGAGCTACTACTAATAATAATACATGATATACTGCACTTTCTAAAAGGTAGTTGCTAATGTATAAAGACAACAGCAATATAAAGTGCAAGGAGTAACTATTTACATGAAATAAACATGTTTTGTATGAAGATTTAGTGCATTTTTGTTTTGTTTGAAACTATATTTGTATTGATAACTCAGTTTGACCTTTATAGTGAACCAAAGGGTAGTTTGTATCCATTGACATTCAATCAATGAATGAAAAGGTAAAAACAACAAGACAAATGGACGGAGGGTGAAAATACAAAAAGCCTAGATAATCCCATCCTGTCATTCAGTTCCACCCAATTTCACGTCTACATTTCACTCGTATGATTATGTTAATTATGTAATGCAAAAGGAGATTGTCTCCTCATCTTAGAGTACAGCTGTAAGTTGCGCACGGCTTCCTTGGTGTTTGTCCCTCTCTTAAGATTCCAACGTGTAAAAGCCCTCAAAGAGTTACAAACGTATAATCAGGAGCTTGTCAGGTAAATTATTAATCAAACACCTTCTTGAAGACAGTCTCCAGCCTCCTGTTGTTTTTTTTTTGTCAGCGCTAATCCGAGTCAGTGAGCTATGAAATTGTTCCGTATGATGGAAAATATTTATTTGGCTTATTGAAGCGCTTGAGAAACACAAACCTTTTATGGAAGGACGGATTGACTAAACCGATAGAAAGAGGCTTCTGTGTAGTTTAGTGAGTCTGTGTCGGCTCGGCTTGATAAGAGTTCACTTCATTTAAAAAACTAATAAAAACATGTCTCTCAAATGACGAGCATAGAACAGAATATACCTGCAACGATTAACAAACTAGTTTAATTACCCTCAAAACATACAACCATACCTAAACAGAGTCTAGTATGTGTATTTATTATAACACCAACTTAATAATTATAGTACTGATTAATCCATTCTGTCAGACAATTGTCAAAAAAATCCTCATGATATAAGAATTGATGAAAGCAGCATATCCTCACGTTGGAGAAGCCGAAACCAGAAAATGCTTAAATCACATAAATTATTAGTACTTTTTACTTGTTGTTTCTGCACTAGTATTTATTAAGGACACCTAGGATGATGAGATGTATAAGAGGGGTTAATCGGTGTTTTACCAATACAGCGTAATGACATTCAGGTGTGGCTGAAACGTCTCCTGTTCTTTTGAAAGCTTTGGTTGAGATCTGCTGCAGTGAAATTTGCTGTCATCAAAAGATGAAGAGAAACATTGCACAAGGAATCCAGATTCTATTACAAAAAAACTTAATAATGACCCTGAGAGATTCTAAATCTACAATATCTTAAATGTTTGATTTGTGTCCACGTCAGTCAGTCTGCAGTCATGCTTGTATATCGTTCCAACCACACACCTGATAATCATCGAAATATGCTTAAAACTCTTAAAAAACTTTAATTCTGGAATGAATTTACATTTAGTTAAGAATCAAATATTTGCACGTAATTTTTAGTGAAAAACAATCAAACTTAAATATGATTATCATGACTAATGAGGTTTCCCTGCATGAATAAAGGATAATACATTAAAACATACATTTTCATATCATGTATTTTTTAAATCAGGCTCTATTTTTCATGTGTCTACCATGATCGTTTTATCTGGATAATAGAAATTCACCAACATCAAATATTTGAGTCCATCCGTGATAAAATCTTATATCCCATCCGTCCTCACCATGACTCATCTAAGACATTATTATCACTATTTTTATTTCAACCATGAAAAATGTATCTTTCAGTTTTGACAGTTTGTGTTTTAGGTTTACAGGCTTTACAATAAAAATGAAAAAAGCCAGTTCTTTTGGTTTGTTGCATTGCACAACATTACATTAATCAGCAGTGGAATTATTTACCAATTAGACGTTTCCATCCCTTATGCCCTTTCCCACCAGAGCTTAGCGTTACTGTCAGGTGCTCCAAACACAAATATGGCTCACTGTGAACTCTGGTTTGGCTGATTAGAACGCCTGAGTAAGTCGCTGAACACAGCCGCCGAGTTAACCCCAGATTCTGTTTCAGGCTGCAGCCCGTTTGTACACAGAGGTGTACAGGTAGTGTGGGTCACAGAGGGGCCACAGGGCCACCGTGGAACGTTCAAAGAGATCAGTCTCGAGGAAGGTAGCGCGCCCATTTCGTACAATCAGCACCCAGTTGCCTCTATCCTATATCTCCAACTCTGCTATTCAGCTGGCGTCGTGTTTCACAGCTTCTTCAGGAACTGTTTACAGGAGTGATCTGTTTACATGGACGCGCCGTGCAACACAGTGTGCCTTTATTGGAAATAAGCAAATTATTAGGAAAATCAGAATCGTATTTGCAGAGTTCCTAAGATTTAGTATCGTGGTCATGGTTTATTTATTTATTTTATTTTTTTTATATATATATACATATATATATATATATATATACCAGAAATCAAAGGAACCTCAAAAGAAATGGCTAATAATTATAGTACGAAGAAGAAAGGAAGATATAGTTATAATATAGTTCAATCAGGAATTTGGTTCAGGCATCTATCGTGTCAATTAGAGATATAAACGTTCATATTTTTTCAAAGTTCTACGGAGAACCATTGTTTATTTTTTAATGCTAATTGCTAAATTACTTTGGCATCAACTCTTCCATATATTTTATGTTCTCTGCCCTTTTTTTTGTCCATCTCTTACTGAATCACTCGATAGAAACAACATGTTTGATATGTGTGCTGCCTTCGTGGCCCTCTTACTATCCTGACATATGTTTACTTGGTGTGATTTGCCTGATGCGGACTCACAGAACTTTACTGGTGTCATATTGTTGCAGGTGGTGGTTTGGCAGAAGCCCAAGGTGGCCAATCACAGAAGTGCCCTCCTTGCTACACTGGGGGCCAGCGCCGTTGCCAACCTGCTCCCTTGCCACCATCGCCAGGAGCAACCAGAGGTTAGTTCAGGGGAAATATGCAGAGATGAGAGAGAAAAGGAAGCATTTTGCTACAGGGTTGTTTTGATTTTCATAACATTGCTGGCAGAAATGCAAGTAAAAGGAAATTATTTCAAAGTTTCAGACACAAAGGTAATTCAAAGTGCTTTAAAGTTATTTATTTAAATCATCTTAAAGGTAAAGCAGTGACACAAAAGATATAAGCCTCAATTTTAAATGCAGACCTCAAGAGTTTTGGTGCTTTATTTCATATCTGGGGTGCATAAAAACGGAAAGCAACTTCTGCAAATCTGCATGTCGTCTGCATCATTATGATGGGATGTTTTATTGTTTCTGCGTTGCGCTCTGATGGATGAGCGTCGCTGAGCTGGCACAGAGTCGTATGCGACCCCTCCCACCACCTTGTGTACACAACTTGCACTCTTTTCTCTCACACTGTGGCTCCCATGACCCTTTGCCTTTCATTGCGGGGCCCATTATGGCAGTTCATCTTCATGAGACACACACAAAAAAGAAGCGTCATCAAAACTCCATCCTAAAATAACACGTCGGTCTCATTTCCTTCCTGAATTCAGTGTATTTGAATTTGTGTGACACTTTTGCTTTAAGGAAATAAGATTTGCGTTTGAAATAACCGATGATCACTCAATGACTTATTTGTTTAACTTGCGTTAGAAAGGTCTAATTGTAACTGTCAATATTCTATTAAATGCCTCGTTAAGATGGATACTTTTTGCAGAGCTAATGAGAGCATGCACGTTGTACGTGACCGTGAGCTAATAACCTCATCACGAACGCCTGGTCTGAAGCCAGCAAATGTGGTCAGTTGGTGGCCGGCCAACTATTCCCTTGCCCTTTCCTTTTGAGTTCTTTCCTGATGAAGAGTGAGGGATTTTTTTTGTTAGCTAAGCTCGGCTGTGCGGATCGTAATTGAATTATTGTCGAGCGGTAACTTTCTGCTTGGTCACGGTAGGTGTCATGTGGCTCGTACCTGCTGCCAGGCTGCCAACTAATCTAGTCTGACAGATATGGAGCAGCCCTTTTCACCCCGTTTCTCTCTCTCATTTTCCTCTTTGTTGTTGTTATTTTGCTGCTGCACTTTGGTGCCCGGTTATGAGAACGACCTCTCACCTTTTCCTCTTACTCCCTGTAGCAATGAAAGAGAACTTTCTCTCCGCTCTGTCCCCAACACCAAAGCTCAGTGATCAAGGGGAACCAGGTTGACAATTTTCGCCGGGGCCTCGTTCCGGGAGAAGTTGTAAGAGCTGTTCCTCTGCAGAAACAAAATGTGACACCCGTCTTTGGCAGCGGGGACTACACATAGCCGCGGCCCTTCGGGGCCAGAGGTGCCATTCGTGCTCTCATAAAGTGACCCTAATGAGGAGAAATAGAGAGAAGCATATGTGCCCTGACCTGAAACTGCAGTTCATTTATTAACTTCATTGGCGTGCGTTGCTGCTAATAATGAGCCCTCGGCCATGTGGGGGGAAAAAAAAAAAGCATAGCTATGCTGCTTGCAATCTGTAGAGCATTAATAGCTTTCCATAATTTCTTACTAGCTTACATTAATAATGGAGTTTTAAGTGCAGTTGTTCAGTTTTGTTGAGTCATCAATTTTCGCTCATGAGAACTGCCTCCGGCATGATTCTGGGTGAAAGGGCATCGTGTATGACATGACAGCAGCCTGCGTGTTTCTAAATTACCTGATGTTTAGATCATAAAACATACAGATGAGTGTATTCAGCTGCTTCGGGAATGAAGCTTTTTTTCCGTACTCGTCCTCGTTATGCCGTGACAGCGCGTGTACGGTATGCCATCACCGGTTTGCTTGCGCACAAGCAGAATTAATGGCTTGGTTTCCAGCTGTGCAGCTGTGCTGTCAGCGGAATGGATCAGCCGTGCCGTCCTCATTGAAAGTGGAATGATGGTAAAGTTTATGTAACGTCCAGGTTTAGCAGTTACACCGTTACGCCCCCGTGCCAGCCAGCTGCTGAGCACGTCAGTTTGAAACCATTATTTGTTTATATAGTGCCATATTTTCCTTACTGTTTTTTTTCCCTGGAAAGTTTAAGATAATTACTTTGTCCTTATCTCTTTGACGATGTTTTGTATTTTATTCAGATTGATTTAGATGGCTTTTTTCCAAAGCCTGGAGCAGATTACTCCTCCACAAGCTCATCAAACCCTGACAAAACATTTATATTTGTCAACAACCGACCCGTCCAATATAAGGATATAATGAAGGTAATGATTTTGGATAACTCGCAATTCATAAAATGCATATTTATTTGTACCTTTTTGTGTCTTAATCATCTTAATCTCGGGTTGGATTGTGTGATTCTTCATCAGTTGTTGCGTCAACACTACGCTGCTCAGTATCCGGACGACTCGGCCCGAAACCGCTATCCCACCGCCATGCTGAAAATAACGGTTCCACCATCCTCCGTCGACGTCAATCTGACACCGGACAAGACCCAGGTTCTCCTTCATGACAAGGTTATGATTCAGACTTTCTCTATGTTGGGGAAATAAACTATGATCCCAGCTTACCAGATGTGATCGGAAATTAAATTCCGTGTATCGCCAATATTTATTTTTCCCTCTGTGATCTGTCTGAAATTCAGGAGGCTGTGCTGACCGCTGTAGATGCCTTTCTGGTTTCTCTCTATGGCTATCGGCCCAGCGGTGACCATCCGGCTGAGAAGCAGCTGGACAACGAGACATCCCCCTCGCTGTCTAGTCCCCTGCGGACCGATGCTTCGCAACCGGACAATGAAGACCAGAGGGATGTCAGTGTGACCAAACACCACAGTAACCTGCTCAAAAATGCCCCAGAACACGGTGACGCAGCTCTGTCAACAGCAGTAAGCACGGATGCGTCGCTGGGCGGCCGGGCCTCAAACGGCAGCTCTTCATCCTCAATAGCAGAGGACTGGATCGTCAACCAGATCCCAGCTGGGCTCGAGTCTAACTTTTTTCTCCATGATGATGAAGCGACTCAAAACTGCACCCAGACAGCAGAAACAGGTTCAACAAGAGAGTCCCCTGAGAGTCTTCAGGACGGTGCTGTGTCAGGTGCAGACCAGATATCGGCTGAAGACTGGAGCCGGGGGACGGCCTTGAGCGACCTGGGGTCACGACAACCACTGCAGCCCGTCACAATCCACCAGCCCTCAAAGACCAGCCATTCCGACTCCGACGGGATCAAGAGTCCGTGCAGCTCAACCAAAAAGGTGTTCAACGCCATCACGGAGAAGCGGGCCGCCCTGACGGCCTACGACCTGATCAGCAACCGGGCCGTTAGGGCGCCGCTGTCTCCCGCCGCCCTGTTCGAGAAGGAGGCCAGAGTCGAGGTCCTCAGGGAGAAACCTACAGCCAGCCTGCAGGATATCAGCGTCACCGTCCACGAGAGGTGGAAAAATCTGAGGGAGGAAGACCGTAAGAAGTGAGTTTCCAGACCTTCACCTTTCCAAGCAGTTTGTTTCCATTTCTTGTTATTTGCAAAGGCAGCGAGAGGGGGGAAAGTCTGACCTGTCATTTGCATGTGTAAAGCCTAGTCTGGAAATTTGGTTGATACGAGCTGTGTTTCTAATTTCCTGACACACTCATTTCCAGTGTCTAATCGGGACATTAACCATGGTACAACAGGTATCACTAATGGTGAAAGGTCCAAAGTGTGCTATCCAGAGACACATTTGTGGCAGATTTTATTCATTCAGTACATTAAACCCACAGAAATTGTATTTATTTCCCATACCTACAATCCCTAAATAGAGGCATTCATAGAGACACTATGAGATTAAGATTTAAGATACTTCCCTTTATATACAGCCTATGATTTCTAATTAGAAACTGCATAAATTCCACATCTAAATGTCCCGTTTCCAGTCTCTTTGTCCATTTAAAATCTCACCTACACGCACTTCACACGTGGTATGAGGAGTGACACATAGTTGGCCAGTCAAGAACATATTTGGCACAGAACGGATGGAGGTAATGAGTGTTGTGTTTTGACCCCTTGCTCCGAGTCAGAGTCAAAGGAATTACATTAATGGAGGTGAGACAGGGGGTGGAGTTATTTGGAAAAACAAACAAACATTTAAAAAATGCGGTGATCAATAATATCATAAATGTGCATTTTTTCTTAGAATAGCTTCAGACTCGAATCTAAGCTCCAAGGATGCAAAAACGTACAAAATACTGTCAAGCTTTGAGTTGATTGATGCAGGCATGTCAGTCAAAGATAACGCCGTAATACCGCGCTGAAGGCGCTTCCACCCAATTACGTTAGATTACTGCGTACCAATTTAAAGTAATTGCAAAGTTGGAAACTGTGCATCAGCAGAAGCTGGGACCTTATATAAGGTATGGAGGAGTGTATGGAAAAAGACATCTGTTTAGAATCCTGCCTTGCCATACCGCTGTGTAACATGAAATTAAATGTGGCAAGGACTTGGCGCCTTTCACCGCCACTGTTAAGTGGCACACCGCTTCTAGGAATTACACTTGCACAAGTTCACAAAGCAGGTTCTCTGAATAATGGGGTGCTGAAGTGTAAGCCCTAATGCTTAACATATGAAGAGATATGGAAACATGAGTTGGCAAACCGTTGCAGTCGAGAACAGATGGCAGCGTCGCAGCTGTGCTACGCAGAAGGAAATAAATATATTTCAAGGAATTTAGGTGATAGGTGAAGTTGGATGCGTAGGTTATTTACTGCTTTATGACTTTATTTTAAATGGCTTATTTAAGTGTGAACTACATTTTGAAATGGAGTCATTAAAATACATACATACATATATATATATAAGGGTGGGGGACTGACCAGTTAAATTGGACTGGTCACAATCAAAGCAGCAGAGAAAGTGCATTTGTGAGTCATTGTTGTCGTAAAACTTTGATTTTTAAAAGTGAAGTCAGCTCCTGCTTTATTTATTTTGAAAATGCTGTCTCCCATTCCAAGATAACCCTGATGACATCATTCGGGTTATTTTCTCAATCTTTGGAGATCTCCCTTTCGGAGCCACAGAAGACATTTATAAACTGAATTTAATGTGTAAAATCTGTGGAATGGCCCTTTAATTTAGTTCAGTTTTAGCATGTTTTTGTTCTCGGCATCTTGGAATAGATTTCAAAGAGGCTTGCCACTAGCTCTTGTAACTAGATTTGGTTGAACTCTGCAGGTATGAGGAGAAGGCACAAAAACACCTGGAACACCACGAACAAAGGACCAGGTTGGCCTCTGCCGAAGGCCCCAGAGAGACGAGCGCGAGCACCCCGAGGGGCCACGCGCAGGGCCAGAAACGCAAGGCCCCGCTGTCCAACCAGCAGCTGCTGGACGAGCTCTTCGCCGCGCAGCCCCTAAAGAAGATGAGGAACCGTGAGCCCAAGCCCTCGCAGCCCCTCCCCTGCAGCGTGGCTGCCCTTCGGCTGCAGCTTCAGCGCCTTTCATCCCAGAGCAGCGCGGTGCCACGGGGCCTCCGTCTTGTAAACCGGCTGGCCTCTCAGAGCGCCTGGGTCATTTTATATGGTCAGAGGCTCATGTTGTTAAACCCATTTCGAGTGGAGGAGGCCTTGCTGTTTAAGAGACTCCTAGAGAATAATATACTTCCAGCAGTGAGTCTGCAGAACCCTATACAGTTAACAGATGGGTAATGTATCACTCCCTTTCTCACCAGCAAAATGCCAACCTTGTAGAAAACCGCTCATCCAATTTCTTTACATCCGTCTCCTGCATGTTTGAGACCGATTTAAAGATGAACAAATCATAATCCATGGTGTCTGTTGGTGCTAGTCCGATAAATATCCTCATCTCCGTGTCTCTCTTTCATAGAAATCTAGGGGGAGCTGAATATACCGAGGCTTTGTGCAACATGGAGAAACAAAGTCCCGAGTTAGACGGAGGAGCCCTCTTCTCTGATCCCAGGCTGGTGGCTAACGGGTTCAAAGTGAAACTCACTCCAGGTACGTCGTTGTATGAGGCTGTCTATAACATGATGGAACATACATTTTGCTCATTGTGTCCCCTCTGAACAAAATAGTCTTGAAAACAGTCTCCAACACTCGCAATCAATGAGAAAACAAGCCCTTCTTAGTTTTTTGTCGAGTCACGCTGTTTTTAAAAGGTCTCACAGATCGTTCCTAGTTCTATTTGACAAAAAATGTTGGAGCCATTTACCGTCATTTAATGTCATAGTTCACCAGTCACTTAGAAATGTCAAACATACAGTCCCGAGTAACTGGATTACAGGCAATTATTTCTGGGTTTGTGTGTATGGGATTAGTCGTGGATACGAGTAGATATTCCCATTTCTTCAACAAATTGATCCAAAAATGGAGCAAATAGTTTGTTTTTAAAGCTTTGTCTTTTACAATTGATCACAAGTCTAATAACTTTGCATAAAGACAACTTAGTCATACAGTATATTATTCCCACACACAAGGAGTAAAGATATTTGAATAAAGTTATCTTTTCAGGGAGATCACACTTGTGGTCCTAATACTGATTGTTGTTTAATCTTGTATATATAATAAATAGTAAGTAAGGGTGATGTAAATTATGAATGCAACTACAATAGCTCCCAATTAAAGCTGTTTTTTCGTCAGCGTCTTCCTTATTATTGGGACATTTCTCTGTTTCGGAGTATACAGTGTCCTGCGAGTGTTGGTTGTTTTTGTTGCTGGAATAGTTCACCTCGGTTGACATTGGCTCTCTGCCTGACTGCGTGGTCTCACAGTGGGTTCGTACCCCAGTGTGCAGGTGATGAGAATGGTTGCCCTTTAAGAAATTCTAGGTATTTTCATTTGGCACCGCCGGCCTCGGTGGGTGTGCAACGGGACCGAAGGCAGCGGCACATATGAGATGCTTTCATTGCAGTTCCGTTTGTTATGATTGTGCAAAATGTGTCGCGTTTTTAATTTTCCAAACCTTTATTGCAATACATTAATGTGTTGCTGTTATTACACCCTACATACATTTTTAATCGCATTGTCTAGTGCACAGGAAACGCAACCAGCACAGGAATATTTAAGCAATATTAGAACTGCCTCTACTTCTCTAGGTTTTCATTTTGCATCCAAAGTCGTGTATCAGAAATATAAATTGTGCATGATTTGCAGGATTTCCTCATGAAATGAGAAGCTATCATTCTTCCACCCTACAAGACAACTTCCTTCCAGTCTGCTGGGGCTTCTATTAGTCATTTAACACTCCATTTGGCCCCTCGCTTGTTTGACTTGGTCATCAGTCCAGCCGTAAACCACAATATTTATTTATTATTCTTTCCTGGAGATAGTAGTAGCGTCTGGAGTATATTAATCCTTGTTTTCTGCTTGTTTTGGCCAGGCCTCACGTCAGCCGAGAGACATCTGGAAGTGAGAGCAATGGCAGACTGCGTGCCTTTCCTCGGCGTGGAGGACCTCAGGGAGATCCTGACTGCAGTTCTTCACAGGAAGGCCAGGACTGTACAGGAATGCCGGCCACTTAAAGTCACAAACTACCTCCAAGTGAGAGATGCTGTTAATTAAGATTAGCCCAGGTCTTACTGTAGATTTGTTTGATTTAATATCTGAATTGTATCATTTCCCTGACAGGGTGAAGCGGTGCGACTTGCCCGTCAGATACCTTCAAATGTATCCAGGGAAGATGTGGAGGAAACCCTCCTGCGGATGGATCAGCAGCTCAGTGAGAAGGAACGGACCTGTATCCACGGACGACCATTTTTCCAACACCTGTCTGACATCCCTTCTACAGACCAGGAAGCTAAGGCTCTGCTGAAGCCTTTAGAGCTGTAACAAGTAGACACCTAAATAAATATATGATTTGAATGCAGCTGATGATTCTCAATGTAAATAACTTGGATTTGTTCCATTCTTTGTTACAAACAGAGCATAAAATAAACATGTTTTCCCCACATCTCTGTGCATTGATAAAACATGTAACTAAAACCAAACCTTTCCTTAATTTTTCATACACTTGTAAAGCTTGCCCTTGGATTTGCAGATGTAGAGAAAAGACATTGCATTGATGACACTTAATAGTGCAAAAACACTAAATCCAATTTTGTTGGAAGGTTCCTTGCAACAAAAAACATGTATATTCAACCTCAGTACAGTCCTTTAAAAATGAGTGCAGACATGCCACAAAATTGAGACATTGATGTGGTTTATATGCTGATTTGCAACTCTTTGAATGATACATTTTCTGGTTTTGTGGATTGATTTCCTGCATAGTTTGTATTTTCTTGGATAAACAACAGCAGCCTTCGACCCACAGAGTTACATCTGACTCCCTGACTTGATTTCTGTCCGAAAGCCAGAGTATCCTACTACCCCTAAGCCTCATTGTGGCACCATCGGAATGGGAATTGGCAAGCTCCGAGCCAGAGATGCACACTGCCAGCTACTACCCATAATTCTCTTCCCTCAATTAGTGCCAGCTGCTCGGCCTTTAGTATTGACAGATAGTTGTATATTATCCCTGGCTGCATTAAATGCTTCAGAGATTTGCACTGTAATTTCAACCACAAAGTTTAGCAAATCCTTGACAGTGCGCTAACTTGTGGTGGTGCCACTTCCTAAAGACATTAGTCTATTACGCCATCATTCTGGTGTTCAGCGTTGCTTGAGGATTCCTGCGGGGAAACAAATTGAATTAGGCTTTGCTCTACAACTAACAACAAAGAGGACCGGCAGAAGTTGAATTAAAAAAAAAAGGCATGCGATTTCTTTTTATCGGTCATATCATTTCATAATAATTTTCGAGGGTATGTAATGTGCAAGTGGTTGCACCTTGACAGGGGGATTCATTGGAGAAAAATGTGGTTTTGTCATTAGAGAAACATTGACTGTGATTTGACCACGCTTGGATAACGGGTATACATATAGCCGCACAAGGTTTTCACTCATCGCCTTTTCATATGGACACTGAATCCCACCACAGGGAAAAGTGCAAACTGATCGCTCGTCTTATGATAATATTATAGTTAGGACTGTGAAAGGTCAAACCTCAGCACACGTCTTGTTTTACGTGGCCTCCGCTGAGAGAGCCCACAGATGGCTTCGGCATTGCTGCAGGGCCAACACTCTGCAAAGTGCCTCTGGGAAGGGGATTAATGCCAGTGAGGAGCCCTGTCCCTCCTTTCACCCTTCTCCCCTCAGCTTTTCTGCCCCTCGCTCCTGCGTGGACTCTTGTCTGAAACTCCTCACTGATACGCTCGCCTGTGTGCAGAAATGCGTGCGGCAGCAGAAACCGCTCTGTACGCGCTGCCTTCGGCACCCAAGGGGCATATCAGAGTAATTGGGGAGGATTAACTGATGATCATCTTTTGACCATGTGACCACACTGTTTAAAAGGTCAGCAACGGTTCATTTTGCCAGCTGTCTTTTAAACCACCTGTTTCACTGTTTTTGACATTTTCTGCAACCACGTCGAGGTATTTGCTAATGATTCCTTCGACCCGAAGGCTGGGATGAAGGAACGCTTTTTGGAATGCATGCAAAACGTTGGATATCCAAACCTTTACACAAGAATACTCATTTCACATCCAGCGTCATCTAGATAGTTATCTGTTCTCCTATTACTGCCCTAATGTGCAGAGCTACTGCTTCTCAGGTTGTATTCAGCAGCCAGGGCAACTGTACACCACGCTCACAACCCAGAAGTAACAGTGCACTTTAACAGTCATCAAATCCAAAATAAAATGACATGAACTATATTTAACCCCTTCGCCGCTCTATTTTTGGATCAGTTAGGAGAAGTAGTCACGTAGAGCACCTTGCCCAAGCAACACCTGTTTCTGTTTGGAAACTTGATGGAGAGAAGAATGTAAATGTAGTCAAATGAGAAAATAATATCGTATAAATCTGTAAAATCTTCTAGGCATTTTTCAAATCAATAAACAAGCCATACCATGACATTTTAAAGCTTTTTTAAAAATATTGCCAGATATGCCCATGAAGAGACTATCCCTCTACTGAAGTGCTCGTCCGATCCTCAGTCCACTCCCCAGGTGTAGATGTTACTGTGGAGAGACGTCAGGCTTTGCAAAAAGTTGTGTCCAACAAAGTTTCCAACTTTCCAAAAAGTCAATTCACAAAGCAAAATAACCAGGTGTGCTAGTTGGAGGAAGTAGGCAGGACCATTGATCCCGTCATGCTGAGGCCTTGGCTTCGTTGGTCGTATCGGCTGTTGGACTCTCATACAAACTACCTTGTATCAAGCGTACCTGTCTAATGCTTGAGAAGAGCCCTTTTTAAATGAATCAGACTGATATACTGATTGCTAAAGCTGGTGGGAAGATTATTTAAGTGCTGGAACTGAGATAATACCTTGACCAAATGCCATGTTGTTTACAGTAAACACTATCTTAATGTAGGGTATTATAAGCATGAGAATGTCTGGTGTTGCAGGTGTTTTGGATAAATTGATGGCACTAGAGGTAAAGTCAGGGGATCATTATTCATCTGAGGGTGGGGGTTTGTTTAGTAATAATCTAACCAGACATATAAATGATTAAATAAAGGATGGAGTGCGCTCCACCCTCGGGCATTTTTGTACATTTTTCCTGATTTGTTGTTTTTGATTTGGTGATAATTTTGGCAAGAACTTTTCTTTTTAGTCATATTTTTTAAATCCAATGATTTTTATTTTAAATGTCTTTTATACTCTATTGATGCATTTTGCACAATCTGAACACCTTCATTGCAGAAATGTACATGCACATACAAACTGCTATAAAATCATCATACATCAATCATTTTTGTTCTACTTTTTTTCATAAATCTCTTAACTGTATGAGCGGCAGCCGTGAGCTAGCCGGTGAGGCACACACACATTTACTAAGAGGGACATGCAGTCGATCTGAGATGTAATCATTTAGGATCTCAGGAAATCATGCTGCGTTAATCAAAGCATTTTATTTTGTTGCTAAAAGCAACGCCTGTCTCCTGGTAACTGCACATAGAAGACATCAGTGTGAGCCTTCAAACAAAAAATTAGTAAAAACAGGCTAAAAAGCTGCAGACTCACAGAGATGGGAGGTTATTCTCTCTGGGTTTGTCTTTACAAGTGACCCCCATCATGCTAAACGTAGACCTTTGAATTATCGTTGTTATAATGACCAACAGAGCTTTAAACCACATTTCTGAAATTAAAAAGCCGTTAAAGAATCTTTGAATCAGATGCAAACAATGGGCTGTCACCAAACCCCAACACTCACCACCAAACTTCCCCAGAAGGACTTAATCAAGCGTCTCAAACCGTTAACCATACCATGGTCCATATGGGACCAACTATAAAATCCGTGCTGCATCGAAGTTTGTGTTTTTGGGCTGGTAATTGGTGGTGGTGCCGTGCTGTGACTGTGCACTTTTCTGCCAACCACGGAAGAGCCACTTAGTTCTTTTTATGGGCTTCAGGCACACACTAATGTGATGGGTGTTAAAAAGCCACAGGTTCTCAACTGTTGGAGAATTTACAGCCACACCACATTCAATTTCATGG
Source organism: Eutrigla gurnardus (assembly GCF_963514095.1). Taxonomy (NCBI): domain Eukaryota; kingdom Metazoa; phylum Chordata; class Actinopteri; order Perciformes; family Triglidae; genus Eutrigla; species Eutrigla gurnardus. Next base: position 21,869,308 of record NC_139926.1, read on the forward strand.
GTCAAGGGCATCCACAGTGGGGCCATCAAGTCTACTCCTTTTAATTTTTAATCACTTGTCAACAATTTCCACGGCGAGGTTTTGATGTTATATTTGCAGGAGGCGTTACTTGGTCGGACACCTTATAGGTAACGAAAACTCAAAAGAGCAGAATGCATTTTCAGGTTAAAACTGTGAAATTCCCGGAGCGAATAGCTCGGGATGTCCAGCTCAGGGAATATCTGCTTTCAAGGAATCTCTGCTTCAGGTACAAGCCTGCAGGTCATGTGATGTTTTCAGGCTTCGAGAGGATCATACCTCAAAATAAACCTTGATTTTTCAAATAAATACGCCGTAGACATATTGAAACCTTTTTTTTCGAGAATTGGATTTCCCTTCGTATCGATAAATTTCAAGCCTGTGTTCAGACAGGCTCCTGGCGCAATTCTGGAAAGTCCTGCTCGACACATGAATGTCACTCGACTGAGCTTCTTGTAAAATTAATTGTGCGCAGTAATCTGTAAAAATGTACCATAAATGTTATTACTGAGATGTCAAAATGTATCCAGGTCTCTTGACACATACCTGATACTACTCTACATCCGTCTGTGTTAAGAGCATAGGCGTATCGACGTGAGACAGGAGGTTTCCATAATCTGCCCTCCCTCAGTGTCCTTGGAGGAACATCTATTCTTCATCACTGTCAACCCTCCGTCCCCGGAGATACGATGCTTCTCCCACCTCGGACCTTGGATGGCTTAGGGCCACATTTTTTGCTCGTCACCTAACCCCTCCTCGCAAACAAACACTGACATTGAGGAATTTCGTAAACATATCTGGAGTGAACACCAAATTTGTCCTGTCTCCAGACTTCCAGTAGCTTTACAAAGTCATTAATCATATGATAGCTTCCCAGAGGTGGCTGTCAGTCTCGAGGTAGGAATAGTGATTCCTCATCCCTAAGTGAAAAAGCAAGCAGAGTGCAGACGGAAAGGATAAATCACTCGAGAAAGTGAAGACAGCTAGCATTCAGCAGCTGGCCATCTGGCCCTTATCGTGTCCCAGACTGGTTGATTTTATTGCTTTTCATTGCTTTCCAAAGACCCAAGAGGGAACAACCTGTCAATCCGGCTTGAGGTGATCGTCCACCGCTGGTTGGTTAAGTGATTACAACGTGCATCTCGAACATCAGGCCCTCATAAGACAAAGTGGCTTCCATGGGGCACGTTGTTTAAGTCGGACATTGAATGCTGTGAACTGTTATCTCGATCAATAACTTTTACAAGGAATAAGACAGACACTTGTTGCAACACAATTTCAGTTACTGATTGCATTGGTTAATCTCACATTAGTGGCCAAACGTCAACTAAATTGTTATTTTCTCTTAGTCGTCACATAAAACAGTGTTTTTAACAAATTACTTAACAATGAATTGCTTGAACTCTAATTCTGAACCTAAGAGATCTTCAAACTGTTTATAACCTAACAAACCAGATTAAGGAAACAATTTGGATTAAACCGGTTCTTGTTTTAATCATATATGATGGCAACTCCCACTGGAGGAACATGTTGGGTTACCTACAAACCCATAATCAACAGAATGCATCACTTAAGGATTAAAAGATGGAAAAAACATGATCGAATTGATATTGTGGTGAAATGCCTCATGTTGTCTGTTGAAGGGACCACATAGTATAGTTCTGAATTTGAATCTGAAAGCTGAAAAACTTGAATTTAATTTAAACTACAGCTCAGCAATGTACATCAAGTCATGAATATAAAATTGAAATGAATGAATTGATTAAAATAAATTGTGGAAGTGTGGAAGGGTTTGGAACATTAGGATGGAAGGATGTTTTACGTCACATAAGATGCTTCAGGGACTGTTGGGTTGGTATCATTTCTAACAAATATCAAAAACGTTTGATATCTGGAAATTGGTTTGCATTTTTCTGTGATTGGAGGGTGAACACTTCTGTTCCGGAAACCCCTTATTTTCGATAAACCGAGGGGGGGTTGTGTCATCTTGAGGGGGGGCAATGAAAGAAGTGCAGGATTGCTATACGCATCGCTTGGTTGCATTTCATCCAACCTTGCGGACACGTTCACTTCAGTCTCTACATCCGTCATCAGTCTTAAACCGTGTTGTTGTCAGGAAGGTCGTTGCCACGGAGCGATCTGTCAGCGGAAACACTTCTCCAGATGGTATGGTTCCCACATCTGTCGAAGGTTCCAGATGTTGTTGGACGCACCTGGCAAGCCCCCTCTTTCTCTCCCGACCCCGTTGTCCATGGCCCTGCACCACGGCCAGGGCAGGGCATCCCCCGTCGTCCAGATGTGGGGGAAAACCCAAGGCCTCGCTGCAGAACTAGGAGGAATAGAGATGCTGCAAAGCCAAATATCTCCACGACGGCTTCTGTAGATTATTGTAAACATTGGGCGTTTACAGGACACAAGGTACATTGTTCATTAAAATGTTTACACGTGTAGCCTTACTAAGTATGATCTGACCATATATGATGATATAATACCATGTTAACAGAAGCATACGATGGTACACAACTTAAATATTTGACTGGACTTTCAGGTTCTGGATAACCACAATAGATACGTACATTTCATTAACTTTAGACCTTTAGTTTCCTCATCTTTTCACTCAGCTAAAACAAGTTTTACTGGTCCTCGTTCTTGTTCAGCTCTACATCCATACATAGCAAGTTCCTAGAAAGGCTTCTCGTAGTCGTCTCTTGAGTAGCTGCTATCATCTGTCTGTGTCTTGACCTACGCACATTGACCTTCTCTGGAGACCTATTAGACCTTCCTAAAATAAACCGTGTCTCTTGTATTCTGCTTACTCACAGAAATGTGTAGATTAACATGCCTTCGACAGCGAGGCCAGTCGGTGTGCTCCAAACTGAGTTAGATAATACAGATTGACATGACATTTTCTACAGACATTCCCGTTCCCGAGGATGAACCGTGGTGATGAGCCCCAGACCGGTGCCACCATGGGACATTTAAAGGTTTGGATCAAATGTAGACTGCACTGAAAGTTTGTTTCTAAGGTAAACGTAGATAAGCGTATCGCAACTCTTATATATGTACATACTGTATATACTATTGGACATTTGATACAGATCTAAGTGTTTCCCAGAGGTCAGAGTTTTACTTATCCAGTTATCCAGTTTCGAAAAATTGGATTGCCATGAAATCTCATCCATATATTCACCATAGGAGGAATGTAATAACTGGTTACTTCAGACTATGATGAAATATGAGCAAACTAACACCATTCCCATCAGTCTCTGCTGTACTCGTGGCTTATTGCCGATGTTAGCATGCTAAGATGCTAAACTGAAATGGTGACCATGGTCAACAGGCATGTTAAGCATCAGCATCGCATGCTGACTTTAGCATTTAGTGCTCTGGAGTTCACAGCAGAAATCAGGCTGGTTACTCTGGATGAACACTCCCTGTTGCAACGTTTACCTTTAATACAGCTAATTATCGACAGTTTTGTGTATTCAACAAGAGGTTTCACTGTAGAGTTGCTTAAATGTGGCCAGAATACACAACGGGTTAGCAGAAACATGGGATTTGTGTTGGGACATACAATCAAGGGTGCAAAAAATTTGATTTTTGTTTCACAGTATTCAATAATCAGAACCCACTATTATATTATTATCATGAAATATTATGAAGCAGCTATATCCCACATCATTTAATGAGCGTTCATGCAGAGGAATACAGGTTCTATCCATTCAAACTCTATTAACTTTACGCAACAGGATCCCCGTCCGATAACAGGGTCTCCAGCTGCCTTGGACTTCTCCTTTAGCATCCTTCTTCCCGTTCTCTCACTCTCACTTCCTCACCTGTCAGAGGTGGAATGTCGCTGGCGGGTTCGGTCCTCCAGGGTCCCACTCATGACAGATGTAACGATGCTCAGTCAAGACGTTAACCCAGCTCCTGTTCACCAAGTAGCCTGAAACAAGCAGACAGGAGCAATCACTGCAGGACGGAGCTGAATGAAATGATGCACCTGGGCATGATAAACACTGTCGGATCAGATACTGGTGCACGCCGTTTCCAGCTGGACCTTGAGCTGAAGTGAAAAGAATAATGCTGATAGGCTCACCACATTCAACTTGTTTTATTCTAGCTCATCTTTTTAGAGCAAATTATATAGAATACACTGTCAAACCTAAAGTTGGAATACTTGCTTTTCAGACACAATCCTCTGTTTAATTAAACGCATCAGTAATCACTTTTAGGTGCCATGATTACATTTTGTGTACAGGTGAAATTAATTATTTTGCATTTGCAAATTATTCCAACTTCATGGGCGACCCTAAATATATATATATATATATATATATATATATATATATATATATATGCAATGTGAAGTCATAAAGTTGTGTAGAATGTAAACCTTGCAGCGGAAAGCTATGAAACAACAGGATTTAAGTGAGATTTATACATGGGACCTTCAGCTGAAGTGAAAAACATAATGCTCACCACATTCAACTCATTTTATTCCAGCTCTTCTTTTTTCAGCAAACTATATATAAACTGTATATATAGTCATAAAGTTGCGTCAAGTGTTAACGTTGCAGTGGAAAGCTATAAAAAACAGGGTTTAAGTGAGATTTATACACGGGACCTGGGAGCAATGATATTTTCATGCTCTTCTGCTAATTTTTAAGACACGCGTCATTAGCAATAATGTGCAAGTAAAGAGTTGGAAACTGTTGGGTATTAGACTCATAAAAAAAAAAAGTTCATGTCCATGTCAAACTGCAGATGGAGTCATCACAGCTGTAGGAACACGTGCGAGGATGGAGATACAGATTGCAAATGGGTTCCGTCCTGTGCCGTTAAATCTGCAATCATGAAAACAGCTCATATTGAGTTATATTGAATCATTCTTAGAATTACTTCTCTCCCGTTTCCAGATCGTTCCCCCCCCGCCTTCGTCACCAGCATCTAAAGATGGGTAGAAACTGAAAAACCTTCTGTGGATCCACTCTACCCGGAGTCTGCTCTCTGCTGTGGCCGATCGTCATGGCAGCTTTCCAGCTCTCAGCAGGAAAGGAAGTGGCTCTCGGGGGCCGTGCTCAATTCGCCCTCTACTGGGCGGAAGTCAAGCCTCAATGAGGCCGTCAGTCGAATAGGTCATGCTGTCAGAGCGCACCAGAGTTCACATCCTCTCATTAGACAGCAATACTTTCAACATCCCTTCCCTGGAAACAGAGAGAGAGAGAGAAAAAAAATGGGGAAATTGGGCTGAATTACGCTCACGATACAACAGGCTTATGATGATGGGATTGTGCAGGTGTAGTCAGGTAGACAGTGTGTGTGTTGTCATTACTTTTCTCCACACACACACACCGATGCATTCAGTGGCACACACACACTCTCACACGGCCTGTGTAAGCTATCGCTTTACAGCATTAGATGAAGACATAAAGATTCTCAGCTGCTGAAGTGTGAAATAGTGCTGCGGTGTTCAGGTTCAGGTTGTTGTGATACACGGAGCTCGGATATGATCCGAGTCAGCAAAACCACACCAAGTTATCGCTGTGAAGCCGACCTAGAAACATGCCCCGCTCATTCTTTTTGACAAATCGCAGAAAAAACGATGTTTCATGGTTGATTTCATATTCACTTCACGCTCAGATTTATAGAAAATGAGCATACTTGAACAAAATACTCAAAAACACAGAACTCAACAAACAAGCTTGAAACTTTATTTGTTAAAACAAGTATATAGAGTTGCTGTATTACATCTTTTATCTTGCTAGATTGTGGTTTTTCATACATTTACCAACAGGTGGTTTAGAAAGGCAACTCCTAATGGAAACAATGGCATATGTATACAATACAAATTAGCAAACATATCAAAATCAGTTTTTACAACTTTTGTAGCAACCAATTCCTTCTATTGGTGTGCCATAGTGCAAACTGTGTTGTTTGTAAGACAGAGTTTAAGCATGATTTCAACATTCACACGTTTTCGACGATCCGTTTTCTCTGTCTTAAACACATTTATTTTTTTTATTTTTTTTCCATTTGTAGGCTGCATTCACTGTGCTTTCAGTTCAAGTCCTTCCGTCCAGTCTGTGAATTTACAATCAGAATAATTCAAGTGTATCGGGCAGGTCAGGCTGTTTTTTTTGTTGGATAGTGAAGGTTATGCCTAAGCAGGAACGCTCCTCGGTCGGGGATGTTGCTGCGTGGATGTATTGGTACATGAAGACGTTTCAAGACCTAATGTGGTACTTCACCCTGGTGGAACATTTTGGTGCCAATAGGATCTCAAGGAATGACCAACCACTAGAATTAGAATTTAAAACGTGATTTTCCAAATGAATAAGTCTTTTTTTTTATTTATCAACTCTTATGAACCTATATGCGTCCTAAAAACCATGTTGTACCAGTGTGAAATATCACGAAAGAGTCTCCAGTTCTGTTTTTCCAAAAGCCCTTTCAAAAAGTCAATGAGGATTCCTGGTTTCACTCTGAAAACATAACTTGAGAAAAAAAAAAAATGATTATCACAAACACATAGCTTAGCAAATAAAGTGTAATAGCTGTTATGTTGGCTACAAGTGGAGTGGAGTGGAGTAGATGGCGTACGAGTATAATCTGTTGGCATATGTGTATAAATGGACAGCACAGAACAGAGACGAGGAAAAATGACGTTTTTTTTTGGATAACTGATCATTTCCGTCTACATTCACTCCAAGGTCCAGCATGTTTATGTGTGTGTTTTCTGAATCCATCTGACTTCAGGCCTCTATGGCTAAGATTTCACTGGATAGAATAGTAAGAGCTATGCCGGTTGTGAAAGCGCTGCCCTGCGGGAAGGTCGGGCTGTTTGTGGCCTCTACTCTGGTTCTATTGCACCGTGTTCTGCAGGAAAGCATCGGAACTGGTGGATTGGTTGTGTCAAAAAAGTCTGAAGTTGGAGGACCGGATGGAGCCAACGGCCCCCTCCGTCCTCCCCTCCCCCCTCGCCCGGGCTTTCCGTCCCAACTCAAGAGCAACCGCAGCGGTCCACCACCATGGAGGGGATCTTGCCGTAGATGATCTGCTCTTTTCGGTTAAAGTAGAGCATGTTGATGGGCGACATCTTGGTGGGAGTGCAGCAGGGGCCCGCGGTCCCTCTGGGGTTGGCCTTGTTCACCAGGTGGGTGTGTGGATACTTCTGCAAGTGCATGTACTCACACTCCCCGGAGCAATAGTTGGCCTTGTAGCGCTTTGGGGCAATAATCCAGTCCCAGCCAAAGTCTTCAAAGTCCACTGTGAGCGGATAGCGGCAGCACCGGGACTCTGGAGAGTTCTCGTCACAGTCCAGGCCCGAGTCTCTCCTGGCACGCTTGGGGCCCTCTGAGATCTTCACCTCCATGAACGGTTGCTGCAACGACATAGAGCGCGTGTGAATACATTAAAAAGTAGTTTTGGATGACAGCATTCATAATCTGGTGCCCTCGACCTTTTGCAGCTGGTTTTCAAAACATCACCCGATAATATTATGAAACTATGAGTTTTAAAGAAATTAAATCATCTGACGGTTGGTTAAACGCAGCCGTCCAGGTATTCTAATTGCCCCGGAGGCCGCGGTGCCAGCATTTGAGCCGTAACCATAAGTGTTTGTCATTGATAGCAGCGGCGTATGTGTGCAGGCAATTACTCTGATTTGCACAGTCACACAGAATGCTCGAAGGAATGTGGGGCAGGTGAACTTTTATGTAATCAGGCGGTAAGATTTGAGGTTATTGTGGACTGCTGGGCATTCGTCCAAATGCAGGTGTGTGCCTGCATGGAGTCTGTGTTGATTAACAGCTCCAACCAAAAGTCTTAAATCTTGATTCCCTTCTTCCCAGCAGTGAAATGCATGAATGTTTAACCACCTGCTGACTCTGCAAAGCCTCTCTGCACACTAAAGCCCAAAGTTAAAAACCTCAGAACAGAGAAATGATTCATACATTACCTGTTGTGCTCTATCATATTTATTAGGACACAGACTCCCAGATACAACCTAATTCTGCTATGAACAGCTATACCAGCAACACTATTCAAGTTCACTGCTAGTTTTCACTCATAGTAAGAAACCTGATCACAAGCTTCCAATGTGAAATAGAGGCTCATCTCACCAGTCCTTCCTCTCCGGGCTCCGCGGAGGTCACGGCCAAGTCATTTCCCCTCGAATCGAAGGCGTTAATCTCGATGCCCCAGTTGGTCTCCGGCTGCCGCAGCCACACCGTCAACACTTGCTTGACGTCTATACTTTGCCAAGAGCTGACCCCGGCGTTCACGTCGATCTTCAGGGAGCGGATGCGTATGTGCCTGCTCCCGTCCGTGACCGGCATCAGGCGGGAGATTTGCAGGAAGACGGTGGTCGCCTCGTCCGCCGGCCGCAGATGCACCCAGAGTTGAGCCCGGACTATGCGGTTGGCTTGGAACTTTTGAGTGAAAGAGAATAAGCAGCACTTGGGTTCCCCGTCCACTTGGACGACGGACTCGGCTGCAGAGAGACAGGGAGAGAAAGAATATTGAATGACCACGTGCTCTTGAAATTCACATAGAGAAAATAAACACCCATGACACGACATTTGAGCTCTGGAAGTTTAGAAAACCCTGCAGTCTGTGCGCGTAATGACGCGCTGTGTGCAGCACAGCCCCGTGTAGCCTACATGTTTAAACGTCGGTAATGTGGATATATAACCTGGTAAAGCTACGTGTTGTCAAAATAAAGACTATTAATAGCGTCTGCCGCGCGCTGCGTCCCGTGCGTAAAAACGCATTTTGGAGAGGTCTGCCGCGCATCATGCAAAATAAAAATAAATAAATAGGCGAAATAAATACATACGTTCAGTGGCCATCATCATTATAGTCTCCGTGATGGCGTGCTCGTCGTCCTCCTCCATAACCACATCCTTGTTGTCATCTCCCAGCACGTCGTACTGGTCGAGGAGCTGCTGCAGCGGCGGCGCTTTGGGCAGGAGCTGCTTCACTATATCTCGGCTGATGTTGGGAGCTTCTTTCATTCGCAGTTTGCTCAGAATCTGAGACTTGATGGCGTTTAATCGCATGGTTTTGATCTGCTGCCGGACCTCGCAGGTAGCGCACTGCTCCGTCTCTTCTGGGCTGCTGGCGGAGGGCTGCTGCTGCTGCTGGTGCGTCTCTTGGTCACTCAAAACGACTGGACCCAAAGCAATCAGCAAGCTAAGATACAGCACAATCTGAGACAGATGCATTGTCTCTACGGTGTGCGGTTTGGTTTTCAAAAAAGAGATCCGTCGGTGTGTGCTGGAGCGAATGCGCGGCTGGACTGGGTTTGGATTAAAGTCCCACACTGATAGGCATCATACTTTATTAGCGCACACCTTTTTATACTCCAACTTTAGCCGCTTTTGTGTCGTCAAAAACTATGATTGGCTGGACAGGCAACAATGAGTTTTAACCGACTGACATGAAGACTTTTTTTCGTTGTCAAACCATAAAGGGATGGAGACTGTGAGCATGTGCTGAACGCGTCCGCAGATGGATAAATTCACTTTTTTTTTTTTTTTTTTTTTTACGGTGATTGCGCAAAAGGGCTTCTGACTTAGCACGTGATCTCAGCACCTACGCGCCTTATGTGGCGTCCAGTTGTTTGTCTTCTTTTGAAGGAATCTCGCATTTGTATCGTTATGATTTGTCTAAATTGTTTAATTTTGTCATTTCCATATTTTGTTTAAATAATGGACGTGTTTGTAAACCTGGCTGCAACCAAATGACCCCTGCTGGGATAATAAAGTCCATTTTTATGAGCAAAAAACAACAGAATGGACAATTTACAGCATATTATTAAATATAGTAGATAATAATAGTCAGAGATCTGACTAAATAATAATGCACTTTAACATCTACTGCGTGTTTGACTGTGGATTGTCTTTGATGGCAGGTACATGAGGGTGACTGCGCGTGTAGAAATAATATTTCATTTTTGTGAAATAAATAAATAAATAAAACCTTTACATTTTAGACAGGTCAAGTGAAGTCCTTCTCCACGTGACCAGTTTATCTTGTGAGGAGATTATTATCGGCTAATGTACACAATAATAAAAAACCAACATCGTTCCCTGTGAAGTGATTTAAATCAGCAAATAAAGAACAAACCCTTCGTCCAGGTTTTGTCCAAATCCTTGTTGGTGAAAGCTGGTCGTCGTCTGTGAGAGGACAGCGCCATCGTGTGGCAAGTTCACGTCATTCAGACCAGAAATGCCATCAACTGCAGCAGAGGTCATGTGACCTAAAACGATATGATGATTTGAAAAGTAAAATGAAGAGAAAAGTTGCCAACATGAAATGCATTCAGGGAGAGACTTTCCAGTCAGCTTGGAAGGGAAACATTAGTGACGTCGAACCTAACAAGTTGGATTATTTTACAGAGCTCAAAACCCAAGACCAAATACAGGGACTGAAAAAACTCAAATTATTACTCTAATCAAATAAAAAAAGGAAAAAGTCCACGAAATCCATCCAATAAAACGGATATTAAGATAATAAGAGCATTGTTCTGTTGAAAATATGTTTTTAAAAGGCTGATGACATTTATTTCTCCAACTATTTGAAGACCTTGATTGAACGTTCACAAATTAAGACCCTTAGGAATTTATCAAATTAAATTATATTAAATCAACCCAAACAAATTAAGTTAACCTAACCCAAGTAAATTAAGTTGTACATTCAATTGGACGTTATCTGACCCATGATATCTTAATTTATTAGGGTTGGGTCAAAATAATCGCTTAATGTTTCAAATAATAGCTTTTGAGTGATAAACATTTAAAACGTGGATAGTGATGAATACTAATCTAATTCAAATTCAAATAAAAAAATACTTTATTGTCCCCCAATGGGGAAATTTGTTGTGCAGTAGATAGTACAACAGATCCAAGTCACACACAATCACATAAAAATAAAATTAAAATAATAATCCAATAATATAAGTCAACACAGCAAATAATAAAAGGTGACTTTTACCTAAGTAAAGAATCTGAATATTTTTTCCACCACTGATGAAAAAACAGTGAAACGTGGTCATGTTGGCACATTCTTTTAAATGTTTCTTTCCCTATGCAGTAGTTCTCAATGTCGCCTCCAGAGGTCAGTGTTGCACCAGCCCGCGGCGGTGCAGCGTCGCCGTCTGCCGGACTCGCTCTCCTCCGGAGGACCGCTGCAGCTCGCTCGTTGCCGTGCGGCGTCGTCGCGCTGAAGTCAAACCCCGACAGTTGCTTTTCCCTCTGCTGAGGAGCTGACGGCGCGGAGGCAACAGGGGGGAAAAACACAGTCTACAGATTATGTTTTAAACCGGAGGCGGAGCGCTTCATCCTGCAGGGACCAGACCAGCGAGCAGCAACAACTTCTCACATTAATTTGGCTTTCTTTACGCGTTTTGCTCCCCAAGTTGAAATCGCTCGGATGCCGTCTGGAGAGGCGAGAAGAGGGCAGGAGAGCCGGCGCGACGCCAGATGATGTCCGGATTATCATCCACTTGAACGACATTGAGGTTATTCCTTCCGTCTGCCGGATTATTTGGTGCTGGAATGGAGACGAACCTGACGCATTTGCCACACTCCGTTCAAAGTACGTACAGCTCCACAGCATCGCAGCACACCCTGTTTGTATTCATTCATGTATCTCTCATTAACGGCGGTGTTTCCCTCAGTTTTCAAACAAATCAGGTGTCAGGTTTTAATCCAACCCCCAACAAACGTGTCTGTCTGACATCTAATTCACATTAAAGACGCGTTTGCCATCATTTTAAGCTCATTAAACTACATCAGATCTTGGCAGAGGATTTTGTCTTGTTGACAGTTCAGATCCCCTGTGACATGTTGATTTACTCTCTGCTCTGCATGAATCATGCATGGCCTGCCTGTTGTGTTCAGACTACAGCTTTCTGAATGAAGCACATGTCAGCCAGCCAAGGCCCTGCAGCCCCTCGAAAAGAAAAAAAAAGAGGAGCTGTCACTGTGAATCAGGCTGCGAGGCTCGGTTAGTGGAACAGATGGGAGACACAGGCTTACAACAAAACAGCATCAGTGTGCGTCCCCGTGTCATGCAATACAAAATAGGCCGAGGGATTGAGTCATAAATCACTGAGGTGGAGGGAAAGGGGAGGGAAGGGGAGGGGGATGAGTAAAACAGTTCATGTGCAGAGTGTTTAAAAAGCAGCTCTGCTGACTCGGCACTGGAGGCCTTGACCCCGAGCCAGCCGCTGGAGCCGGGGGTCAACGTAGTCGCCACTGTCCACAATCCCTTTCCCGGTTTCCTGCCATCTGTTACTTGCAGGCTGCCCTCTGATGTAAAAAAATCTCTCTTTCATTCTGCAGCTGAGGAAGGGATGAGTTCAAGCCAGCGAGGGAGCGGGACCAGACCCACACAGGGATGGGCCTCCTAGCCCCGTCGCCTCCCAGCGCCCCGTGAATCACCACACCCTCCACTGTGTAACACCCGTCGTCACACACGTTTGGCACTCAGGCGTGGATGAGAGGGAGAGTGGATGACAGGAGCGACAAAGGGCGACCGCAGCAGAGAGGAGTCGAGGGGGAAGCGCAGAGGGTGCGCTGAAACGCCCGAAGGGATCCGAAGCATCGATGTGCCAACCTCACACCTTAAAGTAAATCAATGCTACACCCTCCAGAGTATGGGGTGCGTCAAATCCAAGAGGTGCGACTCTGCGGCCCAAAATGCCAACTCCACGGAGAAGGTGGAACGCAAAGGCAAGGGAGCGAGGGGCGAGAACGCCATCTTGGTCCACTCGGAGACGGCGGACAGCTCCCCTCAGGTGAACCCGGCGCTGCTGGAGTACGCCCAGAGGCTGTCCGAGGAGATCGTGGCCCGGGCCGTGCAGCAGTGGGTGGAGGTGGACCGCCGCTACACCGACATCCCCTACATCGAATGTGACGTGCCGTGACGTCGCAGCGGAAAGAGACTGCCTCGACCTCGATCCCGGAGGTCGTGAATGTCATCCAGCAAGGCCCACCAGCAGTCTTGAACACCGTCCTTCAGAGCGAATCCTTTCGAGCGTCTACCTGCTGTTCTCGGGAGTATGAATGAGCTGTCAGTAATTCAGCTTTGACCTACTTTTTTTGGATTGGATTATACTGGGATTGAACCTAAAACTCCAAAGCGACCAAAGCACTCTGATCCCGTGCACGTCCCTGTGATTATCTGTATGAATGCTGGAGCCTGAAGTGTCTTCAGTTGGATATCATCTTTCTCAGCCCTTATTCGTGCCCCTCTCCCGGTAGGTTTGCTGTTTCTGGACTCACAGAAAGCAAGCAATCCTATCAGAATATTGCCTGGAATTGTAAAGTTCCTTCCCTCCAGTGAAAAGTCTATCCCGGGGCCAAGATTCCCTCCTCTCACGGAGGAAGTTATTAATAGATCCCATCATTTGGTGAAGACTCTCGCTTCGATAAAAAGCCTCGCCGGTATCACCGGGTCAGAAACACACCCAGCTGTCTGGCTCCTTCTGGTCTGACAAGAAGCTCTGCAGGGGCCGAAGTTCTCCGTTAACGGCCTCCCTGGAGATCCTGCGGCCGAGCAGCGAACGGGAGCATCTTGCTTCTCGCTGCCATTAGGCAGCCTCGACCGCAGCCCTCCATCCTGCCAAACTGGGGTCCCTCCAAATGGGTCCAGGAAATGATGTGCACGGACGATGCATTTCCTGCACTCCAGGATATTTCTCGTTGGGGAACTTTGACATGAGGACCGGGATCACTGGGGACCTGCTGCCCCTCTTGGCTACAAAGAAACCAGGGCACGAGAAAAGGATTGACACACTTTCCGAAAAAGGATTTGGCTCGTCAACACAACTAGAGAAAAAACGTGGTATTTGCTGAAATGTTGTTTTTCTTGTCAACGTTGTGTTATCGTACAATGTCCTAACTGAGAAATACCTGCCCTATAGAGGACCAGAGTACAAATATGCAACCTAGAACCCCCCTGACAGTTCAACCTGGTCTATATAAGACTTCTTAAAATAGTGTGGTGCTGCTCCATAATGAAGGGAAGTCGTGTATTTGGAATAGAGGTTCAAAAACCGCCAAAGTCCTTAATGAATGTTACTATGAGCCCGTTGTTTTTCTACTGTATGATTTTGATCAGAAGGGACCATTACGGACAAAGGGGGGGGGAGTGTAGCTGCAGGTTTGTGCACAGGTACTAAAAAATGATGTCGAAATTCACGTCACACTGCCAGCTGGGCGCTACCGATTGATGTCACACAATAATTTGCAGCGATAACAGCTTTGAATAGCGTCGTAGTAATTACCATAATGGTACCAATAATCCTAAAGATAACACAATAAGCCATATTAAACAGTGGCAGGGGGTTTCCTCTCCACTTGCCTTCTCGCACAACAGGAACAGTTTCAGTTTGGACAGAAAAGTAGCGTATTGGATCGGGAAATTGAACCCATACCGTTTCGGTGCTTTCTGACAACTTCCGACACCTAAAAAGACCTTAGCGAGATGTATTGTTTCGGTGAGCTGGCCGATGATTGATCAAAAGAAACATGACGCGGATAAAAATCACACATCGCAAAATCCAACTCCCAAAACCACAACTTGCACTAATCTGCGTGGGCAGATTTAATCCGTCGGGGTCGTCCCGAACATGTTGTGAACACACTAAAGATTAGAGATGACACTGCTCGCCACACGCCACATTCCGAACTCTTAATCCGACGCCGTTTGTTTTGCTTTCAGACAAAGTGACAAAAGGCTGTTTTCTATCAAAATGGGATTTGAAAAAAAAAAAACCATAAACAACAAAAGGCCTGTTTCAACAGCACAAGAGGGAGCTGACGGTAGAGCGAAGAGAATGCGATGCAATTAGAGACGCACGTTGTTTCTTTACAGTTCTCATGCTGGAGGATGATGAGTCTTTTTCTTTTACAGCTTTTAATGACATTGCGAATACAAATAACTGGGTGATGGATCTATTTCTGAGGCTGTACATCAAAGATGTTGCCATAATGTTGATGTCAGGCTTAACTGTGCATTTTGAGTGACTTCACTGTTAATTTTTTTTTTTTGTGGTATCACCTCTGTTTACACTTTCACAAGAGATTCCGTTTTTTTTTTGTAACTCTTTCAAAGATCAGGTCTTGTGGTTGTCTGAAAGAAAAGCAGTGAATTGTGGATTTTGAACCACGAGGGGAATTCATCGGCACCACAAAGAGTTAAAAAGCGGATTCAGCGTGAACGCCCGTCTCCATTGAAACATCTGTGAAAGGCTGCCAACGCCTCCTTTTGGAAACCGTGATTTGTAGTTTTTTTTTTTTTAAAGGTCACACATTTTAAATTATTTAATGCCGGCAGGTGTTCCGACCGAGGCTGCTAAATTGGCCGTGAAGACTTCTTGAAGGATTTATTCTTCATGAGAAGGAGGGACTCCCTGAGGTACAGGGTCTGGGAGATATAGTGCCATTTAATGCAGATTAAATTAGGGCTGCCTCAACCATAATTTACATTATTGTGTAAGAAAAAGAAAAGTCAGGAAATAGTGAACGAAGTCCAAAGTCATCCATTTGTTTTGCTTGTTTTATCCAACCAGCTGTCCCAAATCAAGGATGTTCATTTGACCACCATGTCTTCAATTCTCAGTCGACTAACACTCAACATCGATTTATTGATTTAATTAAGATCTATAAAACTTTTTCACAAAGAATCACGCAAAAGCACAACTTCAATGGTTGTGTTACCAGAGACATGAGAGAAAAAAAAGCACAAATAAAGACTTTATCACGTAAAGATACATCTTAATTGACTGAGACCAAAACTACTCTTATATGACTGATCTAAGAAACGCATCCCGACATTTACGTAACCGGTAAATGTTTTTAAACCATTTATTGATGATCAAAAACTTGATTGATTTATCGTTAAGTAATTTTTAGGTTTTACAGAAATGTGTAACTATTCCTTTATGTCTAAGATGCCTGTTTAAATTCAGATATCATCCCATACAAGCCTAAAAACAAGTCAGCTGATCCCATAATGCACCAGCATGACGGGTAAATCTCTGCACAAGTGGAGCCTATTACATCATTGCTATCGGGGATTACAGGGTTCAGACTCTTGTTCCCACAATTCCTTGGATGCATCAGTGTTTTAACACAAAACGACCCATAGATGAAGCTGAAGGAACGGGATGAGCCGACTCCATGACTTAGAAGAGGGAAGTAGCTCTGCAACATGATGCACGCCGAGGAATACATCATTAACAATAACTTAAAATGTGTGACTCTTTGCATATTCCTGTGGTATTCACGTAACTTGCAAACTGTACATTCAGTATGTGTAAAAAAACAACAACTGATGCCAATAAATCTGACTTATGCCTTCTATCATTATGGATATAGTTTGTTATTTTCCAAACAGCCACAGAGTAACCCCTCACAGGTGCTTATTCGTGGCACATATGGACTAAACGGTATTTATATAACGTATCCTGTTTGAGAGCAAACACACTGCGGGCTAAAAGTTCAGCTACATGAAGAACAAACAGAAGGATTTACAAGTGACTGCTGGCCAGCACTTGTTTGAAGAGCTAATGGTTGCCTAAAAGCATGCGGGGTTCGTCTGTGACGCAGACAGGGGAAAAAAAGAAGATAGTGTTCTCAGTGTTTATGGCAGTTTATTGTCTCCGGCATGTGGAGTTAATCCTGTCCACCTATTGAGCCCCTGTGACGGCAGGACTTTATGAATACAACATATCCATGTCTTATTTGTGAGCCTGCAGGCCGACCGGACCGATGGATTTTTTTCATTTTTGTTTGTCTCCAATTATCTTTTGAACCACACAAGTCCCATAAAAAAAATATGCAGCACTTCCTGCCAGCGCTGACGGTGGAACGGACCAGTTTATAACCCGTCACGCCCTTAAAATGAATGTTTACCCTGGACTTCATCTGAGCAGCAGCTTAACACTCGCTCGCTGATGAAAAACAGTTGTTGTGTCACACAAGAACACTTTATAAGCAGGCCATAAAGAGTCCTGCCCTCTTTATGGCCGGCAGCAGCTTCTTCACTCACGGAGACCACACAACATTTTATGTTACACTACCAGCGTTTTTATTGCCCTCAGCCTGAACATTTAGGCCTAATCTGATTAGTTGTGTCGTAAATAATGCAATACTGAGAACTGAAGAGAGATGATTTGATTACGACTAAAATAAAGCATCAGATGTTAACGATAAAAACACAACATACAGTACGTTATAAATGCATTCAGAATCTAAAATGATATACTTCTAAATCTGCCACTTATCTTGGGAGTGTTTGCTTTTATCCATGTGACATCTGAAAAATTACAGTTAGCACTATAAAGAAAAACTACAGATATAGATAAAAATCATCCTGTGAATTAGAAGAAGGGCCCACACTGCAGAAATAATCCATGTCATATCAACAAACACCCACAGGAAATGTAACAAAGCACTCAGTGGTGAGATCATGTTCTCCTCTCATGTCTTTGTGTTTCTGCAGATTGCTTGCATTTGCAGCAGCAGAGTGTTACTGCTGCACAACTTATGTAAAAAGATCACTCCACTTCCGCTGCACACCAAGTTTACACTAAACATTTTTCACCCGTGACACACAGGGCATCCATCCGCTAGCTACCTCTTCTGCTGCTATTTTAGTGTTCCGACCATGAATCAAACCCTCTTTGCAGAGGAGCAGACTTGATTTGCCTGTAAAATATCACAGCGGTATTTAATAGCATGGAGTCAAACTATTAAGTGTATGACCTACGTATGCTCTCTCTCATCCACAGCAGTTACAGTCCTCTCATGTGGCTGACCATAAAGGGAAGTAGGGGCAGGAGGCTCAGCCAAGGCGTAGTGGTGTGTGTTTGAAGGTGGGAGGCATCACAGAGTCAGGTCCTTCTCCCGAAGCGAGGAGAAGCACTGGTCCACGGTCTGCTCAGACACCTCCTCCAGGGTCGCCGGGTTCCACTTGGGATTCTGGTCCTTGTCAACCAGCACTGCAAACATGCAGAAAGTCATGATGTAGAAGGGAAAACCAGTATTTGTTTGATCATTTACTAACATTCAGCATCAATATTACCATGTTTTTCATTGTGGTTTAAGTCAAAGCTCTCGGTTCAATCCACGTAAAAAACGATGCTACATCACTGAAATTCACATCCACCCAATTCCACTTTTGGGGTGGATTTGCCCGTGTGACTTACCGGCTCGTACGCCCTCGTAGAAGTCACAGCCCCTCTGCACAACAAGAGAAACAATGCCATGAGATATAATAATATATATAATGGATGGATGGATGGATGGATGGATAGATAGTTTTTACCATGCAGGCCTGGGCCAGTCGATACTCCATCACCAGCACGTCCGGCAGGCTCAGCGTTGCACCCGCCTGCAGCTGCTTATGGGTGATCTTCAGGGATGTGGGAGACATCCTGGACAGTGTCTGGTGGAAGGTGGTGATGGAGTGTTTAATAAGCGTTCCAGTAAATAAAAAACAAAACAAAACAACTACAAATGATCAGAAAAGCCCAATAAAAACCAGCCCAGCGACGTGCTGCTAAGGATAAAGATAGTTATGAATGAATAATGTACAGGGTGGGACAGTGAGTCAGTGGTGTAGTAGTAGGAAGTAGGTTTAAAATAAATATTTGATGCCCTAGCTGACCCCCCATTGCCTCCAATCAAGATTTCCAAGGTTTGAAAGGATAAAGAGAACATGTTTCTTGAAATCCAGCAGAATGAAAGAAGCGGGCCGATATTTGTTCAACATATTCCAAATGTTACAAATCACGTATTAAACATGATAACACATAACAGCTGACAGGCGGTATTATTATTCATATATGTATTATTAATCCTGGAATGACGAGGGGAACAATGAGGGGTGGGGTCTAATCTGGGGCATGTGCACGGTTATATAAGGTTATACGCCTTCCTACCAAGGTTTGATCTCATTGGACCGTTAACGTGAAAGTTCATCAGAGATATCAGTCAGTTTTACAACCACTGGAGATATTTGGTGAGAAGAAGCCACTCTGGTGTGCTAAGAGCTCTGAAATCTCTCAGGAGGGATTCTGGTCCTCCCAACAAGACTAAGACTAAGACTAACCCCGTTAAGTGCTTAAACTGAACCCACTAATTACTAATAAATAGCGCTAAAGCCAAATAACGCCCTGGCTCTATTGCAGCACTGACAGTGGAATAAATCTGACGTTGGGGTGCAGAGAGGTGATGAACAGGTACAGTTTGTATATACCACAACAAAAGGTCGATGGTAGGGACTGAGGTCACGTTCATACCGCAGCTTGTTTGCTGGCGAACTCTGAGCCATCGGCCTTCAGGTTCTGCACGATGCCCTCCACACTGTCGGAGCTGAACAGCCTAAAGGGAGGCAGGTTTCAGCAGGTTACATCACATCACAAAGTTTCCTCAACAATCACATTTTTTCCCTGTTAGTGTCCATATCTAGAAATCCTGATTTGTGGAAAAAGACATTGCCATGTAGTTGCATTATACTGGAGAGAAGGCAGACAACTACAGGTAAGTGTCAACAAAACTCCCAAAACAACAATGAATGGATTATAAAAAGTGCAATAATATAATGATTATATTTAAATCATATTCATCTGCTCCGTTTTTGTCCAAAAAAACATTAAAAACATCAATGAAAACCAAATCACAGCTTAAAAATAGTCCAAAACAAACCATCTACTCTGTGAGTAACATCTGCTAGAACTACACCACCCAGCTACATCTTAAAGGAAGTGGGAGAGACTAACAAACAAACCGATTCAAGGCCTACCTGTCGATATCAGGCATGTGCTCGTCCAACACGAACGGCTTCTCAGAATCCAGACTGCTCTGTGGACGGAGAACAATCATTAACACAGACGTACGCCGACACTCCCAGGAGTTCACCTGAAGAGCAGAGGCCTGAAATCTCACGGCCTATTTAAGCTCTTCTGGATATTCAGAGTTCAACGTGTGGATTACATGAGTCCGGATCCTTACCTGGTTCTGGTAGGAGTCCAGCACTCTGGAGACGTCTGCAGCGGACGGAGACTTCAGGCTCACCAGCTCCTTCTCCAGCTCTGGGATCTATGGAAGTAGAAGGCTTGATATTAAAACTAGCCTCTGAAGAAAATGCTGTAAGCCCCGAGGCGAAAAATTCAGTCCATCATTTTAAAAACAATCCCATTTCTGAAGGATTTGCTACTCTGGATGACCAAAATCTCTTCTTTGCATGCAGGTTTTTAATAATACTGTGGACAGTGCATGGGTGCTTTGCATATTCCAACATACTTACAAAATAATACATAAATGTGATAAATATAGGGGATGTTTTTCCAGCCTTGTCTTTGAACAAACTGCCATCAAAGTTATACAAACCCCCCCGCTGCACCTCTGTCCTGAAACCCAAGGTCAGAGTCTGAAATAAACCCTGCCGCCCACTGCTCTGACCTCACGCCAACAGCAAGACAAACACAACCTGCGTCTGGAGCCGCCGCCGCACGCTGCCACCTTTTAACAAGAGTGAGACAGCCAGTGACTCAGCATCCAGCTCTCCAGTACAGCTTTAACCTCACCCCCCCCCACCGAGCTCCTGTCCTTCACACTGCCCTGCAGCCCCACTATCACACGCTCACAGTGGTCACGTTAATCAGATAATGCATTGAAAGCTGCATATGAGAAAAAATGTGCCTCGTTGTCGTATAAAAATTACAAGCAGCCGCGCTGCGTACCTTCTTGGACTCGACAAAGTGAGTGGCGACGCCAGATCTCTGCACGTCACGTCCCTTGAGACGGAAGCCCGTCAAGGCCAGGAACATTCCCAGCTTCCCCCGGAGCCTCGGCAGGAAGAAGCCGCCGCCCACGTCGGGGAAAAGCCCTGTCAAAATAAAACGGAATACTTCAATTTCAATACACATAAACACGATGAAGCAATATGACCATCTGTCAGTGTTCACCCCATCATGATGCATAATGACTGACATAGACACTGGATTGTTTGGGGTGGATACTGATAGATATTTGAGCATTTAAAATAATTGATAAGGATAAATTGTCCAATAGATATTCATAAAAACGAGACACAGACCATAAAACAATAGATTAAGCAGCTCACAGTAGTTTGCCTCCGCCAACCAGTCAAGTCACCTCATTATTCCTAATAGGATATATTAGACATTTTAAAGAAATTGTCAAAATTAGCATCTCGAGTTAACAAATTCTAATCAGTTCATCCTCGAGTCTAAATGGATTTTTCTCCCAAATGTGAAGAAATTCCCTCAAGGCGTTCAGAAGAATGAGATGGAAATACGGACAACCCGTAAACACAATGCCCCCCCGCAACTGCCGACGTGAAAATCTGGATCCGGATCCCTCTGAAACAAGGGTCAGGATTTCCCCAGATTTCACCACATTAACAAAACAAATGATTGCTGGAACACTACAAAAAGATAAACCTGCGGCTTACGAGCAATTATGATGATAAAATGTGCTTAAACCTTAATCTGTACCGAATTTATTCTGGATTCTCAATAATGTTTCCATTTGATTTCAATGTTTCTTGACGGGAAAATTAGATTTCATTGGTCCCTTCTGTTTTTTCGGCGGCTTTTGTATGGTGGCTTGGGTCGAGGGGGTGGAGTCGGGGATTAGACGAGTTGACCTGATTCACGGCTGAAAACGTAATATCATAAATGCGTCAGATTACGGCTGTTGTTCTGAATGCGAGCAGAGCCAGGTTAAATCTGTTAATCCCGCCGCAGAAGGGGTTAACATGCGAGCGTCGCACGTTTGCAGCGACTGAGAGAGGAATGAGTTTGATAGTTATGATGTAATTATTCTCAACTTCAAAAACAGATCCTGAGGAAGTAACTGTAATACTTTTGAAATGAGCGATTCCTTTTTTTAGAGCAGCCCCTACATGACCCTTCTAAGGGATTTGAAGGACGGGGAACAAGAGAAGTCCTGATTACATGGTGAAAAACACACAATGGATCATCTTTTCTATTCCTCCAGCAAACAAGCTGCGGTTTGAAAACAAATTTCATAGGCAATGGACATCTAAATTAAATCTAAATAAATCGTTAAGTACGTGATGTTTACTGTTGAAAGTTGCTCTAAAAATAAAATGGTACTTACTACCTAGAAAATGTATTTTTAGTGTGGACGTGTTCTCTTAAGGAACCAGTTAAGGGGGCCGTTGACATTATTCATTGTGTGTATTTCTATATGTGTTGTGATGATGAACCCCTGCTGTGTCATCTGGTGGGTTCACCCGTCTCTCTGCTCACGATGCAGGTGGATCATTAGTGTAACCGGGAACACCTGAGGGTCTGTAACTGCCTAGATGTCATATCCAGTGATGGGAAATAACAACATAAAGATCACTAGAAGTAGGGATGGGTGATATGGAGAAAATCAAGATTTTTTTTTTTTATATCGATACTGAGACGATATTGTAGGTTTGACTTCTATCAAATATATATAAAATGCGATTTTTGATAAATGACCACCAGTCATTTGGATACAATTATTAAGAAAAATAATAAAACACCAAGAACATTCTGGTACGTTTAGAAAAAGACATCACTCTACAGAAATGCAGCTTTTAAAATGAAAGGAAAATATCCCAAAAATCTCCTCACGTATCACAATATTGATCTAACTGGAGGCTTTTAGAGACCAACTAAAGAGCAACAACAGACCACTGATGGTTGGAATAAAACATACAGATGCTTAAACTCAAAGATGCAAAATAAAAATCTCTCTTTCCACTTCTTTCCTCCGCTCAGGAATGCTAGTAATTACATGGGCTCATAAAACTCCATGTACCAATAAGAATGACAGGATGTTATTGGTACCACGCTGGAGACACAACAAAGCTCCCAGGAGAGTTAACAGGGACACCGATCAATCAGTCAGGATCAATCAGTGTGAAGTCCAAGTGTCTAAATGCACAGGGGGCATGCTGATAACGGCGGTGCAGCGGTCTGGAAGCCAAGCGCCTTTAGTAGAAAACGATAGTGACAACGTGTGACCACGGCGGCTCCGACGAGGATTAGCAAAGGTGACTGGAGAGTTTTAAAGACACTGGGAGAGTCTTGCTTTATTTATGAGCATAAGGAGACTAAACGGAATGTATTTCATGTGCTACGTCATCCAGAAAGTACGTGACAACACAAGGGTGTGTGTGTGTGTGTGTGTGTGTGTGTGTGGATGAGAGGAAAAAGGAATGCAAGACCCACCCTGATAGACACGGATACCCTGCAGCATATCAATCCCCTCATATAGACAATCTTCTGCCTGTGCAATTCAATTGCCATCCCATTTCCTCCTAGTCTTTATTGTGGCCTCGCCTTTGAGAAACTCTCTCACACTCACACACACACACACACACGTCACACACCAGTCACACAGCATCAAGAAGAACCTTGGTTGTTTCTTTCTGCTACACTCATTTCCTCTTCACTGACAACATAATCTTCATCCTTGCACTGTTCCGGACATCTGAGTCAGATTCCACTCACACGACCAAACAGAGTAAAGCATCAGCTGAAGATTTATTATGGAGGCTGAGCCCAGAATGCTCAGGAATGAGCTTGATGCGTGTGTGTGTGTGTGAGTGAGTGCCTGCGTGTCGAATAGAGGATGACGTTAGCGTCCTTGGAAGTTTGCAAGAGGGAGGGAGGGAGGGAGGGAGTGCACGCAGTCAATTTATCAGAAAATGTACCCAAGAGTCTCATTTGTACAGACATGCCCACTTTAGGGCAAAAAACATGCAGTTTTTGTATGTAGTACACATTTGTGCTTATTCTAAAAATGGTGTATTTTAATATATTTCAGCATACTGGGATCCCTAAATGATTGGATGTGGGTCTCAAGCTGCAGAAAAACACTATCAACCTTTCAACTTCTGCCCAAAATACTCCACAAATGTCCTACGTGTCACTTGATTCTAATCCAAACAATAATAAAAAATGAGGTAGAAAGTCTGCCGAGCCTCTAAAGCGATCATGAAAGATGCTTGAGGGCCACCACGATATCCATTAAGCATCTGAATGAGTTGAATACACTGTGAGTAGAAATTAGCTGTCTGGTCAGGTCACAGGCTCTTTCTTGCCACAAAACCAGTGTGATTAAGACTTTGGTATCATAGTTTCCAGTAAATAATTCATGTACTATTATAGAACAGCTGCCAACCAGCTAGTTTATGCCAAAATCAGCTGTAATTGGTTAGTTGTTAGAGATTTGTTACTAATCTCCTCAGCCCCTCAGGAGACGGCCATCTGTCCGAGGGGTCAATTAGCTAAAGAGCAAACCCAAGCTTAATACTTTGGCAGTGAAAAACACAAACATAAGATCTTGCTGATTTCTACATTTAGTGAGCCATTCAGCTATGATGAAGTATCGTCGTATTCTGTATCATCGCATTGTTTGTGGTGGTGTCAGATTATGAAAATAAGTGATGCAGTTGTAATTTTCTTGGCCGATTTTCAGATTTACGATTTTCAACACATTTTTTTTCCTGATTCCAACTTTCATTCTCAAACTGTCATTGACAGCATGGCTCCAGAAAAAGTCATCAAAGGACGTCCCAAATAAAGTTTTTCAACCATTACGAAGTCACAAACTATTAGAACTTCTAAATATTATCGTTTTACCTTAATATTGTCATCTTTAGTGGTTATGTGCATAAAAACACTCAATTCAAATGAAAAAAATTATGTATTAGAGCAAGTTTCACATATTCTAACTTTAAATGCTTAGTGCTAATTAGGAAATGCTAGTATGTTGACACGCTAACCTTAGTGAACACAGTGAACTCACAGGAAGTGTTTGATGTGATTTGATCCATTTTCCAAAACCAATCACCTGCATCTTATCCTCTCTACCATTTAGGATGTCAAGAAGTAATTGAGTAAACACGTATTTTGGGAAATGACACATGGCGTCCTCGGAAACGACTCCTTCACGCCCATTTTCATGAGGTCATCCGTCGCGTGCCCCACTTGAATACGACCAATTCATCCCTCTGCGTGCAACGCCAGCTTCCCGTGCAGACAGACACCGTGTCTATGATATGAATTGGATCCAGCTGGGTCTGAAATCATTGCTCCTCCATAATTAATGCTCTAGATGCCCCCCCCACTCCCACCCATATCCCTCCCTCAGGGGGGGGAAAACGGGAGCTGGTGCAGCTGGACAGTCTTACCGATGGCAGTCTCTGGCATGGCGAAGAGCGTCTTCTCAGTGGCCACTCGAAACCGCCCGTGAACAGACAGACCTACGCCCTGCAGGTGGAGGAGAACCAGGTCACAAATAGATAGAGACGATATGATGAGAAGAGGAGGAAACGGAGGCGAGGAATACACAGAAGGGGAAAACGTGGAGAGGAAACATCGATAACAGAAGCGCTGAGCGGAAGTTTGAGGTGGAGAATGCAGAGTGAAGAAATAAAAAAGTAAACCAGGCCGATCCGGCATCAGGGTGCCTGATTCATGTGTGTGGCTCCCAGCAGGGAGAGAGGTGAAGGCTAATGAGCAGTGTTGGCCAGAGGACATTTCCAGTACGCTTTACAATTATAAGGTTACCATGGAAACAATGTCCACTCGCATACATCCGCATAAAACATTGTCGACACACAGACAGGTGCATTCCACTGCCTGTGATGTGAATGACCAAGAAGTTACAATGAAATACAAGAATTAAAGAATGATTCAAACTTATTTAGGGATGCACTTTTTGTTGTCCCTATTCTCAGATGTTAAAAAGTGGTTGCCCACTGATCAAAGGCCAAGCATTTGGTTACCGATCTCTGACAGTGGTTGCCAATGACAACCTGGCAGGGTTACTCTCGGGCCAAGTTGTGCTGATGCTGCGTATCCAGCCATCTGAAAGTCGTACTGAAATTAAATCTGAAAGGAGCATGCAGAATCAGATACGCTCCGTCTACATGTCCCTTTGCTCTCTATGGACAAAATTAAATTATATTTTCAAAGTGGCGTCTCATACAACCAGACAAAAGATGCAATGGATAAAAAGAGCGTAACCTTTTTTTTTTTTTTAAATCTAATAAAGAAATCTTTCTAGCTTTTGTCTCTTTTTTTTTTTAAATTTCTGGTGCATTCCCTTTTAGTATCAAACATTATGAAAACAATTCAAAATCCAGAGCATTCATGTTGCAGCAATTAACTATTGCTATGCAAAGAATGAAGTTACTCTCCCTTTGAGTGTATTGGATGCATTATGTTGTGCTCTGTTGACATAGTCATTCTGGCAGCACAGAGTCCCACCAGCTAGCGTATAACCACCGCTCTGCACAGCTACCACTGATAACGCCGTCCCAATTCCCACCGTCACTGAAGCAATGTAAATAACACTACTGCTGAAAGGGATTAAACAAGATAGCTGCGGAGCTATCGCATTGCTTTACGAAGTTAAACAGACTGGAATCTTTGCTCAAAGGTAAAGGCTGGAAAGAATCTGCTGAAAGCTAGAAGCCACAGCACCTGGTGGTGTTATCTCTGATTCACAGGTGTTGATTAACAACCTTATCAACCTACAACCACGCCATCGTGCCCCCTGCTGAGGGCTGAACGACCGCCAACCAATCATGAGTGAAAGTGTGATTAAAGTCAACAACCTGTCTTCACCTTGCTCTTAGTGAACAGTGGACTAGAGACGAGAGCTAGAGGGCAGCGCTGCAGGGTCGCTTTAAGGCTGAATGACAAAATGACCACAGAGGATTTCAGATATCAGCTCACTGGAGACTGAACACACCCGTCTGGAGCTCTACTCAAAGAACCAGATCCTAAAAAATACAATTAGGCACACAAAAGAGACGGATTGTGACTTCTGTCAGCTTAGGACGGTGCTTTGGCAAAACACCAGCACTTCAGGCTCAGAGCAAAGACATGAAATGCATGAGAAAAAACAATAACACTAGAAGAGAGTGTGATATATCTGTTTTTTTCTACTAACAATTTAAAAAAAAAATTCAAAATCAAGTGTAGTTATTTGATACTGGCCCATATTCATGTTTTATGTGCAAGGTAACGTTTCCGTCTTGTATTCATGTATTATTTGATGCTGAATGACTCATGTAACCTAAACTATAAGATAAATTAACCTTTAACATAGCAGCCATTTCCTCTAAAGTGTAAAAATAAGACAACCTGAAACCAACATTTCCTTTGCAATGAGTGAAATAAAGGCGAAAAAAGGATGAACAATTTTCTCGCAATGCTCATTGGACCCAACCAGAGGGATGAGGGTCCATTTCATCTCACATTACCCGAGTTTTACCATAAAAGCAGTGGAACATTGTTAGGTCTTGGTGTGGTTCC
Source organism: Eutrigla gurnardus (assembly GCF_963514095.1). Taxonomy (NCBI): domain Eukaryota; kingdom Metazoa; phylum Chordata; class Actinopteri; order Perciformes; family Triglidae; genus Eutrigla; species Eutrigla gurnardus. Next base: position 21,896,699 of record NC_139926.1, read on the forward strand.
ACCTAGCACCATATAAGAACCTGCCTCCCGGATCCTACTGTAAACAATGGAAATGTGCAAAAGTGGGCCGACGATCGTGTTTATAGCTGATGCTTGCAAACAGGATGGGCTGCAAAATTTACAACCTGGCCGGGAAGAGTTTACATACATGGACGGCTCCATGAAGTCCTCATCGTGATGTTTGGTTTACTGAACACAAACCAAATATTGATGAAACAGGTGTGGCTGAATCCATTAAAATGCTGCAGAGTACTGTAGTTGCATTAGGTTCAGCTCTCCAAGTGGAATCTGGGTACATTTTTTCGCATCAGAAATGATTAGTGAGAACGTAAAGGGAGTTGAGAAGCATAACGCAGACGCCTCCCAGTTGGTGCGAGGAGACACAAGTGACAGATAACAGTTCCAAACACTTAAAGAGAAAGCGACGCCTGTTTGAAAATTACTTTCCACATCACTCTTGCACAAAGTATTCACTTTCAAAACAAGCACTGCACAAGCTCTGGAAGGTGAGAAGCTTTAATGCATGGGTCAAAAGCTGCCGTTTTCTTGGCGCTCCTCGTTAGATGATGTGGACATTAGCGAACGCAAGCTCCGTTCTCCAGAGGAAAGACATTACAGCCATGCAGCTGTAGGCAAATATCCATCAGCCGCATCAACCACTACGCCAGGCCTCTTACAATCTGCCTTAAAAGCCGTGCGATCTAAATCTGAATGCGAGGAGGCCTAGTGTACGACTAACGGGAATGTTTGAAATCTGAAGAGTGATCTCAAACATCGACAGAGAGACGCCGTCTCTGTTAGAACGCGAAAGGCACAGCAGGACGTGGATTAATAACACTTCAGCATTCACAGACCTTAATTCTGGGGATTTTAAACTTGGAGAGCGACGAATGTACAAACCCATGGACTAGACTAGTGTGTGTGTGTGTGCTTTGACCTGCTAAGGACATGCCTTTACTCCCTGGTGGTTTGTTATCACGAATGCAAGAATACCCGTTCGACGTGGGAGTTCGGCCCTCAGCTCAGTGCAGATCTGGGAACGGGTACTCTGGTGCCTCATGGACTTTTCCATATATAGAACTCGCCCGTTCCCAAACACACATTAAGCAGCAATCGTCCAGAGGATGGTTAACATCAACATTAGCGTCTTCTCTGTGACAGATAGGAGAGGTGTACTTCACTACACATCATTTTATTCCCATTGACAAAAAAAGAAAGAAAAAAAAAAGAAGAGGAGGATTGTAAAAGATTATGTGACAAGCAGCGCAAAGGATTCGTCACCAGCTTTCAAGGTTTCCACTGGCTCGATGAAGGCCATATGGTGCAGCATACATTAGACCTAAACAGTCAGCTGTTCCTTGTAAACAGTACTGCCAATGCTACCCTACGTTGTTTTTGTTCAGTTCAGACAGTTAAATTATAGCCTCCATCTCACTTGGATGGGGAAATGGTAAGTGGGGGTGTCTTTGTCATCATGGCTGTCTAAACAGCGCAAAAACAAGTAAACAAAATTATTTTTTTTCAGTTCGCAGCTTCTAGGATTCATCGCACTGAATTTCCCAGATTAAAGGGTCAGTACTGAAAATATCTTTAAAGCTCATCAATATTTCTTGAATAACAAATTTTAAAATAACTATGTGCAACTAAAAAAACTATTTTTTTAAATAAATATAATAGTTCAATCAATCAATTGAGTTAAATCAAAGTTCACCGGTTATGATTCCAAGTTATTGCACTTGTCCTGTAAGCTAATTTTATTCAGTTGTCAGGATTCCTAATTAGGAAGGTTATAACAACACATTTGAACCTCCATAGTAATCAGTGTGCCTGAACACCAGTCTAACAGTCTGAGCATTATGAGCTCATCAGTGTAAGCTTTCATCTGAATAACACCATATAAGCATTCAGTATGAAAAGCAAGAGAACACAAAACAAAAAGACAAAATGCTCCACATCCCCATGGTATTCCTCCCCTCTCTCAACAAAACACACAAAACACACAGCCCAAAGACATGAAGAAACAGCAACCTGATCAAGACTTGCACCACATACTGTTGTAAAAAAAAAAAATACTCCTCAAGCAATTGCAGGAGCGCCAGAGTGTATAGTGCTCCCTAATGGCCAGTACTTGAACAGTGAAGTTCAATACTGAGCAAAAGGGCTTGTTAGGTCTTCATACATCTCTGTGCAACACACACACACACACACAGATGCACACACACACACACACACACAGATGCACACACACACACACACGATGAGTAATGGCCCTGTAGATGCTGGTGGGCTGTGAACAACCTCAAGTGACTCCTCGGGAGTAAACTCACCGTCAAGGTCGTGAAATGGAAAAAACAAGAGACTGAACCAAAAGACAGATTTTCTGTGACCAGGTGAGTAAAAACAGCATTCATAAAAATACCGACCTTCGGGATCAAGGTCATGATAAATTAGCTTTTCTGTCCGAATCTCTCATCATGCTTAATGTGGGGCAAAGGTACCGATTCAAATTCTAAACATATCTGAAGGGGGGGGGGGGGGGGGGGGGGTAGTGGCAGCAACATTGCTCTGTCATATTCCATCCAATCAGAGGCCACCTTGCCACTGGCTGCAGGAGACAGAGGAAGATAGTTCTCTACTGACACCTACTGGCTAATGTGAATAGCACATCCCAGAAAAAGAGCAATGCGTTTCTCACACACAACCTTATATTATGAATTTCATACATAAAAAAAAAAAATAATGCACTCACCCCTCCCATTGTAATTCCTTCGATAATGGCGATGTACGGTTTCCTGTATGCTCCTGGAAAGATAAAATAAAGTGTTTTTTTGAAATGCATAAAGTGACACTTTAAATGAATACCCATATCTAACAGATACATTTGATAGCGTACCAATGGCATTGTTGAGAGTATATTCCGCGCGGAAAAAGTCCTGTGCCAGAGGGTCTCCAACTTTCCCTGCTTCTGTGACCGCTGGGAGGAGAAAACGGATCGAAATGGTAATGAAGCAACATGTCTGGTCATAGAGTTGCATGTAAAAGTTCTCCAGACCTCAGCCCCAGCTTGTGCCTCTCATGTGCAATCATACATTAAGGTCCCAGAGGAAACCAACCATGTTGCATGTGGTGAAAACTCGTTTTTCATCCATATGATAATAAGAGACCCAGAAATACCTTCAGAACGATTAATGTTTTTAAATTGCCTTCTGAGTTTTCCCAAGGCATTTTAAATATTTTAGAGATACTGATGGTTACCTCAGTGATCCATGTATGCTCATACACGACAGGCCCAAACTGGGGCTACACAATCCCCTGTGATCCTTCAAGGCTACGGCTTACCTCTGATGTCTCCACCAGCACAAAAACCTTTTCCACCTGCTCCTCTGATGATCACAATGGCAGTCTCATTGTCATTTTCCCATTTCTAGAATCCCAAAAAACAGCAATGTTATGGGAAATTATCAAAAACAAATTTTTTTATGGCCAACATCACTAGCTGAAAAAGATTCCTGCATTATTTTAGTGCAAGTTTAGACATTTAAAACAGAAGCTCCAAGAAACACAACACTGGCTGTTGTTTTAACCTATTTTCCCATATATGTGTGTGTGTGTGTGTGTGTGTGTGTGTGTGTGTGTGTGTGTGTGTGTGTGTGTGTGTGTGTGTGTGTGTGGGACAAAGGGAGAAAATGAAATTATCAAACCTAATTATTGTTTTTCCAGGAAGTTAACGGTATTACGAGGTTAGCATTAACTAAGTTTTCCATGTACCTTGAGCTGAGGGTAGATCTGTCGGACCATTGGCAGGTTGAGGGCATTCAGGACTTTGGGTCTGTTTAAGGTGATCACACCTGCACTGCCCACCTTCTCCAGAAGAACCACTGGTTCCACCTGACTTGACATCTGATCCAAAATGGAGACAACAGGACAACAGTGTAAAAGTCTTCAGAACAAAACACTGCAATTAACTCAAAAACTGCATAAAATATCCAATTTAGATAGTTAACATAGGATAATCACTTTGACAAAATGTGATTGAAACTGAGTGCGATTGATGACATAGCATCGCTTTAATAAAGCACAACCATAACAGTGATACTTATGCGTGAAATAATAAACTCATTACAATAAACTGGAAAGCAAATGCTCCAATTTGAGTCAAGTAATTTCAATAAGTTTAAAGTTGACAAACCTGACTTCACTAGAAGTGTAACTAAAACAGAAATTCAGTGAACATGCCATCCATCAGAATTAAAATGTGGGATGATGTCATGAGTGCTGGCAACCCAAAGCTGAAAAACCAGCCCAAACGACGGAAGTGAAAGAGGAGAGTTCTGGCAGACAGAGTATCCATAAACTGCACACTAACACTGCTGACTGATACTAGTTAAAATGAAATATAAAAACACGTCCAGTTTTAATACTACTGACAATATTTGGCTGATCTTTTTAAAAAGTACCTTACTCATTTGTGCTCCTAGGCTGTTGACATGTTTGTTTGTTTTTTGTCTGTTTGTCGAACTAATTGCCTCAAAAGGTGACATGTTGCAGATGTTAAGTACACAGCTGCATCCATATAACTAAATCCTTCCTATACATTCCTGGAGACCTACAGCAGCTCAAACACATGAGGGGGTTGCTCACCATGTGGCCCTGGATTCGCTGCAGTCTGCAGAGGGACCTCAGCCTGGAGGAAACGGCAGCAGCAAACATTATCAACTTTAAAGGCTGGAAACAAAATATCTCTCAAAATCAATTAATTTGTCATTAATATTTTGCCTTCTTGACAAGTTTAAATTCAGAACATTAGCATAACCATAGGGAACTATAAGGAGACGACCCCAGACTCCCTGTAAGTTCCTATTACATTATTACTAAATATACAGTATCCAGCAAACCACTGACTTACGTCACTCTTTTCATAACAAGCTACATATCTCAGCAAACCCGGAGCGTCAATGAGACAAAAGTATTCAGTCGACGTTCGAGAGAAAAGCCGTCATTTGCCACATACCTGTAAGAGGATGTCAACACGGTTAAGGACATGTTTGACTTATCTCCTGCACTGTCAGGTACAGCGTTTTGCTCTCTCCTCTGCACTTTTCTGCGTTTACTTCCTGAAAGAGGCACCGAGCCACCGCTGATTGGTCGGCGTGCCGGCGTCACGGTGCGCGCACCCACCAACAAGGAAGATTCAGTCCGCGGTGTGTTTCGGTCACACTGCCACCTACCGTGCAGAGGAGGTACTGTCAATCTTGTATCCGTACTATACGGAACACGTTTCCTTTTTTTTTTTAAATAGTGAAAATAGCTACTGTGCCATCAGTTTAAGATTATGACTATTAAGATTGTGGGCTTGCACTTCACTTTGTGTACTTCAATTTATTCCACCACATTTCACAAGGATATATACTCATATATAACTAATTAATTTTACTTAAATGGGGATCTGGATGCATCTTTCAATACTAACTACATATTCTGTGCAAATTCTAAGTTCAATATTAAGAAATGCTTGCTCCCACAGACTGTTGAACTTGTTATGCACAAGGTTGGATATCAACATTAAGTGGTGTTTGATTGCTCAGGCTATCAAAGGGAGATTAGGGTGACGGCATTAGCGGTTTTGTGCTGCTGTGACCGAGGTGTGGCTGAGCAAATATCTACCTGCCCTGGGCAAATAAAGAGCTCTCCTTGGTGACATTAACCACAGTAGCTAATTGAGAAGAATGGAGACACAATTAACATCATACACAGAAAGCACTTTATTTGTTTTCTCACTAACACAATCATGGAACCAATAATGCCCTTACATCAGATTTAATTAAATGTTAATAAAAGCTTCTACTAAAATAATTTTCAAGCATCCAGCATTGTTGGATTCTGGATGCCTGTCACATGAGATTGAGAGAGTCATACATATATTTATAGATTATATGTCAAGTAACGTTTAGGCAGTTAACATATCGATCATGATACATGGTGGGACGATGGAGGTTTTTCCAACTTGTCTTGTTTCTCCTCCCATCCAGGAATCCTCATCTAGTCAGAGTCGCTGCTGCAGGAGCTGCTGGAGGACTACGGCAAGATGAAGACAACGCACGAAACCAACGTGAAGCTCGAATTACAATACATTCAATTTGAGAATAAAAAAAAGGACATTCATGTCTTGAATAAAGATTGGTAATCGTTTGATTCCCTGTGATTTGTTCACATATTTGCAAAACTTTTCTGCGTTCTATATTACACAATTTAAGTAATAAATTAAATATAACCTTTGGAGAAAACAAAACCAACACATAAGGCATCATATTTGAGAAAAAGATTGAATCTTACCCCATGACAGTCCCTTCCTTTCTTATGACATTGGCCATGTTTGTGACCATTCTTGTGCTTGTGCCCATGCCCGTGGCCCTGACCATGGCACTGCCCGTGGCCCTGTCCGTGGCCCTGACCGTGCCCATATCCGTGGCCCTGACCGTGGCCCTGACCGTGGCACTGCCCATGGCCCTGTCCATGGCCCTGACCGTGCCCATATCCGTGGCCCTGACCCTGGCCCTGACCGTGGCCCTGACCGTGGCCCTGACCGTGGCCCTGACCGTGGCACTGCCCATGCCCTTGGCTATGGTCATAACCTGGTCCAGGTCCATGTCCATGTTGTGGTGGGCCTGTGCCTGGAGGATGCTGAGGGTATCCACCCGGCATCTGCTGAGGATGCTGAGGGTTCCCACCCGGCATCTGCTGAGGATGCTGAGGGTATCCACCCGGCATCTGCTGAGGATGCTGAGGGTATCCACCCGGCATCTGCTGAGGCTGGTTCGGGTAACCAGGAGGGTACTGGTTTCCTGGACATACAGAGAAATGAGAAATCAGGCATCAAGGAAATGACCAAAAGTGATCATAAAGTATGCAATTGGTTGTGGTATTTACCTTGGTTGTGTCCAAACATTTCAAAGCCCTCAGAGGAAACTAGAGATCCTGAAAGTAAAACATAAAAAGAAACTTAAACAAATTAACAGACGTATAAAACCGCTCCCTACAAACCTTAGAGATCCTCTGCAGACTCTTAGAGGTGAACTTACTGTGTGCTGGAGAGCAGAACCCACATGAGCAGACGTCACCTCCTGCTCCCTTTTAAGTACGACCTGCCTCACATCATCAGGGAGGGCAGTGCCTGAACTCCCATCAGATCAGTTTTTTTTGTGACCTAAATGGGAGTGAGTCTGTGTGTAATATTTAACATACAGTCAACATGAACCATATACAGTCTAAGATATGGATACACACACCCAAACAAACACGTTTGTGATTTTGTTGTGGCTTTTTAAAAATCAGATGACTTTTGAATATATTTCGATTTTAGTATAATATTCATGCACGAGGACCAGATGCACTTTAAAAAAATAGAAAAAATAATATCCGTTAAAAAAAATACACAAGATACATAATACAGGTGTGTCTACAGGGTATTAGGTGTAAGAACATGTTGATAACCTTGAGATCTTGTTTTGGTAAGCCGATCTGCACTTATGTAACACTCTTTTTCACTCTTATTATTATTAATGGGGTATAATAGTATAACAGTAAAATATGTCCAACATGATATAGATGAACACCGTCCAGTACACTGATACACTGAAACATGATTGGGGCTGAAGCAGAGGTGCAGCATGTTTGAAAGTCACTGCAGTAATCTTGTGATTTCTTTGGGCAAATATCATATTCATACTTGTAAGTGGAACAGCAATACTTCCTCCTACACTGCTCATGTATGTTTGCAGATTACATTAAATCACAGAAATTCCTGTTAAAAATTAACAGTAATTTAAAAAAAAGTTTTAACATCTTACTCTTCTATACTCTATTATTTTTCCATAAAGCGTTATCCTTGGTTATGCACATTCAATTAAATAAAGAATTAAAAAAAATTAAAAGAAGAAGTCAGTAGCAGAAGCAGCAGTTGCTTGACCGAATATTCCACTCATCTTCATGTCACAGAAGACTAAAACAAGACCAAAAATAGCATAAATTAAAAATTCCCAGTGATTAGGTGATAGAAATGGGATTGATGAGAATGTACTCGGGAGCGGCGGGGTGTGTAACAATTCCTGGAAAACAGCTGCACAAAGGTCTTAATTCAACGCTCCCTGGGTAAATAAAGATAATAAATGAAAACACATTGATAGACAAACACAACGAGATGTAATAAGAAACCATGAGGTCTAAAGAAATAAAGAGGCAGGGACATTGTAGGGATGACTTGTTTTTATGATCAACAGAAACAATACTTGTGTGTTTTATCAGGGAACCACATGATCACTATCTAACAAATCAAAAGCATACACCACATTGCACTGTTGTAACAGTCCTTTTCAAATAAGCAACACTGCTGGTAACCAATCAGAAGAGAGTCCGGGAGCAGAGCTTCGCATGCTCTTCACTATAAGATGTATTGGCTTAACATTCTTTCCAGACATCCTTCGTCTAGTCGGAGTCGCTGCTGCAGGAGCTGCTGGAAGACTACAGGGGAAACACACAGTGTCATTTCATTTAGTAATGAGGACTTCCTTTAGTTATGCATTTATAATTGAATGATACACTCAACAACGCTGATTAATAAAGCGACGAGTGAATAATTAATTTAGTTTCATGAGGATGCCTTTGGATGATGAATGTATTTCTGGGTCTTCCATTAAATCTTAAACCTGAACCAGAAGTATAGTTGGTTTGTAGAGCTGAAGAGAGCTGATCCATTGATCCATATAAAAATGTCTGATTACTCTGGTGATCTGTGACTGCGATGCAGTTGGTACAATAGAGATTTCATGATTTGTACTTTACATTGATCAATAAATCAACTGGGTCTTACCCCGTGACACTGCTTTCCTTTCTTGTGGCAATGGCCATGCATGTGACCATGATGGTGTCTGTGGCCGTGACCATGTCCGTGATGCCCGTGCCCATGTCCGTGATGTCCGTGCCCATGACCACGACCTCGACCACGACCACGCCCATGACCATGATCATGCCCATGTCCGTACCCATCAGAACCATAGCCAGGTTCACACCCATGCCCATGATCATGACCATGCCCATGATCATGACCATGCCCATGACCATGCCCATGATCATGCCCATGCCCATGATGATCATGCCCATGACCATGCCCATGATCATGCCCATGACCATGCCCATGATCATGCCCATGCCCATGACCATGATGATCATGCCCATGACCATGCCCATGATCATGCCCATGATCATGCCCATGCCCATGACCATGCCCATGCCCATGATCATGCCCGTGCCCATGTCCATACCCATCAGGACCATAGCCAGGTTCACCCCCTCCACAAGGTGGGGCTACAGGATAGTGCACAGGTGGACCACATGGCTGAGGAGGGCAGGGCTGAGGAAAGTATCCTCCTGGCGAAGGATGACAGCCAGAGGGATTCTGGTTTCCTAACCAAACAAAAGGGGTGGGGCTTATCATTTTCTCATTCCGTTTGGAAACACTTGAAAGAGACAGAGTAAGAAAGTGATTTACCTCTGTTATTCCCGAACATCTCAAAATTCCAGATCCAAACCCTGAAACTGAAAGAACACAAATTTCCTCTTAACATAAGCAAATCAATTAGAAAACAGAAAGAAAGCAACTGCAGTCCACCTTGGAAAATCCAGAACCGAGCTTTGAACGTACACCAGTCATTAGGTGGCCTTGCTGGATTCCCCTCATGGGCCAGTTTGTTTCAAGCTGGTTTAACTGGTGATCAGGTGGCAGACCATGCTGGTGTCAGTGGTCAGATTTGAGGCACAACAAAGGTATAGCACGTCCTTTATAAGAAACTGTAAACAATAGTTTCTACGAGCTGGTCAATCTTAGCAGGTGCTGGATTCACCAATAGGAACTGGTAACTGGTAAGTCTTTTTGCAGGTCCTGGTGAAAACTGGTAACTGGTTTGAGAGTTTGAGATAATAACTTGTAAGAATAGAAGTTGTGCAGTTGTAAAAAAACAAATAAGAATAGCTCAAACTGGTCACTCTGGTTAAAAGTTACTAGCACAAGCTGGATTTTCAAGTTTTGTAAACTGTTTCAAAACATTCAGTCGAGGCAGAGGTGGAAAGTAACAAATGTGTTTACTCAGTAAATCATTTACTCACATTACTGTAATTGAGTAGTTTTATTGTGCACTTGTTTTTAAAATCTAAAATCACTTTTACTTAGGAAGGTTTAGCAACTACATAACCTTTACTTTAAGTACATTTTAAACAAGCTGCTTTTTACTTTTAGTTGAGTACACGTTTAGACTGGTAATTTGACTTGTACTTGTCAAATTTCATTAAAGTAATAGAACTTTTACTTGAGTAGAATATTTCAGTACTCTTTCCCTACTACGATAAGTCTCAATGAATAACACACAATCATAAGATAATGCAATACAGTTGACAAAGACATGCATGTAAGCAAGATGATCAACACACACACACACACACACGGTACTTATGCCTAGATTGTGAACTTACTGCGTGCTGGAGTGCAGATCCACAGGCACTGCAGTCGGCTAACTCTGCCTTTATATGAAGCCACACCTCAACTAGAAACACTGCCAATGGCCGTCTTAAAGGGCAGAGCCTAAACTCCCACCACTGACAATGCAATGTTTGCTTTGTGTGAATATACACTTTCTTTGCTATTATTTATCATGTAACTAATAATATATTTTTGTCACCACGTGGCACCAGATAATCAATAATGGCAATAATCCTGCATCAGAGTTACATAGATTGTTTCATCTTTTTTTTTTTAGAAACTCCACCAGAGTCTTTTTGACAAATGTACTTATTGTAAGACTTACGAAAAGCCAACACAGCCTTCACCAAATCAGCAGGCTGACCTGAATACAGTGTCTTCAGAGAAAAAACCCACAGAAATGTCCCGACAGTCACAAGAAAGAACAACGGAGGTTTTGTAGAGAGAATCCTCTCTGTTTTCCACTTTATTACCATCATACAAAGCCACAATCAGTGTGTTTGGAGAAGAAAGTTGAGTTGCAGAGTCATTTTTCAGGTTATATGCAAATTTTAAGATTACAGGTGATGACTTGTCTTGTTTCTTTTCCAAGGAATTGTCATCTATTCAGAGTCACTGCTGCTACTGCTGCTGCTGCTACTGCTGCTGCTGCTGCTGCAGGAGCTGCTGGAATACTGCACGGATATAGAAAACAAGCAAAATGATTCAATCAGGGATGACAGCTTATCATTCAGTTCTTCATAAAAGTCGTGCCAATCAGTTTTCACTTTTGGAAAAAAATACTTTTATTGACAAGTTTTCCTTACCCTCGAGTGACTTATATAGATTTCTGCCAGTTACACACTATATCACAAAAAAGATCTGGGATCATATAAGATAAGATGACCAACCAAAAATAATTACAAAAATGCTCCACACACAGGGGCGCCGAAAAGGGGGGCTAAAGGAGACGGATTCTAGGGGCCCATGATTGAGGGGGGCCCAGAAAGGCCCCTAATGATGATGAAATTATAATACAGAAAAAATAATGACACTAAGTTATTAACTAACATATAATCACAAATGTTTTATTTTCCATGTCCTGGTAACAATAACTTTATTTGTTTTGGAAACATCAACGCCTGCAGGGCCCCCCCTTCCCCCCCTCTATTTACGTAAAATGGTTCAGTCCACTGGATCAGCTGCAGGTAGCGCACCGGCGGTGTCACACAGCGCCACAGATTGTATGTAAAATAGCATCAAAAAAATTTGCAGCTGTGTTGGGGGGCCCTGTAAAGATTCTTTTCATGGGGCCCAAAATCCCTAGCGGCGCCCCTGTCCAGTCAGACAACACTCTGCATAACAAAGGACAACGGCAACCACAGCGGAATACAGTATTGACAAACACATTTTCTACGTGTCACAGGGCTTTAGAGGCAGCTATGAAAGGAATGTGACTAAAGTTAAAATAAGGCCATGAAGGAACCTGCTGACTTTCTCTTGAAACACAATTCTTCCAAAAAAGTGCTGCAGAAACTGTGGTATGGTCTATTTTGGGACTGCTCAAGACAATTTTGGAATAGAAATAATTTTCCTTTCAAGAAGAAATGGAGAAAGTTTTGGAAATTGATATTACCATGAACCCGCTATTTTCCTGATATGGCTACCGTATATATATTTGTTATAACGGAAGAAAACGTCCTGTTGTGAACAAACTGAACACCGAATCTTACCCCGTGACTGTCCTTTCCTTTCTTATGACACTTGAGATGCTTGTGGCCAGGCCTGTGTCGGCGCTTGCACTTGCCCCCAGGACCCTGTCGAGGGCCAGGCTTGTGGCCGTGGCCATGGCCATGCTTGTGGCCGTGGCCATGGCCATGCTTATGTTTATGTTTATGTCCATGACCTCCACCTCCATGACAGTGCCCTGGAATATCGTATAAATATATTTAAAAATGTTAAGTAAATGTGAATTTCAATTATGTAGTACACATTCAATACATTTGGAAGAAAGAGGAAAGGATGAACAAAAAGCAGCGGTTATTTACCTCGTCCAGACATTTCCCAAAGCTCTCCTGCAGGCAATTCACATAAGATAAAAATGTAAAAAAACAACTGAGATGACAATGAACTATTCAAAACATCCAAATGCAACTGTAAAGCCTTTGCTGCAATAAAAAAGGGGTTTTCAGATAAAGATGATCAGTAAAGTTTGAGAGGTGACCTTACTGTGCCGTGCTGGATGGATCCGTCGACACAGCTGCCGTTTTATGTGCTGCTCCTTTTATGTGCAGCCACACCTGAAGCTGAAGCTGTCCGTCAGACCAGGGCAGTAACAGCACCTTCATCAGAAAAGATGATAGTATCAGTGTACAGCATGTGAGTGGCAGTGTGTATCATACAGCTATGTACACAATAAGGATATTGCAAATGTGATGAAATAGCGAATACATTGTATTTAGTACTTTGCTGTTTTGAACATTCTGAGATGTTGACAGCTAGGAATGAGTCTAAGGCACACAAACACACAACATGCAACCCGATGCGTTTGTTTCAAATTCTTTCGTTCCACTAGGTGTTTGACAAGCCAGTTTGTTTGAAATATTTCATCAGGGGACAAAACTTTTTAGTTCAACGTCAGAATCCTGAGAATGAAGTCTTAGTTCGGACCTAAATCTCAGAAGTAGAAGTAGTCGAGAGTCAACTCGCCGCAGGCCTCAGACTCTCAGTGTCACTTCTACAGTTTCATGTCAAATCCTGAAAGGAATACTTCACCCACAAAATGACCATTTGTATATCAGTTACTTTTCCTGAGTTACTTTGAATCCTGGGAGAAAACTTTATGTCGCCACAGAATAAAAAAGACAGAGAAAAGTCGTATATATGAAGTAAATGCAACACATAAGATAATCCTTTATTAGTCCCACAGTGGGGACATTTATATCTTACTGTTTGAACACTTAGTAGCGATTCAAGTCAGTCAAGCATTAGTCAAGTGTCACATGTCAAGTGACTCGGACGTCATCCAGGAATCACATCTCAATCCTCAGGTTAAGACTTGATGGAGTCAAATCATGAATGTGTTTTTGAGTTTAATGTGTTTTTAAACATATCCACATGAATATTTCAATACATGTCAACGAATGTACTTTAAATTTTAAGATTAAAGTCTGTCCTCCTCCAACAATACTACCTTAAAAGAAGTAATAACACTCAGGTACTCAACGACAATCTGATCCAGCAGAGCAGTCATTCATGCGTCATTGTCGACCGGTTTTCTTATCAGCATCTAATCACACTCGAGCCTCTGAACAAACAATAGAAAGTTCTGGCTCAACCAGTTACATAGTCTTGTCTTGCGTTGTGTTTTGCAGGCCATGCACCTCAGGTATACAAATAAACACACCTCCATGGTATTTGAAGCCATATGTAATTATAGATTGAGAACATTCACACACACCTTCCATTCAATAAAATCTAAAAAGAAAACATTCCTCATGACCACGCCACGTTCAAAAATCTGGTGTGTCAGAGAGAGCAATATTGGTCAAAGGGCAAAGATCTGGAGCTTTGGTAACTAGTTTGTTCTGCACAAAATAAACCAGGGTATAATAAACAGCAGAGCCCAGACTCATATAGAAACTGTTGATATGCCAGATCACTAACTTTGACAACATATCGTATATTATTACCAGTGCAAAAGGTGACAAAACGTTCACAATCTGCACCTAAAGGTCAAAAAATGTAGACTGAAAGGTTGCAAGGTTTGAATCATTGCTGCTTCTTTCCCTCCAGCAACTGTAATGCTGTACACTAAACTAACAATGAAACAATTTCCAATGAAGTCGGAGGTGGTGCAGATGCACTGCTGGAGAAAAAAAATGTATGCACTCTGCCAATTTCCTCCTTTGTATAAAGGTTAAAACAACATGGGGCATCACTGATCATATACTGGGTGTCAAAAAGTAGTATTTCGATACCTAGGCTGCATTTGTTGGGTCTCATTTGGTCTTTTTAATACAATAAAAATCCTCACTGATAAGCCCCATGTGTTGTGAGGATTTCCTTTTTTTCTAAATAGAATAATTTCCATACAGTATGTGCTCAGTGTTTGATATTTGGCTGAGCACAAACCAACATGAAGCAACAACTTGTCCAAGCACATTCAATGAAGACACGTCCAGTCAAGATATACCCATAAAAAATGATTTATATTTATTCTAAATGGTAGAGAAGAGGCAGCTTTATAAGGCAACATGGACATAAATGTATTACTTCACTCAACAAACCAGAGCACTAGTAACTGGCTGTCTTGAATAGCAGCAGGTTCTCACAGCATGTTCGGAGGGAGTAGCTCTGCTGGACGAGTCGTGATGGAATGTCAACACAGAAAGTAATTCCAAGAATGAAATGCAACTTACTGTCTTACTTTAAGTGATTCAAATCTGAAAACACAGCTGAAGTGTTCAAACGTTCATAGAGGTCTACACCTAGACATTGTGCATCATATCTAGGCTGACTGCATTTCATACACACTTATTACTACATCAGTTCAGTTCGTGTGTCACCCACAAAAAGAGGACACACCTTCGTGGTTGTTGACTGTGACATTCGTTTTTTTTTTTATTCTTAAAGTCTGATGAACCTTTTTAAAAGTCTTCACAGCTTGACCTTGCCGGCCAACGGACTGCTGGGGTAAAGTGAAGCGAAGCGGCCGAGGGTCCAGACTGTGAAGACATTCCTGTAGGAGGTGTAGCTGATAGCACAGCTCTTGTTGAACACACCCGCGATATTCTCCTGAGCAGGGGAAGCACAGAACAGCACATATCAAGGCTCACATTATGTTTCATACTGGATGTTGAGTTGTAATATTGGCGCCGTAAGCTTTCCATATAATAAGATATAGTTCTCACCTGAGGCCAGTCTCCGTTGGGCAGTTGCTTGTCAATCAGCAGCTGCACTCCTCTCTCGATGGCCCGCCTGTCAGGATGCCTTTTCATGCACACAAGACTTGATGAGAATGTGGTTTGGATTTGGTTCAGTTCAATTATCATAAGAATAAAACATTATTAATCCCTCAGGATATTGTACAGCTGCAGTTTTTTTAGATTTAATTTACTATCAACTGAAAGTTCCTTTTGTTGTCGGGTGAATAAACGGCACAAAAGCAAATACAGGAATTATCTAAATACAGGACACGCAACTAAAATAAACACTGGAGCTCTGCTGTGACCGAGACCAACTCGCATATGCAAATTTGCCAAACCCGATCCCATCATATCCAGTTGCATTGTGATCCTTTGAGTTGAGGGCCGCCTTACCTGACAGCCATGAGGCCGAGCAGAGCCCAGCAGGTGTTGTGGATCTGAGCGCTGCTGCTCTGGATGTAGCGCCGCTGCTCGCACGACTCAAAGTCTTCCCCCCAGCCTCCGTCCGGCATCTGATGGTCCAGCAGGAACTGGCAGGCTTTGTGCACCTCGACACACACGTCCCTGGTTAACAGACAGCGTGCAGGGGGGTTACGTATGTAGGTTAGTAGTCCATGGATGTCCTGCGTGGCTTGGCAAGTTAAAGGGGGAACTACGTCTATTTACAAAATCAATACCTGTTATTCCCATGGTCAAAGTCAGTCCAGAAATTTAAATAAACGTTAACAACTCCCTCCCAAATCAAACTCAAATGTGTGATGCCATAGAAAATTAACAATGGGGAAAGCTGAGATCATGCAGGGGAATCTTCTGAGTATATTGGTACATTTCCTGTATAATAACTGACAAAAATAGGATAAAGCTTATGTGGGTATAATAAACAAACATCCTGTCTATTGACATCAACAGTTTGGGACTTGAGAGAGAGTAGCTCATGAAATACTGATTGAACATTCCTGGGCCGTGGAAATAACATTGGAATTCTTTGTCGCCCATTAAGGAGCACAGTGTTGCTGATGGTAAAAGAAAAGGTCTTCATGGTTCAGTGTAAAACTTGTCTTACTCATCGTCGTAGGCGTGACCCATACAAGCGAAGGCTTCAAGGCCAAACCATATTCCGTAAGTGAAGCACACTCCCCAGGACCTGAGCATAAACACAGAAGGATTATTTCCCAATAAACTCGACATGCCAATTGGGCAGGATGTCAGGAAGAGGAAAAAGCAAGTGTAGTCCCACCCTTCCCAGGATCCGTCGGGCCTCTGTATCTTCCTGCAGTACTCCAGTCCTTCTCTTAGAGTGGACCTGAGAACAACAACAACAACAAAAACTCAATCTCTTAGGTACCATCTCAGGTTGGAGTTAGCTTTATGCATGTTTCATCATCAGATTAGTCAGATGTTTCTGTGCCATTCATTATTTTAAGCTAATATATGTGTGGAGTATACCTTATCTCCTCAGCACGGTGTTCAGGGTAGGCCTTCTGGAAATGCCTCAGAGCCTGCATTGCTGCGGAGGTACACTCCACATAGGTGTAATCTATCATGATGTCACCTGTGTGTGTGCAACAAAGCGCTGTGTTAGTAACAAACTTGATCACATTAAGCAACACATTGCATCGTCTTTAACAGGGAAACTCTCTCTTTGCCCTTCAGTATTAAAAGACAATAATATTGCAACATATCGAGAGTGTAATGGAAAAAGGTTTCCAGTCTTCCTCTGTTGAAATGTCAGCTTCCCTTTTTCACATGTGCATATTTGCAGGTTGTGTAACACTGGTAGTCCTGTCAGCGGGGGCACTGAGCAGCAAGCTGTATCATGCACCAGCTTTCATCATGCTGTTAGAATGATGTGAACCTTACTGGGATATAAAAGAAATCAACTCTGTGACCTTTGTGTCATGCCTCTTTGTTAATTGTCAGCCATAGACTTAGAATGATATCTAATAAGGATAACAATAATAGATCACCACAATGTTGTATAACATAAAGTAGAATGAAAGACTGAAGCTACCTGCCAGTGAACTGAATTAAATTGCTTCTGACAGTATTGTGTTTGGCATCACCTACCAAACACCTCGGAGGGGTTGAGCAGCTCCAGGAGTCTCCCTCCTCTCTTAGTTTCATATGTGGCAAATCCACCGTCAGAGTTTCTCATGCTCAGCAACTACGAGGACAAGATGGACACATGAAGGAGCTGGTGTACAGAAGGCAGAATATGTGTGTGGTCTCGGTTTGGATTGCAGTCCGACATCAGTTTGTGTATGGATTAAACAAATGGGAAATAATGCAACCGTTTCCAGTCTTAGTGCTAAGCTAAGCTAACTTTACTTCTGGCTGTAGTTTCACATTTATGGGCAGATATAAATCATCATGCAAAACTCTCGAGAAAGTGCAACAACTATTCCTGTAAACCAGTGATATCAAAATATAACTTCTGGTAATTACACTACCAAAAGTACTTTATTTATTCACTGCAGACTCACCACATTGACAGCATCATACAGGCGCTCTGAGGGGACGTGCTGGCCGATGGAGGGACAAAGCTCCTGCAGCAGCATCACTGACTTCAGGCCCTCCGCTGTGCAGTCAGCCACGATCCAACCACAGTCACGGGTACTGAAGGGGAAGCCTCCCTGAACAGAAAGAAAGCAGGGATGACACACGGATACACTCGCATGCCGACAACCAAAGAAATTAACTTTTTTCAGAGGCCATTTTTGCCTTCCTTGACAAAAGCATTTGAGTCTTTTATTAAAATTCACAATAATTTAATTAAAGTGATGAAAAGTGGTTCTTGTTTCATATTACTTTTACCTTGTTCATCTGTCTGTAGTACTTCTTGTACTCAGGAGGATTCTCAGGAATCTGTTTGAGTTGAAAAACGAGTCTGGCATCAGAAAGCAGTACGTATTACACTTCTTTGATCTTAGCTGAATGTCTCCGGTTGTGAAAAACAGAATCTTAAAGGTGCTATCGAGAACATTGATAACATCCAGCCACTAGATGTCGCACTCGCGCACCCCCTTCCATTGCATTCACATCACAACACAGCTGTTGCTCGAAGCGCAGGCACCCTCAATGGGTTGCCAGTTCTTTGCATAACCTACATTTTCTTGGTTGAGTGGAGTGACAGACAGACTCAGTCATGTCAAGTGATGAATCTTTCGTGGTATGAATTCATTTTGCAACATTAACCGAAAATTACTTACCGTCAAACTCAGACATTTATCAATCTAGAGTTGCTGAGTGTTAGAGATTTCAGCCTTCAGTTGAATATAATTAAACTATATGGCACTCTGCTTGTGATGCTCAAAGCTTCCAAAAATACTTGTATGTGTTTTACTCCTGCTCGGTAATGAATATAGTGTAACTGAAATGTTGGTGGTACCTGTGTGATGGTGAGAAACTGATGGGCATCTCGGAGGCACTCGGCTAGTCTGGAGTTATCTTGGGCTCCTGCCTGAAAGACCCCAACATAACATTGAATTATAATAAGTTACTGCTATAAAGTACATGTAGACAATACAATCACGATTCTATGCCAACAACAGTGCTGAAAACAGCTTAAGGTGACCAATGATTTTATGAGTACATAGTGACAATAGAAACATTTCTATTATAGTAATATTAGATTTGAGTGGGACAACTTTTCAAGTTTTCAGTGTCTCTTGAAAATGTTCTCTCTCTTAAAGTTGAATTGATATCTGGAGTCCCACAGGGGTCAATACAGGGCCCACTGCTGTTCAGGCAACGGCTACTTGATACCGGAGCCACTTCACCCACATAACAATACTTTAATCATCTTAAAACATATCCAGAGTAAGAATATTTGAGTCTCAGGCTGATTAAAAACCTAATATCCCTTGTTGGTTGCCCTCAACCAGGTAATACATGCCTGCATGCTCACTTGCATTGACAACAATGAAAACAGGAGTGGTCATGTTTGTGTTACCTCAAGGAAAGCCTGTACAGCAAAACAAGTATCCCAGAGCTGAGATCCATTGGTCCCCTGTGGACAACAAAAACAAGACAAAGTGCTCAAAGTATGGAACCAGCAAGTCAACTGAAAGAATATAATTGAAAGGTGAAATGTAGATTTTATTTAAAGTCTATATTTGCATCATAAACGGCAACTTTCTTTGCAAAAAAGCCATATTTCTACTCAGAGCTCCTGAGTCTTAAGGTTAACACACTTGTGATTTAACATTGTACACCTTAAAACTGACGACTAAATCTGTACAACTGTGTACTGTCACACACTCAACATACAAAAGGAGCAGGGAACAAATTCTCACCTGCATTTTCATTCCATCTAATCCCAACCTGGAACACAGAAGGTTTATTGTTAGTTTATCTGGTGTTACGGTTCTTAGTGATGGAACAGACGTTATAAATTGTTATAGACCGGCTGACTGACCAGAGGTAGTCTGGGATCCTGGACACATGCTCCTGAAAGACCGGAGAGGAGGGCCCATCCACATACCAGCGAACCAGCATGTTGATAGTCTTGGAGATCTAAAGACAAATGCCGATACTTCACCACTCTATTTCTTTAACAGTGTCAGTTTAAACATGAAAATATGAAAATGTTAGAGATAAGCTGTAGTATTTTTTATACTCTGTGTCGAGCATATATATATCTAATACACTTATATCTGTGTGTACACTACCGGGCCGATGCTGATACATTTAGTGAAGCGGTCGTCAGCCTGGATGTGTTCAAACAGTTCTTGGACGGCCTTTCCCCTCAGTATGGTGCTGTGGTGGGCTTCGTACACATTCATCACCACTGCAGGGCAACGGAGTCACAAGGTTACGGGGGTGATTTGTAGAGCAACTTTTTAGGGGAACTCCAACGACATTTCTTTTCACCATTGTAAAAATAATCCTGTTGCTAGGGAAGCGGCTCATGTTTTTCTTCTGTGTATTGTGTCTCACTTGACTGCATTGCTAATCTGTAATCTGTGAAAAAACATGTGTGTCATCGACATTAAGGTCAAAAGTGTTGAATCACAGCTACAAACTGTCGTTGTGATTTCATAACACATTTATTTATCCAGAGTTTCCTGGAGGGGATTCATCATCGTGGTGCTTAGTGTGTTGTATATAACTTACTGTAGGCGACGGTGAGCAGTGTGCTGTGAGGCGTGTACATGTCACATGCGGCAACATTGTTCCTCTGAGCCGGCCAGTTAATGGTGGCATAGTCTTGGACATACAGCTCCTAGAAAACCAAGAGTGAGACAACATTTGGTTATGCATAATGTAGAAACATAGCAGGGTTATGTTTATCTTATCTCTAAAGAAGAAATGCTTCATATCTCATTTCAGTCTGTCAAGATAAAAGAAAAATCATATTGGGCTGATCCCTCTGCATAGTTTAAAGGTGGATCACAGAAAAGTAGGATTCCAGCCCTTGATACTCCTACATAAAATCATGTAGAAACATTTACTTGAGTAATATATTATCGAATAACTTCAACAGGAAATTAAACATTTTAGTCATTTATAGAACAACTATTTACTGGTGCCAGCTTCTCAAGAATGGCAGTTTTCTCTGTTTTATATCACTGTAAATCAAGTATCTTTGGTTATTGGGCTTCTTTTTGGAAAGGAGAAAGATAATCTCACCTCACAATATTAGAACATATTATCTTCATTCAGTTTATGGTGGTAAGCACACAACAAACCAACCAAACCCTCTCCCCTCACACCCCCTTAAGGGATAAGATGGTTTCGGCACCTGTCTGAGGCTGAGGACCAGGGAGTCTTCCTCTGCAGCCAGTCTCACAGCATAACAGTAGCTCATGGGGAGGTAGACCTGGCGGCAGTGACACCACAGGGTAGAGGGGTGGGCTGGCATCCAGGTGGGAAACAACCTGGAAGAAATAAAAACATCGGAAGAATAATTGTATTTACTGTAAACCCCCGCTGGCATCCTGATGCATTTTCAGTGCACTTGATGGGTAGAAGGAGAGATAATGAGAACTTACCACATCTCTGGTAGCAGTGTGTTCATTCCCTCCCAACTGTAGACATTTAAAATGGCCAACCAGAATTTACCCCATGAGGGAATCCCCACAGCACCACCTGTGAAAAATAAAAACACAGACAGCTTCAGTATGCAAAATAATAATACAACAGTAACGGACGTTTAATTTTCTAGGGACTATTTCAACTTAATCTTTCCCACCTTTGCTATGCAGGTTGTTCCTGGCTCGAACCATATCTGGATCATCAGGATCTACTCCCAGGATCCTTAACGAGATGTAACTCAGAGCTGTGCCAAAGACGGTAGATTTATCTTCAATATGTCTGAAGAAAAACAAAACAAATCCACGATGCTGCCATTAGCAATATTTCAGGCATTTTCAGACATTTCTCCTTAAAATATATTGCAGTGGTGGCGACAAATAGACACAACTACACGAGTTCTCCTGTATGTAAATGCTTGTATCGTAATATTAAGTTTCACTACAAATACTAACCCTATCATTTCTGATCAATATGACAAAAATACACACATTAGTATATGGTTGATATGATCTTTGTGGTCATGTAAGATTAAAAACAGTGTGCTACTGACTTACAGACCCCAGCCTCCATCTGACAGCTGCACGGAGCGCAGGTACCTCACCATCTCTTTCTTCCACGCTTCAGGTAGAGGGATCTTAGCCACGTGGCATGTGATCAGGAGACCTAAAACATGTGATGGACGCCCACGCAGTCACACAAGAATATGTACAAAACGCTGGTGTCATCCTCTTTTCACCAACATCTGTCAAATCATGAATGCTTTTAGTGCTATTCAGAACATAGAGAAGTGGTGCACTTACGCCTCTTGTGGCCAAAATGAGAATTACAACAACAAACACACCAACAAATAAAATACACTAGCCAAAATTATGTTTTTTCACCAGTTTCACAGATAAAAAAAGAGAGGAAGCATTCAGGTAATTTCTTTGGCACCTGGCAGATTACAGGTGCATTTGGCTTACCTGGGAGCAGGAAGAGAGGTCCGCCATAGTCCCCCGCCCAGTGACCGTCCTCGGCCTGGAGGTGGCTGTAGAAGTGCATACCTTTCAGAGCTGCATCTACAGCTGTGTGTGCAGATTCGGAGCCTGACACAAACATACTCTGTGGAGAGAATTAGTGATTAGAAATGAACACCATACAAATGTCATGCATTCTAGGGGTCTACAGCCACTTTGATTACAGCTAAAAGATTTTAATCTGTCAGTTTCCATACATAGGAATCAGTAAGTCTAAGTAGTCCATTAGTTCCTTGCATGTTAATGTATCTCCAGGACCACAAATAAATCATCATTCATTATTCCCACAGTAAACCATCATTTAGTGTGTCTGTTTTATACTGTTGTTCAAACGGTCCAGAGAGAATTACACAGAGTGCAATGTATAAATTAGCGAATGAGTAACAAACACACATTAAGAATTGTTTTTGCTAGGACAATGAAACAAACATGTGAAAGCTTACCGTGTCCAACCCCAGAGAATGGGCTTCCAGCATCGTCTGCTCTCGGTCTGGGGTGTCCTGGTCTTCCACATAGCGCCAGGTCTGCCTGCCCTCTGCATTAGTCAGCCGCCAGCGGCTCAGGTCTGTGGCTGGCTCCGTCCTGTATGGCCCCCCTCGCCTCCGCAGGAGCCTACAAGCAAATATCTGAATGTGAGACATCATGACTCGTAAAATATTGGATTCTTGGACTTCTAGAAAATATGCAGGCTACTACGAAGTCTTGGCTATTCATTCAAGGAGAACATGACATACAATATATTGCAACCTAATAAAACATTGCTTTTGTGAAGCTAACAATGGGTCTATATTGTTAGCAGTGGCTGAGGTGTTGATTCATCTTCGTGTTTTTGATGTCTTGTATTGCATTATACTTCATTATTGGAAGTGAGACAACCTCAGTACATTTCTATATATATTTGGATGTCTATTGCTCAAACAATTTGTGTTCTTCTCCCAGGATAATTGCTTTTAAGTGAGCCATTTAATTCTAGGACAATATAAAACCTGAGCTTTTTTTATTGTAGAATTGAGTCTAGCAGTAACAGCAGCTGTGACATAATTTTTAATAACAATATTTTCCCGAAGAAAGTGACTCAAGGCACTCAAGTGAACGTGCTATTTTCCACTAATGCGTTGTATACATTCAATTAATTATAAGCATATTTATACGGCTGGTTGTCTAATCTGAATGTGATTTCCTCTTAAAGACAAAACAGCCAATTTATTACAGGTTATCCAAGAAATTCACCTGAAACGTCGACTCGCCTCACACAATGACGGTCTCATTTTAATGCACATTTCACTAAAGTTAAATGGGTCCATTTTGTTGCCTAAATCACTGTAGAACAAGTTCGTAAGTTCAGTGAAATAGCTTACATGCTAAACGTCGCGTTCACATTATTATTTCTAAGGAAAAACGCTGAAAGCAAGTAGTTTTGGCGACATTATCCGTCAAATGAAACAAAAATACTTACGTCCCGTCAGTCATATTTGTGTTTGACAGATACACAGTTGAATCCTGCGGTGAACGAATTTCTTTTTCATGTGTCCTGAAAGTTATGCCTCCTTTTCTCCTTCCGTGGGAATTGTAGTGCTTTAAAGACGGTACTTGTTACGGTTCAGGCTAATTCTCACTTCATTTCCCAGAGGGACCTTGCGGTGCCGTCCGAGGAGTTCTCTACATGGAAAGACATGAGCAGAGACTCGGCTGGCCAATCACACAGCGGCTGGGCGGAGAAATGGGCGGGCCCCCAGCGAGCTCCTCCAATCAGAGCGTTCCTACGATAAAACGCTACACATGTGCTCACAATTCGAGGAAGATAAGCCAATGCATGGCAAACAACTGGTCAAAATGGGAATTTTACTTGAAAAAACTATACTTTTATTAACTCAACAATAAAAAAACGGGTTCAAACAACACAGAAGTTTTACAAATACACTCCGAGTACATAAAGGTGTGTTAAAGACAGACAAGAAGTGAAGCCTTTACATAGATTTTTAACACTTTTCAGAAAAAAAGCATCATCATCATCATCATCAGGTTTGTGCAAAAACCAGCTGAATGACACTGTATATGCAGCATATTGAACTCAGTTGGTCATAGACTGCCATGTAGATGTTCTCTTGGTACTCTCCTTTTCATGTTTGCATTGCAAAGTGGCAGAGTCATTTGTTTTGATTTTGCTTCAACAGTTCATCAATCATCCACGATGCTAAGCAGACCACTAAGCTTAAGTCGGCAGGCCATTTCTTCCTCGCGGCTCGCCAAAATCTGCTGCTCGAGTTCCTTCAGTCGCCATGCCATGGATACAGGCGTAGTTTTAGGCCGGTCTGCTCTGTCCATCAGATCATCAGGCTCTGGCTCCTGGAAAGCCAAAACAATGAAAACGCATGATTATCAAAATCTGTGATAGAAAACATGATGCATCTCTTATCATTTGCTGCCACCATTATCTAAGACACACAATATTTGTATCAGCAAAAATGTCCGTTTGACATAAATTGCCCCTGGATGACAGAGTGAGGTGAGAGGACATGTCGTACCTGTGTGTGAGTGGCTGTGGGTGCGTGGATTATGGTTGTGGGCGTGGCCAACAGAGTGGAGGATGGAATGAAGAGCGGTGTGGACAAGTGTTCCAAGGGATCCCCATCCATCCAGCGCTGAAGCTGCTCCATGCTCCTGTAAACATACATATACTCTAGATTAATTCTGGCAAGTAATAATAACTTTAATAGAGACTCAAGAACGCTCTACGTGATGCAATGAAAACGTTTAGCAGCTGTACCTTTTGCTTTCAGCCTTCTCCTCCTCTAAGCTCCGGAGGACTCTGTGGGCCAGCAGCTCTTGTGCTGTGGGAGTGCGTGTGATGTCCATCGGGGCTGTCGGGGCCTCGAGGGGCTCCACCAGACTGTCGAACAATCTCTGTCTGAGCGACTGACTGCTGGGCGTGGCACAGGCGGCTCCAACCGCCCTGAGGACGGAGAAGAGAGTCGGCGAGGGAAAAAAGGAGCGAGCAAAGGAGGTTTACTGTGATTGTGTAGCAGAAAAAATGTGACATCGTTAATGAACGTTCTCACAGAAGTATTTTATTTTAACTGCAAACGGGGTGTATGATTTGTTTGCTCATATGGTGGATTTACTTGACAACTAAGTAATTAAGAGGATTTTAATACACTAAACTGCATTGAAGTGACAAATTGAAGATTAATGTCTTTTTCGTTCAGCTTTTTTGGACTTTCTTACCCTTCTCTCTCTTGCTGCTTCTCTCTGTGGGTTTGTCTGACGGCCTGGGTCCATTCCTGAGGTGGCTGGAAACCATTCAATGACTCCATGGGGAGGTAAACCAGGATCTCCCCATCATCTGTCACAGCATCTTAAACAACAAACAGTCATACATCTTCAGTTACACGTGTTTTTTGTTCTAAATCACAGTAAAATAAATTTCCCCGCAAAATGCCCTCACCTTCACAGACAGGCGGCCCAGGGATCTGCCAGTCTTTCAGCTTGTGGTCTATGCAAATCACCAGGATGTCGTCCCAGGGAATCTGACTGAAGGCTGGACATGCAGTCTCATCAGCCCAGTGGCTCATGGATACCCTGGATCCGGGGGTTGGCGTGCGGTGACCCCTGGGCCTGACCCTTTCCAGAAGGTTTTCCAGCCGTGACATTAGGAGAGGCTGACTGCGATGCGAGACTGGGATCTGAGCAACGTAGTGAAAAACGGAGGAGCAGAGTGCCGACCACGAGTCTAGAGAGAGGGAGGGAGGGAGAAGAAAGTATAATACATGTATTATTGGTCTCTTGCACAGTGACAGAAGTCATATACCTTCCTGCACATGAACTTGACCTCTCAGTCACTGACCTGTAGCAGGTAGCTGCTCCCACTGTGGAAGCTGCAGGCTGAGGATGGCTTTGCGTAACCAGGCCAGGTGCTGGGCAGAGTTCCAGCCCAGGTGAGGCACAAAGTCTCGGCTATCAGGCGTGCAGAACTCGCCCGGCGGCCACGAAAGACTGCCGAGATCCTGGGACGCCACTTTGTCGGCGGCGTGAGCCAGGACGGCGTTGTACAGCTGGATGACAGGCAGAGGGTCCTGGGAAGGAAGACACGCACTCGCCCTCTCCTGGCGATGTGCATAAACTCTGGGACTGAACTCACGACTCAAACTGGCCTCCACAAACTGCACCAGGGTCTGACAGGAGAGTGGGAAGGGTGGTGGAGCACGGGCCAGCAGCCAACGTGTAGCCTGGCTCAGCTAGGAACACACAGGTGGAGAGGAATGGGAGATACTTAGAAGAAATGCTTCACAACTATCAAACAAACGTTTGAGCTCATGCAGTGGGGTCTACTGCAGGAAAAGGTGTTTTTCTGTTTTGTGTATTACCTGTTTGGATCCCTGTAAGTCACTTGTGGTCTCTGGTATGAAGAAGAACGTGTACTCCGATATCAGGCCTTCCTGGACCAGTGTCTGCAGGTTCAGAGCTGAGGGACATGAGAGGAATAATTCAGCATTTACACATTTTAATCATTAATTCAGCTACTGCCTGACATCCAATGCAACTTCCTAAATTATTGCATCAAATGCAATCACCTGTATTTCATCAATGACTATTCCCAGGTTGTGTTCATGCTCGTGACTCACTTTTATATACTTTTATTGCAATAAAAACCATTAATCAGTACATTACTGAATGTCCAATATATACAAAATGCATTTATTTGTCATATTTAATTACCTTCTTCAATGTTTTGTGCGTCACCAGTGCTGCACTCAGACCCTGGCACCAGAATGGCCAGAGGCAGCGGGCAGTGCCAGGTGCTGGCTTGTTGGAGCTGTTTGAGCTGAAGCAGGGCCGACAGCAGAGGGACATCCTGCTCCTCGTTCCCGGACTCCATGATGGGCATGGCGGGGAGCAACACCATCAGACCGCCTGTCCCCTGGAGCTCACAGCACTCCTCCGTTTTGACCATGCCTTCTTCGGTCAGAGGGCCTCGGGATGCCTGGGAAACAGAAGTGTGCGAACTTGAGTCAGTAAAAAGAGTCGAATCACCCATTTCTAGCAGGTACAGAGAGAACAGGCAGGCCATAGCAGGATGAAGTGTGGGCCTCTTAACCCCGCTGCAGTCTACCTTGATGGTGATGTGGACTTTATGAGTGCGTTGTCCAATATCCTGGAGTGCGTTGGTGACACAGAGGGTCTGCATGGTGCCAACTGGCTGCTCCTCTGTCACCTCCGACCCCGTGCCACCACCAAGCTTCACCTCCAGCCAATCGGACAGGATCCTGAATACGACAGACGGGAGAGGAAACGATGAAAGGTACCTAAAAACGGTAAAACATCCGCCGACTAGTCATACCGAAGTGCTGCTGCTTACCTGTCTGCCAGGCTGGCTACACTCTCGTGGTCACTCGGTAGGAGGAGAACAGCCTTCCAGAATATTCGGTCAGCTGGGTTGGGGATGTTTTCTGTCACCAGTGCCGACAGGTCGAGTGGCTCCCACACTCTCTCACTGAGAGGAACACCACATAGAGGTCAAATGCTGTTTTGTGACGTGAACCATTGAGTAAAAATACGCATGACTTACTCGAGCAGCTGCTGATAGTAGTAATGGACCCTCATCTGGTGGATTGCTTCTTGTCTCATTTTCAACAACCTTAACAAAACACAAAACATGTTTCTTACGTACTTAAACAATAAAGATGGGAGACTGAGAACAAGTGATTCAGCCACGCTGCAAAAATCCATCCAAACCACCATACATCATGGACAATTATATAATAATACAGTGACAAATGTCTTATTCGTCAGTTTTTCATTCAAATCAATCCTCATTAAAAACAAATAAACAACAGAGGTGAACATACCTGGTGCTGGAGATGGCCAGGGTGCCGGCGTTTCCCAGGTTCACCAGACCACGGGCCAGATCGGCCATGGAGGGCTGTGCGGGGGCACTGGGAGCCAGAGCTTTGAGTTTGAATCGAGGGTCCACACAGCAAGGAGCGGCAGGGAAACCTCTCATCTGTCTCTTCAGCTGCCCACGTACTGCCACCACATCACGCCACCTGATGGTACGGATGGGTGATGAAAAGAAGACACAGTCAATCGTGAACGGCATTTAAAGAGGTAGTTCCGATTATTTGAAGTATCCTTTAATAGACCCTTTTACACTTCATTCAGTGAGCATTAGAATGGGTTGGCCTGATATCGGCTGGGCAAATCAATTCTTGGGTTTCATTCCAGTGTTTTGCATAATGGACTGAAACTTTCTCAGTGTCTTACCTTTTGATGTACTTGTGGATGCGTTGCAGCTCAACTTCAAGGAGGTCTTCAACCAACAGAGCAATGTCTGCATTCAAAGTCTCGTCAACTAGATCCGTGCAGACCTGTTCTGTGCATTTGGCTACACGGTTGGCTTTCTCATTTACTGCCAGTCTGGAAAGAGGGAGGGGAGGGGTGGTCATTAAACTTCATGATAGTCCTCTTTAATTCTGGTTAATGATGTAACTTTGCATGAGGATTTGGTTGAGTTTTAAAGCCTTACTGGATCTCAGAGGTAGCCGTCTCCTTGATGGTCTCATCTAAAACTTCATAGACGAGTTCTTTGCAGAGAGAGAAGCCGAAGTGGACCAGGAAGGCCTCATGCTCCTGCCTCCTCCTGGACCCGACAGACATGGAAAACATGGGGGTTAGCTATGCTGCTTTGCTACTGGCTGGGAATTGTCTGATGAAATTGCAAAAAGTGTACTAAATATTCAATGTGCTATAAATCCACGGGTCGAACAGTAGAACAACCTGGCTTCTTCAAGCTTGCGTTTCTCGTCGGCAACACGCTCCAGTTCCAGACTGATCTCCGTGGACGACATCTCCTGCAGCATCTGTCCCATCACCTCACTCACCAGTGACTCCACCTGCACAACGCTCTCCCTGCAGGACCAAAAGGCAACAGGACAGCAAGTTAGTCATCTTAATGAGGAACAAAAACATCTAGGGAGGGGTCAGATCTCCAGTGCATCTGCACAACGTAGTCAAATAATGAAGGATAACGGTAAAGAAGTGAAGTAAAGGCAACACATGGTTAAAAAAAGCTGGTACAGAAAGACTGGATGGAGAAATAACTTGAACTTACGCAAGAGCTGTTGTGGCATATCTGGCACCAGCATCTGCTACCTCCTTCACTTCTGATCCAACCACCTCCTCAATCACACAGTCTACTTCAGCCAGAATGTCCTGCAGGAGGGAACAAAAGCAGTAAAGTTACCGTCATGCACAACTAAAAACAAAAAAGGAAGGCCAGTTCAGTGTTGCTTTAATACAGACTTAGCACCTTTACCTGTTTTGGTTTATTTTTGGATAATATAAAAGGCTGAAACTAATTACAACTAAAGTTTATTTTAATTAGCAATTAAAAATGCCCATCCCAACTTCTTCTTGAATCCAGGGTGCCATCTTCTGATTATTTGTTTGGTCTATTTTGACACCAAAACACTAATTTTACGAATAAAAAAACAAAAGGAGAGCAGCAAATACTCAAATGTGAAAAACTGAAACCACAGAATGGTTGGCATTTTTGCAAGAAAATATGAAAAAAAAAAGTTCTATGGGTAGTGTAACTGTGTACACATGGAGGGGAATGAATCACAACTACAGTACAGGCCATTCAGTGAGGATTAGTTAGTCCTCCAA
Organism: Eutrigla gurnardus; assembly: GCF_963514095.1. Classification (NCBI taxonomy): domain Eukaryota; kingdom Metazoa; phylum Chordata; class Actinopteri; order Perciformes; family Triglidae; genus Eutrigla; species Eutrigla gurnardus. The sequence goes on from NC_139926.1 coordinate 21,926,851, forward strand.
GGGGAACATCTACTGTGGTCTAAGATAAGACATTCTGCCCACCTCATTGCTGTAGACCGGCTGAGGTTGGGGTGGAGGTGATGGCGGTTTGACAGGCTGAGGTTGAGCTATCGGCTGGAACAGCTGCTGGGCGTCTGCTGGGTGGACCGAGCTGGGATACGCTTCACTGGGCTCCCCGGTCTCATCCGTAACAGCGGGAGGCAACCCAAACGGAGTGGTCGTGTCTGGAACGACCTGCGTCTGCAACTCGATGCCGGGTGGTGCCTCAACCTCCGCCTTGACAGCAATGGCTGAGGAAATTAAGAAACATTTCAGTTTCTATTACAAGATCAGATTACATAGTTATTTCCTGTGTTGTGGAGTAACTTACATGCACCAGAGTTACAGAATTTAATTACAAAATAAATGTATCAGTTACAGAAACAGTTATATATTGTAATCAAATATATAGATTTTTTAAATTGTATTTCTCCCCCACCAACCCTGCATACAAACAATGCTGTTCAGTTCTACAAAGAGAGGAATAAGAACAGGGTTACGATCAGAGAAAAGGAGCACATACCTTTGAATTGGCTCGGAGTGGGCTCAACCAGAGGGCCTTCTCCGCGGTACCTGTTCTGGGAGTCGAAGCTGCAGACGGGGGTGTGCTGGGGAGGGAGGGGGAGGGGGCCTCCGTTCACCACCTCCCCAATCAACACCCGTTTCTTTGCCAGGATGACCTCCGACTTCTTCTGGGACAGAGGCAGCTCTGGCTCCTGATGGGCTATCCGACTCAGCTCTACGATACTGGGAACAAAATTAAATATATTGATATCAATTTACATTCGACATAAGCTTTGATATAAAGTGGACCTGGTTTATAATATGATTTTATGTCTATTTGTCTATTTGTTTGCTAGCAGGTTATCTTAACCTTTATGGATCGCTAGGGCACTTTTGTTTTTTTTTACTTTTTATCTTGAATTGTTTTGGCTATGTTTTTTTTTTTTTTTTAAATGATGTGAGCTCCATTATTTTTTCAAACTTTGGAAGTCACCCACAGCTCCTCCTATAATAACTCCAAAATCAAGTGTGTAGTAAAAATACAGACATTCATACCCTAAAGGACAAAGAGACAATATTTGTGATGCCACAACCATTACAGAATAAAATCATGTATTCATGGAAGCCCAGTCTTCAAAATTGTAGTTGTTACTATTTTTCACCAGATAGAGCCATGTTCTCATCTTTGCTGTGCATGCATGCTATTTTCCTGGTTAAAATGCATCCAAATCAATGCTATTGCTTATCATTGACGCACCATATACTATAAAAATCCCCCAAGCATTTAGTACAGAGAAATAAAAAAAACTTGCTGAAACTCACCCGTCGTTGACATTGAGGCCGTACTGCTGGATGAAATCAATGGCCTCTTCAGCGTTGGGGAACATTAACATCCGAACTATGTCCTCAACTGGATACGCAGTTGATCTTGGACCCACGGTGTTGGCTATGTTCAAGATCTTCAAGGCCTTAGCTCGGACCTGTACGCACACAAATAACATCAATATTGAACAACAGAAACCTGGCCTTAAAAAAAAAAAAAAAAAACTTTATTGTCACACATGTACTGTCTCACCTTGATGAAAAGAACAAGTGCTCATTTATCTTGTAATGCTCACAAAGTCAAAGAAAACATCCAAATGAATGAAAACGACTTTGACAAGTTCAAGGGTTTTCAGTCTCGTTCGTTAATGAAGGGAGCGGTTTCCTACCTGATTGAAGTATCTGTGTAGGAGGCAGCTGGCGAGGTAGGAGGCTCCTTTCACCAGCTTGAAGAAGCGCACAAAGTTGTTGCTGTTGACTGCAGCGAACGCATTCACGGCAAACTTCACCTCGGGGGAATTGCGCACCTCGTCGCGGAACTGCTGCACTTCACTGTATGGACAGGTGTGAGGAACTACTTCTTTATCGTGTAACATGTGAAGTCACAGCAGAAGATGTATACAATTATTTGTGCAAACATCTTGAAAAGTGCTTCACCCACAATTTAATGACTTATTTGTTTTTAAACTGACTGACCGTAGGATGTCCCCGTCATCCAGCTTCACCAGCACGCTGTACTGGCGAAACTCTGCCTCCAGGGGGCAGTAGATTTGCCGCGTCGCCAGGTCCTGGTACATCTCTTTGAGACTCTGGAGGCACTTTGTCATGTTCTCGTTGTTGATCTTGGCGTCAAAGGCAGACATGTGCTCCTCACAGAGGTGGTGAGCGCAGTGCACATGGAAGCGTGTGCACTTCTCGATCAGCGACACCGTGTGAGGGCAGCACAGGTGCTGCTGGATGATGTCCTGTGGGTTAGACAGAAAACAGAAAACATAAGTCTCTGCAAAATCACTACTGGATGCAGATAAGTGGGTGGAAACAATGGGTTTGCTGTTAGACACTGATGGGTGGTATTCATACTCATAACAGAGTTGATAGCAAAATTGGCATCGACACATCCGCACCACTCAGACAAGGTTCCCGAAAACAGAGGCGTGACTGGAGCCATTCAAACAATTTGAACTTGACAACTTGAGAGCTTTTTCCGTTATATTGCTGCTGCAGATTATGCTCACTCTTTTGTTTTTTATGATATTGTGCATTTGGGGAAGAAATGCAAAAAAAAAAATATTGTTTTTTTTTAAATTGTGAACTGATTGAGAAAATTCCAGCTTTATTCAACTGGGTTTTCTTTTCTTTTTTACCTTTTGACAAAGTACTTGAGGACAGTCACAACATATATGTGTGATTACAGCTGACATTTGAAGAGGGCAGCTCATCTGGAGCAGGGACGTTACCTTGCGGATGGCGCGGGTCCTGTTCCAGACCAGGTCATACCAGTCCCGGTAGTTGTCATGGCCCTGGTCCATGATCTGAGTCACCAGATAGTCCATGGTCATGCTGAGCACAGGCAGAGGGCGCAACTCGTGAGGCAGGGGCTCCTCCTGGTCAGCAGATGAGCGACTGTATTCCTTGATGGCTGCCGAGTGATCCACCTAGTCAGAGACAGGAGGTTACAGGTTCATTTTTTCCCCTTCATCCTCTCTTCAACGCACCCGCAAGCTCCCACTTGCAGAAACATTATTTGTCATTATTCTTTCGGCTACAACAGATATTTATACATTCAGTACACATACTGTAGAAAGCACCTAGACAGGCACAACTACACTGTGATCTTATTCCACCCATGTATTAACATGCAGTTGGATGCAAATAACCAATAAATGGAACTAGATCATTCAAACAAGATTAATTATGTTGGTCCATCTGTGAGACCTGTGTTGAAAAGGCCTTACAGATTAAAAAAAAGCAGTCTAAAAGAAACCTAAGAATACTAGAGACATGATGTAACATCTGTACTTGTACTGTGAATGTGGAATAATTATTAGGGGGCGTTACCATCTCAGTAGCCAGGATGACCTCGAATACGCTCAGCTGTTTCCGTGTTTCCCTCATGTACCTCTCCTTCTCTGGACACATGTCAGGACACGTCCCCACAAACACCTTAGACAGGACCAGGTCCGTCCTCTTGGGCCGACCTGGGTGGACATATTACACACAGTTAGGATGTCTTTCAGGTTTCTAGGCATTTTAAAGGGATAGTTTGGATGTTTTTGAAGTGGGGTTGTATGAGGTACTTATAGATAGGAAGTGTATTAACTACAGTAAGAAGTGTTCCCTTGCAGAACACAGATTTGCTGGTCTATTGTTGCCTTAATGGGTGAGTTTGTTTGTGTAAATAACACTAACTGTCCAGTCTGGTGGCTTCAAAGGGAGCACAGAAAATGGCTTCTCAGAAATCTAGGTTGTAGATTTCTGAGAAGCCAATATAAACCAAAATAGATTTTCTTTAGGTGGGCCTTTATTTGTGTTGCTGTTGCCCCCGTCTTCAGCAGTACATTGCTTTGCTGGAGAAGCATTTCATACAAAAAAATGTGAATTATCCATTTAATGGCTGCAACTGATGGTGTGAGAGTGTCGGCTTAACCTTGACGCAGGATCTTGTCTCTCTGCTCCAGGAGGCGGAACTTGTCCTCAGCGGTCTCGGCCAACTGGCCAATGAGGTGGAGGAGGGAAGAGGGGACCGGACGCTCCGAGCTCTGGGCCTCTGTGCTGCTCTCTTTCTGGGGTTCACTGTCAAACTGCAGAGACTTGACTAATGGCGGCTTCTTCACTGGAGAACTGACACATCAGAAGACAGTCAAGGCATTACACGCAGCGTAATAATGGCAAACACTTTCATACAGGTGCAACTGTAGAAGTGTACCTGCGGCTGAAGGGCATCATGCTGCTGACTGCAGAACTTCTGAGTCTAGGTTTCCTGAGTGGGGGGGAAGCAGCCTTGGACTCTCTGTCCTCTTGACTTTCTCCCTCAGCGTCCTCCTTTCCTGCTGCAGGTCTGCTGCCTTTGTCCCCTGGACCTAATGTACAAAAAGCAATGTAGTGATTTACGGCAAGGAGCTAAAGGGCGATACAATATTAGCTGCTTATGACTCTTTACATCTCCAAGTCCTGACTTATCGTCACTTTAAGAAGTAACATATTTACTCTGCTTCTTCCTCTGCCAAAGGAGGAGGAGTTCGTGTCGATGCAGTTGTTTGCCTTTCTTCTTTGCCTTTGCCGCTGACGCCTGAAAAAGTGACACAAAGCTTAATAATATTGTGATTTCAGAAAATAAAAAAAATGACGTATCATCACAAAGAAGGATTAGTGGATTAGCTAGCCAACTTGTGTGTTATCCCTGGTGTTAAACAGACTGAACACAGTTTAACCTGTTAAGTGATGCCAAAGACTAGTAGTAATAAGAACAGGATATAGCAGGGCAGTAGCTGACACCGAGTAATTAATTACATTTCCTGTAGCAAATTAAGTGTACTGAAAAAACAATGCCGGTTGTGGACCAGGCCGGGGGAACAACATTAACTGCCCGATTTGGTGAAGCCACAAAACTCAAACTATCAAGAATACAGTGAACTTGCTTTAATGGAGTGAAGTAGCATAGAGTTAACTCACATGATCATCAAAGTGTACTATGGCCAGGTTCTTGGTAGGCCTGCAGTAGACCCTACGGACTTTGCCGAAACGACTGAAGTGCTTCTCGATCACGTCCTTCCGGTTCATGGCTGGAGGCACATTCTTGCACTGGATGGCAGTGCAGTCAGTGGGTGACATGCCACCCAGGCTTTCCGTGCTCTCCCTGCGTTTGCCATCTCTCACAGGGGTTGTGATGCCGATGCTTGAGACTGGCGCTTTTGCTGAGTCTAGGGGATAGATGGGTAACGGGCAGACAACAGGATGATTATATAATGCAATTCACTGTGTCATTTATTTAAGATTTGCATTTGTAACTTAGCAGGATGAAGATTTCTGTGCTTTATCAAAACCAAACGTACACCGTATGAATCATTTGTACAGCTCACCTGACTCTTCAACATCTTCCAGCGCATCCTTGGTCAGTGCTTGCACTGTGGGTGGTGTAACAGGTAGATCACCCCCCTCAGCTTGGACGTCTTCCCTCTCTGGCTCCTCCCACTTTGGTGCTTGCTGCGCCTGCGGAGGCTCCTTTGTGGCATCTCTACGAAGACCACTTAATGCCCTACCAAATAAGCCTGCTGGTGGGCAGCGGGACCTCATTAGGGGCCTCTTTGAGGGATGTCTTGGTGAATCTGCTTCTACTGAAACATCCTCCTCCACTTCTCCTGTGGAAGGATCTTTTGGGCCAGAGCTGGGGACCACTGACTCTTCCTTGCGTTTGGTGCCTTTCCCAAATTGTACAGATATATTCGTCTCTCCTAGGCCCTCAGGATTGCTACCTTTCTCCTCTGTACTAGTCTCTGCTTTAGCCTTGTTGTCACCAAAAGCTGAGGACTGACCAAAATTGGTTCCTCCAAATAGGGGTGTCGCCTGGGGCTGGAGGGCTTGGGTTGAGAAGTTGAAAGACGATGGGGTGGTGGGCTCGTTGGTAGATACTGTTGTGCTGGAGGGGGCAGCTGGCTGGGAAAATGTGAACTGTAGATTGTTGGAAGGAGCACTGCTGTTGCCAGTTGTTAGTGGATTGCTTTGAGCAGCGATAGAGGGAGCTGCAGCCGGCTGTGAGAAGCTGAAGCCCAGCTGCCCAGACTTTGCCCCAGTCGACAGAGAGAAGCCAGTGGTGGTGGTGGTGCTGCTGGTACTCATGGTGCCGGAGCTCGTCTTGGACCCACTGCTGCCAAACGGTGAGCTGGACATTGAAGTAGTTTGAGGGTTGGCAGGCTCAGGGCTGTCGCTGAAGATGGGTTTGAACAGTGCCTCATTGGCTGGCTTGAAATTGTATTTGGATGATCCGAAGCCTCTGCTTTGGGTCACACTTGGAGCGGTGCCAAATACACCTGTGGTGACACTAGTAGATGATGGCTGTCCAAACACAGACTGTCCAAAGCCCAGTGGCTGAGGTTGCCCTAAGGCAGCGGTTGAGCCAGATGACATCTGGGAGGTTCCAAACCCAGAGGGTTGTTGTTGTTGTTGGCCATACGCAGGTGGCTGTTTGACAAATCCCGATGTCTGCTGACCAAAACCGGGAGCCTGCCCAAATGCAGACGGCTGACCAAACGAAGGCGTCTGGCCAAAGACTGAACTCTTATTCGGTGCACTAGTCTGTCCAAAAGCTGGTGCACTACTACTAAAGCCTGAGCTACCCATTCCTAATGATGGCTGCCCAAATGCTGGAGCCGGACTGATTGTTGGCAGCGAGGGGGGCTGTGTAGACGACTGTCCAAAGGCAGGGGTCTGCCCAAAGATGGTAGGTGCAGGCTGATTTAAGGCAGATGGCTGTCCAAACGCTGACGGCTGAAAAAAGCCCATAGGTTGGGGCTGATTGTTCGAACTTTGCTGTCCAAATGGCTGGAACAAACCAGTCTTCATCGTGTTGCTTGGGGCTTGAAACGCCCCACCTTGTGGACTACCAAACGGATTGGATGGATTCATGGCGCAATGAAACAGCAGTACGTTTAGTATCCTTGGTTATTTGATAAAGGAAGCATACATCTGTAAAACCGCTCCCGTCTCAAGTTTTTCCAGCGTAACACACTATCAGATAAACGTCAACAGAACCCTGTGAGGACAGGAACGAACAAAAAATAAGTTACATGGCTCGGGCGTTAGCATGAGCTAACAACACAACATTGTTTAAGTTAGCGTAGCTAGGTTTAGCTTACCTTAAAGTTGTTATATACACAATAAAATAATAGTAAACGCTACAAAAATGACGATGGTACGACGAAAACCTCACCTTTCAGTGTCTGTTGGCTGTTGACTTTATTTGTTTCGAGTCAAACACATTCTCACACTTCCGGTTCCGGTCCGACAATTCTTTAAGTCCCCACTCAACGGTCGCCGCTCCTGTCAACGTTGCGGACCGGTTCGTTGCTCGTTGAACGGACCACTTTCCTTTGACGACGGGATATGTTAAACGTCTCTCAACTATATCATCACATCCGCACAACCCAGAGAACGCTTACATAAGCTGTTCGGCGACTTTAATGCTGCTATTGCGGTGTCACCTTGTGAATTCTGCCAGCCCGGAATGGCTGAACATCGCTCGCAAAGCTGACCAAACATTCTCGTAAATTTACCGCTACGTGATTGTTAGTTAAATACAATCACCGGTCGTCGTCGTCGTCGGTGAGTCATTTTTTTTAACGTCGACTTATGTCTCGGATTGTTTTAAATAACCGTTTACTCTTTTTACGCTGAATTTTTAAAATGGGTGTAGTACTGCGCAATCTCCAGAAGGTGGTGCCTCTCCGCCGCGCCAGGCTACGCAAGGACGTTGACACGTTGAGGCACATTCTCGGCATCCACAAGTTTGACCTGGGCATAGTTTGCGTGGATAACCACAGGATCCAGCAAATTAACAAAGTGTACAGAAAGAAAAATGTGCCCACTGATGTCCTCTCATTTCCATTCTACGAGGTAAATATGACATTTGACAGTGTTCCCTCCTGTAAAGTATTAACTGGGCTACATGTTTCCCCTTCAATAAGAGGAAGGATGTCACCAGGGTTGACCAATAATTATCTGTTAGGCTATTTTGTTGACATCTAGAACCCCAACTGAAATGGTCTTCTCACCTGTTTGTAGGACATAAGGCCCGGTAAGCTGCCTTGCCCACTTCATAGGGACGAGCTGAACCTTGGGGACATTTTCTTGGGGGTCGAGTTTGTGATGAAGCAGTGCAAGGAACAATCCCTTGATCTGCATGGAACCCTCACTGTAAGTAGCCGCAGCACTTCCTGTAGTGATATATACGCCATGTTTGACTGTGTTTATCATATTCAACCATTGAAACTATGACTTCCAGCATCCTGTTTGCAGTGAGCAACATTAGCGGTCAATAATTGCTCCTCTCTTGCCTCATGTTTTAGGTCGTCACTGCACACGGTATCTGTCACCTGCTCGGCTACAGACATGAGACGGATGAAGAGTGGAATGAGGTTTGTTTGGGGGAAAACCGCATTTAAAGGGACAATTCAACCACACAATGTCCATGGGATGGTTTGTAGTCATGTGGAAAGTGAGGGTTTAATGTGTGCAAAGGTATTGCTGACATTTCTGCACCCCCAATACAGTTGAGATGAATGGAATTTGCTTATCCACTCATCTTTGAACATTTTAAATTAAAATGTTTGACTGAAACTTTAACTTTCCATAACACTCTCCTTGCTTTTTTATGGGACTTTCTCTACAAATACAAATTGTTCCAGAAAATATGTTCTGAGCAGGTCATATTATTGCCAACTAATCTAAAAGCTATGAGAACCAAAAACTATTTTTGTTGTTGTTGTTGTTGTTGTTGTTGTTGTATGGGGGTGGAAGGATAAATCTCCGGGGGTAATATCTCAAAACAAGGAAAGATGTTACTTTGAAATTGGGGGGAACTGGCCCTTTAACTGTTTAAAGGGTGCTAAGTAGCCCATTTCCACCCCCTATATCCATCCCAAAAAGATTAATCAGATTTCATCTCTCAAACCTATAAATTATAACACGTTTAAATGGTAAACACAGCAGATCTGTATGATTTAGTGGCTTTTTTCCATGCTATTGAAAGTGAATTTTTAACTAATTTCAATCTCAATGTTTGTCACGACAGTAAGCAGCGCCATAGGGAGTAATATGTGTTTTTTTAATTTGTTTCCAGATGCTCCAGAAGGAAAACTACATTCTAAATGAGTACAACAGACTCACAGGGAGACATCTGGAGCCACTGATGAAGAGATGCAGTCAGGATAGGTGACAGCGACTGGCAGCTGCTAACTTTACACTAACAACGTGGTGCTCGATATTGTTGTTCACTGTTGTTTTACCAGGTGGACTCCTCCTCGTCTGTTCCAACTGTATTCACCGTCGTGTTGTCTTCTCCACAATCACCATGTGCAGCTTTTAAGGACTTTAATCATCTGGCAGGAGACACACAGCCAGCCAAGCACACGTTTGATTGTTGATGTTCTTTTCATATGTTGGATGTGAGCATTTCAAACATTACATTAAAAAGTCTGTGCACTTTTCACTGTAATTTGATTTTATTAAATCTGCTTTAGGAAGAGTCAGTTGTGTATTAAGGGTAGAAAAAGCAGTTCATTTTTTTTTTTTTTTACCCTCTTTACACTGCATTTGGGACAGGATGTTCAAGAGAGAGCAATGTTACAGAGATGTAAATCCAAGGCGGACATGAAAAGAAAATAACCGATTTGTGAACCTGTTGTCAAAACTGAGAATATACTTTTAAGGTGCAACAGAATACTGTGGGTCAGCTAACAATTATGCACTCTTCCTTAAAAATCCCAATTATATGGGTGGAATAACAATCGGTCCATACAGATTCTTTTTATTACCCATGTTTTATAACGGTATGTTGTCGACTTCCTGTTGTGAGGAGAGCTGATGTGTCCCGGAGACACCATGGGGTACTTAAATGTGATATCATTCTTACAGTGGTAACAAAGCTGTACAACCAGTGTGGGAATAACAATACTTTTTGTTCCAGTATATAAGCAAGCACACCTGATAGGAACTAGCTGAACAGTTAGCAGAGGTCTATGGTACTGTATACTGGCCTTAATGGTGGTCTACTCTGAATGGTTTCTATTCGCCGTGGCATATCTTCATGGGTTAATTAACATGAATCAACCCTGCGTTGCAATAAATAGAAAATCTTTTGACTTTTTTTTTTATAAAGGAACATCTGACTTGCACATTGAGGTTTGACAAACATATTCAAAAGCAACAAGGTTGTTCAACTTTCAAAGTAAAGCTTGTATACATATTTAGAAAAGTTTTCTTGGGAGGCACAAAGTCAAAATCCCAAAAGAATAAAGTAGGCTTTACTGAGAAAAGCTCAGTAAAAACAGGCTTTGTTATTGAGCTTACAGATTCTTTTCAAAACTATAATATGGAGACAACCACACACACAAATTAGTTGATAAGTGGAGCACAAAAAGCAACTGGGAAAACATCCACACACTCTTGACAGAAAGCTGATTTGAATTGGCCAGTTTGGGCCAAGAACATAAATATTGCACCAAATGTACCCGCTAAATACAACACCCCTCTAACTCTATAATAGCTTATACTCCAACATATAATATATATATCTTTATTTTGTTTATATGGGAAATAAATGGCCTGCAAAACATACAATTCATAAAGCACCAGCAACATCTGGTGTTCTATAGCTATTAAGTGAAAGTCTGATCGGCATTGAAGTTTACAGAATCGTATCAAGAAACGAAGAAAAAAACATTACAAAACGGTTGTTTGATAAACAAAGCAAAGAAAAAACTCCAGCCCCAAAAACATGGGGGCAAAAACTTGATCCACTGAACATTTGTAACTGCATTTCTGGTGTCTTAAAGAGTCTTGACGGTTTTAGCCCCCGTGTTGGCATTGACAGGGGCTAATTTAGCAGGACATTTGTTGGATTTGTAGAGGAAAAAGAAGTGCCTGAAGACGACCAAAAATGGACGGCAATCAGTAGTACTCGTGGTTGTTCAGAGGAGAGCTCCAACTATTAGGGTTCAGCTGCGGATGTTATGTGTGGGTGTCCGAAGACGCAGCTCTCAGAGGGGCTGCAGGACGTTCCTTCCTGCCTCGGATGTGGCGCTAGCTCCCGATCTCTCCATCTCAGACAGCTGCTCAAACACATCCCTGACGACACACAAGGTAAGAACATGCGTCAGTGCATCTCATAGGCAACTCATGTAATGGTGAGTCCACTTTGCGTGCATTTGTCTACACTGTGGTGTTAAACCTGCGACTCAGCAAAATGACACAATATTTTTGCAATGTGATCATATTCATATTGATGCAGCTTACAGATTCTAAGCAATCACAATTAATCAGACACTACGATGCACAATTGCTATATGCAACAAAGACAAAACCCCGGTTATTTCAAAGACACCCCTCTTATTCTGCAAACTCACTTTTGCATGTAGAAGAAGATGTAGCCACTGCGATCACGGTCTCGCTGGACAGCTGCCTCCTGTGTGCGCGACACGTCCAGGTCATTGTAGGTCAGCCACGACTGCTTCTTCATGTCATACACGTCACTGATGTAATGCCCTGGGGTGGAAAATATTTTTTTTTATTAAGTTTATTTGTGGACACAAGTGTTTTTGTCAACAGAGTCTCATTGCTTTTAAGAAAACACATATGTTCCAGTTTCAGGTCCCCATCGGAAAATATACACATTAAAATAAAATCAATGCTTTGATTTGTGAAACACACATACATGAAACGCATGTGCAGTAGTTTGCATAAATGTTCATGTGAGAGCACATTCACACACACGTGCTCACCAGAGGAGGAGCTGCTCCCGATGTGACTGACGACGCTGATGAGTCTGAAAGAGTTGGCCAAGTCTCCGCTCTGTGGATGTAAATGTTTACAAACAGGTTACAATGAATGAAAGCAGTTCAGTGCATCTAATATACTCTCGTTATTATTCATACAGCTAGACTGCTACTTTTTTCATCTTTTATGCAGGAAGGATTTCTCCTTTGCATTACATGATTATTGCTCTTTTTTTTAAATAGTATTTTACTTTTGATCAAGACCATTCTACTTGTTTATATCATCGGGCAGATGTTGTGTGACAGCAGTATGTGACGTACCTCAGCATTCCTCTTCAGGTTCTCGGCCTCTGCTTCAGTGTACTCCATGTCTAGCACATCCTCGTTGCCAGAATCCTCATCGGAGCAAAGTATCTCAGGCAGAGAGTTGTTAAACTCTGTTCAGTGAGAAGGAAATATTGATATTAGTCATTTTCACAGCATTAATTCTGATCAAACAGTGTCATTAAATGCTCTGAACCGATATCGTCAGGCCTGGTGTAAATAAACATCCTTATCAATTGTCCGCCAACAATGTTTGCTTTTGTGTAATTATCAGCGCTCATGAGTTGAAATATTATAATTAACAACACATCTTGGGTCATACCTTGCAAACTGAGCTCAGTGGCCCTCTTAAGATCATCATCCTCTCTCATCTCTTGGGCCTCCTGTATGAGGTGAAGTGGGGACACGGTATTACAGGGAGATTAAGTGCAAGAAATGTCAACACTGCCTTTTCACTCAGGTTGTGTCTATTGAGTGTTTAACGCCTGCTTGCTCATTAGATGATTGCCACGGGGATCCTTTATCCTTTAAATAAACAAATAGTACATGTTCACTGATACCCGCCAGAAACTACTGTAATGTTACACCAGTTCAGACTGGAAAGCCAACATTACTCATACAGGATGGGGACTATTTGTCTTACAGATTGTGGTTTCTCTATTTGGCAGTTAACACAGCTATTACTTTTAGTCTGCATGTGTGATGATGCAAGTTTCATGGCATTTCGGTGCTACAACACTATTTAGATGCTGCATCCTTGGGAGTTCCTTGCAGAGGTCATGTGATCTTACATGCTCTTGGAGGCTCTGGGCCAGAGCCTGTTGTAGCTCCTGTTCTTCCCTCTCCTGATCCAGACTGTACTGCTGGACCCAGTCCAGTTCCCCCTGCTGCTGCTGCACACTCTCTGGAGTCTGGTTCTCCTTGTTCTCATCCATGGTCAGGTCTAGAGAATCCAGCACATCTACACAAGATCAACACATACACAAGTCAGTAATGACAGTGTTACTTTGTTACTACAGCCAACACAGTTTTTGCATAGTGTGAACAAGTCATTGCAATAGATTTGACTACGCTTCACTCAAACAATCCCTCTATTATAATGTGTTTACATTTCAGAGACAACATCAAAACAGGATCCTGTTGAAACTCATGACACTGGACTACCTGCAGGCTGTTTGTTGTCTGTTTCCAGCAGATCTGTATGATAGGCCAGGTCGTGGGCATCTGTGTCCCCAAAGCCTGTGTCTGGGCTGCTGGTCGGCTCATCCTCCATGAGGGGCGGAGCCGAGAGCCCGGCCTCTTGACGACTCATCTCCAGCACGGCTGCCAGCATTTCATCGTCGTTTATGCCACCAAAGTCTGCTGAATCTATAGATGCTCCTCGCTGAAGACACATAGAACAGTGTCTAACACGGCAACAGACAAAACAGGAGGCTCGATCATAATCGTCATGGGCTGTCAGCAAATGCTTACCTCTTCCGGTCGGTCATCATCATCAGGCAGACAGCTGCTAAGGCGTCGCTTGCGGCTCGCAATCACCTTTCTGTTGAGCTCTTCTTCGCAGTCGGAGTCGACGAGAATAGAGGTGCAGCTGGAGTTGGCCACTTTCCCTCCGATCCTTCTACACACACAGTCATAAGCTCAGTGATGGAATTTAAAAGCAAAGAGTAAAAGCGGTTTTGAGCACACTTTCATTTATTTTCCTTGTCATGCAATATGTGACGGATTACACACATTCAAAATACATTGGTTTGGCATTATAACAACCAAGGGGCTTCAACGTACACTAGATCAAGGAAGGCGAGTGAAGAACAAGTTGCAGCGCACATTTTTGGCTTTTTAATTTTTCATTAATGTGTCACTGTTAACATTTTGAAAAGAGTGTAAGTTGTTGTCCCCCCCCCCAAAAAAATTGGAAGATTTAGCTCCAAAAAAGATTTAGAAAGTGGGAAATAATATAATTTTTCTAGCAGATTTTTTTGTCCTCTAAAAGGACATCAGAGCAACATTTTTTTAACGGGGATACAAAAGGGTTAACACCATTCAAACAAGCAGCACTTACCGAAGAGGCGTGGAGGAAGAGTTGACCAAATGTGACGTTTTGAGTGTTCTGGACCTTTGAGAACAGCAGAGAAAATCCTTAGAAACCATCTCTCAGCAAAATAAGCAAACGTAACTAGATCCCAGTCAATTGCAAAGCTTTGACATAAAACCCAAATTAATCACCCAATAACTCAAGACATAATTGTTAAATGTTTAAAGTTATTATTCATATATTTGATTGGAAGGTGTTCAGGCGGTCTTACGTGGAGGTTTGGGAACTCCAGGCGAGACTAATAGGAGGTCGTGTGGATTCAGTGCAGTGGGACAGCAGGGTCAGGTATCGGGGAATCACCACCTGTTGACCCAGCTTGCTGTTCAGAGACAGCTGAGTGTTAAAGCTGTAACGTTTCAGGTGTAGGATGAGCACTCTGTGGGGAGAAAAGAGACACCGGAAATCAGAAACTATTTGTTAATCAAGTGCTTATTTTATTCTACTAATGATCAACAGACGTTAACGGCCGTGGTTCTAATCTTGTGTCACTCTCAACAGTATGTGTCTAGATACCTGGGCAGTTTGCTGAATTTATGCATAACAGTCGCGGATTTCCCATTGCACTTTTCACACGAGTACTCAATTTCCTCCATCTGCAAAAGGAAAAAGTAACTTCTATCAGTACACCTTCAATGTTATATCTAGTTGACGCCTGTTATTTGTAGTTGGATATAGGAATATAACAAGCTAGGAAAGGGGAATCTCTCATCAAATCATTTGAACTATAAGCCGTTTATGATTTAAGATTTACCCTAAAAAAGAGATCCAGTGAATCCTGGATAGAGCGGAGGGGGAGTGTTTTCTTTCGCCGTGGTAGGTCGATGGACAAGTCATTGAACTGCTCTCGCTTGGTCACTACCTCGCCACATCTGCAAAAATAGGTTATACATCAACATCCCCAACAAATACATTACGGAGATGGACTGCGAGGATAAATTCAGATCAAGCAGAAGACAAGGCCTTACACTTTGCAGGTGATGGTGTGCTGCACCTCAAATTCCATGTTGACCGCCACAGGGCAGGTGTAGAGGCGCGACGTGTCCGCCTCTTCCCCAGGCTCCGCCTTGGCTACCGATGACAACGCGTCCGGACTATTTTCACACGCCACAGAGGACGACGAGGACGTTGCGGCTTCGTTTGTCCAGGTCTTGTTCATTTTCTCCACGTCGTCCTTTAACTGGTCCAAACACTGGCTCAGGAACTCATGAGCATCCTGGTAAACAACATGACATGCATGCACTTAATTAAGCATAATGAATACATATGGGCTGAGACAAAACATATCTACAAAGACTTCATGCTTTAAAAAGGGTGCCATGCGTAAATATTGATTTGAAGAAGTGGAAATAGGCAGCCAGCAGCGGTTACTCAAGATAATCCACAGATCTTGTTATAGGAACCAACGTTCCTGCTCTCTTTCTCAGGTACTCGTACACCACAATTGCTCTGCACTGTTGATTCTTGAGGGACATCTTACGTTCTGCATGTTTCCAGAGAAACGCTCAGCTGTGGAGGAGATGGCACTTTTCACTTTCCTCAAGAGGTCCTTTTTTATCTCTGGACAGCCCACGTCCTTCTTGACCATAAGGTGAGTAAAACGCCTGCAAGCAGTGGAGATGTGACACAAAGTCAGTACAAGGTGCAAGATTGCTAGCATTTTAATTGCCTCCCAAGAGCTCTCACCATTGCGTCAACTGAAGCCGCGACTCGTAGCCAACAGTGCTAAAAGTACAAACTAAGGCAAGCGTGCTGACAGATCTGACAGTGTTTACCTGAGGGGAAACCAGAGGGTGGGTGCTACGCTTCCACAATGATTACATTGGTCAGGTGTTATCTGCTATAACTGCCATATGACAGCAGTGCAGAGTAATGGATGTGAGCTCACATGCACTAAAAGCACACACAGAGGGAGGTCTTCATTCTCTGCTCTGGTGGACATTACTTTACTATATCTTTTACACAGGAAATCATTGTTTGCTGCTACATTAAGGCTCTGAATGCTGTTCCTTTAAGAAACACATGAATGGCCAAAATATTCATACAGAACTTGTTAAAGTATATTTAACGAAAAGAAAGACATCACAAGTCCCCTTCAATCTGACCTCTCTACAGGGCCCTAATGTAGTACCTGAGCAATGCATTGATGGGCAACCTCTTCCATGGGATGCTCTGCCTCAGCATGTCAGTGGAGAAGGAGGGGAGGCTGAAGAGGGACTGCAGGATGGCGTTCATGTAGCAAGTGTTGCCCAGGTTGGAGAATCTGTGATATATACATGAAAGTATTAGCACAATGGATGACAAAAAAAAAACTAAAGAAAAAAGAAAGTTTCTGCATTACCCTATCCAGGACTTACAGAGATAAGGAGGTAAACAATGTTTTGATTCATAAAAGCAAAACTGACCCTTGGGAGAGATTTTTTAATCTCATCTGGCTTATTCCTACCCTTGCAGTGGGGGTTGAGACTGGGCCAGAGGTGAAGGCCGCTGCTTGTTCCAGCCGCCGTAGTCCAGAGAGGGGCGTACTTTCTTGAATGGAGTGGAGTGATTGGGTTGGAGCATGAGGCTTCTCTTGGCTGTAGTGGTCTGTGTTGTACTGGATGGCCTGGGGGCAGATGGCAGGAGGATTGTAGTAAAAGGTTATACGGCTGTGAATCACTAGCCTCAATGATGCTTCTTATCTCTTATTTAAGTAAAATAAAAATTCCTCAATTCAATTTTGAGCCAAAATAAATGTGCAATAATGTGACACCATTCTCCCACGAGCAAAAAGAGACTCTTCGTACGGAGTGTATGTGTGTGCAGACTCCCTGCATTTAGCTGACCGTTTAATAAGCGTACCTGTCCAAGAAAGAGTGGCTCTGGCTGTAGTCTTTAGTCACAGATCGGCTGCCGTAGAACGACGTTGGCTGAAGGGGAGTTGAACCCAGTGGAGCTGAAAGCAAGTGGGGGGGGGAAGTGTGGTCAATTTGAGGTCTGAATATAGATTGTAATGTTCCACATAATCACATTTATCAAAGAGCAGTTACATAAACTCCAAGAGTTATGTTGGTAAATAAGCAAGTTTGACAGTAACGCCCACGTTGATGCTACTTGATGTGGTGTTGGCTCTGAGCTCTTCAGCTGTATGCGAGTTGTCCTGATAGGCAAATTCAACAAGCTAGAATAATAAACAACCATATATAGACAGTGTTGCTGCTGAGTTGGAGGTGTAGAAGTTTACCTGAGCTCCTGTTCTCCTCTGCCTGCTTCAGCTTATCTTTGCAACTCAGTAGAAACTTCCTGGATGGATCCGACGTGGCCTTGTTGTTGCTAAGAAAATGTATATAGAGTTTAGGATGTTACCAAAACAACAAAAAACATGCATTTTGATCAACAATCTAAATATGAGAATGAGAAGACAAAAAATACTAATAGCCTCGATACCAAGTCTGACAAAGTTAAAAAGTAAAGTTGTTTCTGGGCAGTGAATCGTGTTGCTTTTACCTTGACGAGTCATTTTCCTTGGGGTAGTCCTCAGTCAGGTCACTTTCAGAGGTTAGAAGCCTCTTTCTCTTCTCACTTCTGAAAAACAGTTACATGAAAAAAAATGAATGTCACAAGGCTTTTTTTAATGACAACATATACTGACTAAAGACTAGGGATGTCCCGATCCGATATTTGGATCGGATTGGCCGCCGATATTAGCAAAAAATGCATATCGATATCGGATCGGCCTGCACGGGGAAATTCCGATCCGGACTCCCGATCCAGTTTTTTTTCCCTCAAAACTCCGGCCCATGTTTTCCAGCGCACCGATGTAGTAATCCATTCCAGTTTTCTTCCGTTTTTCCCCAAAGTCCAGATCTCACGTCTGGTCTGAGTTCGTGTACGCAAGTTCTCAAGTCAGTGCGGTGCAGCATAAATCTGGCGGACCTCATTCAACGCTTCTAAAATGTAAAGTGTTAAATACTTATGTTTGGCAACTATTCAATACAGGGAAACAGACAATGCATAACGTTTAGGCAAGGCAACTTTATTTGTATAGCACATTTCATACACAAGGCAGACTCAAAGTGCTTCACATCATAAAACAAAGTGAGAAGAAAAAAAATAATAGAAGAATTAAAAGAAAATAATAAAAATGTAAAAATGCATTACAGAAAGAAAAGAGAATAAAAACATATTTGCAATAATTAAAAACAGTGCAGACATTAAAAGATTTAGCAGAAAGCTATGGTGAACATAACAGTTTTCAGTCTAGTTTTAAAGGTGGTCAGAGTTGGGGCAAGTCTTACATCTTCAGGAAGTTTATTCCAGCCATTTGTTGCATCGTGACTAAATGATGCTCTCCCGTGATTGTTGTTTACTCTGGGAATCACTAACAGATTGGTCTCAGAAGATCTTAGTGGTCTAGAAGTCTTATGTAGTGGGAGCATATCAGTGATATACTTCGGTCCTAGACCATGTAGTGATTTATATGTTTAGTCAAACATTTTATTGTTTGAGGTTTTCGCTTATCTCCTTTAAAGTGTCGTTTATTGAAATCAGTGAGTGATTTATCTCTGCCATTGACCGACACATTTCGGTTTGCTTTTCTAGGACTTCTGCTGTTAGAACCCAGGGTCGTGGTGGTGTGCCTGCACGGGCTGCGGAGGACACGCGTCCGCACGCACAGCTGGCAGATGACCGGCTCTGTGGGACTGGCTCCAGACCGGTGTCTTCAGCCGAAGCCTGAACACCACTCGTGCCTGGCTCCGAATGATCTGGAACATCATTTAAATAAAGAAATGAGCTCTGACTGCAACCGAGTAATTATTTAAACTACAAACATGGTTCATACACCTTTTCCCAAGTCAAATACAAACACTTTTCAAGGTGCATTTGCAAGTTTTCCAGCACCATACCACAGGCTGTGGTTAATTTAAATATAGGCTAAACAGCCAAAATGCTTCAAGCATTCAGGGATTTCCAGCAACCGAACTCTGTACAACAAATATTAGTAGGCTATTAAATGTTTACCATTATCCGGCTCAGGCTCAGGCGGTGCGTCCGTGTCTCCTCCGCCGCTTATGCCCGAGACTGAAGCAGACCCGATCAGTGCGGCCACCCGCTCCTCTCTCTGGGTCAGTGCAAGGCTGGGGTCCAGCTGGCCTCCTCCAGTCAGCGTGGTACTTCGCCTGAGGGCCGCAACACGCTTTTTGGTGGCGAGTTTAATGTCCGAACATTTTTTCTTGACCCAAATATTTTATAAATATAATCGATTATATATATAATATACATATATTATATGTATATTATATATACTATATCGTGGATGTGTACATTAAATATTCAAACCTCAGCTGGAGTTCGATTAACCACGGCAACGCTGTTGACCGCAGCAGTCATTTCTTTCCATACAGCATTCTTGCGACCCGCTTTGATGCCACTTTTCAGGCTTCCAAATAAAACTACTTTGTTTACTTGTACCTGTGACGTTAAGGTCTCAATTTCAACTTCGGAGAAGTTTCTCTTCTTTGACGTATTCCGCATCTCCATGTCGTAAACTCTAGGGGCGAGGCCTCCAAACTGAGAATATTTAAGGGCGTGATATTTAAACGAGGATTGTTTTCAGCCGCCGCATTTATCAACGCCCGATCATTTATACGCTGTGATCGGCGAGGTACGGACGTTTCATTAATCACACGTGGACGCTGTCGTAAGATGATTTCTGCACTCGGATCTGCGCTGGTTTCTACGTTCGTTTGATAAATGAGGGCCATTGTGTGTAGTATTAGGACGTGATGACGTGTGTACGGGCTAAAGCCCGTTTGGGCTGGAGCAGTGTGAATGCAAAGCAAGGGACCCCCTGTGGGGGGAGGATTGTTTTTGATAAGCTGTGGAACTCTGAGTTAACCTATTTCTACCTGAATTACTATGAACTATTAAGCTGTTGAGTAAACCTATAACTTATATTTTACTTGATAAAATAAGACAATATATGCACTCATATGTCGTTATAGTGTTTTACAGTATCTGTAGCTATTAATGTGATGCTCATCATTTCCCAGCCATATTTTTCCAGCCCCTAACTTTGGATCATTTCCATCAACCGGCATCTTTAATCTTTAATACATGCTTGGATCGGCCGATACTAAAAGCTACAATATCGGTATCGGATCGGAAGTGCAAAAAGCTGGATCGGGACATCCCTACCAAAGACATTTTCAGAGACTGTGCTTTACTGTAATAATGACTTGTATTATCACCTCAAATTGTTCATGTGACATAACTTGAATCGCAGAAGCATGAATTTACATCCTACCTGTTCTCAGAGAGTCCAGTGCGAGTGGGAGTGGAGGTCGCTCTGCTCGGGCTGCCCAGAGGCTTTCGCGGTGTCGTATCCTCTCGACCTTCTGCACTCTGCCGTTTCGGTGTTGATTGGAAGATGGAAGGAATCTGGATATTTAAGTCCAATGTCAGGGTACGCTTGTCAAAATTGGTCTTAGTTAAAAATGTGGTTCTGTGTTTTTGCTCACCTGTCTCTCCCCTGACGGATTGCTTTCATTTTTCACAGAGCGGTTTCCGAGCACACTGAAGTTAGCGCTTCCATGGGATGATTTTAAAACTGATACAAAAGAATAAGAATTCAGGAAAAAGCATATGAACAAAATTATTCTTTTAACAATTCAGTCAGGATATTTTGCTACAACGGTCCGTATAACAACGTCTGCGTCACTTCTTGTATATGCTTTCATGATAAAATGATTATTATTAGGGACATCATCAAACTCCTGATTACAAGACAGCAAGTTGTGCCGACGTTGAAGGTCGTGTAGTGCCAACTTGGCTACAGACAGCTGTATCAAAATGTAGCTACACATTATCAAGAGTAGAAAGAACAGGACAAACATGCATCAGAAAACACAGGACAGTAGAAATAGATCAGAATGAAATGCAACAGGATGAAAATGTTTAACCTGACCACATTAAAGTCAAACTGAAGTCCCATTAAGTCATCCTTTTTCAAATCAAATAATGTGTATGAGTTTAAAAATGTCTTGTTAATAGCTCATTATTGGAAGACAGTAAAAAAGTATGCAAGTTAAGTATTTGGTGATGTATCAGAAATGCTTCTTTTCCTCTCAGTACCAATTCAACATTACCCTGAGAAACACAACCACAGTAAATCTGTAACACATGACTGTACCCTGCAAAATCAGAAACTATAATCGTAAACATCACAAACAGGAATCACTGTCCTTGGCTTTCCATCGTACTGTAAAGCATCAACAAAGCTTTAAAATGAGCAGTGATGTAATTACTTGGCTTTCCGAGCTTCAGCTTCTCCAGGTAATCTTTCGTGTTCTGAAGCAAAGTCGGTGCCATCCTGTCCAGGATGATGACGCTGCCGTCCTTCAAAGTCAGCATGATTCGACTCAAAGTCTGGCTGACATTCTTCAAGTTCTGGTTTAGCTGTGGGCAAGAAAACAATAAAAGATTAGTATTTCCCCTCGGCTGACTGCTTTAGGGCAGCAGATTGATGGACCAATCAGACACCTTTTATATTAAATTCTGTTGTTAAATGTTACACTTTAAAGTTTCCTTAATAATTCATCAGCCACTTTTCCAAATCCACATTAACTTCTCTTCACATTGTCAGACATTAGATCCACCACACAGCACGTATTTAAAAAGAGAGTATGGCCCTTTTAAAGCTGGTCCGCCGGTTACTCTTCTCCTAAAACAGTGGTGAAGAACACTAGGAGAAAATGCCTGGAGTTGAGTTTTCATTAAAATTAAATTATGACTGGTGCGTTACGTGCAAGCCAATTAATCAAATTCCCTCCCAGGTTATTATATGATCAGTTACTGACAAGCAATGGGAGCGTTAAAGTCCGGCGCAGAGCTCACTACGTTTTTTTAGTGTCTTTGTGGTGTGTTCCCTCCTTACTTAAGCTTTATTTCCGTACATTTCACAGTACTGCTGCTGCAGAATGATGTTTCCAAAAATGTAAGGGAAGGATATCAAAATACTACAATGAAAGATGTAAGAAAAGGTCCTGTTTCAGAATTCTATCATTTACATCCATTATTAACCCTGTAACACCCCTTGTTGTAAAATAACGTTACCTTTAGCCATCCTAAAAAACAATCTGGTATATTTTATTGTGTTTTTTACCACATTTACATAGTCAATGGGTTCTTATTGTTCAGTCTCACAATGCTATTGGATCATACATTTGTTTATAAGTCCCGCTTTATGGCCATGAACTCACACAACCTCTCTCTGTTTCATTGGACTGGATTCATCAGATTCAAGAAAGTAAAATATCTTTTAGTGTAGTAAGCAATCAACCTTGCAAATGAACCCTTAGTTGTTCTGAATTGTTGTTCAGACAACGTGAGCACAAATACAGGAATTCTGCTCCCATCTAAGCCCAATTTTGCAATATTATTATTTATTATTATTATTCTCTAAAATCATACATAAACATTTTTTTTTAACTCTTTAATCTCTGCATCAAAGGCCTCCTACAACAACATCTGAAAGGTAAAATAACTTTTTTTTTTAGGTTTTTCTATATCTGGGTCTTACAGGGTTAAATAAAAAATTAATAAAGATAAAAATTGCACAGTACCTGGAAATTCTTGGCTGCTCTGCCAGAGTTGAATCTTATACTGAGGTTGACTTTGCTGTCCTTCTCCAGAATCTCAAAAGTTCCCTCTCTCCATCTGGTGGTGCCGAGCTCCAGGCTGGTGATGCGGATCTTGACAGCACCGCCGCTGGAGAGCTTGGGCACTATGGTCGACATGGCTTCCTATCCAGTTGGAGCACTTTGGAGGCTTTGTGGTGAGACAAAATCCTAAACAACAGGGGGAAGTTAAAAATAACGGTGTCAATATAACCACATTGTATTATTATAAAGTGGATTGTAAATGTGTTAACCATATCAGACAACGAATTACCATTCTTTCTGCATTTGCTCCGTGGGGAGATGACAAACAAGCCATACAAAATAAATATCACAAAACATTTCTAATTTGCGATGTTTGCGTTACTCATGTCATATAAACTATTTACGACATTACACCAAGCGGCTCGGACCAACGTTTTACTACGAAGCGTCCGTTGAAAGTCAACAAACTCCAAGTCAATGCAGTGTAAACGGCTCCATGACACACTCGCAGCAATATCTATTTATTATTTAACAGACACGGGTGAATGTTTTGCAAAAGTGGAGGAAACTCACGTCACTTATGTTAGCTGGCTAGCGGTCCCAATAAGAGTCAATTCAGCCGAGTTGCATTAGCCATCAAAACTAGCTCGATGGCCAATCTGTATCGCAGCAGCAGCAGCAGCGAAGATGCACGACACACTGCGACCAGCGCTCATTACTTGTTGTGCTAGGTTAACGTTACTCCCGACAAAACGAACAGTCGCAAAAAAAATAAAATAAATGCAAAACGCGACAAGTTCACGAGACTAGGGTGACTAACGGTCGCTTACACTATAGCCAAGCCGAGCGTCTGTGATGTAGATGTCGTCCCCTCATCTACAGACGCTGAATGTATGGGGGAGGCCGACATTAGCAAGTCGGCTACAAGGCTAGCGGGAACTAGCTAACTGGCTAATTTGCCTGATTGTAATTTGGTGATGAAAAACAGTGTCACAGTTTGAGTGAATCGTCGCAGCTCTTTACCTCTCGATGATTCGTGCTCGCCTTGAAACTTTTAAATCACCGCGTCGTTTTCGTAGGTCCTCCGAGGGCAGAAAGTTTGTTTTGCCGGCATTCACCTGCTCCCCAGTACGTATGTTGTTGACAGTGGACCCACACACTACGCCTCGCAACACAGCGCGATGATGGCGGGAATGTGAAAATTTAGAACGGAAATGACAACCGAGAGTGTGTGTGATCCTCCTCTCGCGAGATCTTGCTTATTTGTATTTAGGTTGCTGCTGCTTGCCTCCATTGCTAACAAAAACTCGCCACTTGATGATGCTATTTAAACTGTAACGTCAGTGTCGAGCTGTATAGGGGGTTATCGGTACAGATAAATGAAAAATAACGCTTTGCTATACTGTTATCGTAAGCGAGTTATGTAGTTTATGGCGTTGATGTTCGCGCGCAACTACTCTTCCGTTTGACAAGACGCTTAACGCGAGCAGCTAGCTTGGGCTAGCTGCCCGTACAATGTATTAGTTACGCCAAGTTTGTGTAATTGCAGCCACATTAGTGTACCACTACGCCACACTTGAGCGGATACAGTAGTTTTAAGAAGACTTTGGGACCACAAAGAGCCTCGGAGAATGCTGGCGACGGGAGCAGTGAGTATCTAATACAAGAGTTACTTTACGGGTTCAACCGCGTTGGGATACCCCTTGTTCGTTTTACTTTGATTTGCTTTGCATGTTAAAACCATCTTACTCAACGCTGTCTGGCAGTTTTTATAACCGTTATATATGTTGAGAATCATGCTCCAAATCGTACATATAATCTTTACACTGACTGAAATATTGAATTCCAATTTGGCGAATTGTATTGTAGATGTTTTCTGCATCAACGTATTCACATTTCCACAAATTCTGCCGGACATATTTGTTACATTTCTAAACTGAAAATAAACATTTGTGACTGTGAACATTGTTTGGCTGCACAGTTTGCAATGGTTGGGCCTCTGACTAAGTACAAACTTCATATTTTGACTGTGGCATAACTTGCTGCACGCATAATAATAATAATAATAATAATAATAATAATAATAAGGTTTAATTGGATTGTGATGATAGAGGCATGTGTTGAGTCTCCTCTCTTCCTTTTACAGGCTGTAACTAACGTCACAGCCCTGGCCCAGGTAGACCGAGAGAAGATCTACCAATGGATCAATGAGCTGTCCAGTCCAGAGACCAGAGAAAATGCCTTGCTGGAGCTCAGCAAGAAACGCGAGTCTGTCCCAGACCTGGCACCAATGCTCTGGCACTCATGTGGCACTATTGCTGCCCTGTTGCAGGTATGACCCACGTCCCATCCCTAGCTGTAGCACATGAATATCTGCTGTTGAGTGACCTTAAACATAAGTTTTGACTTAATTTCTTTCCCCGCTTATTTCTTTCTCTTTAATAGGAAATAGTGAACATTTATCCATCTATAAACCCGCCTACACTTACGGCTCACCAGTCTAACAGAGTCTGCAATGCCCTGGCGCTACTTCAGTGTGTTGCCTCACACCCAGAGACACGGTGAGGGAATACAAAAACTGTTTTTATTAACTGTGTAATGCATTTTTTTTATTTATCCGTCTATAAGTCTGGACACATTGATTAAAACGCCTTTACCTCTTTGTTCATCACCAGGTCAGCCTTTCTTGCTGCTCATATACCTCTATTCCTATACCCCTTTCTGCACACTGTGAGCAAAACACGTCCGTTTGAGTACTTGCGACTGACCAGCCTCGGAGTCATAGGTAAACGTTTCTCCCGCTTACAGCTTTTATACCATGAATAATGTTTTTTTCCCCAGAAATTAGTGCCTTCAATATCCTCGTCAAGCTTTCTTTCTGTTTACGCAGGTGCCTTGGTCAAAACGGATGAACAAGAAGTGATTAACTTCCTCCTCACCACTGAAATCATCCCGCTGTGTCTCCGCATCATGGAATCAGGCAGTGAGCTCTCCAAAACGGTACTTGACTGTTCCAGCTGCTTTTCATACAGTCCTCTAACTGACATATACCACAACGTTCATTAAGAATTAGAAGTCTTCTTCTTGTACTCTTTTAACTCTGTTATAGAAAGAAGAAATCATATATTAACTGACCGTTGTGGTTGTAATGTCAGCTAACGTCTCCACATTCTTCACTTCCTTTTGTTTGGCAGGTTGCTACTTTCATCCTGCAGAAGATCTTGTTGGATGACACAGGGCTGGCCTATATATGTCAGACTTATGAACGTTTCTCCCATGTGGCCATGATCCTTGTAAGTTTTTCCTTGAGAAACCTCTGAATTTGGTTGAATTTACCCTCCGAGGCTCTCTGCACACTAACACTTGACTGAAAGAGTCCTAAGATCACGTTGATGTGTTTCTTTGCAGGGCAAAATGGTGCTGCAGCTCTCTAAAGAACCATCAGCTCGCCTGTTGAAGCACGTTGTTCGCTGTTACCTTCGCCTCTCAGACAATCTCAGGTAAGGCAGTGTTGTACAGCTGATGATCTTGATTGAGTGGGGATTTGTGTAAGATGGGTTCCAGTCTCTCGCGATACTCACAATAATAGATATTCACTACGTGGACAAAAACTTGTGCGAAAACATGTTATCTTGATATCTATCTATAGAAAATTGTAAGAAAAAAAACTCTTTTGTGTATTTTCTTTGCCAAATGAATTACACTCAATATATAAATAGGGAGGTGAGAGACTGTAACATTACTGTGTATATATAGTATGATTTATGAGATGTGTACACAATATTATTATGTGTTTTATTATTATAAATCACAAAACCTCTATAGTCCCTCATGACTCCTCAGTACTTGTCACTAGGAGGAGCCATAACACAGTGTGGTGTGGTGACTGTCTGTTAAATGGCCAGCCTGTGGTCAGAACTTAATGGTTCCACATTAATTTACACTAGCTGTTTATTAGATAATGCTCTGAAAATGTATTTTCCCAATGAAATTATGAATATTAGGCGGTTACAGCATTACAGATGCTAAGATCACCGTTCCGTTCTCCTTTTTTAAATCATTATAAAACATTTTATTTTGTGTTTTAATCCTTCCCTCAGGTATTATACATATATGAAAATATAGTTATGAATATTATTTTCTATTTCTGCTGATGTAGCCCCTGAAATGCTACACAATGGTCCCTTTTAAAGTTAACCAATATTTAGTTTATCAACCAGATAGGTAAGATATAGCCCATTATAGCCCCTTTAAGTAAGATATACTGTATGTGTGATGATCCATATCAGTAAAGCATATTGCATTTGATTGTAAGCTTGGTCTATGATAATAAGCAGGAGAACCTCCATAAATAGCAGCCTGTGATATACAGTTAGTAGGGAAGTACAAGCTTTTTTCTTTCTTTTTTTAGCAAGATGTTTACGGAAAAGTATATTGGTTTGTGACACGTGGTATTGTGTCCTCAGAGCCAGAGAAGCCCTGCGTCAGTGTCTGCCAGACCAGCTGAAAGACAGCACCTTTGCCCAGGTGCTGAAGGACGACACCACTACGAAACGCTGGCTGGCACAGCTGGTCAAGAACCTGCAGGAGGGTCAAGTCACCGACGCCAGAGGCATCCCTCTGGCTCCCCAGTGATGAGGACAGAATGTGTCTTTACAGCTGACACAGAAGGACTCTTGCATCACTGTCTAGATTTTGTATTTTGTGAAGGACATAATAAAGAAAGATTTGCGTTTGGATAGGTAATTTACACCAGTTTTTTTTTTTTTTTTTTTTTTCTGACAGTATTTCACACAAGGTCACTTCTTGTTGTATTTTTTAAGAGCCGGATTGTTCGTAGATTCTGATATTTGAGAAGCATTTAAACCCAATAGTGACATATTGGCTGGTATTTGATTATGATGTCAATGTTTTTGGTAAGATCCAAAATGAAAGTGTCAGAGTAGGATATTTTACAGGTGAACAAAAGAGGAATAACTAAGTGACAACTGTGTGACATTAAACTTTTAAAATTAATTATTAAAATTAAGGAAAATATGGCAAAATTGAAGTTAATTGAAATGCAGCCTGTAAAACATTTACTGCTGCAGTTACCCACACTCCAATGTCTATCTGGATGGCTGTCAGCATATCAAAATTGATATATCAATGATAAGCTAGTATTGGTTGTCAATATCAGCTCTTCCAAA
Organism: Eutrigla gurnardus; assembly: GCF_963514095.1. NCBI lineage: Eukaryota > Metazoa > Chordata > Actinopteri > Perciformes > Triglidae > Eutrigla > Eutrigla gurnardus. Next base: position 21,954,950 of record NC_139926.1, read on the forward strand.
ATATTGTTCAGCTCGTCTTTTCTTGTTGGTCACTGTAACTTTCTGTAACATTCCACTTCAAAGTAAGAACTGTTCTTTTTTTGGCTTCTTGCATTTCAAATAAGATTTTTTTAATCTTCTACATGACCGTGTCTCTTTCTTTTTCTTTTCTTTCTTTCTTTTTTTCTAAGGAGAAAAAGAGGGGCATTCTATATGGATGCCCAGTTATCCTAAATTACTTCTGAGTGAGATCTCAGAAGCCAGTCTTGTTCACGATATTTCATAATTAACTGTTTTCTGCCGATCTTATGCACTGGAAAGACGGTGACATTGATTTTGAAGGTTGTGTTGCTGTTTAATTAGCTGATCATTGATTGTCATTTGTAAAAACTGAGTTTTGGCTTTAAAAAAATGCAGCAGCTCAGATTAGCACTGTTTTGATGTGTCATCACTAGCGATGCTATGCAAATAAAGAAAAGCTTCTTTTTTCCAAGAGCAAACTTTTTTTTTGTGATACACTTTTAAAGTAATTTTAAAGTTAGGTTCCTTCTCTGTCAAACGGATGAGAAAGCGGCTCACCTGCTCACTGAGTGCTCACTCCAGCGGCCCCACAGACACCGACGAGCCTTAATTTCCCTTTCACCGGTACATTAACAGATTGACGCCCCCATAGGTTCCATTATCCTCACAACAACACAAATGGAGCCTTCCATTTGTGAGCAAATCTAATCCCCGACGGAGACGTTTTGAAGTATCCGTTGTGTGTTTTTGTGCGTTTACCCTTTATGAGGAAAGAGCTGCAGTCGCTGAAGTAATTTCTCTCAAATGGAAAAGTACATTAGTTTGACAGTTTGAGAATGGGAAGTGTGATGTTTCCCATTTTTATGTTGCTGTTTGTGATTCAGATGCATTTTTCACGTGCACATTGGACAGTGAAGGAATACAATTCAAAGTAGGCTTTAAAGGTCATCCAATCAAGGCTCCGCTCTGCAGTATGTGGCATACTGCCAAAGTCTACAGTATAGCCCTTTATCAGTCTTCACTCAATATCATAACAATCTTCTCATAGCTAGATTTCAGGATATCAAGAGGGTGTTTTTTTCATGCACAATATGTATTTCTCATTGTTTTATGATTTGGCTTCCTTCCCAAACACAGACGAGGTTTTCCCACAATTGTTCTGCCCGTTATCAGTGCTGATACGGAAACACGAGTCACTCTGCAGAGCTTTAACTATCACCCAGAGGATGAGGCAGAAAGACGGACCGAGCGAGCGTAGCCTCACCAGGGAGGGAGTGACCCTCACCAGATGCAGTGAGGGGTCTGCGGATGGCGGAGTGAGGGAGTGGCAGGAAAGGAAGGAAAGGCTGGGGGGGGGGGAGGTGCAGAGGAGGATGAGGAGGAGGGGTAGCAGAGCGTACCAGCGTGAGGCAGCAGTGACTAGGGATTCATGTTTCTCAGATCCAGAGGGGGAGGAGACTGAGCCAGCCTTCCCTTCAGTCACTCCCAGTCTTTTAAGGCCCTGAGCTCAGCTAACAGTCCCTGGACTCCTCTCGGGTCTGGATCTCAGCGTACAGGACCAGTGTGACGTACACACCTCCCTGAACCCTCTCTCAGGCCGGCCATTCAGGGTCCTACCCCTCAGTATCTGAGGCCCTCCCCGGGAGAGCTGTCCCTGAGAAGTACCCACCTCTGAAGGTCTGACTCACAACATCCCTGCTGAGATCTGGACTTTTTTGGGGTAAGTCTCACTCTTTTTTACCCTCTATCAAGGAAAAATGCTAATTGTAATTTGACATTCTTTAGCTGCTGTTGCTTTCAGGCTTTGCTGAAGTGATGCTGTCTCATATTTCTGCCTCTGGTTCTAATTTACCATGCATAAACCTCCCTCCCCGCGGCAGTTTGGAGTTTATTTTTTAATGGATGCTGCCTGTTCACTTCTTTACATCATTGTGTACAGTCATGAGTAAATATCAGGACATCCCACTGTACAGGCGAGATTGAACATTCCTATGGGGGATAAAACACATTTAAACTTCATATGCAAACTAGAAGCACACAAGGTAAATGCTGTTGTTCTGAATGAGTTGTTTATTCCCAATTTAGCCATTAGTCATGTGTGCTCGTGTGTGTGTGTGTGTGTGTGTGTGTGTGTGTGTGTGTGTGTGTGTGTGGTCAGCGAACTCCCTGAAGAAGTGGCCTTGTGTGACTCATCTGGCTGGGGGAGTGAAAACTCATGTCCCTAAAAATAAAACAACATTATGTGACCTAATTGCAGTTTTGAAGTCTGCACGCTAAGCATGCAGGAGGGTGTGTTTCTGTTTCAAAAGAAGAACAGCATCTGAATAACTTTGATGGGAAATTAAAAAACAAAAATGTGTTTGACGTGGCTCTGCGGTGAAAGCACAACAGTTTATGGAGCTGTGGAAAATAAGCCTCACTTTCATGGTCAGTCTTTTATTTTTTTCAGTAGTGAGTGTGATATTAAATCGTGTGTAGCTGTGAATGCACGGTTGCATCATAGTCATACTGTGGCGAGAACTTTTGTGTAATTTTCTTGCCGGGGGGGAGATGTGAAACACATAGAACCCAAGACCAGATCTTGTTGTTTCAGGAGACAATGAAAGGAAAGGATATCTGTCAGACAGGAACGTAGATATAGAGACTTTAGAAAACGTTCCCTTTCAGGAAGCGTTTGATCACCATTTATCAGTGAACAACAGAGATTGCGGGAGTTTAATCTGTTTTCACTGATAATTTTTTCTCATTCTGTTTGAGTCTGTTTTGTAATGAATGTGTCATTTATGATTTTTGGACTGAAGTGAAAAATGTACCTGTTTCATAAAGTTTTAGTTTAGTCTAAAAATCTAAAAACACTTCCTGAAGCATGACTGTAATGCATTAACTTATAAACTTATAATAAGTTATGTTTTCATATCACTTTATGTTTTATAAGAATAATCACAACTTATTAGAAAACACTTAATACTTGTAAGGTAGAGTACCATAATACTTCAAAACAGCTGGTCACTCACTGATTTTTTACAAGGATAATAGTGTATTATAATAGCTGTAGTTGTAATATATAATTATCTTGCATAATCACTGTTATAATAACAGCATTATAATGTGATTATAAGATACTCTAATTGTTCATTGTTAGCTTTAAGTAAAATCATTAATTAGTTAACGAGTCATAACAGAAATTCAATATTCCCCCAAAAAAGACTCAGTTGACTCAAAATACCTGAAACAGTTTCTGCTTTACCTGTAGTTGTCTACGGGTCACAGTAGTAGTGAATATACCTCGGTATTTAGTGTCGAGAATCTACTACATCCTTGCAGCTTGTGTCAGTATCCTCTCTTCTTCATTGTTCTGTTAAGGGAACTGTGTTTTTGTTTGCCCCAGTTTCATGACCCCCAGAGGTCGGGTTCAGCAGACCTGGAGATGGTAGACTCAGTGTTTTGCTCTGGGACATTGCACTGCACTGCACAGCAGAGCAATCACTTGCCAACGAAGGGGTTTGAGCCCAGATCTTCCAGTTAAAAATAACAGTGTCAGATTTCCTTCACTATCCTGCTGCCCAACTGATCAGCAGGGAAGGCCGGTGTGGGCAAAGTAAACTAATCCTGTCTTAACAAGGATGTAGGTCGTATATGCATCAGTTGAATGAACGCAGAGACATTTTTACATAAATATTTTTTTCTTTGGGAACAGTGAAAAGCATCTGGAACCACTACGAAACGCTGGCTGGCACAGCTGGTCAAGAACCTGCAGGAGGGTCAAGTCACCGACGCCAGAGGCATCCCACTGGCTCCCCAGTGATGAGGACAGAATGTGTCTTTACAGCTGACACAGAAGGACTCTTGCATCACTGTCTAGATTTTGTATTTTGTGAAGGACATAATAAAGAAAGATTTGCGTTTGGATAGGTAATTTACACCAGGTTTTTTTTTTTTTTTTTTTCTGACAGTATTTCACACAAGGTCACTTCTTGTTGTATTTTTTAAGAGCCGGATTGTTCGTAGATACTGATATTTGAGAAGCATTTAAACCCAATAGTGACATATTGGCTGGTATTTGATTATGATGTCAATGTTTTTGGTAAGATCCAAAATGAAAGTGTCAGAGTAGGATATTTTACAGGTGAACAAAAGAGGAATAACTAAGTGACAACTGTGTGACATTAAACTTTTAAAATTAATTATTAAAATTAAGGAAAATATGGCAAAATTGAAGTTAATTGAAATGCAGCCTGTAAAACATTTACTGCTGCAGTTACCCACACTCCAATGTCTATCTGGATGGCTGTCAGCATATCAATATTGATATATCAATGATAAGCTAGTATTGGTTGTCAATATCAGCTCTTCCAAAATATTGTTCAGCTCGTCTTTTCTTGTTGGTCACTGTAACTTTCTGTAACATTCCACTTCAAAGTAAGAACTGTTCTTTTTTTGGCTTCTTGCATTTCAAATAAGATTTTTTTAATCTTCTACATGACCGTGTCTCTTTATTTTTCTTTTCTTTCTTTTTTTTTTTCTAAGGAGAAAAAGAGGGGCATTCTATATGGATGCCCAGTTATCCTAAATTACTTCCGAGTGAAATCTCAGAAGCCAGTCTTGTTCACGATATTTCATAATTAACTGTTTTCTGCCGATCTTATGCACTGGAAAGACGGTGACATTGATTTTGAAGGTTGTGTTGCTGTTTAATTAGCTGATCATTGATTGTCATTTGTAAAAACTGAGTTTTGGCTTTAAAAAAATGCAGCAGCTCAGATTAGCACTGTTTTGATGTGTCATCACTAGCGATGCTATGCAAATAAAGAAAAGCTTCTTTTTTCCAAGAGCAAACTTTTTTTTTGTGATACACTTTTAAAGTAATTTTAAAGTTAGGTTCCTTCTCTGTCAAACGGATGAGAAAGCGGCTCACCTGCTCACTGAGTGCTCACTCCAGCGGCCCCACAGACACCGACGAGCCTTAATTTCCCTTTCACCGGTACATTAACAGATTGACGCCCCCATAGGTTCCATTATCCTCACAACAACACAAATGGAGCCTTCCATTTGTGAGCAAATCTAATCCCCGACGGAGACGCTTTGAAGTATCCGTTGTGTGTTTTTGTGCGTTTACCCTTTATGAGGAAAGAGCTGCAGTCGCTGAAGTAATTTCTCTCAAATGGAAAAGTACATTAGTTTGACAGTTTGAGAATGGGAAGTGTGATGTTTCCCATTTTTATGTTGCTGTTTGTGATTCAGATGCATTTTTCACGTGCACATTGGACAGTGAAGGAATACAATTCAAAGTAGGCTTTGTAATAAAATCTGCATCTTAAAGGTCATCCAATCAAGGCTCCGCTCTGCAGTATGTGGCATACTGCCAAAGTCTACAGTATAGCCCTTTATCAGTCTTCACTCAATATCATTACAATCTTCTCATAGCTAGATTTCAGGATATCAAGAGGGTGTTTTTTTCATGCACAATATGTATTTCTCATTGTTTTATGATTTGGCTTCCTTCCCAAACACAGACGAGGTTTTCCCACAATTGTTCTGCCCGTTATCAGTGCTGATACGGAAACACGAGTCACTCTGCAGAGCTTTAACTATCACCCAGAGGATGAGGCAGAAAGACGACCGAGCGAGCGTAGCCTCACCAGGGAGGGAGTGACCCTCACCAGATGCAGTGAGGGGTCTGCGGATGGCGGAGTGAGGGAGTGGCAGGAAAGGAAGGAAAGGCTGGGGGGGGGGGGAGGTGCAGAGGAGGATGAGGAGGAGGGGGAGCAGAGCGTACCAGCGTGAGGCAGCAGTGACTAGGGATTCATGTTTCTCAGATCCAGAGGGGGAGGAGACTGAGCCAGCCTTCCCTTCAGTCACTCCCAGTCTTTTAAGGCCCTGAGCTCAGCTAACAGTCCCTGGACTCTTCTCGGGTCTGGATCTCAGCGTACAGGACCAGTGTGACGTACACACCTCCCTGAACCCTCTCTCAGGCCGGCCATTCAGGGTCCTACCCCTCAGTATCTGAGGCCCTCCCCGGGAGAGCTGTCCCTGAGAAGTACCCACCTCTGAAGGTCTGACTCACAACATCCCTGCTGAGATCTGGACTTTTTTGGGTAAGTCCCACTCTTTTTTAACCCTCTATCAAGGAAAAATGCTAATTGTAATTTGACATTCTTTAGCTGCTGTTGCTTTCAGGCTTTGCTGAAGTGATGCTGTCTCATATTTCTGCCTCTGGTTCTAATTTACCATGCATAAACCTCCCTCCCCGCGGCAGTTTGGAGTTTATTTTTTAATGGATGCTGCCTGTTCACTTCTTTACATCATTGTGTACAGTCATGAGTAAATATCAGGACATCCCACTGTACAGGCGAGATTGAACATTCCTATGGGGGATAAAACACATTTAAACTTCATATGCAAACTAGAAGCACACAAGGTAAATGCTGTTGTTCTGAATGAGTTGTTTATTCCCAATTTAGCCATTAGTCATGTGTGCTCGTGTGTGTGTGTGTGTGTGTGTGTGTGTGTGTGTGTGTGTGTGTGTGTGTGTGCTTGTGTGTGTGTGTGTGTGTGTGTGTGTGTGTGGTCAGTGAACTCCCTGAAGAAGTGGCCTTGTGTGACTCATCTGGCTGGGGGAGTGAAAACTCATGTCCCTAAAAATAAAACAACATTATGTGACCTAATTGCAGTTTTGAAGTCTGCACGCTAAGCATGCAGGAGGGTGTGTTTCTGTTTCAAAAGAAGAACAGCATCTGAATAACTTTGATGGGAAATTAAAAAACAAAAATGTGTTTGACGTGGCTCTGCGGTGAAAGCACAACAGTTTATGGAGCTGTGGAAAATAAGCCTCACTTTCATGGTCAGTCTTTTATTTTTTTCAGTAGTGAGTGTGATATTAAATTGTGTGTAGCTGTGAATGCACGGTTGCATCATAGTCATACTGTGGCGAGAACTTTTGTGTAATTTTCTTGCCGGGGGGGAGATGTGGAACACATAGAACCCAAGACCAGATCTTGTTGTTTCAGGAGACAATGAAAGGAAAGGATATCTGTCAGACAGGAACGTAGATATAGAGACTTTAGAAAACGTTCCCTTTCAGGAAGCGTTTGATCACCATTTATCAGTGAACAACAGAGATTGCGGGAGTTTATCTGTTTTCACTGATAATTTTTTCTCATTCTGTTTGAGTCTGTTTTGTAATGAGACACATTTATGATTTTTGGACTGAAGTGAAAAATGTACTCGACCTGTTTCATAAAGTTTTAGTTTAGTCTAAAAATCTAAAAACACTTCCTGTAATGCATTAACTTATAAACTTATAATTAGTTATGTTTTCATATCACTTTATGTTTTATAAGAATAATCACAACTTATTAGAAAACACTTAATACTTGTAAGGTAGAGTATCATAATACTTCACAACAGCTGGTCACTCACTGATATATTTTACAAGGATCAAAGTCTATTATAATTGCTATAGTTGTAATATATAATTATCTTGCACAATGCATTATAATCACTGTTATAATAACAGCATTATAATGTGATTATAAGATACTCTAATAAGTCATTAATTAATTAACGGTCATAACAGAAATTCAATATTCCCCCAAAAAAGAGTGAGTTGACTCAAAATACCTGAAACAGTTTTTGCTTTACCTGTAGTTGTCTACAACTACTATGAGTCAGTAACAATCCAGAATTTTGAAATCAGACCTATTTTACTACAATCGCATGTGGTTATATCAAAACATCAGTCGAGATTTCTGCTATTGATTTTGTTCTGATGAGGCTGAGGCGAGCGCAGACTGCTGAGTGTGTATTTCTCTTAGTCAGCATGCAGACTGCAGGAGTTGCCATGCACAAGCCTTCCAGTCAGCTGCATGCACACATTGAATGATTAAAGAGTGATGTATACGCTGAATATACCTCGGTATTTAGTGTGGAGAATCTACTACATCCTTGCAGCTTGTGTCAGTATCCTCTCTTCTTCATTGTTCTGTTAAGGGAACTGTGTTTTTGTTTGCCCCAGTTTCATGACCCCCAGAGGTCGGGTTCAGCAGACCTGGAGATGGTAGACTCAGTGTTTTGCTCCGGGACGTTGCACTGCACTGCACAGCAGAGCAATCACTTGCCAACGAAGGGGTTTGAGCCCAGATCTTGCAGTTAAAAATAACAGTGTCAGATTTCCTTCACTATCCTGCTGCCCAACTGATCAGCAGGGAAGGCCAGTGTGGGCAAAGTAAACTAATCCTGTCTTAACAAGGATGTAGGTCGTTTATGCATCAGTTGAATGAACGCAGAGACATTTTTACATAAATATTTTTTTCTTTGGAAACAGGGAAAAGCATCTGGAACAATTCGTCCACATCTGCTTCATTTTAGCAACACGTTTCCATTGGCATGATTTAGGAATAGCGATGGATCCTGAAGGTTCACGTGAGTAAATGTTATTCACGACTGAGGAGAGAGAAATTGTGTTTCAAGGTTTATGGTCTTATAAGTTGAGCTCAGTGATAAAGTGTTAAATTCAAAATTAAGAGCATATCTTTTGGCATCATCGTGGGGACGACTGGGTCGGCGGTTTGCAGCTAACAGTGCTAACAGCACAAGTGGAACTAACAGACAGCAACAGTGCTGACGAGCTAACAGTGTTTACCTGAGGGGCAACCAGAGGGCGGGTGGTAACCGGTGGTAACCGGTGGTAACTGGTGGTAACTGGTGGCAATTAGCTTCCCAGTGGGATACTCTAATGTCCAGCAAAAGGTACCAAAACACAGAGAAGATCAGATTAAACTTAGGTAGACTATATCTTATATTTCCCTCAACTACATCTTTATATAGAACATTGTTGATTGATGCTAAATGAATGCTCTGAATATCATATAGAGAACCTATTTGTCTTTACTGAATCCGTATATAACAGAATAACTGTAATTCGTTAAATGATCATGACTTTTTATATCCCATACATGCTTACATCACATACATGTACTAACCCGACTCCATGCAGGCGTCCAAGATGACCCAGATGTCAAGGTGATGATGGCAGGGTCGACTCTGAGGAAAGTCAAATCCCGATCCTGGAAGAAACAGCGGCACTTCCGCCTCCTGGAGGACGGCATGACGATCTGGTACAAGTCCCGATGGGCGGGGAGAGGCCACTCCACTTGTGAGTATCCAAGCGTGGGTGCATGTCTGCGTGGGAACCATTTCTTGATAAGAGTAATAGCTATAAAAAATGAAGAAAGTACAAAGTGATTCAATTTATTGTCGATCGTGTCTCAGTCTCCATCACTGAGGTGGAGGCCGTGCGTGAGGGCCACCAGTCGGAGGTCCTGCTGAGCATCGCCGAGGAGTTCCCCGCCAACCTCTGCTTCACCTTGGTGTTTCACGGTCGCCAAGGCAACCTGGACCTTGTGGCTGAGTCACCAGAAGAAGCCAGGGCCTGGATCCAGGGAGTGTGCAAGCTGATTCACAAGACTCAAACTATGGACGAGAAGGAGAGGCTAGACCAGTATCCTTTTACTGTAGCGGATCACCGTGTCTGGGATTTAATAACAAGTAAATGCTTCGTTGGGTGTTAGCTGGTATCAAACACTGGCTCATCCCGTCTTCTCTGGACAAAGTAGTCTCATCCATTAGTGTTTTAAGCTGACTGGTAATGATAAAACATAAATGGAGATGACCATCACTTCCCATATAAAAATGACCAATATATGACCTTTGAAGAAGGGTTTTCCTAATAGAACTCTCCATCTGATTGTAAAGATTTTGAATGGGGAAAATGAGGTCTTTAGATTTGAGTTATTCCACCACACTTGCGAGCTGCCGTTTCCCTCAGCGTCTCCTCAGGTGGGTCTGGGACTGGTTTCAGAAAGCTGACAAAAACAAAGATGGGAAGATGACTTTCAAAGAGGTGCGCAAACTGCTGAAGATGATGAACGTGGACATGAATGAGGAACATGCTCTGCATCTCTTCACGGTGAGCTTTTGAACTTTTTTTTTAGATATTGTTGCATTTTTCGGCATCTGAGCATCCAAAGCTCTCCTTAAGCTCCTTTTTAATATGATGCTGCAGGGATTGAACCTGTGACTGTCTGGTCACAGCACACTCACTGAACATTTAGACCTCCTTCATGCTTTGTTGTCTGGTGTTGCTATTTTGGTTAAACGAGGTTGTAGAACAGATTAGTTATGCTAAACTCAAGACTTCCCACCCTATTTTTCCGAACCCAGACACCATGGAAGAAAACCAATAAATGTTTGTAACGTGTCTTTTAAACATTGCAACAAATACATAATTAATCCTCTTCCCTTTTCTTCCCCTCAGATGGCCGACAAGTGTGAGAGCGGCTCTTTGGAAATCGAGCAGTTTGTCCACTTTTATAAGATGCTGACTCAGCGGGATGAAGTGTGGAAAGTGTTCCAGGACTACTCCGGAGACGGAGAGAAGCTATTGTTGGAGGAGCTGGAGAACTTCCTGAGCATAGAGCAGCAGGAGGGAGGGCAGAGTTCCCAGCATGCCCAGGAGCTGATTGACCGCTACGAACCATCTGAATCAGGTAAAGAACCGAGGAGAGGACACAATGGCCTACATAAACAGCGCTGTTGGGATGACAAATTTTTGTAGGCCAATCCTGGAAGTTAGAACTGAAGCCTTTTCTTTGGAGTCGTGGCAGTTCTGTACGTTTTTGGAAGCTCATACAAACCTGGATTGTGCTCTTGTGCTCCAACACTCATCTGTTTCGTATCTTCTGTGCAGCCAAGAAGCTAGGCGCTATGTCCTTGGATGGCTTTCAGGTCTACCTGTGCTCACGGGAGGGCTCCATATTTAAACCGGAGCATCGAGATCTTCACCAGGACATGAGCCAGCCGCTTAGCCACTACTTCATCTCCTCCTCGCACAACACCTACCTCCTGGAGGACCAGCTGCGAGGACAGAGCAGCGTGGAGGCATACATCCAGTGAGGAAGGCTGCACACACACCCTCACCAGAACACGGTTTAGAATTAGTACTTAGTCTTAATTTAACCTGAGATTACACAGGGAAGCATACAGAAGTGAATTTAATGTGCTGGTCAGACTGACTTGATAGGGAGTTAACTTTAACCAAAAGCTGAGTCACAATCGTGGTTTCGTATTTTATTGTAAGAGTTTGCACATGTCCTTATTTAGACATTTTAACTGTGTGTGTGTGTGTGTGTGTGTGTGTGTGTGTGTGTGTGTGTGTGTGTGTGTGTGTGTGTGTGTGTGTGTGTGTGCAGGGCCATGAAAAGAGGCTGCCGTTGTGTGGAGGTGGACTGCTGGGACGGCAGCGACGGGGAACCCGTCGTGTATCATGGTCACACTTTGACTTCCAAGATTCTTTTCCGAGACATCGTCTCAACGCTGAAGGAATACGCCTTCAAGGTGAGCAGCACTCAGCACTGCTTGCTTCTTGGCTGGGTCACTGCAATTCCACAGAAAACACATTTCACCATTGATGTAGTTATATATAACGGTTTTGGAATGTATATATAATATAATAGATAGGAACAGAAGAAATAGTCCCTGTAAAAAACTGTTGATAGTGTATTCTGTGGATTATCCAGTATAAATGTAGCTAAACTATGTTGCTGTGCACCACAAATAAAAGTCAAATAAAATGAGGTATCTCCTTGGCTACACATCACTCAAAAGTAATTGAAAGAAATGTGTTTTCTCCAGCCATTGAGAGCGGTTATAAATCCCACTAACGGGCCGTCTGTGTGCCCAGAAAAGTAGTTGGTAGCCCTCCCTGCCTCTGGAATCACATGTGCTCTGCTGACCGACCGACATGGAAAACAACCAGGAACTTCTCACACGTCTCCACTTTAAAAAAAAAAATCCCACTCAGATTTTCCTACGATGCGATGAAGAAACTGTTCTGGAAGATTGTGGAAACTTACGCTTTATGGGAACTCACTATGATACTTTTACCACCGAGTTTGCAGGAGCTGATAGAAAAACCACATAAATAAGATATAAAACAGTTAAAAGCCAATATTTTATTAGATATATGTTTCTGTTTGATAGGTATCGGACTTCCCCGTCATCCTGTCCCTTGAGAATCACTGTTCTGTGGAGCAGCAGACAGTCGTGGCCCAGCACCTTCATCAAATCTTGGGTGACACACTGGTGACCACCCTGCTGGACGGCCAGGTCCCTCAACAGCTTCCTTCTCCACAGGTGAGAATGTTTCTTCTTTGTTCGTCACATGTGCACTTCCTAGGGCAATGCATCCTGGGATACATTTTTTCTTTTTACATATCGTGAAACTTTTTACGACTCGCCACAGTCACGTTTATTATTTTGAGTCTCTCAAATCGTTTACATACTTAGTTACTTAGTTCATTTTGGTGATCCCTTAACTTTGAATATAGCGCCACCGTGAGTTCATAATTTGTCCAACACTTTGGTTTCGACCAAATACCTGCAAACAGTATGACATAAGTAAGTTTCGAGCTAGTGGCAAATGTAAGCATGCAATCACAATAAACTAAGATAAATATTGCACCTGCTAAATATCATGTGATTCTATTCATAAAAACCTTCGTTATACACTGTTGCCCATACAGTTGGAATATTTGGTTTTCAGACACAATCCTCTGTTTATTCCTATTTAAATGCATCAGTAATCACTTTGGTGCAATGAAACTCATGCATAACATTTGTTTGCCGCTGTAAAAGACAAGACATTTGCAAATTATTACAACTTTATTGGCGACCCTGTATATTATTTGAAATCCTTGTGACATTTCAACAGCAATGAATGAATCAAATGTCATCTGTGGCCGTGGCAGGACTGTAAAAATCCAAAAAGTCAGGTTGGAGAAAATAATTGGACGACCTGCCTGTCTGTCAATGCTTACTTCCTAAGCCACACATGGTCGTTAACCATGGCGGTCTTTATGTTTTATCTATAAATAGTGTGGCTTTTACATTCTGTTGGCATTATTTAAATTGTAAGCTTCACCTTAACAGCTACATGGTTCATGGTTATGTCAGATTTAGTCATGTATTAATGCCACGAACTGTGTCGACTAGGCCTTTGAAAGTGCTTTGAGTCCGTGATTAACTTTTAGGAATGAAATCTGGGGGGAAAGTTAAAGATCATTAACAATGCAGGGCGAATTTAAAGATTGATGGCTCGTGCGATCCGTCTTCCACTGATCCTGAAAGCGTAACCATAGTATAACTTCCCATCTCTTCTCCATTAGAGCACTTAGGCCAATCAATGCTAACTCGGAGTAATGGTAGACACATGCTGGGAGGAATTCCACTGAGGGATTTTGGCAATTAAATAGCGGTGCATCGCAGCGTTTAGTTAGGAGACAGCAAAGTAGCAGGAAGATGGAGCACCTTAGTGAGTAGTCTGGGTCCTGAAGACAACAAGTCCATCATCAGTTTGTCATGCTGCTCTTTCCCGAATGTCATCATGCATTCAGCACATTAAGGGATTTCTTCACGCAACCGGATCAAATTAAATTCTCACTTACAAATGAACAGAAAAACACTGCAAATGAAGAGGCGATGATCACATACAGTTCATTACAGGACCTGAGGGGCACATTTTTGCTGAAAGCCAAGAAGATTAGCTGTCCGGGAGAAGGCGCCGAGGAAACCCTGACGGACGAAGTGAGCGACGATGAAGAGATGACCAATGACGATGCTGAGAGCCTTTCTACAGAAGAACCCCCTGCTGAGGATTTGAACCACACGGGGAAGGTACATGAAGTACACACGTTTTCCTTTCGGATAGTGGAAGTGAACATGACGGGATTGAATTGAATAAGGCAACACTGAGGCGGGAGAAGGAGGGAGATAGTGAACAGAAGACAGATATGGGAGAAAGAAAACAGCATCCATTGTGCATCTCCTTAGAAAACTCCTCTGGCCTCTGTGAACATGAAAATATCTAACCCTGCATTTTATATTTAACCGAGCAAGTCAGCCAGGAACACATCATTAGGGTAATGCTGGCGCTGCCGTACAGCAGTGGCCAGTGAGAGATGAACATTTATGGATTTGATGATTTAATTAGAGGCAATGAGGGAGTCAGACAGAATAATTATATTACACAAGCTTTTATTGAGCAATATTAAAGGGGACATATCATTCTCATTTTCAGGTTCTATTTGGGTTCCTAGAACATGATTAAATGCTTTAATGTTCAAAAACACATTGTGTTTCTCATACTGTCTGTGTGAATATATATATATATATATATATATATATATATATATATATATATATATATATATATATATATATATACCTGCACTTGTTGCTGCTATAGTTTTGTGTTTTATGCCTTTATGATTATTTTATAGGTATAATATGACCTGTGTGTTCAATGAGTTGTTTAATATATGATGCTTCATGAGTAATTGTAAGCGTGATAACAGTTAAATCTGGCATAAGACATTTTCTTCAAAATGTTTGATGTTATTTTTTTTGCATGGTCCCTATTTAATTTAGACTAATAATCAGTCTGTTTAAAATTAGTACAAATAACTTAATCATAAATAATACAAGTTTATTTATGGATTCTTCTTTCTACAAATTCTATCTTTCTTACACACTATTGTATTTTGGTGAAATTACAAGATCATTTTTATTATCCAACTTTTTCACACTTTAAATCACAGTTTTAATTTAATTTTACCAATACAGAAACGATGATGGGTAATTATTATTGAATGGCTGACCTATAATTTACAGGGCTACTGTCGCACCATAAGGCCACTATTCATGACAGATATTATTCATGTTTAAAGTGATGGTTATATGATTACTGACTAATTTCGTTCTCCTCTTTTGCAGAAATCAAAGTCCAAACTGTCCAGGGAGCTTTCAGACTTGGTGGTTTACTGCAAGAGTGTGCACTTCCAAGGCTTTGAGCATGCTCGTTCACGCAGTAAATGTGATGAGATGTCCTCATTCTCGGAGTCCAAGACCAAGAGGCTCGCTAAGGACGCAGGTGAACCTGAGCATGAGGGAAAAAATTACTTTTAAAATTGGCTGGCATATTCCCCAGATAAAATAATATCTGTTTTATGACTTTTATGTTATATTATATTATGTATAATTGTCTCGGACAGTGGCATTATTCTCTTTGAACCCTCTCTTCAGGGACAGACTTTGTCCAGTACAACTCAAGGCAACTGAGCAGGATCTACCCCAGCGGTCTCAGGACCGACTCCTCCAACTACAACCCGCAGGACATGTGGAATGTGGGCTGCCAGATAGGTGAGGAGCAGGTCGCCCCCTGCTGGTTATACCAAACTTTGCCTGTAAGATCACTGACGTCTTTCCAATCTTAATACCACACAGTGTTCTGATGTCTGCTGCCATTCCAGTGCTCAAACCATGTGATTGCATTAAGTGCTTTCAGAACCAGAAATAGCTAGATAGAAATCTCAGAGTCGGGGAAATCATGTGACACACCCTTTAAAAAAACAGCTAATTACATTATATCCATTCTCCTCTTTTTTTCTTTCTTCAAAAGTGGCTCTGAACTTCCAGACGGCCGGTCTGGAAATGGATCTGAACGATGGGCTCTTCAGGCAGAACGGCTGCTGCGGCTACGTCCTCAAACCAGACTTCATGAGAGACGGCAACACTCAGTTCAGTCCGGAGAAACCCAACGAGCGACCAGGCTACAAACCACTCCGCTTATCCATACAGGTCCAAAACAGATACTTGGTTTCTGGTTGCAATGGGCAGCTACTACTGTCATTGTGTACACACGAGGCAGCAGATCAGAATGTCAGAAAACCGCTGAATAATAATAAATATTAATAAAAGAAAGAAGAGGGGAAGTTCTGAGCAAGTACAACACACTGGTGTCTGTATCTAATGATTAAATCTGTGTATGTGTTTACCAGGTGATCAGTGGGCAGCAGCTACCAAAGGTGAACCAGAAAGAGGGCTCTATTGTAGACCCCCTGGTCAGGGTGGAGATCTACGGGGTCCCACAGGATCAGGCCAGAGAAGAGACCAGTCACATTAACAACAATGGTGAGAACAATATGCACATAATAACTGCATTTCATCCACATAGATGGTTTTGATGACGAGGGCCAGGATGAAACTCACTCCCCTGTTGGTCCTATTCACTCCTCTACTGCCCTCTACCTGCAGGATTTAACCCAGTGTGGAATGAAACTTTAAATTTCGTCATCCACGCCCCTGAGCTGGCCCTGGTTCGCTTCGAGGTGGAGGACTACGACAAGGCGACCAGGAACGACTTCATGGGACAGTTCACGCTCCCGTTTACGTGCATCCAAGCAGGTGAGCAGAGAGGACGGGGAGCCAAGACTCACGGCAAAAGTTCCAGCTGGAGATCAATTCAATAATGTTGCATCAAATACCAGATGCAGAATAACTCAATACCACTCCGGTTGAAAGCTTTCTCCAATCCATATCCTTCAACATCTTTCCCTTTCCAGGATACCGTCACATTAATCTGCTCTCCAAGGATGGAACAGCAATCCCCCCCTCCTCCCTCTTTGTCAACATCAGCATCTCAGAGCTCACATGAAGAAGCCACATCTGGGGAGACGGAGCCAGAGGTGAACACGGGGAAGGATGAGAACAGCATCCACCAATACTTGTATCTGATATTGGACGTTTGCCAGGCATTTTGCTCCAACTTAAAGGTTTAAAGTGTAATATGTGGCCAGAGGTTACAGTGTAGACGTAACAGCATGTCAAAGTGGTCTATGTGTCGTGTTGCAGAGATGTATACTGAAATGAGCATGCTAACCAGCTAGCACCGGCCCATGCCCGTCTTGTAATACCACTCGTGCCTTGAGGGGCGATAGTGAGCCAAGCCAGCCTCCAGTCTGTCCTCAGTCCAACATTAGAGGACGAAAACAGACAAGCTTGTTGAAGGTAGAGGCCCGGTTGGTGGCACAGTAAACACAAAGATGGCTGAAACCTTTAACATCAACCAAACCTCCCGGTGCCGACAAGAAACTACGTCTGCCGGCAAAGAAAAGAGGTTATCTACAAAGATGCAAGACAACAAGAAACATTTGTTTGGCCAGTGGCTGCAGAAAATACACATTTTAAAAAATGATTTTAATTGAATTGGGAAAAAAAACATGATGGAGATGGTTTTGCTTTTTCGAGGTAATATATAACAAATGGATGAAGTGTTAACTTTATGTGACTTCGCCATATTTTGAAGGAGGGTGTGAGGATGCTGGAGATGCTGCCCCCTGTTTGTTTGGAGCAGGTGGCCATCAATTTACACATTGCACCCTTAAAATAGCATTGTATTGAATCTCTGTAATAGAGGACTCTATTCAAATAGATCAGTTAAAGGGAATCATTACCAAATAGGATCGATGCATCGCCTTCACCAAGAACAATCACAGTATAAGAACCAGGGTGAAAAGATGAACATGTTTTAAGAAAAATATGTCTGTATTTATTTACATTTATTGCTGTTCTTATGTCACATTTCTCTACTTAACTTTTTATGTAAATATTGCCCACAAATTTTTTAGCTTTGTCTGAAGGATTGACTGCATGTCTAGAATGTCTAAATATCCCCCCTTGCCTTAACAAGTACTGTGTATGAAATAACAAATACCAATATTATAGACCTACTATTATAAAGTACTGCATCATGTTGGTAAATCTATGATTAAGTGCCTGCTTGAGTTATTTCTATTTAATAATGTACACATTCCACAAAGTTATGTTGATTATAATGTAAATGTATGTGTATGTAGGCCTCTAGATACATGCAATACATTTTCTTTCTCATTCACAAAAACGTTTGACTCATTAATTAATTTATATAGATTCTTTATCACAAAGGGTAATCCACATTCTCCCACTTCACAATATGTACTGATGCTTTTATTAGCTTTCAACAGTGTAAATGTATGTGATTGGTCAGTTCTAAATATTAAAACATATGTCCTTTCGCAAACATGGCCATCTACAATCTGAATTGACCAATTGTCTCTTCAGCGTTTTGTCTCGCTGTCTTCCTTTCTTTGTGCAACATCCTCGACCTGGTCGGTCGCTCCTTCCTCCTCCTCCTCCTCCTCCTCCTCCCCCACTTCTGCTGCTCTCTCCTCCAGTGTCCCCTGCAAGGCCTCCTTCAGAGTAAGCCCCCCCACGTCAGAGTCCCTCACCACCCCCTGCTCCACCGACATCTCTGGATGATGCCTCCGCAGATGCTTGACCACCTGGAACTTCTGCTTGGCTCTGTAGGAGCAGTGGCTGCAGCAGAACGGCTGCTGCTTGGTGTGGGAGAGGTAGTGATGCCTGAGACCCGCCGGCCACCGGAACGCCTTCTGGCACAATCCGCACGCGTACGGCCGGTCGTCGCTGTGTTGCCGCTGGTGGGTCTTCAGGATGAAGCTGGTCTTGAAGGCTTTGCCGCATTTCTCGCAGACATAAGGTCGCAGGTCGCTGTGCTGCGTGTCCCGGTGGGCGCGGAGGGAATCCGCTCTGTTGGTGCGGTAGTCGCACGCATCACAGGCGTACGGCTTATCCCCTGCAGAGGACAAACACACATTTTTAATCTCTAGCTTTATAACATCCGTGACAATAAAGCTGTAAACTACACTTAAAAAATCAAAGTCGGGTGAGGGTTCGAAAAATTCATTAGTCCACTATATCTTTACATTGCAAATAATTGTTTGCTGCTATATTAATAATGATGATTTATACCTGTGTGCTTGGTCATGTGGTATTTCAGCTGAGTCGCCCACTTGCATTTGTAGCCACACTCTGGACAAAGGTACTTCTTCTCTTCCTGGTGAACCCTCATGTGAAGCTATGGTAGAATTCATAATAGAACAATAAATGTGACATCTTTTGTATCATGTTTCATAAAAAAACAGCACTTTGAATGATCTTACAAACACCCTATAAACGTTATTTACCTTCAGCCTGGACGGATCCGTGCAGGTGTAGCTGCACTGCTCGCAGCTGAACGGTTTCTCCCCGGTGTGAATGCGGATGTGCCACGTGATCTTCTGCCTGTTCCGGGTCGAGTACTCGCAGTCGGTGCACTTGTACAGCCGCTTGCCCCCGTGGGAACGGAGGTGCTGCTCCAACACCAGCTGATGCCGACAAGCGAACGGGCAGGAGCTGCACTTGAAGGGCTTGTCCTCGCGGGGCCCGTCCTCGTGCTCGTTCAGGAGGTGTTGAGCCAACAGCTGCCTCGTTTTGGCGGCGAAGGGGCACAGCGGACACGCGTGCGCCAGGTGGCTCCTCTGGTGAACCTCGAGGCCCTCCTTGGTCTTGAAAGACTCCTGGCAGGCGTTGCACTTCACCTGAGGGTGCTTGCCCTCTTGGTGGGTCTTCAGGGCGACCTCGCTGCCGCACGTGTAGTCGCACTGCTTGCACGAGAAACACACCTGGAGCTGGTGCGCGCGTTTGCAGTGGTTCCTCAGAGCGACCTCCGAGCTGAACCGAGCGTCGCAGTGGGTGCAGGCGTGGCGCAGCTCGCCCGTGTGGCATCGGAGGTCGTGGCGCCTCACGTCGTCCGGCGTGTAGCCGCTGAAGTCGCAGAGCGAGCAGAAGTGCGCCGGCCGCTTGTCGTGGATGCGCGTCTTGTGCTGACGCAACTTGGTCACGGCCCCGAAGGTCTTGTCGCACGCGTCGCAGCGGTGACGGCCGACGCCCGTGTGCAGGGACTCGTGCTCCTCCAGGCGGTAGCGCCTCGTGGTGCTGAAAGGACAATATCGACAGCGGTGAGGTCGTGCACCTGTGTGTTTGAGCGCGACGTGTTGTGCCATGCATCGCTCCTGTTTGCAGGTGAAAGTACAGTCCTGGCAATGCAGACGCTTGGCGACACCAGACTTTTTTGTCTGATGTTTCACAGAAACTGTCCCGGTTCTGTCGTCGTAATCTTCAGCCAAGTCCTCTTTTTCTTCGTCCTCCACTTCTGGAACGATCTGATTCTCTCGTTTCTTTAACCTGCAGGTTGAGAGGTGTCGTTCTACTGTCGCGAGCCTGACGGACGAAAACGTGCACAGCTTGCATTTGAACTTCCCATCGATTTGAGAGTAAAGGGACTTCTTCAGTGCGACATCGCTCTGCTTGTCTCTAGAAAAAGATTCCTTTTTTGCGAGTTTAACTTTCAAGCGCTTTTTTGTCTGAACTTCACTGGATGTCAAAGCGTTATGAACAAAGCCTTTATGGTTTGTTAAAGGAGAGTCCTGATCGTTTAAATCTGTGGAATTCCTATTTTGGGAAGAAGGAAGCTGATCGGGATGCGTTCCCTCATCCGGTTGTTCTCTTCCCCGGCCCACTGCCGTATTTGAAATGCCTACGAATGCCCTTGTTTTTCGCGGAAGCGTCGGACACTTCTTTGCGAGGTGGCTGTCGAGGCCTCGCCTCTGTTTGAACTGTGCACCACAGGCGTCGCACTTGTGTCCCTTTATCCTCCCGTGGCACAAGGCCTGGCGGTGGTACTTCAAAGCGGTCTCCTTGCTGGTTACATAAGAACACTTGTCGCAGCGATAAACGTCTTTAGTTGGCACCGCCAGTATCTGCACCCGTCCCTCCAAAACCATGGCGTCCGCTTGGTCCTTGTCGTGCTTCTTCATCGCTTTCAGACGGATCTCGGATTCAAATGGCCGATTCTGCTCGGATGGAAAAGTGGGACGGACCGTCCCACCGTCGTTCTCCGCCTCAGCCGCTTGATGCTCTCCAGGTTCAACTGGTTGACTATTCAGAGGCACATCGTTGTCATCCAAGTCACTTTGTTCACATTCTGCCATAGCTACGTTGTCTTCCTCCGGTGACGATGCAGAGGAGTCCGCCTTCTCTTGTGATACGTCCGAGATATTGCAATTTAAATTGGATGAGCTTGGAGTTTGATTGGCACAGTTTCCCTCCTGATTTTGCAAAGAGGAGGTCTGATAGTCGGTGGCCGACAGTGTCGTTAAGACGAGAGTACAGTACTCCTCTGGACTGTTGACACACAGAGGACTGTCTGAAATACCTTCATTAACAATGTCAAAAGCATCCACAGTCTGAGAAGCAGCCACGGATCCTTTGCTGGCACTGGGAGCTGCTGAAGTAAGATCAGATTGTTCTCTTTGAGGAGGCGGCGGCCCTTTAGAAGTGGACGGTTCAGACTGCTCAGGAACTGCTGAGGGCTTATTGTAAAAATCCTCCGAGAACTCGGTGGAGCTCCTCTCCTTCTCCTTGGCAGCGTAGTTCTCCAGCCAGGCCTTGTCCCCGGGTACGTAGCCGTGAGCCTTCCTCTTGTGCAGGAAGAGGCTGATGCTGCTGAAAGAGGAGTAGAAGCAGAGGGCGCACCGGAACTCCTTCAGCTTGGTGTGTTTGCAGTTCTCGTGGTTTTGAAGGGCCTGCCTGTAGGAGGTGCTGTAGGTGCAGTATTTGCACTTGTAGACGGACGGCGGCCTCTCCTCCACAGAGTGTTTGGCCAACATGTGATTGCGGAGCTCATATTTGCGCTTGCAGGCATAAGCGCAGATCTCGCACATGAGCGATTTGGCCTGATGGCGCAATTTGTGGCTATTCAGCTGGTCCATGCGGTGGCAGCGGTAGGAACACTGGTCACAGTGATACCTAGGAAGTCAGGACGATTAATCAGTGACAACTAAACACTTACTGCAGGATATAAATCTCTGGAAAACCAACGTTAATGATACACGATTATTTCAAGTTGTTCTTCACAAATAAACACAGCTTTAATGATTTTTGACGGGTGAATGCGAACGCTAACCAGGGCTTATAAACAAACGACACCACAGTCACATGACTTTATGTCCCCCACCACCAGGCTAAAGGCAGACTAGTGTTTTGTGTTTAGTAGTCTCATTTAGCCACTTCAATAATCTCACCTCAACAAGCATCATAAGCAAATTCAAAGTCATATAATCAACAAATGTAACCAAACAAGCAAACAACATAAATCAAGCAGAAACACATGTATAAATATAGAGATATAACTCGTTTCCAGGTTTAAGGACCTATTCCTGCAGCATGCCTCAAATGGCTGAAAGGGCACTTACACCAATTAATGAGGCTAAATAAGTGAAAACACGTGTGTGTGTGTGTCCAAGAGTGTGTGTAGTATAGAGCTGAAAACACATCATCACTTTAAGATGACTTAAATATGTACCTGAGGTCTCCGGCGTGTTTCCTCATGTGGACATTCAGGTAGTGTTTCCATTTAGTGACGTATCCACACTCGGCACACATGAAGTTCTTGTCGTCCGAGTGAGTGAGCATATGTCTGGTGAGGTACGACTCGTCTCGGCACCTGAACTCACACAGGCTACACTTGTGGGGCTTCTCACCTATTAAATAGAAAAATAACAAACACAGGACACTGAGGATACTGTCAGGTGAGAATCAGATGAGAACACTGAAAACCGATTCCCTCCTCACCGCTGTGCATCAGCACGTGTCGCTTCAAGCCCCGTTTGTGCGAGGTCACGTAGCTGCACTGAGCGCAGCGGTGGATCTTCTCGTTGGCGTGCAGATGCCCGACGTGCTTCTCGAACTCCACGGGGTTGAAGGTGACGAAGGGGCAGAAGTCGCAGCAGAGCTCGTCGTTTCCCGGGTGACCGTGGCGTTGGTGCTGGAGGAAGAGGGTCTTATTGGAACAAGAGAAATCACACTGCGGGCAGTGGTAGGCGAGGTGTGTCCGATAATGAGCCTCCATGTCCGTCTCGCTCTGGAAGACGGCACCGCAGGCGTGATGGCGACACCCTACCGCCCTGACCCCGTGCACCTCGGCCGAGTGTCGAAGAAGTTCCTTACGCGAAGAACTCTGGAAAGAACAACCCTCTTGGAAGCAGGCCGCTGGCTCGCTGCCGGACAGGGCGGTGTGTGTCTTCATGTGGGCCTTCAGCGACCTGCTCTGGCGAAAGCTCTGACCGCAGGTGGGGCAGGGATAGCTGCGACCGTCGACGTCCTCTTGCGCCTCATCGGCGTGCACGCTGGCAAGGTGGCGGCGGATGGAGTTCCGCTCCACGGCCGAATATTCACACAAGTGGCAACGGTGCACCTTCTCGCCGGCCTCCCGGAGTCGATGTATGCGCAGCTTGCTCCTGCTGGTGAAGTGACGCTCGCAGGTGGGACACTGGAGGCCGGGGTCGGGGAAGTGTAACAGGAGGTGCTCCTGCAGGTGGGAGCGCATCTTGAAGCAGCGGCGACACTTGGGGCAGGTGTGGGTGCGATAGGTGTGCTCTGATCCCTCCGCAAGGTACTCTGATGGACAAGAACATATGACGAAGTTTGTGATAACAAGGTATATTTTCAATTTGACACATAAGAACAACTTTTGCCTTTCAGCCTTTTTCTTCTCTGGTGTTTCTGGGTTTTATCAGACTCTTTAATCACCAAACACACCACACAGATTGGTGTACCTTTGGATGGCAGTGATGCAGAATCCACTACTGCAGGTTTGTCTCTTTCCGCTGCCTTCCTCACTCTTTTAATGCTGTGCCTTTGCCTCTGGGTCAGTTCCTCATCCCCATCTTCTGGTGATGATGATGCATAAGCTGGGTTGGATGTCGGATCTCTCTTTGGCCTCCTGGACACCCGAGGTTGGTGGCTTCCATTAGTGCATGCGCTCGTGGCCGCAGTCTCGTTCCCTGTGAACAGATGTACCAGCATGTTAGCGTAAAATCTACTTCCAGAGACCAAGCACCATTTAAATGGATTCCTCCATGTGTAAAACACAACGCCAACATGTCTGTTTACCTTTAGCACATGGCGGTAGATGGTCGTGCTCCACGAGGTGATCACTCAGCTCTCTTGCATTTCGAGTGACAAACTGACACTGAGAGCAGCCGAAGGGCATGTGGCCCCGCGAGTGTCTCTCCATCTCCCCCCGTGTGAGGAATGACACTTTGCAGGACCTGAGGTCGCACGGAATAAGAGTGAGACCGTGTGCGGACATCAAGTGGGCTTGATATGCCTGACGGTCTGTGCTGCTGAACTGGCAGCCTTGCTCAGTGCAGAGGAATGGGCCTCGAGGGTCACGTCCACTGTGGAGGATTTTGAAGTGGCGTTTCAGGACACCCGGCTTGGAAAAAAGCTCACCGCATTGAGAACACTTGTAGTTCCCCAACTGTTCTTTACTAGACGGAGCGGTCGGCCTTTCTGAACAGAGGGGAGCGGTAAACAGGCGACTCTCTGAGAAACTCTGCTCACTGCTTTCACATTCATGAGGTTCCACCGTCTCCATTGTGTCTGGGAAAAAAAAACAGCATTTAGTTTCAATCAAACATATTTAAATAGAGCATTACAAACGTGTGATTCTTATTTTTGTATCAATCTAATATAACTGAGTGCATATGTACATATAATACATTATGCAGTACATCCCATTATTCTCCCTGTTAGCTGTTAGAGGCTTGTTTATTCCCAGATTTGACAAAATATTTGATATTTCAGCTCTGTCATAAAGTAATAGCAGTTCTGTGAGGACTGTAAATACATTATAACCATATAATAACAGCTTACTTACATTGGATTCAATGAAGGGTTGTGCAAAATAAATTTTCTGCATGTATTTATTTCTGGTAATTTGGTGAAGAACCTATTTAAATTAATTTGAGAGGAAAAGCTCACATCCCTGAAGCACTGTGAAATGTCAAAATACAATAACACTACCAGTGCTAGACGATTATTTTTTGCTTTGAATTCACGAAACATTGAAATATCCAGGCAACTACAGTAACATAACTTAGTAAAATGAATTGTGTTTTCATTAGTAGGCCGGACTTACTATCTCTTGCCTTGTTTTCTTCTGTATTGGGTGATTTAAGTTCCACTCTCGCATTGCAAAACAGAATGTTGACCTACTGCCTGGATTTCCGCGATCCATTCGATCTGAACAACAGAACACCAACCTACCATTATCCGTTTACAGCATCCAGCTCGTAAAATCCATCTTTTAGTGTTCGCTAATTACAAGGCTGTCATAATCAACACGTAGCGATAATAGCCGCAGTTTCACTCACTTATTCCCGATAGTATAAACTGGTATTACTATTATTATTATACGCTAACAACATCGCCGTTAACGTTAGCTGAGCTATCGTTAGCTTGTTGTGACTTTGGTGGCTAACCGCTCAAGCCTCAGTTCCTGCTGGCAGTCAATGTCCCAGTTGCGACTCGGTACATCTTACGTTAAATCGCACAAAGTATTTTATCCACCAACACATGACTCTAACCGAGTTGTCATGTAAGCTTGCGAGCAAAATTAGGTTAAAAATAACACGAACAGGGACGAGTAGGAACCAATGTTTGAGGGCACGCGGATAGTCGGAAGGATATTTGTCAAACACAGGAAGTGTAGTAGAGGTCGCTGCTGCTACTACATCACGTTTGTACATATACGCATGGGGCTTTTAGTTGGCGGAACAGTTACTGTTTACATAGAAACGGTGAACACTGGAAACGAGAGCCTCCAAGACGGCGGCATGAGGTGAAGACAAAGACGGCAAATAATGATTCAACAAGACCGGATGTAGTGTTACAAACTAGCTGTTGTTAGCTTAAATGTAAAGATTTCCAGCTTGACAGCAGGTCTTTGGCTTCTGACGGGAATGATGCTTCTCCAAACAGTCTGGACTGTCACACAGATGAAATGAGTTTTCACTTCTGCAGGTCTGTGCTCCGACAAAGCGTTCTAACAACCATATAGTCTGATTCCACTGGGGAACAGATCAGCAACATGCCCCTGTCAGACTTTTTGGACGGCCTGAAGGACAACCCGTACTTCGGGGCTGGGTTTGGACTAGTTGGGATCGGGACAGCATTGGCAGTGGCCAGGAAAGGTGCCCAGGTGGGCATGATCTTCTTCCGCAGGCACTACATGATCACCCTGGAGGTGCCCAGCAGGGATAAGAGCTACCACTGGCTGCTGAGCTGGATCACAAAGCACGCCAGGCACACTCAGCACCTGAGCGTGGAGACCTCGTACCTGGCCCACGAGAGCGGACGGGTTCACACGCAGTTTGACTTCCACCCGAGCCCTGGGAACCACATCATCTGGTGAGAAGAGTTCAATGAACACACCTCATCTACTTCAACATGGTGCCAATGCACTGAACAAACCATTTTAAAAGCTGTACACCATTCTGTTGTACAGTACAGCATAGCCTCTGACTCTGTCACCTTTTGTGGTCTGCAGGTATGGCAGGAAGTGGATCAGGGTGGAGAGGACCAGAGAAAAGCAGATGGTGGATCTGCACACTGGAACCCCGTGGGAGTCGGTCACCTTCACCGCTTTAGGCAGAGACAGACAGATTTTCTTTAATATCTTACAAGAAGGTAAAGGCTTTACTCAGGTTTACAGTATATACTCGACACGCATACATCTCACAGAGGGATTGCCATATTCGCTTTATGTCAAATAAACGTGAGTTTTGATGTATCTCTTCACTGTTTAGCGGCTATTAAATGCAGTTGTCAATCATGTTTTGCAGCAAGAGAACTGGCCCTGAAGCAGGAAGAGGGAAGGACAGTGATGTACACAGCCATGGGTGGCGAGTGGAGGCCCTTTGGGTTTCCACGGCGACGCAGACCCCTCAGCTCCGTGGTCCTGGAAGCGGGAGTGGCTGAAAGGCTTGTAGATGACGTGAAGGAGTTCATTGGGAACCCCAAGTGGTACACGGACAGAGGTAGAATATCCCGATGTGACGTCAAGCTCATCCATTCAGTGCATGATGAGACATGTTTGATTCTGGTTATATCATTCATGTTTTTGTAATATGACCGTGCCAGCAGTGCATAGAAATATGGTAGAATTTTCAGTTATTTTTATTTGCAGGCATCCCCTACAGAAGAGGGTATCTGCTGTATGGCCCCCCGGGTTGTGGAAAAAGCAGCTTCATGTGAGTGAGCTTTGGATTTAAAGTCTCAGCCTTCTTGTTTCGAGTCCGTGTGGCTGAAAGGCCACGTTTTCACCCACATCTTATGTGGCTCCTTATATTCCAGCACGGCGCTGGCAGGTGAGCTGGGCTACAGCATCTGCCTGATGAGTCTGAGCGACCGAAGCCTTTCAGATGACCGTCTGAACCACTTACTGAGCGTGGCGCCGCAGCAAAGCATCATCCTGTTGGAGGATGTAGACGCAGCCTTCGTCAGCCGAGACCTGCTTCCCACAGAGAGTAAGAGGACGGGTGGTTTGGGATTTTTTTGGCAGAAACTTATTTATATTTACTCAAGAGATTTTTCATTTATGTATCAACTTATATTTTGAGGTTTAGAAGAAATATAATTGAGGTAACTACTGAGGTAACTTGTAAAGCTGCAGTTTTGAGCTTTGTGTTTGATTCTCTTTTGTCCGTACCTCTCAGACCCTCTGGCCTACCAGGGGATGGGGAGACTGACCTTTAGCGGCCTGCTTAATGCTCTGGATGGAGTGGCTTCATCTGAGGCCAGAATCGTTTTTATGACCACCAACTTCATCGACAGGTAATGTTAGAGGACGATTTATAAACAAAGTACTTGATGATATGTGTTATTATTGAAGCAGAAAGCCTAAAAACAAGGCTAAACATTTAGCCTGCACAAACCTGATGTCGGCTAACGAACGGGTGCATCACTGGTGTTTCCGGTGCCATTCATTGCCACTCTCGCTTGTGATCTCTGCACACAGGTTAGACCCAGCACTGATCCGGCCCGGCCGTGTTGATCTGAAGCAGTACATCGGCCACTGCACACACAAGCAGCTCACACAGATGTTCTGGCGGTTCTACCCAGACGAGCCTGCCTCCGAAGGAGATCGCTTTGCGGAGCAAGTGTTGGCCGTCCACCCCGAGATCAGCGCTGCCCAGGTGCAAGGACACTTTCTGATGCACAAAATGGACCCAGCAGGATCTATGGACAATGTTGCCCAAATGAAATAAAGCCTTATTTATGATGACTTAACAAAGACACGTGCAAATCATTGTTTTTGCATTTCTATTTGAAGTTATGGTATTAGTGGATACCATAGTCTGTAAATGCAGCTTATGATTGATATGAAAGTAAACATATCTGTTCATTGCATTCCATCATGTGGAAGGGTCATACTCCCCAAGTGCCCTTGAGCAAGGGACAGTGGAGCTCCTCAATGGGTACCATTAAATCATAGAGGACTTAACTAAACACAGTCGACACCATGAGGATTCCTTTATGGTACAATCAAACTAAAAAAACGCTGTTTTTACACAAAAAATGTAAATAGGTCAAAGGACATCAATATTTGACTGAATGTTATTATCACAGTCAAATATTCACCGTGTTCTCATGTATACCATCTGTGACTTATTTGCTTCTAACTGATTATAAACTAAACAGAGTAGAGATGTTTATATGTGACTTATGACCTATTGGACTGACGCCACGGCGTCTGTATGATGTCTGGGTTAAAAGTAAGAACTTTGTGTTCGGCCCTGAGAGACACGCTGGTTGTTTGTGACCTTGCCTCACCTGGAGAAGTAGACACTTAATAACCCGGATTAAAAGTGATCCTATTCATAAGATGATGTATTAATCTTACACTGAGGGAATCAGGAGAAAATTCCCTCACAAACAACAGTTACAGAAGGGGAGCCATCTTTATAGTGCGGATGAAGGCGGATTGTCAGATTGGGGGTCAGCTGTTATCTGTGCTTTATGATAAGATTGTGGTAAACAGAAACCAGACGGAGAACAAAAAACAAGAAGTATTACAGCAGTTACAGAAATAACATTTTCCATTACAGGTCATTTTCTCATAGACTTCTTTTTGCCACCAGAAGAGTCGCCCCCTGATGGCCATTAGATATAATGCAAGAGGTTGACGGCTGCACCGACAGCAAAGATCAGCGATGTTTCAAGGCGCATTTCATCTCTCCCTTTTCAACATTTATTCTTCACTCAGTGCTTTCACTTAAACTGAAACTTCAACTTCTTTCAGCACCTCCATTTGAACTACAAGTTCAACTGTTTCAACTCGATGTTAAACGTTTCAACCGTGAAACTTCAGCAACAAGCACGTACATTTTCTTCCGAAAATGTAGCCTTTTACAGTTATTATAGTTACCGTCGGACCAAAAGCCTACGAGGAGGACCAAAGTCGACACAGCCGGTGCATTCCTAGAAATGTACTGTGGGAATACTACTCATGTTTGAAGCGTGCAAGCTTATGTTTCCAAGAAAAAGTGCTGAGCCCAAACGTTATGTAATCAAGAGAAAAGCCTATAAACACATGTTTGAAATGTTTTCTAATAATGTGCACTTGGCTTCTCTGAGACTTTCCCAACCTGAAAAGAAATAAGCTTCAGTGTTTATGTAGTTGAATCTCTGCCTCCGAGATTACAATGTCTGATATGTGATAATATACAGTTTGTCAAATTTTGTATTCCTTACCATCTCTTTGGTTTTTATTATCATTTAGGGGTTTTCTTCGAAGGATTTTAAGAATACCATTACCATACATTTTAGTGGTTATATTACTGAGAATCAGTTTGCTACTTACCCAACACACGATAAATGGATTTTGAGCAGTTGAATTATTCCCTACATGATGTGGGCTGACCCTTGGCCCTGGTCCATCCTTGAGAGCTGTGCTGAAAGGGTTAAACACTGCGAGACGTGGTCCCTCCCTGCTCAGCTAGTCTCTTAGATGTAACAGGAGCCTTGTGTATTTCCACTCTGCTCTCACTATGGCTGCTTGGCTGTACCGGGCTGCGATACGAAGGAATGGCAGCTGGTTGCCGACATGCCCTAGCGCCGTGGCCCGAGCCTGCTCCAGGGGGGTGGAAGGCCTGTCCTCTTCCCCAGAGACCCTCTCCGCCTTCCGGGACAGGCCTCGGACAGTGGCGGACCTCCCACACGTCAGCTTCTTGGAGTTCATGTACAGAGTGGTGTTTCAGGGTTTCCACAACCGTTTGCATGAGCTACAGGTACGCCAGGCTGCAGTGCACTGCATGGGTTTCCCGGATATTCATATTCTGCAAGTTTATCCCACAGTGGTTGACCTGCTTATACTGCTGATGGTTTACATCAGGGAGTAAGGTGTTTAATGAGTGATTGTGTCTGCCTCCAGTGGCTAAGGATTAGATATGGGGCTGATTTGATTACCTTTGTTCCCATAATAACCTCCAGTCTCAGCTTTAATCAGGTCGTTCCTTCCTGCAGCCTTCAGACTGCAACCAGACACACACACACACACACACACACACACACACACACACACACACACACACACACACACACACACACACACACACACACTGCCAATACATATGCACAAATGCACACTGTTGTAGATAGTCTATTATTATTTTCATTTAATTTTTTAATAATTATTGCAACCCTGCAAATGCCCCACTGTGGGATTAATAAAGGATTATCTTATCCCTTTTAGATAAATGTGCAATGTGTTTTTAATTATACAACACAATACGTTTGATTGATGATGGGATGGATATTAAGACTTCATTGATTGATTTTGTTGCATGCATCCTTACACACAGGTTTCTCTGTTAACTCATCTTTTTTTTTTTTTTTTGCATTCACTTTGCCCAACCTTCAGATTTATGAGAAGCAGCGTTATGGGCCGATATACAGAGATGGACTAAACGCAGTGTCTGTGAACACTCCAAAGCTTCTGGAGGAAATCATGAGGAACGATGAGAAGTTCCCTTGCCGAGGAGACATGTTCGCGTGGAAAGAATACCGTGATATGAGAGGATTCGGCTACGGTCCTTTCACAGAGTGAGCTTGCCAAATACTGCGTGTGCTCAGCAGTGTTCCACTTCATTACCTCTAACCACCGTTCAATGTCCAATCTCTAACCTTGTTAAAGCTTACACAAAGGCTTTCCTTGGCAAAGTGTGAGCAGGACGGATTGAAGGGGATCTGCTACAGAGACTGCTCTCAGAAGTAACAAATACATTTTACATTTCATCCTCCACCCTTCTCCGTATCATATAGTTTTCTCTATTGTGTCTATTTTTTATGTAGCAATAATGGATTACAAACTGAATATTGTTGTGCAACCCTGTAATGTCAATGTATCGCACCCTGAACCAATTTGTTTCTCATTCTGTCTCTGTGTGTGTTCCCAGGGAGGGGGAGAGGTGGCACAACCTGAGGGTGATGCTGAACAAGCGCATGCTGCATCCGAATGACTCTGCGCAGTACGGCGGCGTCATCAATGATGTGGTGACAGACTTCGTAGAGAGGATCTACTACCTGCGTCAGTGCAGCCCGACGGGGGATTTGGTGACCAATGTGGCCAATGAGCTCTATCATTTCTCTCTGGAGGGTATGTAGACAACCTGAAAGACCATTAAAGCTGCACTGCTTTGTTGTTTAGCTGCTATTTGTGAATAAATGGGTCAGTGTGAAGGATTTGGTGGCATCTAGCTGTGAGGTTGCCTTGGTGACCGATGCAAAAATGTGAAGGACCGTGTCTTTAGCCAGTGTTTGGTTTGGCCATTTTGGACATATGTAGAAGTGACTCCATGAAGAAGAGATGATTCTTATTTTATACACCAAAGAAAATATACATATTAATATTGTAATCCATTTCTCCAAATTGAACTTTTTGCCACTCAGGTATTGCCTCCATACTGTTTGAGACACGGCTTGGCTCTCTTGAAAAGGAAATCCCTGAAGGAACACAAGACTTCATCAACGCCATCGCCCAGATGTTCTCCAACAACTTTGCTGCGTTTGTGTTACCCAAGTGGAGCCGCAGTCTCCACCCATACTACGGGCGCTACATCGCAGGATGGGAGGGGATCTTCAGCTTTGGTATTATTATTATTATTATTATTATTATTATTATTATTATTATTATTATTATTATTATTATTATTATTATTATTATTATTATTATTATTATTATTATTATTATTATTATTATTATTCAGTATTTATCAATTATCCTTAACAGCAATAGTTAAACATTCCCCTGAGCTACTGCCACCTCAGTGCTTTCAAATAATAATACATATGGTGTCTGAATTATACTGTTTATGTTTTTGTTAAAATAGTAATTATTGAAGGAAAGCAGGAAAACATCAACATAACAGGTGTTTTCAAACTTTCGAATGGTATCATACACTTATAACCTTTTGTTATTCTTGCCTTTTTGTTCATTTTTCCTGCTTTCTTACATTTTTTTATTCCACCTTTTGAGAACAATAATATAACCTTTTATTTTCCCTTTAAAATAAAGTAGAACCAGTTTTAATTATTAACTTTGCAAGACTTGGCGTTCATTTATTTAAATACTAAATTGACCTCCTTCCATGTCTTCACTCATTTTAGCTAGAAAGTTGATTGACAAGAAGATGGAGGTCATTCAGCAGCGTCTGGACAACAACCAGGAAGTGGAGGGCGAATACCTGACATACCTCCTCTCAAACACTAAGATGAGCATTGAAGATGTGTACGGCAGCGTCGCTGAGCTCCTATTGGCTGGAATGGACACGGTGAATGTGACACTCTACCCTAACTTTAGCTGCTCCCCTATTCTAGAAAATCAAATATTTATGCTCCCAGTCAAGCCAGGGTTTTATACCACAGCTCTGCTGTTCAAGACACCTCTCCCCTGAAAAAGCCACCAACTCCTGCTGAATATATCTCATTCTACTCCTGGTTTAGCAAATATTACATTCTGAAAATGCATCATGTTTCTTTTATATGCATGTATTCGTATTTGTACTGCATCTCTGTGCCTGTTTACTTAATGATGTGTTTTTGTTCCAAGACCTCCAACACCCTCACATGGACTCTGCACCTGCTGTCCAAGAACCCTCAAACCCAGGACAGACTTTACAAAGAGGTGTCCACAAATGTGCCCGCGGACCAGATCCCCTCTGCTGCCGACTTCCCTCGGATGCCGTATTTAAGGGCCGTTATTAAGGAAGCGCTGAGGTGAGACTGGTAGGAGAGGTGATGGTGTTCCAGTGGCCATCAGCAATGATCAGCAACCAGGCTGAACCCAATGAAATGTAATGATTTATTCTTGTTTCACAGGATGTACCCTGTGGTTCCTATGAACGCCAGAATCATTGCAGAAAAGAGTGTTTCAATTGGTGGATATCAATTCTCAAAGAATGTGGGTCTGCCCTTTTGTTTTGTTTTTTATTATCCATTATTGGACTTGTTGTACTTTAATGTGTACTTGTATCACATTATTATATCGCAAAGCTCAGAGTTTCAGTATCCTGTCTCTTCTCCAGACTCCTTTCACTCTGTGTCAGTATGCCATCAGTCATGATGAGGACACCTTCCCAGAGTCCTTTGCATTTAAACCGGAGAGATGGCTGCGTGACGGCCGTGAGAGGCCGCACCCCTTTGGTTCCATCCCTTTTGGCTTTGGGGTGAGAAGCTGTGTCGGTCGGCGAATCGCTGAGCTTGAGATGTATCTGCTTCTGTTTCGGGTGAGTGACGAAGTACGAAAACACCCTTTGTGCAAAATGGCAACAAACGACAGGGAGTTTGTTGAAGCCTCTTAAAACTGACAGCTCGGGTAGGCAATTTATTTTGGGCTTAATTGTGCATAAATTCCATTTCACCTTTCAGCGGATTATTATTAGATTTTGGGAGAATCCACCTGCCAGGAGAAGGGAGCATGGCCACATGCTTCATACAGTTACCTTTATGAGTGCCATAGTCATTCATTTCAAACATCATCTTGATGGCTTTATGTCATGGTAATTCCATGAGAATTACCATCCTGTTTCCAATCAAACTTGAACCACTATTAATGTGTAAATTGTGTTGGCGTGGCCTTAAATGACTGCAATAACTTTTCTTTTTTTCCCTCCAGGTAATCAGGCAGTTTGAAATCAAACCAGACCCCAACATGGGAGAGTTGAAATGCGTCAACCGCACTGTTCTGATACCAGACCAACCATTTAGCCTACACTTTGTGGACAGAAGATGTGAAAACACAGCTTGATTTGCTTTTGCACTTTTGCTTGTTGAGGGTTAGTTATCAATATTTTAATAAGAATCAATCCTAGAACAGGGAAATGTTGGGGATCAATGCGCACATCATTACCGTGAATCTAAATGATGTTCAATTGTGTACAAATCTACTCCAGCCTCCATTTCTATTCTTTTCATAGCATCTATCCCAGAAGGTCTAACCACATGGCTTCTCTTTGTATAACACAATAAAGTCTTGTATCTTTTCTATTTTGTACATTGAAAATATGTACATTTCTGCCCTTAAATACATTGTGATCAATGCGAAGAGCAATCTTTTTCTCTGTATAGGTAAGGACAAATTAAATACATTTTTATGAATGCCAAATTTGTGAAACTGTATCACAATTCATGAGACATGAATTTGATAGGTTAGGGGCAAGCCAATTGGTCAACTAAAATAGAACTGGTGGGGCATGTTGTTTACTAGAAACTGAATCCTAGTCGAGTTGGGGCTTGTTACATTTAAGATGTTTACTTATCGTGGGCAGTTCCACAAATCAGATGTTTTCCCTCTACTCTTCTCCTATGATTTATCTGAAAAGGTGTAATATGTCCTCATATTGTCTGTTTCTAGAGTGAGAAGAACAAAGCTGTGAGAATCAGAAGAATGAAACTTTATTTTCAGGTTGTTTCACAGCGGTTACGTTCTAAAGCAATAATAAACAAAGCAGCATCCCCTGACGACCGCACGCTTCATCCTGCTGTGGCCTGTCTGCTCTCTCTGTGTTTACCTGTGTTGAAGGGCGGGACGAAGCTGTGCTGTCCTGGGAATGATAACGAGCTGCACACCCTGTTTATTGGCTGGGAGCTCTTTGCTCATGCCCAGAAGAGTCCCGAACACAACCAAATAATAATAAAAAAGAATATACAGGGAATTTTTAAGGAAATTGTGCATGTTATACCTTTTAAAGTTTTGAACCTGTTTTGGGTTATATTGATTATAGATAGATATACTTTATTGATCTCAAACTGGGAAATTAAAGATAGTTCTTGGTTCCACTGGGGATTGAACCCAGGACCTTCTGCGTGTAAAGCAGACGTGATAACCACTACACTATGGAACCCCTTGAAAGACACAAACTGTTTATAATCCCTAGTGTTGTCTTTATCTGCAGACACTTTGGCTTTATGCCCTTCTTTCTCCTTGTTTTGTGTTCGGGACTCTTCTAGGTGTCAAATGGGTCAAACAGCGACTGACATGATTATACCTTTAGATAGTGTCACTTCTGATTACTCTTCACACTGCACCCAGCAGGGGGCAGCATCGTTGCACGAAAATAACCGAGCCTTTGGTCTCCAGTGCTGATCTCAGTCCAGTGGTTTGGTGAATCAGCTGGGGCTGGGGGTCATCTCTGAGCCAAGGCCACATGCCTGACGCCAGCTGTTGTAAAAACACTGATGGTCTGGGGTTAAATAATTAAATTGGAGGACTGGCTGCACAGTACAGAGAGATTGTGAAATCTTTTTTTTTTTTTTTTTTAAAGAGGGAGAAAAGAAGGAATGTACATTATTGACAGTTAAATATTATATATTAAATAGCTAAATATGTTTATTCCTGCCAGTAGAATGTACATATGGAGCCGATCCCAGCTGTCATTATTATTATTATTATTATTATTATTATTATTATTATTATTATTATTATTATGCATTGTATATAATTGTGCTTTGGCAACACATTTCAAATGTCGTGCCTTGTGAATTGAGAAGAGAGAGAGAGAGAGAGAGAGAGAGAGAGAGAGAGAGAGAGAGAGAGAGAGAGAGAGAGAGAGAGAGAGAGCTGCAGGCTACCTGTTTTTCTCCACAGTCTGTCACTTCACCTCAGTCAGTCAGACAGTCAGTCAGTCAGTCAGTCAGCCAGTCAGTCAGCCAGTCAGTCAGTCAGTCAGACAGCCAGTCAGTCAGTCAGTCAGTCAGCCAGTCAGTCAGACAGTCAGTCAGACAGTCAGTCAGTCAGACAGACAGATAGACAGTCAGTCAGCCCCTGGTGGCTGGAAACGAGAGCGGGAAACTCATCCAAACTTCCTCAGTGATGCCAGACGGACTGCTGCGAGTATTCCTGCGCGGAATGACGTCCCAATAATAAGTTCCCCGCTGCGGAGGCGTGATCGGAACCGAGTGGTGCGGTTTGTGTTTGAATGGGTTTGGACGTGCGCGCTCTGGCTCCGCTCGGATGGGATGCACAGTGAGCTTCATCTGCTGTGAAGAGGACTTTCTGCAAATGTCCGTTTGCCAACAAGAGGATGAGGAGAAGAAGAAGGAGAAGGAGAAGATCCTGAGAAAGGTGAGGAGAACTGCTGCTTGCAAGGTGTGCGTCAAAAACACGGGATTTTGCGCAGACGCGGCTGCGTGTTTGCTCCGGTTTTGTGATCATATGCATGTGAATTAAGCATTTATATCCCGATTTACTGTCTTTGTGTTGGACTCGGATTCAGATAAGAACTTTCGACCTTTGCTTCCACTTGACAAACTCAACATAAAGAGCGCACCGAGGCCCCTGAAACCACCTGCGATAATAGGCATGTTGCAGCCCAGAATATAGCCGGTGGTTGTTACGTAAGCTCGCTTGCAAACCCAGGTGGCCTACGGCTATTGTGTGTCTTAATACCTGCTTTGACATTAGGCATTCACACCGTTTCTGTGAGTGAATGAGGTAAACCATTCACTGTAATCACTGCCAAGGGCGACTCTGACAAACACCCGAGTTCAGTCACGCCTGCACGCCAAGACGACACGCACAGGGATCATCGGGAGTGACCCTACCTGTGCTGGTAGACTGGAACTACACTCTGCTGGGTGGATGTGCTGCTCAGTAGATTTGTATTAGTTATTAATAATGCTCTGCAGGCGGATGCTTTCATGTTTGAGCTTGTGGAATTTCTCTCTTTGACCCCAAACTTAACTTCATCCCATAATTTGTTTCATGTTTTTATGAAAACGACACTTTATACTTGTTTCATTTTAAAAATCTTTGTACTTATTATACACTGTAGTTACTCAAGGTCCATTTGTTACTTTGTCTAGAGAGCTGCTAACTAAAAGCAACGTGTTGAAAATATATAAACAAGCCTGTATGATTTAAATGAACTTTCAGAAAAAGCTTGAAAATGTGGAGAAAATGTTCTTCTGCATTTATGTTGTGAGAATCCACATCCTTTAATATCCTGGGTGCTGAATGTCTGTGTTTATTTACCTTGCCAGATGCTGGTGTTTTTGTTTTTTTGCACACACTTTGCTTTTTTTTCCACGCTGATGTTTGTGTCGGAGGCGTGCTCAGGTGCGGAGGAATTGCTTCCTGTGGTAATTGCTCCTGTGTGTGTGTAAGTGTGTGTGTGTAAGACGCTTGCGGTTTGTGTCCCAGAAGAAGAAGAAGAGCGTTGGGCTGTTCTGCTGTCAGCGGCGCTCAGGGAGGCCCATGTCGCAGGACTTTGAAGAACGATTACGATCAGCCAGAAAGTAAAACCCTCATGTAAAACCAGAGTTCAGAGCCGAGACTTTGAACCAGATGAGGGGGTCTTGAATGCGCTTCGGGAAGAATGTGCTTTTCACCTCTGGGTTGTATTGTATATTGACAGTACATGAGCAGACACAAAGAATGAATAAAGAATGGCATTAAATAAAGATGGTGGATTAAACCATTGGGCTTACACAGCTTACAGGACGGAGAACCCTATCCTTTACAGAAAGCAATGGATTTTTTAAATAAAATGCAGAAAATGCAAAAAAAAAAAAAGCTTTTAGTTTAGAATCACTTCTTAGCCACGTTCAGTTCATTGTTTTCTCCTTCTGTATGATGGAATCCCAAAAGCTCGTGCTAACCGCCCAAGAACGAACCTCGGAGAGCCACTCCCATCACATGAGCTCAGAATAGCTGGTCGTGTTCCCAAGTGATGATGAGGAGCCGATGTGGAGAGAAAAGTAGCTGAGTGAAGAGAAACTCAGTCTAAAGTGAGATTTATTTGCACACAAGAAGTACAATCATCATGAATGTGTTTACGCGTGCGCATTATGGTAACCATAGCAACCAATAAGCCGACCCTCAATGGGATCCAGACCCAACTCTCAAGCAACACCGCCGACTGTCCCTCCTTCAAGAAACGAATCCTCATTTCGGTCTGAAGCCTGTCAGGTCCAGCTCTCTATCTCCCCCCCGTTACTGAATTCCCACCAAAGTGTCAGACGGCCGGCGGGGGCTTTCCTGGGATTTGAAGATTTTCGATAAAGGTATGCGGTGAACTGAAAATTACCTGCCGCCCCATATTGCATTCCAGCGGATGCTCTAGCTGTGGGGGGAAAACAGTGTGTCCTCTGTGCTTGCGTCTCTGGGGAGGCCTATCATTTCACTCCGACCCGCCGGCACTGACCTGCACATGGGCCGCGGAACAAGACCCTCTCTGTGTGCCCCTCTGTGGAGAGGTGCCCGCTGTGTGCTTGACCCGGGGAGAGGGCTGTGATGCCTCAGCAAGGTTAACCCCCTGTCATTTTACCTTTTAATGCCCGTGCACACAGTAATTTAACCTCTCGTGGACATTTGTGCATTTAGGAATCTCCTTCAAATAGTTCTTCATGTGAGAGTCTGGGTATGCTGCACCAGATTTATCTTGGCAGGAATACTGTATGTGTAGCATTGATAATAAGGGAAGATATGTTTGTGTTATTGTACCTATCAACCAGCTCTGAAATATCAATATGAGTAAGCACACTTTAAAATACTTTGCTCTGCATCCTTCCCAAGGAATTGGCTCTTTTAAGTAGAAGTATTGAGAAACAATCAGCGTTCATGATGATGTTTTTCCAAATATGTCTCGGTTTTAAAAAGCCAAGGGTGTAAGTTTCATTTCTAAATTGGTGGGACACATTATTAGCAGCTGTTCAAGACGAATAAAATAGCATTCAAATTAAAAGCAACACAGTTTATTTCAGTTTGGAGCCCAGAAGACCTAAACTCCTAACCATTATAACGTAATGTTAATATACATTAGTCCTAGTAAGTTAGTAGAATGACAAGTTCAATGCATAGATTGTTCCGTACAACAGAGTATTCAGGATGCCGTGTTCAGGAATGTAGACGCGCGTGTTGAATTGCAAAATTTGAGAAGACGCGCCAGACAACAACAGCTAGCATGCAATCGTCTGATAGATAATTTGAGCCTTTTTATCCATTTGGGAAGTCAACGCCTTTTTACTTTCAAAGCCTTGTGGTGAAAGGATGTGTGAATCCGATGAGCGGATATTTCTTTTCCAAACAGCCTTTCAAGACATTACTGATTCGCTGATGCGTAACGTCGCCCACAAAGCCCGTGGAACAAGAAGATAATGGGATACAAAAGGCGTTCATTGAGCTTCTTAAAGTGTCTTCAATTCACTTGGCGATGCACAGTGGATAGAATGACAGTCAGGATGATAGATTAAGGCACAGGGCAACTGTATTTCCCCCCCAGAGTCACGGTTGCGTGCCCCTTTTCTTGGAATGTAAAGCGGAGGCCTAACTTCCACCTCTGCTTCAGACCTCGTGGCATCGGTGCGACATAATACACTCCGTTTAGCCCTATACCATGCAGCCTCGATGGCTTTGTGCACCCGTGAATGTGGCCTTTATGCTGCAGTTTTGTTGATATTGCTCTACGTGTGGGGGGGATTTTCTTGTCTTCTCCCTAATTCTTGGCAAGGCGATGTGGCATTTGCTCTTGGCAGCGTCAAAATCCCACAAAGTCTCACTCTGGGGGCCTTTGTAGCCATTCACAACACTTCCGAGTGATGGACAGGGAGCTCGGCTCTCCCAGGTCGCATCCCTTTTCGCCCACAAAATCCGTCTTTGTGGCTCTCCGCTTTTCCCGTGGTCTTTTTCACCAAGGTCGGATGCCACAGGGCTCCAAGGGTAATTACTGTGACAGTGGAGCAAAAGTTAGGCCGGGCTACCCAGGTCGCCCAATCATGTTTTCATCATCGGGAGAATGTTTTTCTTTGGGGACGTAATAAATCCCTTCTTTTGACATGCTGCATTTACTCTGAATACACACGGGAAGAAACACCCAGGTTTTTTTTCCCTCCTCCTCCTCCTCTCTCTATTTTTGCACCAATGCTTGTAACAAGCTGAGGCAGATCATTGTTGCTGGTTCGCCCTCACTGGTTTTTAAAAGGATAGGTTTGCACACTTAGACATTCCGCTGGGGAGGAATTTCATAGGTATTTGCACCGGAATGTGGTTTCTCACTGGACTGGGGAGGGGAAATGTCATGGGTGTTATGAATTGTAACCATAAAGTGTCTGATGAACATATAAGTGTAGAAAATAAAGGGATCATTTGATTGTATAAGGCTAATCCTTGGGCTGTTACTACGGCATTGTGACCATATTGATATACGTCTTTATTAATGTTTTGGTAGAAACGTAACTCTTTATATGTATGCTATGTTTCTGGGTCTCCGGTGTCTTAAAGACAACAACAGTTGATTGTTCTGCCATGCCGTTATTATTAGTAGAATAGGAGTAGAAACTCAATAGCCCTCCATTAAAAACCAAACACAAGCGGCACATGTTCCCATCCTGATCCCCCCTAATGAGAGTGGGTGTGTCCCGTCCTGTGAACCAGGCGAAGGAATCTTTAATTAAATCACACTCTTGGACCCAACGCTGCACATGTGTTGCACGCGCCTGAAATCCTACACAAGCTGGCATGCCATGAATTTATATCGTATATACACTGGCTGGGAGTTTATTTACGCTGAGCCCAAGTCTGCATTCACACTAAAAATACACCGATTCTATTTTATTCTATAAGGCCATAAAGTGATATGTAACATGATGTCTACAGATTTAGTTCTATCTTTTTATACTTGGATAGTGATCCCTGCAAAGTCGTAGTATTACAGTAGGCACGGACAGATGGGTTTATAGGTTTTTAGCATCAGTGTGAGGAGGAGTCATGGTTTGTTAGGTATTTTAATGTTATGCCTTATCAGTGTGTCGTAAAAATCTCTTTCAATGGATTATCCTTTTTCTCCCACCCCCAATCTATACCTCCTAGGTATGGAATCAGATCCCAGCGCATTCAATGTTATCTTTATCATAGGTAACTGGACTTGCTTTAGGTTTTTAAAGACTATTCTCATCCAAGAGGCTTCTTCAGTTCAGAGGTGAAAAGTCTTCAAAAACCGAAAGCAAGTCCAAAGATGACCATGATCTGGATGACTGAGAGTCTGCCTGCCTACCTGCACGCTCTCTATGGCTGGGTTGTCATTGTTGCTGACTTGGCGACTTTCCCGCTAGATTTACTGACTTTTGGAGATAGCGTTGATAGCTTCATTCATTGGAAAAGAGTTGGCAACACTGGTCTATGTTGTTCTGTTGGACAATCTTTGATGGCCACTCTAATGTTACCTCACATCTCACCCTCATGTGTCCAATCCAAACTCCTCGTTCTGTGTCACACAAAAAAATGCAGCCTAAAGTTCAATGAAGCTAATATCAGACCTGTGTCGACTAATTAAGTAGGAAAGAGTAAATGTACTAAAACAGTGTAACTTTGTCTAAACCCGCCTGCTGAAGTCTGATATAAATTTTGGGTTTTGGTTTTAGAAAGAAAATGTATTTTTGAGGCAGAAACTGAAAATAATATGTGGAGTTTAATGAAAAAAAAATAAGCAAACTTCTTAATATGGACCAAGATTTGTACTTCTTGGCATTTTTAGTGTGTGCAGGTGTGCATGGGGCATATAACTGGAAAGTCCTTATTATAAACACTCACCAAAGATAAGCAGCAGGTCAGATTGAATAACAGCAGCAAAAGGGTATAAAAGCCTTTCGTCATAACGCAGACATAGTTCTTAGGTTCTACGTGGACTTTCCCAGACTGTAAGAATAGCATATTGGATTACCTAAATTAAGGGGTTTTACCCTTTTAAGCCCACTTCATTTTTTCTTACATTACTGTTGTCATAGATGTCCTGAGAACATAATCTGCTACTTCTTTGCC
Organism: Eutrigla gurnardus; assembly: GCF_963514095.1. NCBI lineage: Eukaryota > Metazoa > Chordata > Actinopteri > Perciformes > Triglidae > Eutrigla > Eutrigla gurnardus. Next base: position 21,996,879 of record NC_139926.1, read on the forward strand.
TTCTGCGTGCCTGTCTGCCTTGGCAAGCCTTCCTGGCACGACTCTGAAAATAGCCTGAATACCTCCGGATCATTGTATTGTGTTGTCAATGGCCGTTTCTAATAATACGTAGCAGCTCAGTGCTGAGGCTAATATCTTCTTGGGTATTCATTTATACACTTTAAATTGCACAGTTCTTTATTTAGATAAATATTTGCATTCTCAGAATGTGTCACCGCTTTACTTTATCTGTCCTGAAAGGTTAGGCAGAGATAAGAGTAATGGATTTAACAGTCTGGAGTTGGATAACGCGCCTTCAAACTTTTATTAGATGAATGAGAGCAAGCTGCTTTTAATGGCTGCATTATCAGTTATCAGCTCTCTTCACCGCAACACTGTTACTTATCACATTCCTTTCTCTGCAGGTCCACGTGTGTGCCACATTACTGGGATCCCGGTGTCATTTTGTGCGATTGTCTTGTGTCTTATATTACCACTAAGCTCTGCTGTAGCCAATCCCTTAACACCTGTCATCGGCATTCTTCTGTTTGGACTCTGACTCTGAGATTAGCGTTCACACCGGCCCACAGAGCTCATTTACACTACCCCGAAATAATGTACGCCGTCACGCAAAGGGTTGGATTGTTTTTGGATGTTTGTTAACAGCAAAGAGATTTTGATTAGAAATATTCATTCAGTTTTCATGTCGTGCATTAATGCATAAAGTTGCAATTAAGGCCTTTATACCCAAGATGGGTCTTACATTATTTTAAAATATATTTTTTTAAATTAAACATTTTAATAGTTGATGCAACCTTCTCAGATGTGAGACACTAGAGGTCTTCAGACCTTTAGTGTTTGGGTTCCCACTTTAAATGGGCGTGTCATCACCTCAGTCAGTCAGGTTCAAACTATTTCAGGTTTCTACTAGTACATGTTTACATATTTTATGTAAAAAAAAAACACATTATTTTTCTTATCTGAATATTCACTGTCTGAAACACTCCTTTGTAGCGCATGTCTCTTTAAATCCCCGTCCAGAGAAAAAGCCCAGAAAAAATATGATGCAGGAAGGAGAGCCAAATCTGATTGGCTTGTTGAATCACACGGTATCTAATCTAGACATCCCACAAAAAAACTGATTGTGTGTGTTTAGGACTTTTTCATGATATGTCCCCTTTCAAACATTGAGCAAGGTCAAATTAATTCAAACTAACATAACAGTCCCACAATCCTGATACATGATAGGCTCAACTAAGACCCATTAGTTATTTACAAATGCTGGTTGGAACATATGCACAAGCAATAATAAGCAGAGATGAATCACTCTTTAGTCCCTTGAAGTCCCTTCAAGTGTGTAAGTTTGCACACATTGAGATGACGCAAACTGGTTTGCTCCAAATTCTCTCACATACTGACCAAACATTTGCATTTCCACGACTCTTTTATCTGCTGTCGAAGCCCACGTGACTCTGTTTGCTTGATGTCTGGGTTGGCCTCTGCCATTTTCACTCGAGACAAGAGGACGCGAAAGAAGGAAGACGGCCAATAAACAGTGAACGCATTTTCTTCTTTCAACCTCTGGCTGTAGCCAAAACACATTTTATCTGAAGGAAGCCGCCAAAGACGCTTCTTCATGACTTCAGTGTAGTATAGTATGGCTTTAATGATGCTGTGCTATTTAACCAGCAGATGGGGACATTGCCAATGACTTTACCTGTTATTTACTTGGCTAATTACACAAAAATCCCAATAGACTTATAATGCATCATACTGGCATTTGTCTTAATTGAATAAATGTATATTCCTCTATCCCTCTACACGAGAAGAGCTCATCCTAGAGAAAATAACTTCATGTAGGACCATGTGGCTAATTGTAAAAAGCTGATTGAAAAAAATGGGTGTCCATGGTCTTTAACAACCCTTTTTCTACAAACCAGAATTATCCAAAGTGATTGGCATAAGTAAGGACAGCCATTATTAAGATGTGACTTCATTTTTTTTTATAAGCATTTCCCAGTGGTGTGAAACATGACACAAAGTGACAGAAAAAAGAGATGCGAGTCAATACTGGTACTTCATTTGTTAATCTATTATGTCGCGAGGCTGTGACAAATGTGTCCCATGTAGCTCCTAAAAAAGAAAATGTTACAAAGTTATAAAATGGAGTGAAAGAGGAGCTCGTTTTCTTCTAAAGCCCTGAACGATGCCAATGTAAACACAGTTAAAAGCTCCCATGCCGAGGTGATGGCTGTGTAATGTCCCATCCTTCTCCTGCAACAAGGTCTGTTTCTGAGAAGTTAATTCAATTAAAGCAGACAAAAGGCCACTGGCACCCATAAAGCATGGGTGAAATGTGAAGCCATGCGATGGACACACACACAGTCTTGTGGCCAGTCAAGCGAGATTTACATTTGCATAATGCCCGGCTACTGGGCAGGCTCACCATCGCCATGGGTTACAGTTGGTGCTGTGAAGAAATTCAGCGCCGCGTTTTGGTGGGTGTATCGGGCCTAAAGCTGACAGGCGTGGTGTCCTCACTGCCAGCACCCTACACACACACACACACACACACACACACACACACAATTTTGTATTCGTACAAAAGACCATGCTTGTTTCCTTACACCTATAAACCTTTATCTTGACCCTCTCCTCCACAACGTTTATCTAAATCTTGACTTTAATCCGCGCATAAATTTAAATCTGATTTCAGTCTTAAAGCTGCTAAATTCCGAACATATCTATCGCCTCTCAGCGTGACGTGACGTTGCATGCAAAGCAATAGTTGTTTTGCCTTGAATGTCGTATAGAGAGCTTTTAACCAGCAGTGGGAGTGGAGGATGGGCAAACACAGGACTTTCACCCAGGAGATCGATTTTATGTAACAAACGCACAAATTTAAACCCCAACCAAGTAGTTTTGTTGCCACCACTTGTGACCTGCATGTAAACAATGCCTGTAAATTGCTTTTTGAAAATGGGCCCAAATGGGATGCCTTCCAGAAATCCTCACCATAGAGGTGTTTCTCCATCTCAGGGGACGATGCTGCAGATGTCATCTGGCAATACTACCAGAGGAAGTCATATAGTCTTCCTTAAAATGATCCTGACATTGTGGAGAAAAGAGACAAGCAGGGGGCGCTCTGTGTGGTGATCTGTTGGTGGTGATGTTGTGGTTTAATTACAGATGGCAAGTGCGAGGTCATGCAACATGCGCTTCCAATTGAAAGCCATGCCTTCGCCTGATCCCCGGCACACATGGCAGGGAGGAGAACTCACAACACGCAGGCATTGCAGACACTCCTTTGGCATCGGCGTTCACTGAGGCCTCACTCATGGCTTAGCACTTTGAGGAGCGATAACCCCCCCCCACCCCACATGTTAAAGCCTAACCACACAACGCACACTTTGATCTCCCTGAGGGGGTTTTGGAACGGCTTTAGGAAGAATGAACCCTATATAGTTTGGAGTCGGGGCTTTCAAAGTGTTTACAATAGGATCTCTCTACCTTCATGCATGGACAGAAACTCTGTCTTGTAACGGTTAACGGTGGGATCCTTTCATTAGTTTCTGCTTGTTTACTGACATGCGGTTGTGTTTACGTGAAGCCCTTTGTTTATGTTTATGAAAATTAAGTGCATTGGTACATGCATACTTACATACAGGCATGCAAACATACATAAAACATGCTTAAAACACAGTAAAACATACTGGCATCACTGAAACATTGAAACTAATATATTGATTGCGACATCTTTTTTTTGCGTGAACAATCCTTTTCAGTAAAAAATAAATAATTTGTTTTCTTACGTGATACTTGAAAATCTTATGTAAATGACTAAAATCAGGCTTTAATGTTCACTTTTCTACCACGATGGCAAACTAGACACCTTTTAACAAATCAGTTGTGATCATATTCACAATTATCCTGATCATTTTTTGTCTCGATCCATGATTATATGTTATATCGTCCCATCCCTTAGTGGACACGTAACTGTACACAAATGATTGAACTTGAATGAAATGGGTCCAATATGGATGACATTAATTTTACACTGTGACAAGACATGACTCATGGATTTTTAGTGATTAGTTAATGATGAACATGTGTGGCAGTATTGAATTATGCCTCTTGGATGATTGTAATGTGTGTGTGTGTGTGTGTGTTCTGCTAATATGTCCTCCCCTGAGGCCAGGAGGCTGCCACTGTGTCTCCAGCAAAGTAAACATCACTTCTTCTTCTCAACCTTGTTAAAGTCACGTCTACAGGAGAAGAGCAAACTGGAAGAATGTGAATGTCGGACTCGGCTCCTGGTCCTCGCTCGGCACGCTCTGCTTCCCGAGTCCCGTCTTCGCTCACGGATGAGCGGCAATGAATCTGTCGGGTCTGAGGTGGTTCCCATTAAGGGGGCTGTTTAAAAAAACAAAAACAATGGAGAAGTCCATTTAGTTGGGAGTTACTTTGTTAGGGGACCCATTCCAAGGGAGGAGACCTCTTCACCTCATCTGCAAGCACCTCCAGTGTATTCATTAATTTGCCTGGAACAGTTTTTACTTCTTGTAGTAGGGAAACCACAAAGGTACATAAAGATCCAGAGCCAGTTTATTTTAGTCGATCATTACTTAAAATCATGATAAACATAATTATATATTAACAATAAATCCAATTACTACTTGTGATGTCAGTCTGAGGTGAGTCGTCCTCCAATAGGAAGATTGATGGTTTGAATCCCAGCTCCTGCAGAGGATACTGAACCCCAAATTGTCCCCAATTTGTGCCATTAGTGTGTGAATGAGTTATTGATGCGGGCCATCAGTGTATGAAGGTGTAAATTCAAGTTGTACCTCCAAAACTTCATTTTCAAACATCGCTGTGGAGTTTTGATATATAGTGTGAAACCTTAAGATTTCTAGTTTCTGTCAATCACTGGACGTCGTGAAGCAGCAGACGTTTTATTATCCTGCTAACAGAGAACCATGATTTGATTGTCATTTTAAATAAAACACTGTTTATGACACCGACCTTGGTAAAAGTAAAAAAAAAAAAAAAAAAAATCTCAGAGCAAACAACAGCTCCTGGTATTCTCACTTTCCATGTTATGATCTCCTGACACCGTCTTTCCATAGTGTGTGTGTGTGTGCGTGTGTGTGCGTGTGCATGTGTTTCCTCTCCTTGCTAACAATGCAGCTCAGGAAGTACGTCAGGATAAGGGCCAGACTGCGAGGCTCTCTTTGGCCAGTGCATCCAACTTTTGAGGGACAAAAACACAGTCTTGTTAATCCCACAAAGGCTGCTTCAGTGTTGAAGAAAGCTGTGGATTTGTGAAAGGGAATTACTGCCCCAGGTGTCTTCAAAGACGACTCTGCGATGTCCCTCTGGCTGGTGAGTGTTGTTGCAACATGTCATTGTGTAGCGGTGGGTGGTCAGCGGTCCGCTCCCGTCTCCAGGCCAGTCCAACTCCAGCAGAGATGTGGAGGCAAAGGATTCGGCTTCTGGTTTTGCTTGTTTTGGATTATTAACTTCCTAATACTACTTCCAACCACTTTCCAACGACAACAAATCATAGCTTCTTATATTGATTTCCTGGTGTTTTTGGCAGAAGCTCTCCTCCATTCATGCTAGTGAACTTTTGGGTGTGACGTTTTATTGAATCTTAATCCAGCAAGTAATCTGAATCTTTTTGAAACCCTGACTGAATCAGAATATTTATATTTAGCTTTCAACATTTGCAAATAAATAAAAGTTTGAAATAATTAAATTTAAAGATCTGTTGTAACATTCTCTTGGCTGTCATGTATTCACGTTTCCTATCGAGACCTACATGCGTCAAATTCTGGAACATCCACCTTAAGAATTTTAAGTAGAGAAGAACTATTGATATGATTTGTTCTCCTTTTAGAAATGTGACCCTCTAGATAATTCCTCTGGAGAAGCGTCACCACTCTGTTGGTCTTTTTGACCTAAAACACACAGTTTGCAGTTGTAGAAGGATTTTTACAGGGTGTTTATTTCTTCTCAAAATTAATATTAATCAACCAGCGGATTATTCTGTCACTGGTCACTGAAAGTTTCAACAAGTTACTGAAAATCAGTGGGTTGTTGCTGTTATTGTTATGTATTTTTCTATCTGCTAATTAGAGGAGGGATGAGAGAAACACATCTTAGGATGGGACGGTATGAAAATTTCATGTCGCGATTATCCTGGCCAAAAATAATGGTGATTCACGATATTATCCCAATCAAAATATGCTTAAAACTCTTAAAATGTCACTTTTACACTGGTATTAATTTACATTTTGATAAGAAACTAATATTTTTATTGCGTCACAGATACGACAAGCATCTTTTTTTTTTAGCGAAAAACAATCAAATTCTGTTAAATAAGATGGTCAGAAATCACAAATCATCAAGTCTCCCTGCATAAACAAAGGATAAATAAATTAACTTGAAAAATTTATTTTTGTTTCCTGTATTTGTTTAATAAGGCTATATTTTTCCCTAGACTTAACTAGACACTAGCTTTTTCAAATCACTCGATATTCACGATTATCCAATAATGAAAATTCACCATAATCAAGTGTTTTTTTTATCCTGATGCGCAATAAAATTGTATATCGTCCCATCTCTAACACATATACACATGAAATATGCTCGAGCAAGTTTCATCAGCAACTTAAACATTGACTAGAGAGCAGATAAAGCTTCCCTACCCCCTGTTGTCTCTTGAATTGAACTTGGTGTCAGCAGGCCAGGCTGCCATTGGCTCGTGGGAGTTAGGGGCGGGAGATGGGACAAGGTGGCTGATTAAGAGACGGTTTGTGTAATGTGACCATGAGGAACCTTTAATTGGTTATGAAACGGTCTCTAATGCTGATGCCTCGATGACCTACATGAGTAAACAAGACCATCAGTAATAAGACTGGATCGGAAACAGAGCTGCTTTTGTCCACAGAGACCGCCAAAATCAACACAGAGTAGAAGTTCTGTGTTATTTATGTCTTAACCTGACTTAATAGATATTTTTACGCTTTGTGTAGTTGACTTTGTTTTGACCTCCGAGACAGAGACGGTGTCCATTTGCCCATATGTCTCTTTCTCCGTCCCTCCTTTGTCCCGTCCTCTGATGTGAAGGTGTCCGGACAGCTAATTACTTTATAGCCGCGCAGAAAGCAATAACTTTCCCGCTGATGACTGCTTTACGAGGGGGCCGTCCTCTCATCACTGGAGGCGGGCCCACGTCTGTCATCGACTCTTACGCAATAGGCCCTCTCAGCTGGTGGCCTGTTATGTGTAAACAGAGGAGGGAACACCAGGCGCCTTTAATTAACCTTCATTTAACCTTCATTTGAATGTCATTCTTTAATTTCACTTACTGAAGGACACTTTGAAACACATGAATACACGGCCTACATGTTCATGTTATGGGTGTTCCCGCGGATCTTTAGTGAAGTGAAGACAGACAGAGCCAGCACTTCACAGCACCTTCATACCTTTTCATCACTTTGGCCTACATCCTGTTCATTTCTGCCCCGTCTGGGCATTTATGAGGCAGCCGATGATTGCTTAGAGGCCTTTGGTGTTTGAGGCCAGTTGATAATTGCAGCTTGAAAGGTGAAATGGTCACTGTGGGTACTCTGTGTTTGGCGGCTGCTTCTGGAGATTCTAATTAAAGGTTATATAACCATTTTGGAATTCACAATTTACTCCTCCACCTTGGCTAAAGCTGTTTTTTTTAATATATATATTCACCTGATTTATTGTTTCCATGTCTGTTATTTTTATATAGGCCAATACATAATGGAGCTTTTATGAGCAATCTCCATTTCATGTAAGAAAGTTGTTCACAGTTTTTAAACTTGTGCAGAGCCCTTAATCTGAAACTTTGGGGTCTTGGTTATCCACTAAAACATTGAGGTTGATTTTCCAAATTTTACCACCGCATGGCATGAAATTCTGCATTTATCGCTGCTCACCACAACATTGTTTCGAGGTCGGGATGGCGGTATCACTTGCATGCAGTCACTGAGATTTGAACCTGTGCCCGGGGAGCTTTGTGGTTCTTTGTCCCTCCTTCTGTTTAAAGAAGCTTCGGGTTAACAGCTGAGATTATAGCCTCTCTTCAAACGGGATGTTTTATTGTGCTCTCCATTTTTGTCACCAATCCATACCCTAAATGCCCCATGATTTCCAGTCTGCCAAAAACGTTTTTCATCTGCAGACTGAAGATAGAGCAAGGTCTCGTTGCTATGTTCAAAGATGAAATGAGCTTTCACTTAATCCCCCGTGGCTTTCTGCCACATGTGCTCACATTCGCCAAGCTCTCAGTATAAAAAAAAAAAAAAAATGGACGCCTTGGATCAATAGTGGGAGGGGCAGAAGATAATTCCTGCATTAATCACAGCCACTTTGTTGGGGGCAATAACATGAAATGTAATATTTAAACAAATGGGATTCCAATGCAAATGTTATTACTGCCCATTGGTTAACTTCGTTTTAAAATGTGTTGTGCCTTTGCAGCGGACTCTGGGTAGACCTTCTGGATGTCAAGTTCTATTAGGGGAATAACTGTGTTTCACAGCAGCATGTGCATGCAATTTGTAAAACGGGCTGCATGATGTCATGGAGGCTCGGCTCAACTATTGGCAGCTGAAATAAATGTGAGATATTGAATAAGGTGAGAGCTCGGCACACAGTTAAATCACAGAGTCTGCAGTGAGCTGCAGTGAACACTTTGTCTGCACATAATAAGTCTGATGAGGAAGCTGGGGCTTACCGGCACTGGGTAATGAATACTAACCATAGTGCAACATTTTAATGTTGATATTCCACAGAGACCTGTATCCATAATAATAATATAACTGCTGGATAGCATTAAAACACGACGCATACAAGTATTGATGGGTAACATCAAATTAAAGTGACGAATAGATACCACCAGCTGTGACCAAAACATCCCTGTCAGCCCCCCATTTAAACCATGACTGGCCACTTCCCCTCTTATTCTCTCAGGAACAATGACCCTTAACTCCCTCACCTCTTGTCTGGTTTCCTAGAACGGACAACACACCCGACGCTGTCAGATTGAGACTTGAAACCAGCCCTTTGTTTGGACTGCAGAGAGGCAGGAAGTGCGCATGATGTTGTACATCGCTCCTGCTCTGGAACGTCTCTGTCCCTTTGCCAGTAACGTGTAATCTTCTTTAACAGGATTGGACGAGAGCGGTCTGGTGGTACGAATCTGATAACCTAGCTTCAACTTTTCCAAAGTGTTTGCCAGCTACACACGGAATCATGCCTAACTCAGGAGAGGGCAACCTTTTTGATACAAGGTATCAGCGTGCCATATCAACATGATGGTTAACATTCAATTCAATTATGACACCACCAGAGAAGTTTAGGGCTCAATGACCTCATGGCGTTCCATTCATGTCACATTTTGCTAGTTTGTTCTTGTACTTGAATTGCCTATTTCGAGGTCACAGTTTAATTATTCATGCACATAGAACATAATGATGTGAAGGGTTGTTATCTGAATCTAATCTAAAGTACTAAACTTATCTCATCAAAAATGAAAATCAAAGTGCATTAAAATCGAGCTGACCTTTTTTAACCTTTTCAGATCACCCAGTGAATTTGTGCATTTATTTAACCATATATGCTAAAAAAAAGCAATTTCTTTGTAATTCTAATGTTTTTTTCTTCCTGGAATACAAAATATGACACATACTTACAACAGCTAGTACCGACCAATATCAACCAATGGTATCATGACATCCATCCATCCATCCATCCATCCATCCATCCATCCATCCATCCATCCATCCATCCATCCATCCATCCATCCATCCATCAAATTGCAACTACTACTCTACACAGAGCTAGAGAAGATTGTGAGTTCATCTTTTGAATGATAAAAATGGAATTCCTCCCAACGTTATCTCTTCTGCCTAAACACATCACCAAACGAAAGCTGGACACCCTTGAAATGCAAGCAATGTTTCAGCTCATTCTGGTCAGGTTTTCCGTGGTCTGACAACTTGCAATGCATTAATCAAAGGCAATGCGTTCAAATAATCTGGTGTGATTATCTTAATTTACCTTGTGAACACAAAGAGCTTAAATTGCAGATTTAATCAGCAGAAATCCTCGTACATTTTGTGTTGAAGAAGTAGGTTTTCATGTTGTTGGAAGGATTCCCATATGTGCACTGCTCTTTAATAAGGGAAAGTAAACACGCGGTCCAATTGCTGCCATGAGTCACTGATGCAACCCTCAGTCTTTCTATTAATTACTCTAAATGCATACAGGCTCAGAGGCTCCAGGGCCATTTATGATTGGTCTGGGGCTGCCAATCTTCATTAGGGTCCCCCCCCCCGACGGCTACAAATGCACCAGCACACTGAGAACACTTATGTTCCCAACACACACTCACTGTTTAATCTCCATCTCATCATAGTATATGTTCATATATTCACTCATCATTTCTCCCTTCTGGACATCTTTTCCTTTGAGTTTTTGACGTAAAACACGTAATCATAACCTAACCTGCATCGTTACTTGTATTTACAGCTTCATTTTAATTGTCACTCCCTGAACACGTCTTATATTCATTGTTATTTCAGTGCTCCAAGACTGCCCCCAAGCATCCCCCCCCATCTCCGTTCTACATTAAATTGCAGACCCCCCTCCTTTTCCTATCACTATAAGTGCCTCCTTCTTTAACAGACGTGTCTGCCCGACCCAGCCCACATCCGCCCACTTCTGTCCTCCCCTCTCCTAATCTTTTTCATCCTGATGCTTTGAATGGAATAACCTGCAGCATCCAGAGAAAGAGGGGACAGGATGGAGGGATGCTGTAGGGATGCTAGGCAACAGAGGGAAGGATGCGTTTAGGAATGACCTCGAGCATACTTTAAAGTTCTAGTTACAGAAACTGTAGACAAATGTAACATTTCTTGGATCAGATCAGGATTTTCTCCAGGACTAACTAGAGCTTCTTGTACCTCTGGTCACTTGAAGGACAGACAAGGGAGGGTGGGGAGACGAGGAGCAAGGAGCGGCAGCTGTTATACAGTAGAGGACGTGAGGAGGTTTTTAGGGGAGAATGGGCGGACTAGGCTGGTGTCTTGCCACAGTCTTCAGTTGGGCAACATTTTTCTTCTACTGCATCTTCCCGTTTCGGAAACAGAGGAAAAACGGACACAAGGTATGGTTAAAAATTTGTAATATGTTGTTTTCTTATATTGAGTCAGTTTAAGATGAATGTGCCTATATGTTGAACTTTGCTTCCGCGACAACCAGACATTTTGGAATAGCGAGCAAAAATTGCTGCTAATTGGTTCAGAGAAATGACTATTCAAGCCATGTGAGTGGTCAGAGTGGCTCGACGGCATTGCCTTTATTCTGTCTATGGTCCACCACATTGGTCCAGACTCAGATCTCAACAACTATTGAATGGCGTGCCAGGACATATTGTATCGCCATGGTCCCCAGAGGATGAACCTTTTGATGAGTATTTCCTCTAGTGACATCTGTGGTTTTGACTAAAATGGATCGGGATGAATTATTAAATTTACTACAGACTAATATTTTCCTCTAGTGCCATCAAACATTTGCTTTGCACATAAAACATAAAGTTCAATTTCTTCTATACATTAGTTTTGCAGGTATTTGGTTAGGAACCAATTTCCACCAACCTCAGCTCTACTTTGGGTTTTGTGCTGAGTAAAGTCTTGCAGACTTACTTAAATGAATCTGTGTAGCATACTCGTGACATTCAGTGTGATCACCAAAAACCTTGACCTATAGCCTCTGACCCAGGATGTATGAAACATTCTGATCTTCTTCATGGCTCCAGCAACAAATGTCCCAATGTTTCCATGTGCAGTTGCCAAGTGACAATGGAAATAAATGTAATATTTATATGGCTCCGAGCTAGTGATAGGCCTGCTGTGTGCACAGAGGATGAGCCAGGAGATAAGAACATTAGGACACACACAAACACACACACACAGACCAGGATATTGCAAGTTTGACTCGGGCACTTTTCCCAATAGGTGGTCCGTGCTGTCAAAAGGAGCCATTAATCCTGCAAATGCACCCACTGCTCAGAGTTTAAATACACACAAGCTCACAGAAACACACCACGGTATGCACATAATATTCACACAGACGAGCTCACCCATAATTCAAGCAGAAAGTGTTATTAGTCAGCGGCTGTCTGGCCCACAGACGCATTGAAGGTGTTTAGCATGCGACTCCCTCTCCTCGGGTTGTGCATCTTCCTCTGTTGGCACTTTGATGGTACCATGAGCTGGCGTTCAACGGGGGCGAATATGCACTTTACCTGCACTTGCCCTCAGTTGTGGCCAGTCTACGTCTACATTTTTAGCAACAGCAGCTTAACGTGGGAGATGTGGTTGTGCAGTGAGTAGGACGACTGTGCTTTTAAGCAGCTGAATCCCTGCCAAGTTTCACAGGTGACCCTGTGGTCTAAGTCCGTTGACTCAAATATGGTTTTATCAAACACCATGTTTTATTTTGGAAGTATTCTGGGAAGCATCTCATTTTAGTGCAGCGGGGTCTGACAGTCTGCCCTGCACAGTCCTGGTTCTGGTTCTCCCTTACCTCACTTACCTCCAGCGGTCCCAGCAATACGGCCAGGAAGTAGCGTGGTGACGTGTTGCCTAGAAAGTCCACCTCCTTGAGTCATAGCACGCCAGGTTGCTAGCTTTACTGTTACGTGCTAGCTGGCTAGCTAGCTAGCTATAAAGCTAATTTCTGTGTGCTGCCATCCAATTTGGTCATGTAGGAGAGAACCAAACTAACTGCTGAACCCGGCGGCTGTTTCGTAAAGAGGAGTGAGTGGCAGGAGACGGTAACAGCTGAGATAGCAGTTGCAAATAAGTAATTTAAATGTGTACTAAGATACGTTGAACCGACTAGTAACTCTGGCGTAAACTGGCGAGAATAGCAACACTTATTGACTAGTCTACTAATCAAAACATCTCAAGTAGAAACCCTCCTGAAACCATTTACTCCAAAGGTGCCTAAAAAAATGGTCCCAACCATCTCCACTGTTATGTATGAGTAATCCTGCCGAACCCAAAAGGCTTCCCACCATGTGTTGAGGGAGTGTTGTTGTTGTGTCCGTGGGTCAGCGTGTCCCGGACGGCCCTTTCCTCTCCGCGTTGCACAGCGGAGAGAACAGAGGAAAAAACGTGCACACACATGTGAGCGTTGTGCAAAAAGGGAGGGCACGGGGGTCCGTATTGTTTTCAACAGATGGGAGTCACGGGGTGGGAAAGGGTGTGTGCATGTCTGTGTGGGTTGGGGGGCCTGCTGGAGTGTGTTCTTCCTCTGTCTTTCAACAAGTGAACTCCCCCTTCATCTAGCAGGCTCCAGGACGTCAGCCAAGATCACACCCCTCTGTTTACACATTCACTCTGTCCTCATCTATCGGCTTTTATCTGCTACCTCTATCTGCTTATCAGGCCGCAGTTTATCTCTTATCTCTTCCTCATTTTTTTCCTCTCTTGCTTGTTTTGTCTGCTCAAACCCTTTTTCCTCATTTTGAACCCATTGCTACAGGGTGCACACAGCTCTCTGCTGCTTCCCCATCTTTACGTGGTTCAAGGACAGTGACCTGACACCGGTTAATATTCTTAATTATGTAAGTGCCTCGCTGTCCTCTCTTGACTCTGCTTTACAAAAGAAGACAGAAATGGTCAAGGTTACAGAGCTACTAAAACAAATCCCCCCCCTTAAGTGATCTGATTTGCCTTGGAAATGTACAAACCCTCCCTTCGCTACATTACAAGCCGCGCGCCACACACACACACACACACACACACACACACACACACACACACACACACACACACACACACACACACACACACACACACACCCTCTATTATCTCTGCAGCCCCTCCTATATGTAATAACTGCTCTGAACGAGTGTCTGATCATAAATGTGGGGACAGTTTGTTCAGTGACCACCAGTGGGTGCTGTGGCAGCACTTGGTTCCAGTATAAACTATGCATGGTCTTTCGGGAGTAATACAGTCTGTCCAAGATGTCTGGAAGTCCTGGATCACTTTGTCTTGTTTGTCATTGTATCAAATTCAGATATCTGATTTGCAAACATGGCAAAAGGCTATTCAGTGTCTTTTAACTCGTTTTTTTAACTGCTTCATATTATTTATCCAAGTAACGTGTGCCTTTATTCAGGGTGCAAAAGCTTAGAAAAATCAACCTTATCCAGAAAAAAATATTATAAATGACAAAAGCAACAGTAAATAAAACATATTGATGGATTATTACACCTGACTAAACATTTTTAGTTGAAGCTCTAATTGTGTACTTCATTAAAAAGACCCAGATGTGCAGTAATGTAGCAAAATAACCATTGTTTCTGCAAATTTCTCAGACACAATTCCAGATGGTGTGTGTGTGTGTGTGTGTTGGTTGAGGGTTGATTAAGTGATTAAGAACTGTTTTCTCTCTAACATTGTCTACTTTAGCAAATTTGTCTCTGTAAGGGTGGCCTGCAGGAAATACCAGGGGATCAATCCGGTGTGCCACTGGGTGAGTGGGCGAGCTTGCATGTGTGTTTGTATCTGTGTGTGGGTGGGGGTGTGTGTATTTATTTAGTTTGTGAGAAAGATGTTAATGTGTGTGGGAGATATAGGTGGTTATTTGTGAATGTTTGTTTATACGCATACGTTGAGGTTGAGAGTTTAAATCATGTGTGTTTATGTTTTCAGGAAGTAGTGAGCCTGGACCCCAGATTCCCTTTGTGTGTGTGTGTGTGTGTGTGTGTGTGTGTGTGTGTGTGTGTGTGTGTGTGTGTGTGTGAGACTCTTTGTGTGCATGTCAGAAAATGATGGGTCCATGAGTGTTTACAGGTGCATGTTCCTGCCCACCATGGGGTAATAAGTACATTTCTGTAGAGGTTTACATTACTGTGTGTGTGTGTGTGTGGGTGTGTGTGTGTGCGTGTGTGTGCGTGTGTGTGTGTGTGTGTGTGTGTGTGTGTGTGTGAGAAAAAAAAAAGAAGTACCCACACAAGGGGATAAAGAGTCACGCATGGGGCTAACATGGTCATTGATGAGCAGTGAGAACTTAATGAAGCAGCTTTTGCTTCCCGGCCCCTCTGTGCTCTTTCTCTGTAGGAAAGGGTGAAGATGGAGGCGGGGGGGTCTGTAGCACTAGGTGACTCGTTCATTGACGGTGAACACACTCTGGAGTTTATGTTTTGATTCAATCCCACGTACACCATCCTTCTGCTTAATAATACACACTAGCGCACCAAATGTGTGTGGCTGAAAATAGTCCCCCAAATACTGCGCAATTTCCCTCCTGTTTGAGTAACGTTTGCTGAAAACTGCTGTTAGAGGAACATATTAGGCCTTTTAAAAAAAAAAATTGAGCATCAAACCTTGTTGAGTGGGTGACAATCTAAATAGCAGGTGTCTTCTCTGACATCCAAACTGATACACTGTAAAAGTGGGAATGCCAGTGGATGCATCATATGGGTGAATGCGGGGGTAGACGGAGGTCATGAAATTTTAAAATAGGCACGAAAATATACAAGGAAACTCTGCAAAAGAGAGATGGAGGGGGGGGGGGGGGGGGGGGGGGAGTGTGAAGGATGCTAAGGGGGGACGAGGGGGGAGAGTGGGATCAAGGAATGAATGAAATTAAAAATGCTGAGACTTAGAAGGGTAAAGAGGGAGGGAGACAAGGGATGAGAGAGAGAAAGAGGAGGGGCAAAAGAGATGGATAATAAGCAGTGCACCCCCTCCGCCTTTGCTCCCGTGGAGCGGTGGGGGCACACACCCCCTTCCAAAAAAAAAAAAAGGGCTTTGTGAAACTTTCCCCAGCAGAGGCGAAGAGAGCCAGAGAGAGCGCAGAGAGGCAGTCAGGATCCAATTTAGAGGAGAGACACTCGGAGGGGCAAGCAAGTCATACAGTGAGGGAGAGGGAGAAAGCAGGAGGTGAAAGACGGCGTTTAAGTCCAGGAAAGTCATGGCTGTGCAGCATTGGGCAACTCTTCTCCTGGTTGGATTATACTTAAGAAAGCCCACTGGTCTGTAGCAACTGCAGCAGCAGCAGCATCACTCCTGCCCGTCACCATGCCGTCTGTCTCTCTCAGCCTGCCAGCAGCTCTGGCTGGACCTGCACGCACCTGGGTCTGCCTGTCCTGCATGTTCTGGGTGAGCTGACTTTTCAACTGCTCTGGATCATGATTCATTTGTAACTGTCAGCTTGCAGTTTGCAGACCTCTGCCCATGCAGCTCATGTCAACTTGCAAACCTCATAATACATGTCATTGTAGAATTAAGGGTATGTAAGTATGAGTTGAGTGACAGCGTGTGTTTGATAATGCAGTTAGCCGCAGTGGTTTTGGTGTGATTTTGTACCACATCCAGAAAGGTTGCATGCTTGTTCAAGTGGTGATACTTCAGCGCAGTACCGTCGGGGGAAACCCTGATCAAATCAAGCTGGGGATCTATTGGGTGGTCTGCTTGTCGGGGGTTGGGTTGAGGGTTGGGACCCTGGCTGTGGGGGGCCTTGGCACGGTGACACATTTGAATGAGGGAGATATTATGAAGGGAGAATGGGGAGGGTGTGCTAATGCGGAAAATAAACTCCCTCTGTGGTGTTTTCTCCCTCAAGGAACATATTTGATATTTTCTCCATGCGCATATGAAAACATGGCTGCTCTGACACTGGGTTGAATCGAATGGATCCCCTGCTCTCTTCCCCTCAGTCTCTCTTTCTCACCCTTACCCAACTCCCTCTGTGTCCCTCTCTGTCTCGCTCTAGGTGGTTGGGACACAGCTATTTTTGCTTTCTCTTGTATAATTCAATCTGCCGCGCATTCCCGCTCCCAGTAAGGGGCTGTTTGTGCACTAGTGTGCCCTCTGAGCTGTGATGTGGTCAGGGAAAATTTGTGTTCATGTGTGTATCCCCACTTAAAGCATTGAGACTGTGGTCTCGACATTTGTCTTTAAACACGGCGAGTGCTTTTTCCTAATTTGTGCTGATATGAAAGAACATTCCTGGCTCAAATATACAACATAGCATGCTGCACTCCTCTTTTTCCAGCTGAATAGAGGATGAAAGAGGAGAGTAGTTGAATAGACCATTGAGATCCATCCTTCCCCATTCTGCAGTGGTCCTTTGGGACATGACTGCACACCAGTGACAGAGCTGCAGTCCTTGGCGAGGAGACTGGATAATCTTACAGGGCTCTTCATCAGTTAATTACCGTTCTTTCTTTTGAGGAGCGGGAGGCGAGGTGAAAGGGGGGTCGTAAAAGAATCTCAAAGCCCCCCAGCTAAGCTCCGGGTCACTGATTGACTGCATCAGAGCACTGTATGACAAAGCAAGCTCACTTATGGGGGCGGGGTTCAATCTGAGCCCTTGCGTTAATAGCAGATCTTTGTTTGGTTCTAAAACAGCCTCGATTTGGGTTCGAGTTAGGATTCACACTAACCCTTCTCTGAGGATTTGCTATTCATTCCAATCAAAACCTGAACCCAAACGATCTTCCAAGACCATTAGAAAATCAGGAAAATAAGTAAAATGGTTCTTTTTTTTCTGGTGATGTATTGCTGTACTTCTGTCTAGACTGTTCAGGTTTGCATAGTGTTGACACAGACATACTCCTTGGGCAGCTGGGAAAGTCAGTACAGCTGCAAAAGCTGTTATGAGGCAACAGAGAAGTAAAAGAGAGAGATAGATACAGGGAGAGTGAATGAGTAAGTGCAGATGCAGGAAACAGACCATCTCCATGAACTAGACGAGATCTATTCCTTCGCCTGGCCTCAAATAGGGAGGGTTTCCTCTTGTCAGAGCAGGATGGTCCTGGAAGAAGGGAGTTATTTCCAGCGCAGAAGCAGAAAGGAAAATGCTCAGAGAAATATAGGAAGTGACAGGAACAACTTGAAGGACAAAGGAAATGAACTGAAGATGCTCCGGGCGAGATCGGAGGGCAAAGTAAGCACGGATGGCGCAAGAGGCCTTGAAAGAAGACCTTCGGGCAGAGTGCCGCTTTTTCCTCCAAGCACTGAATAATTAATGAAAGCCAAAAAAAGGGTTTTAGGGAGAGTTTTATCAGGTTTCCCTGAAAGGGCCACAAAACCAATCAAATGTCCTCTAGCTGCCCGTTGCTGAATGACAGTGTAAAGGGCATGGATGTTGACGTTCAAGAATGGCAGGTTATGAATGCATCCACTTACTGTGGCTTTTGCAGCAAACAAATCGAAAGGATGCGTGCCATGCAGTTGCCAAGGTGTTGGTAGCTTTGGCCAGGTGCCTCTTATGTAACAAGGTGTTTTTGTAGACAACACTGCCCCAGATCTCAGCCTCACAAATATTGACCCATGGCTAAACCGAGTTGTCAGGGTTCAAAGAACTCCTCAAGATGATCAATATCCATTAAGGTATGCTCAGTCCATCTCGGTTCAGAGTTGGTCTCAAAAGGATCGCTCTGGGAAAATGGCGTCAGCTCAGAAACATAAGGTCATTGGTCCTTAGTTGTTTTGAAAACAGACAAACCACAAACCGGTTGTTGTTGTTTCAAACTGACTTGGACTCCTAACTTCTGCTGCTGTGAGCAGGACACATAAAAGTGTCAGGTCTGGGCTCTCAGTCAATTCCTCTGATTGAAAAGGGCTTATTTCCACAATTTCCACCTATTTTTATATCGGCTCTTTTTCTCACATCTCCTGCACCCCCTTTTCCTTTTCCAACCTCCTCTTTCTCTCTTGGTCCGGTTGATTTTCCACCATACATGAATTCTTGAGATTACCTCCGATTTGTGTTGAAAAATGTTCCACGTGTTGGGCCCCTTTGAAATATGGCAACATGTCCGAATTGTAACATCTGGGTTTACGTTGCCCCGGTGTTTTTCCAGCATAATGGATTCACCATGCAGTTGTTTTCTGCCTTGACGTTCACCTGGTTGTTGGGGAAGTTTGCAACAAGGCTCATCCTGTTTCATCTCGGCATTGCTCTTTGGATCTCGGTTGAAAAAAGAACCCTGAACAACAAAAAGGGAAGTTTAACCCTTGCTCAGTTGATTTATGAGAGTTGTTGAGCTTTTTGTAACACCTCCCACCCACCCCTTTGGTTCCTGAGGAGACCCCCAGCTTTCTGCATGCTTCACTGGGCACATTGGCCTTAAACCTTCCATGGCCTTCTGACTTTGCCTTGAGGGAGTTTCGTGCTTCAGACGTTTGACTGGGTTTTAGTTTCCCCATTTTGCTCCCCCTGATCCAGGAATACTGACTTATGAACCACAGTTAAATCAGTTTATCCTCATTTTTATTGGTGATATAAGTTTCCCCTAACTCCTACTTTACAGCAGATGCAATAAATCTAAGTGGTATACTGTAGTAAACTCATTGGATGCTCTGATGCACAGGTTTTTTTCACCCTCATGCCTGATGCATGAGTGAAAGAAAGTATTTTCCTCTGTTGTAGGATAATCTGTATCATCTCTGACATCACCCCATAACTTTTGTGTCGAATTGAGTGCAATATTACTTCATGTCTCTGAACGCCTGAAAGCAGCTTGGCCCCCCCATAAAAGTAACAGGCTATTACTTGACCTTTTCACCTCTGGTGTTGTGTCATGTCCACTTGGGACAAATCATAGAAAGGACATTTTTGAATCAGATCAACAGTAATAAATATAGTTATGGCTATTAGAACATACTCTACCATAGCTTTTAGGCTTAAATTCATGTTTATCTTTCAGTAATGGTGTAATGTCTTTATAACCTGAGGTTGCGTATTAAAAAAAACAACATATTCTACAACATATTCAGTGCTTATTCAGCCTCTCTGGGTTCACTGTCGTACTTAAATTTGTTGTTACGGGTAGTAAATTTATGCAGGTGACCTTGTTTAAGGAAATGCCTGTTAGACCACTAAGAGGGAAGGTCAGAGGTCACTGTTTGAGAAGTGAAACATCTGTGGGACTTTGCTCTAGATTGTGGGGAGGTGTTTGGACCTGGTAGTACTTAAGATTGGACAGCTAACAGGAAGCTCATTGTAAGGCCTGGGCCCCCTCAATACTGGAGCAAACCTAATCCACAACCGTGTTAATCACATAATGATTTCAATAACAGAGGCATCATTTTCGTTTACAGAAATTGTCTTTGACTCGGCAGTAAATATACATAATCCTCATCCAAACAATGGAATGTAATTCTTCTCCTTGACCTCATGATGGAAAACATAATGAGGTTGAGGAACGATTGGAAGGAGAATTCAACTGCACTACGATAGAGGGTTTAAATCTTTTTTGAAGCAATATTATTTATAATGCATTATAAGTACAGTAAAAAAACACAATGCTGTACTATTCAAATAAGCTGCCAAAACAGAATCACACAGCCTTAGAAGGAAGTATCCAAATGTATCCATAATGCAAAATTAAAAAGCGATGGTGGAAGTTATTTATGGCTGAATAACGTTGCTGCCTCAAGGATTTGTCCTTTTGTAAAGGACATTTTTCAACTTACAATATTTCGTTTAAGCATGCGTTGATTCATCACAAAATTCAATCAGGAAGTTAAAAACAACAAATTGTTGATTTCCATTTGCGGTCATAGTGAACAGTCCTGCTGAGGTGACGTAGCCTCGCTTTAACGGTTTCTAATATCTTGTTTAGCCCCATGTAAGCTGCCTTATATGGCTATGCTTCACATCTCACGTGTACAACACAGATTATTAGCCAAAACATTCCCTACATGGAGACTCATATGTTGTGCTTCTTCACTGCCAGAGCAGAACAGAGTGGCCAAGTTCAACTCATTTAAAGGATATTTTAACATGACGTTGTTTTTTGGACGGCAAAAAAGCACTGATCGTGTCACTTTATTAAAGCTGATACCAAAATTAGAATGAGTTTCAGAGCGCTGGGATCATGATGACGGACTCTGAAGAGGTTGAGAGTAAGGAGCTTTCTCCGTTACACCAGTATTTTGCTGTAGAGTCTAGATTGTTTGGGGATCGAGGATCTTTCTCGGCACCATTTCCTCCAATCTGTCGGTCACATGGCCCTCACCAAAGAGGCCCACGGAACTTGTTAATGCCATGATAACCTCTAACTCTGGATGTGATCTGAGACCTCCTGCGGATACCTATGCATTCAAGTGTGAGGCCAAGCAATGCTCATTGGAAGTGGCGCTGACAGCGTCCTGCTGCGCTGCCTCTGCATTTCTCCAAAAGGGGTTAGGATTTGCATTTGAGGTTTTTTTTTTCTAATTTATAATCAGTAAGTAACTTGGTTTGTAGTATTTTCAGTTCCACCAGTGATTTGTTGGATATATTTGAATTTTCTTTATTTTAAAGTATTTTAGGAAACAATACAGAAGTGATTCTGATCTAGTTTGGAAGAGAGGAAGAGGCTCTCTCCAGGAATTTATGGGAACAAAACAAAATCCCTAAGAAACATGTCATGCCCATCCATCGCAGAGAGCATTTTGGTTTGTGGTTTTAGTTTCATCAATCTCCTCCAAATGTGTGAGTCTCTGCCAACCCAGCACGATATGGAACATGTGCTGTTTTGCCTTGGCGGTTGGCTCTTTGGGTGAACTTTGGCTGTCTTTGATTAAACCTGTTTTATCCCACCGAATTGATGTTATTGGCAGAGGCCGTCATGCATGCTTTTATTTGGGGTTCGCAGCCATCTTTGTTCCACATGTATAATTTATTTTCATAGGATGCTATTTCGCAATTCTGTGAGAGAAACTTAAGAGCTTTATTTTCAAAACATTAAAGCTTATCTTGAACAGTTTTGAGATTTTCCCTGAAAAAACAAACAAAACAGAACTTTTATGAGTTGCTTTATATGGATTTGTAGATTTCAAAACGCATACCTGAATCCGGGCCAGGATATCACAATCTTATCACAACAATAATAGAGAATTGATTTTACACACACACTGAGGGATTAGTTGGAGACACAAAATCAAAAGAACAGACTATCAATCTGAAAAAAAGGGGAGGCGATAGTGAAGGAAGAAGTTAATGTGTGGAGAAGAGCTGAACAAAAGCAGGACACATCAACAGAATATGTCAGTATTTTTAGTATTGATTAAATCAAAGTTTAAGGATGTGATTTCCTTTATTCTTTAGATTCAGTACATTTGTTTTGATCTTGAATGGAAATGATGTTAATGTGGCTTCATAAGACCTTGTATCATGTAGTTTTCTGCAAAGAAAGAGATTAACCCTGTGTACCTTGATAAATCCTTGTATAAAACACATCTTCATCAAACATTTTTCTTCATTGTTTGTGTTCATGCTATACAATTTGGAGTATTGACTTTGGTATTTTCTTTGTTCTGAGATGCCTGAGATGCTTTGACTGAAATACATTCACAGCATAAAACCACAAGGACAGTCTTTGAGCCCCATACTGTGCTCCTTAGGTTTCATCTGCATGAACGTAATTTAGGAACATTGTGACCTAAAAAACAATACTTTTTTGACATATCGTGTCTCCATCCTATTCCTCTGTGACCCCCCGTCCTCCTCCGAAAGTTGAATGTGTACCACATCCTGACAACCTAGACAGGATGACCACTCTGTGTTGCTCTCTCGGTGATGCTGTTGGTCTGTGAAAAAGAAGGGATCCCCCCCCGCCCCCCATTCACTTCTGGATGACTGAGTAATTTCCTCCCTGAGATCCACCTCACTGAGATGAAATGCATGTAGAGAGTGGAGTTCGGGAGGGGGTGGGCATGGGGGGGGGAGGAAGGAGAGACTGGAATGCCTGGGGTGCATTTTTCCCCCAAATGAAAAGCAGGTGACTGTTCATTGTAATGGCATTTGGTTTGTGGGAAGCGGAGAGCGGAAGAAAAGGGAGGAAGGAAAGGTTGGGGAAAAAAAAGAAAAGAAGGCTCTCTTCTTTCTGGTATTTAGTTGGTGAATTGTTGCCCGTTGCACTTGTTCTGTAGTGGGCTGCTTACAATTAGGGGATTCTCAGACACTTCCTTCTTCAACTGAATGCATTGTGAGTTGCCATTCAGGAGAAGCTGGTTAAACAACATTAATTGGAACCAGGCTTATTCTCAGTTGAGTCATTTGTATCTGCTCCCGTCAGGTTGGTTTCTCACGAGCCGATCAACAACTCCCTGCACGACTTATCTGGTCCTATTTTACTCCCAGGAGCCTTTCCTGAATATCATGTGACTAGTAGCAAGGAAATCAAACAATTTTGTAGTGTGATGGTCTCAACTCCCAATCACACTGATGTTAAACCATGAAAAACTGAACAATATACGCTTGATTTGGGTATAAATTAAAGATAGGGTTGGTTATATTCTTCAAAAATAATTCGTAAAATATTCATAATATGCTTACATTCACATGTGTTTTTGTGGGGAGGTCTGAAGAGACTCTTTGACCTTTCATTGGAAAACGGTTCACACCACTGGGTTGGGTTTTTTCTCCTCCTCATTTCTCCCGGGTACCAACCCTGCCTTTAAACTTCTGCCAAACATGCAATTTGGAGCTGGGAGAGTGTTCCTATCTGAAGTTGAATAACAGTGTTAAGAAATAATGAAACCGGGAATAATACAATGTTTAGACTTGCTCAGATAATAGCTTATTAGTATCAGACGGAGCCATAGGGGGATAAATATGGGGATCAGCAGAAAACAGTGGTGTAGGCCTTTGTGTTTGTTGCAAGAAAGCCTCTTGTTAATCCGTCCTTTGTGGTTTCTCACTCATAACTCTGTATATAGCAAATGACTCATAGGATTTACTTCACATGCAATTGGCTCCTGAGTGTTGAGGCACTTTGTCTGAGTTTGTACCTTTTTATTTGTGTGTCCTTGTTTGAGCTAAATAATATGTATTTACCGGAGTGACTTTCCTTCCAGGAAAGCCATCTCTTTCTGATTCCATTTTTTTTTATCATTCATAAAAATGATGAAGGCGATGAAGAACTGATACCTGAGTGAGATGAGAGGCCATTACATTTTGAAGTCTAGTTTATAGTGTGTACTAGTTTATAGTATAGTAGAGATGCACCAATCAATGGCCTGCCGATCAAAACCGGCTGTTTTTCAGCTGATCAGAATATGATATGAAGCCTGCGATTGCACACTGATCACAACAAGGATTTCACAGATTTCCTTCTAGTTCAAAGTGACAACTTTTCTGCGACTTTACAATCACATGACAACTTTAGGGAGGGGGAGAGGGGGAGGATGTGAGAGGGAGTGGGGGGGGGGGGGGGGGTAAGGCAAAAGTGGATGATCAGGAGAAGTGGAGGATGAGTTGCATTTACAGCTGCAGTTGGGACAAAGTCTTCAGTAGACGAGGGCAGGGTGTGCAGGGAAGAGGTCAGTCAGAGGGGAAGAAGAGATGTGGAGATAGGTCAAAGGTCAGTCGGCCCTGGCTAGCTCCTGTTTAGCCGAGAAAGATGAAGAATGGCTGCCTTGTGAGGAGAGAACATGCCCGGCGGGAAGGGGGAAGGATGAAACAGGAAAGGAAGGGTGTCTCGGGGAAACATGAATACTCAAAATCATTTAGTCACACACACAGTCACAGATGGAGACATGTGGTGGTCACCCCAGTGCGTCTTGTTAAAATGTCCACCCATGCATATGGTGTCCCATATGAGAGACGGCGGCGTGCTAACTCGCTGATTAACCCAGTTGACTGGAGAGGTCTCGTTCAGTCTTCTGGCTCCATCAGGACAAACAATAGCCTCTGATTGGTGGGGGCGATCATGTAGTGCTGTTCCTAGAGTGTATGTGTGTGTGTGTGTGTGTGTGTATGCTTTTCATTGACTTCATCCAGACAGTCGGGAATCACTGAGACACAGAAAGGTCTGTCTCGTCTGTTATTAGTGGCTTGTCTGTCTCGCCTGTTAGCCCGCTTCCCTGTCTGTCCATCTACCCGTCTGTCAGTGTTGTTGCCTGCGTCTGCTCTTAATTACACCCAGTGGTGCGATGATCACATCCTGAGACCCCATTGTGCCCTGTAAACAAACAATGTTAACGTACAAATGATTTGAAATCCTGCATTGTTTTCATCCATCCAATGGATGAATATGACTTACTTTCCCAGTGTTGGGTCATCAGCGTCACCATTAAGTCACGTTTTTCACTTTCCAAATGAAACATCTAGAGATGCACCAATTGCATTTTGGTCTTTTTGCACTTTGACCTGCCAATTCTGATTTTCATTCTAAGAATCAAAATTGACTCCAGGCTCCAGGCATTTTTAATTATGTATTATAAGCTGCTTAAAGCTAACTCCCTCTATTGTTATTTAACCTTAAAAAACATCTCCATCAAACAACTTTATTCAAATTTCTCACCAAAAACAACATTTTATCACGATAGCCTTGTAATTTACCATCACCTAATGCACCCTAATGCAAGTCAATGTATCCTCCGTTAACTGTGATTACTTTGGAGAGCTCTAGAAATCTACTGGATGGATTGGCACAGGATCTGGCACAGACATTAATGGTTACCAGATTATGTATTTTAATGATGTTCGTAATCCCCTTGATGTTTACTCTCGTGCCACAGCGTCATTGACTGATTCAGAGTGAATTGTCTCACCATCTGTCGAATAGATTGCCATCACATTTGGTGCAGACATTCATGTCCTCCTCGGGTTGAGTAGTAATAACTCACGTCTCCTTTAGTGCTTTTATTATGTCAAGATTTCTCTCTATCCAACACATTGTTTACAAATATATTAATGACATTTCCATCAGCTTCAGCTGTACTTTGTATTTTCCAATATCAGCATGCTAATATGCAACACTGGATTACCCCAAGTGGTCAGTAAAATAATCGGCCTGCTTTTCAGATATTTTAAGCCAAATTGCATGGAAACAAAAACATCATGAATCCAGACAAGCCTCTCTGGTCAGATTCAACTTTTAAAAATGTGTCATATGCCCATAAATGCATATTTCATATAGTGTGTATGGCACATTTTTATTGCCTTTTTTTGTCCTTCTTACGCTGCCTTGCTATATTTGCACGTGAGGGAGTCTGCATGTGCACTGAGCACATGCAAACATGGTTCCATGTGTACATGAGGTAATGTGTGAAGAGCTGAACGTGAATGCCAGTGTAATCAGAGGTGATGTCAGTGTGTGTGTGTGTGTGTGTGTGTACATTAGTATCTGCATGAGTCACAGCAGTTGAGGTAATAGTTTTGAGTTCTAAACTTAAGGAGAAAAACAGCCTCTCGGTTACCTTATTCAGCTGGAATGTCTGTCGCAAAGCAGAGTCTGGAAGGATTTATCTCCGTGCTATAACATTACCTAACACACGCTGAAGCTGCTCAGCTTGAACAGTCTGATTCTAAAAACGCTCTGGAATTACAATCTGAAATTTGGGACTCATTTGACAAAACCCAGATTTTCCAGTGTCTTCCAAAAAAGATTGATTGTTTGAATAATGTTAACGATAACTGTGCACTTCGCTTTTCAACTGTGAGGTGTTGCTTTCGGGACGTAGGTGGTTTCTCCAAATCATTGGTCGCCAAAGGTTGTTCATTTTGCATTGAACTATGTGTTGCTTCCGTCTTTTGTGCTGTAAGGTCGCACAAACCGAGGGGGCTTCATTTACATCCTTGGAATTGCATCTGTATTTCTATCTTCAGGTGATATGTCAGCAAGAATGGATATCAGTCGGTGTGATATTGGGTCTTTTTCTCCTTGCCAGTCACTTATCTTGGTTTTTCTGTCTGCTTGTCTGGCTGTTTTCCTGCCCCTGGAATCCAGATCAAGCGTTCCTGTTCATCTAAAGAAACACCAGATTCCCTTCCATCTGACCTGCACATTAAATTGCAGTCAACAATCAAAGAATATGATGTCATTGGCATTTTAGTGTATTGAGATGCTGCAGTCAACCTCTTTTATAATTGCAGCAGGTGGCTGATTTTTGCTAAAAACGGTAGACAGGCGAAGTTATCGACCTGCTGGTGAACATAGTGAGCATTTCGTAGCTAAAGAGTTGGTGGAGACCAAAATAGAGATAAAAAGATGAGGAATGTTGGACTTATATTCATCAGGTAGCCAGGAACATGTCTCCAAATTAATGGGAATGATGTTCCGTGTGTGCTGGATGTCCAAATTAGCAATTGTTTGCAAACACAACTTTATAATGTGCTTGTTCTACTGCCCCCAAGGGGCCAAGAATGTAGGTAATCCGTTAAGAACAGAGTGGGATTGCAAAGGCTGGCTGGACATTTTGTCAAAAACAAAAGTGTACAATGTCAGGAGTTAAGGTCGGGGCTAAAGCTAAGGCAGGGCATTTCAGCACCTCCCTTGAAGGTTCCTAGAATTCCTGTGAAATTAAAAATGACGGGGCAAAAATGCCTCTGATAATTAGGAGAAACCCTTCAGCCAGCTGTAGACGGGTCCAGTCCAAATAAACACCACTGTTTCAATAAAGAAATGGCACACAATACAGCATTTAAAAGATGCTGATTGGATGATCTTTCTCTTCTTCCAGGATTTTTAGCAGTGGGGAAAAGTGTGAAGGAGTGTGGGATGTTTGAAATATGGCTCGGCATGTGTCTACGCATGTGTGTATTTATGTGAAAGTGTGTTCGCTGTGTGTGTGTGTGTGTGTGTGTTTGCACAGTTTCATCCACCAGAGTGCCTGTTTTGCCCGTGCGTGCTAATGAGTGTGAGGCAGGAGATTATGCGCGCGTCTCTAAGGGAACGGGGATCTGTTCCCAGGAGCTGCAGTGGCTGAGCTGAGGGGGGTATGTGTACACCCTGACCCCAGCTTTCGGGGGTCCCGGTTGCCTGTCTGAAACCATTTCCTTCCTTTGTGGCCCATTTGAGAACCCGAAGTGTGAAGCGAATGTGAAGGACCGGGGCCATTTCACCATGTTGAAACAGAAAATAATCAGCCAGGACCACATCTCTGAAAGCGCCGGCGGGGTTGCCTTTAACTCTTTAATTCTGCGTTCCCCACCCCCATACATCTTCCCTTCTCCCATATCTCCCCAAGCGACTCCCCATATACTGCAGCCGCCCCCCAAACAATAAACAAACTCAGAGCGCTGGGTGCATTGCTAATGATGGGAAACAATTAAGGGCTCACAAAAGGGAGCGTCATCCTATATTGCTGTGTGCCGTATTTACATAGTAAACTAAGGTTAAATGACTGGAGACTGGGCTTCTGGTGAGGGCAAGAGGACTAAAATAGATCGGCCGGTTGAAGAGATCTGTCCTTTGTTTGGCTTTGTACAGAAGGATGTGTTGGACTTTACCACTGCAGTCGATTTGGGAATTAAACGCTTAAAAGTAGAGTGAATTTCCCTATGGACAATATACCCCTCAAACCTTGTTTTACCAAATCTATGCCCCGAAATAAGAGAAATGTGCATACAAGACAAGTGGCATACCAGTGGATGACTGGACCCCCCACCCCCCCAGTCTCCTTCCTACTGGATAAGCTCTGATGTGTGAATGGGTCGAGGCTTGGAGAGTGTGAGAAGGCTCAGGAGTGGCCAAAGAGGCCATTGAATAGACTCTGAGATTGAGACATTCTGCCTGTTTAACACAGAAGTGTATAGGTGTGTGTGTGTGTGTGTGTGTGTGTGTGTGTGTGTGTGTGTGTGTGTGTGTGTGTGTGTGTGTGTGAGAGAGAGTGAAAGGCCTTAAAAAAGTTAAGTTTTAAGGCCGACAAAGACATGGAATACATAGCGTTACAAGTAAGTCCTGCTTTGAAAATGTTACTTGAGTAAAAGCATGTAAGCATAACCAAATGTAATTCAACTTTAAAGTATTAAGTAAAAGTACGCAAAGCTGAAAAATCTGACACTACTATATATCACAGATATGGTGTGAGAAAAAAAAACAGCAGTGAGTTGAAAAGTTATAACAAGGGAGAAGAGTATTTTCACTTCTCTCACAGGCTTTTAAAACATATTGAAGCCTTAATTAGTGACTATTGTGAGCCTAAAGTCCCTTTATTATCATAAACTAGATTGAGAATTCTGCTCGTTTTTAAATTTACAATTGCTATTTTCTTGGCATCTCATCAGTTTTGATTTCCAAAACATCATTATTTCATAAGGCACATCTAATACAACAAACCTGTACATTAAGTTCATGTTCTTTCCCAAATATCTACGTGGTAATTTCCACCCAAAACCGATATCTCCATCACAGCCCAAAACTACCATTCCTGTGTAGTTAATGACTGTTTTGGGTGATGTGGTTTAGAGAGTAGACACTTTGACAAAAGCGATTAAAGAGGGTGTTCCTCCAAACACCTGCCTGTGGCTGGGTCATATTCATTCTGCTGACGGTGTCGAGTCCTTTTATGTTGACAGTTGATTCCTGAACTGTCTGAAAGTGAAACCAGAGGATTGTTTTTTTTGGTCAAAACACAGCTTGTGCCCTGTGTCATTCCAGAGGTATCAATTACCGCACGTGGTGTCATTTTGACGGAAGAGAGACATGTTTGAAGTTCCCTTTAGCAGACACACACATCCTCAATTATGGCACACATTCAATTATCAAAATATAGTCAAAACTCTTAAAAATGACACTAAAACCTTACATTTTGTTAAGAAAAAAATATTTTTATTGCATCACAGATGGGACTTGTCATCAGAAAATCTTAGTATTAATTAGTAAGTAAATGCATAAGTAAATTATCGATACAAACTTCTCTGCCATTATAGCGAACAAGGCATTTACAAGTCAGTTACAATATTCACGATTATCCAAAATTCCCCACATTTCACTGATGATGTTGTTTGTATCTCTATTTGCAATAAAATCTCTAGGTAGGACTATATGGCCTTCCAAATAGAAATATTTCAGAGAGAAATTAGAGATAGTATTTTCTTCATAAATAGTTTATAAATGAGCATATCATATTATCTTAGCTTCTTGTCATTCCAGTGTATTATTGGACTTCTTTATTTTACAAAATCTATAAAATTCATAAAGAAAATAAGGTCAGTCCTGCATTCAACATCATTCTCTGCCCAACATTTAATTTAAATTTAGCAGTGAAGTTGCTGCACTTGTTTGCGCTCCAATGGCAGGGCACAAGTCGAAAAGCAAAGGGGCACTTGAAAACGAGGGATAGGGGTAAAAGTAAGAAATGGGATTGGCCCCTAGAGTACCATTAAACCCACTTATCACCCCTTAACAATCCCCTGAAATCCAGATCCAGATTCCCAACCCAGCAGGTGCCAGCCGGAGCCTTGGCATGGTGGCGCCTCGGATAACACCATGCATGGATGCCAGGCAGAGACCTCCAGCCCTCCCTAGAAACCCCCCCTTGCCAATATGGCACGGCCTGCACAGCCATGGTCATTATTTCAGCCTAACTAGATTAAGCTAATCATGTTATGTCGCGGTAAAGCGTAGCCGGGAGATGGAATGAAGGCCCGGCTGTCCCGCTGTTGCCATGCGGCTCTGAAATTCAAAACACTGTCACATAGAGCTTGATAAACGCCAGAGGTAATATCAGTCTGTTTGAGTTTCTAAACCTCCAAATGAGCTCATGAATTGTGGAAAACCACCAATTATGAATTATTCAATATACATTATTCAGAGAACCATTCAGTCTTGTTCATCAGCAATAACTAGACAAATTCTGCAAAGAACACAATGAGCGTTAGCCAACAAAAAGCAGGGTCTTGCAGAATCAAACTACCGTAAATAATAGGCCAAGTAACTGTCAATGGTTGTGAAAAAGGTCATTTGGCATGCGGATGAGAGGGCACTTCAACATTTCCAGAAAACTCTCCTACACTTATTGCTAGTTTGCCATTGGTTAAGCCATTGGCATATGTGCTTAAGGTCTTCTAACCCTGCTCTAGTACTCCCCATGAGGGGTAAACTTTATCTTTATAGGTATACAATATGAGACGTATTATGAGACTGCTTCTTCCACATCTGGATCCATATTAAGATCTCAATATGAAGGCTGTGTATGAACTGGACCCTTCCCTGCCTGGAAATAAGTCTTCATGGGAAACAGATGGGGCTTTCCTTCTGCTAAGTCAGTTCCTTCTGCTAATAACAGAGGAGAGGACAGTGAGTGAGTTGAGGAGTGAGAAAACTCCAACAGATACTCAGTCTGCTTTATCATTCAAGTGTTAGGTCTGGACTGTGATTGCACACCCTCGGCCACTTTTCCAACACGTTGCCGTTTAGGTTTAATAAGAAGAGGGCACAAAAAGGTGTCATTAGTGGTTAGAAGTTGCTGTTTAGTTACTGTGGTTATTAGTCTGGGGATTCTTTCAGCAGGGGATTTTCCTCGCCGTGCTTTCATATACTATGGGCTCCACATATGAAAATTCCTGTGAGCAGTACCCCAATATGCCAACCACATGGCTACTTTCAGCCCTGTCCAGCGCCATGCATACCCAGTTAATGGAAACCTCGTGGCTGGATGCTAGACTGGCACATCCTGCCTTTAAAACACATCTACTTTTTCTCTTAAATCCCTGTATGGACATATGTACATTAAGGGCACTTAGAAATGTATTTGAGGGCTCTGTTGCCCCACTCTCAGCTGGTGGTATTAATGTGACTGTATATTCAAAGTCACAGTCAAACCAAACCTAATCTTCTCTAATGGCCAGTCATTTCATAATTTGTCTTACAAATGCTGACTCTGTTAATTGGCTAATTGTAGGTTACAATAAATGCCTTCCACTCTGTGTAGTTCAATTCTAAAATTGTTGTGGCCAAGTACTTTTACGACATAATAACTATAATATTCAACTTTGATACGGTCGTGTGGCTTACAGGGACATTCATTGACATTCATTCTCATTGGGCCAAACCTCAAATTAAACATGGGGACCAGCTGAGTAAATACACCGACGCCGATTTCATGTTTTACATTGCATCTCTGTGCACATGATTAATAAAGAACCTTGAACCTTGTTTGTTGTTTTGCATCTGATAAAATACAACAATGTTATTAATACCAACAAATCAGACACAGAAATGCTATAGGGGGTGGGACCCACTGATGCTACAGACCTATTACAGATCAGTGGTGGGACCTCACTTCAGACTCGGGGTGTGAGCGGAACTGGACCGTTATCTGCAGACATTTTTTGTTTATGCCTATGATCTCAAAATGCCATTAATGCCCGGTTTCTCTAAAGAATTGCGTAACGCACCTGCAAGGAAGGAAATGAGATGACAGGACAAAAAGTGGGAAGAAGAGGGTGAAAGAAAGAAGGGAAATAACTGTGAAATGAGAGTGTGTTCTCTTTTGTTCTGTGTTTTGTTCTGCCAACCTCCTACAATCTGACTTCCTGAGTCGACTTTAGAGGACCTTTTATGTAGCGTTTTAAGCATATATTCTGCTGAAAGTAGTCATGATCTGGACAGGCTGTCACGTCTTAGATGAGTGTGGGCATGGATGGATGTGTTTAATTTGTGTGGCGAGGTGTTCATTTAACATATTGCAAATAAAGTACAATTTTTTTTTTTGGCCCAAACCCAAAAGTTCTGAGTTGACTCCCCCCACCGCTCAAGTCCCATCAGGTCAAACCATTTTAACTAACATTCCACCTCTTTTGTCTTTTCTTGTTGCTTACTTATCTGCAGCCGGAGGAGTTGGAGGCTCTTCATTCCCATACGTTCCGGGTGAAGACGTTTAAGAAGGCCAAGCACTGCAACGTTTGCAAACAGACCATCAGCCAAGACGGACTCATCTGCCGAGGTCAGTCACGTCAATTTAAACTCTGACCTCTCGGACCGCTTTTTGTTGGTGGTTCCATGCACTGCTTGAAAAAGTCACTTTTGCTCTAATGGTTTAACTTCTCACTTGTCACAGTGACATCACTGGTGGGCATGGCTACGGATGCAACTACCTGCTCGGAGGTGAATCAGACAGGGCAGCAAAAATCTGATTTTTAGCCTGGTGTTGAGATGCTCTTTGAGATTGGAATCTATAAATCTATTGGGTTATTGTTGTTTAAAGATGACAATACGTCCCAGAGGCTCATGGCGACATATCCGATTCATAACCATAAGTGTCAATAGAGGCATTTAGTGGCCGATTACTAAGTTCTTGCACTAAAAAGTGTTTTTGATCATGACAAAACCAAAGAAATGTACTAAATTTGTACAGTTGTTAATATGCAGCAATAAGTAGGGGATAGACAGTTCGTCTTGGCATGGCAACGGCTCTGTCACATGCTTCAATGCAAAAGCCCACCTTAGTCACTTCTTAACTCTAATGAAGCCTTTATTTTTACTCTTCAATGTTGTCTATGTTAGCTGGTTAGTAAAATAATTGACTATATGGAGGCTGTAGCTCTTTGACAGGAACATTTTAGCTGTGACACAAGCAGCTGGCCATTGTTTTGGAGTAAGAATCCTTTTCGATGTAAATCTGAGCAGCATGATATTAATTCAGCAGAACTGTAGTCTAAACTCAGCTGTTTGATTATTCAAACAGCCTCAGTCTCGGGATCAGGCCCACTGAGGGAATTTTTGCAATAAATCTGCTTGGACAACGAAGGTGATATCTGTTACGGCATCCATCAGTAGTCTCAATCAGGGGTCGTCCGGGGTTACCAGGGCTGGTCTTTGTGTCAGGTTTTAGTCAGTCAAGTGACAGAGGAGGGGAAAAGAAGCATCAGCGAGGCTAAAGGTTAACAGCTTCTCAGTTTCCTTAATGGTGTTTACTGAAGAGGCAATGTGGTTGACTGATGGTGGCGATGAGTGATTTGAGTGATGGTTTGATTGATGCAAACATATTCAATACAATAGAAATGGAAAGAGGTTTTTGCATTTGATAGATTTACAGTTTAGAGTGTTGCTTTAATGAATGGTACGGTATGAACATGTCAAGGCTGGTTCCTGAACAAATGTTTTTTAAGCTTTAACTTCATAATGGTCCCAGTATGAAGCAGTACTTTGTGGTTCTGTTTTTTTTATTACCCTGTGCAGGTGCCAGTTGTGTGAGATTGAAACATAACGCGAAAACGACAAACAATTGCAGGAAAGTCACTGCGATTCAATAACAGACTTTAATGTGATGCGGTCACCATTTTTTCCCAAACACTCTCAATGAAGTAACCCTTTTCCATCTGGTGGTCCAAGTTCAAACAAAAATGGAGGAATATGCGACCCCGTTTGGCTCACCACGTCATGTTGGAGTGGAAATGTCTGTTTTCAGACAGATAACGTCAAGTTACACCACGCGGAAATGGCTGGATGTTTGGTTTGGCACACCAAGGGTGGGGGGGTATTCAGCTTCCAGCTTCCCAAACCTGACACGGCCGTTCTTTGAAGGGCACTGCATAGAAAAACAAGAGCGTTCTCCTCACATTGCTGTTCTTTAGGGCCTATAGGCCATTTGACATTTTCTTCTAGTGCTGTTGGGAAAGTGGTCAGTTTGACAGCTATCAATCAAATCATTTAACAAACGTATTCTGTTAGGCATGGTTTCATATGGTACATGCAGGCTACATATCCAGGGTTACACCTTTGTGAGAACGCCGTGCTCCAAAGTAACATTTTGCCTTTTCAGTACCATCTCAGTCTGGTGTGATGGCACATGGGGTTACTGTGCCTTGCTCAAGGGCACCTTAGAGATGGTGGTGAGGGAGAAGCAAGTGCACAGATTTATCCTGCCAGTCATGGGATCAAACCGTCAGCCTCTCTGTCTTAACTCCCTTAACTTTAGACCCTTATAAAGACATATTATGCTGATTTTTTGCAGTATTTTTTGTTTTCTACTGGAACGTTCAAGAAATGCTTTATTTTTCTGTCTGAATATACCTGTATTCACCTTTTTAGCGCCTGTCTCTTTAAACCCTTCATCCCAAAAAAGCCCAGTCTGCTCTTGTTGGTCAGTGTTTCCTGTCTTAAACCTGCACTGTCCCCACCGGCTCTGGTAATTACACAGAGTTTAGCAGCACTTCTACCTGGGACTGCATAATTGTAACACCACAACCTCATGGAAGTCGTTTAAAGTCGTTTCTGAATACAGGCTGTGTGCATTTCTCTGTGGATTGAGCATTTCGATACCCACACAGTGTTTACATATCACCTAGACCTGCTTTATAATTAAAAAAAAAGACATAGAAATCTCCTTTTTTACAATATGGGACTGATGAGATTAGATAAAACTTTATTGATCCTGCATGAAATAGCCGTGCAACATAAATGTCCAAGATAAAAATGAGCACTAACAGTATAATCATCAAAGTATAAACAGGATAACAACAGGAATTGTTAGGTATGTATTTACACTATTAGAGTTGAGGTATAAGTAAAGTGAGAGTATATGGTTAGTAGTACTGAATGTTTATAATGACTTCTATGATATTAGACATTTTGTCCCATTCTGTCATATAATGGCCGATACAGTAAGTAGTCAGTACTCAGTATCGTGAATGTGCTGTAACAGAGTTCAGCTCTTACCTGGATCTTTCTGTCTGGTTTCTACACGCCATTCTTAAGAAATGACAGGCTCGTACCTTAATGACAGACGCTGTTACCGTCTGCAGGAACATACATTGTGCTATAAACAAAAAATGGTGCTGTGAAAGCGACCGCTGCTGTTGCATCCTTCTTTATTGAGAGAAGGGCTTATAAAATCAGTGCAGTTCACCACCTGCATTTACTCTGTGATCTGAGTGGTGAGTCCAGATGTTTTTGTTGTTCAGGGGGAAGTGTGTCATTAAATCTTGTCATCTTTGTTTGACATGCTCAGTCTGCTACAGACAACATTTTGCAGAAGCATGTTTGCATCTCCTGTGACCTCAGATGTGACTTCATCACTATGAAGAGAGGACCTGCCCTTCAGCCTCTTAGTAAAAAGACGGAATAGTTAGCTAACCATAAGCATCATAATGGAAGCTTTTTGTTGAATTCAAGGAAAATAAGTCTTTTTGTCATGAAAATAATAGCTTATTTGTTTTTACAGTGATGAACAATCGACTTAAGTAACTATTTCTTTCTGCCAAAAAAAAAAAGGATTTGTTAAATTCTGGGAAATGTTCTTTATATTTCGGTTCCACAAATTGCACAGGCTGTTGCCGGATGAATAATGTTCAGTTGTGTGTGCAGACAGTCTCTTAAAATGCTCTCGTAAAAAGGACACAAGACGGCACCGGGGGCCGTCATCTGTGGATCTGATTGAGAGGGGAAATAAACCCTCACGACAACCTTGCATTTAAGTCTATTCTGATTATCAGTTGGCTTCTCTCTCTCCCGAGTCACATCTGGGTTCCATTGTATACGAGCAAATTGTTTGTGTGTGTGTGTGTGTGTTTGAGATGGATTTATGAGGACAACACAAAGTGACTACTGCAGCAGATAACAACCAAACTCTCTCTTGTTCTCTTTCTCTATCCGTCTAATCAACTCCTGATTCATTAAATTCCCATTTTCCCCCCAGATTGAATCACTTGTAATGTCTCTTTGCTAAATATGAATCTGCAGCCGGTTAGCTTAGCGTCGCACAAAAAGTGAAATAGGGGTGCAACAACTGACTCTAGTGTAAATATAACATATACAACAATATGCCCTTCCATTCATGGGTTCATGCACCGATTGAATAAGATATAACATTCAACTGTTTTTAATGTTGTAGAGGTGCAGGTAGATGAATTTCATGACATTCGGATAGAGCAAGGCTAGCTGTTTCTGGTGCCATGCTAAGCTAACCAGCTGCTAGCTGTAGCTTCATAGCCACAGGTTATTGAGTTGCATTGATTTTTAGAACTCTCCACTAGAACGTGAATACGTCAGTGTCCAAAAAATGTCAAACTATTTGTTTTGGCATCTGATTGCTGGAGCAGCTAGACATAATATTTTACATCCAGAACACTTCAGGTATGAAGCTCTGAAATATGGATGTTCAATATTAAACTATTTCTCAGATGCAGCAGTGATTTAAAGCCATGAAAGGAACTGTTCTCCCTTGCAGAATCCGGCCGCTCCCTCCGTCATACGCCTCCCCTCTGCTGCTCTTGTTTACTAACATTCTCCAGTCACATGGTCTCACCATGACACAAGCCCTCTGACTTCCTCTCTCTTTTTAATGGTTGCCAGGATACAAGGTGTTCGTTACTTTGACAATAGCATGTTGACGCAGGTCAGGACCGCAGTTTTCCAGTTAAAAAAAAAAGAAAAAAAAAAAAGCCCTTGGAAGGGTATTTTTGGAGAACTGGCCCTGAGGGCAGGAACTGGCTTTTAGAATCACTCATTGTAATGCAGTGCAGGTTGAAATGATGGTTTGCATACAGAGGCAGGTCATTAGAGAGCTGTTGTGCCCTTAAAGGGGAAAGAGAGTGAGAATGTGGCCATAGATGATTTAGTTTTTGGTGTAGTTTATGAGGAGCTCTTCACGATCAATTTGAGTTCGCCCCGTGAGCTGAATGAAAACGTGAAAATGTGGGAGCAGTTTTCCTTTTCTTCTCGCAGCTGCTGCACTGAACCTTTTGTAAATCGTACAAGGCCATGAATCAAACCACCTTCAAACAAACAAAAGTGCGTTTCTGCGGAGGGTGTAGCTCTTTTTCCTCCGTCCTTGTTCTGGAGCGGACCTCACCACCGTCCTAACAGGGATCCACTGTAAACAAAGGTCTTCAAAGACCGGCTACACATCACGGTAGCAGGTGTGTGTGTGTGTGTGAGGGAGAGTGAAGGTTATCATAGCTCTGTTCTTGACTGCTGAGCTCATACAGCTGGTATGCTGCAAATCTCAATGAGGGTGAAAACACAAACACACAGAGTGAATAGCTTCAGTATCGTGCATTGATGTTCTTAAGTTGTGAAAACATTGTTTTACTAAAAAGATATGAAAATAGTTTGAATAGTTTTGAGGCAGCAGGACACACACACACACACACACACACACACACACACACACACACACACACACACACACACACACACACACACACACACACACACACGTCTTAGATGTACAGTATATATACAGTACATAGACCCATAGCAATGAACTTAATCACCATTCCTGCTGTGCCTCGTTTGCTGCCACTCGGTGCGTTTGCAGAAGTCGTTAGTGTAATAAGTGGAGCGGAATATGAATATGACTATATGGATGGTGACTGTCTCCCAGTCCAATATCATCGTCCTGATCTCCTAAACTGACCAGACAAGAATGGAAGAGATGTATGTGCTCATTTTGAAAATTGGAAATTCTGCTCCTGCCTCTTAAGAAGTTTTACACTCTTACCAGCACTTATGATACACAGTCGTCACATTGGCAGGGTTAGGGTGCCACCTGTTGGGTGAGTTGAAACATTACAATGTAGTTTAGTGTAGGACTGTTACTTTACATTTACAGCTGTTGAATAGAATTTAATCCATTGTTCAGCACGTGTATGTCCAAGGCAAATTGTCCAACCTTGTGTGTTTGTATTTGTTGATATTTGTTGCTGTTTTTAAGAAGAGCAATCGTAATAACAGCAACATACATGTACATTCATTGCATATCAACTTGGCGATCTACGCTGTGATTGTTTCCTAATTCAGAGTTCTTTTGTTAAAGTTACAAACAGGGTTAGTTTAGCTGTGCGTGCAGTTTTTTTTCTCGAGTTTTATCTTCATGTTCAAGGTTTTTTCCTGACCTTGCAAAAAGCTGAAGGCCTGTTTAGTGGCTGTTCTGCTTTTCATCATATCACATGATTTTCATCAGCAGATGACGATGAGAGCATCTACTGTTATTCATCATACGATTCATCTGCAATTCCATGACAACCGGTGCAAACTTGACCTGCAGATGAAGACCATGTCATGTGAATGAGTCAAAGGCAATTATTGTCCCTTTCACCAAGGCAATTATACATATATGAATTGTTAATAACTAAGCGCTGTTGATTCTCTGTGATGCTTATTATACTTGAGGAAGGAAGGATGTGCTGAACTGTGTCTCATACTTTAAAGCTGCAATATGTCCTCCCAGCTGTAGCTTCTCTCACAACCACCAGGAGGCAGCAGAGTCCTTTGTTTCTAAAGGAATACCATCACCCATCTGTGCAACTTCATCTGCAGCTGATTTACAGTGTACATTTGCAAAAATGCTCTGCACAGACCTACATGTACACGTTAATTTGCTGTTTTTGGTAACTGCAGCTTGAATGAAGGGAAACAGCTGTTTCAACCAAACAAATGTCACGCTTATAATACACTGGGAATAAAAATAAGATAGACGGAAAAGTAAACAAACAGGAGTTATGTTTGTCAGGTTGAAGCAAACAAATAGTTCCATGGGAACTCTTTCCTCAGGATTTAGTCTGCTGTCCTGCCATGTGGGGGAATCTCCCATGTTTGGAAAGCCTCAGCAGCTGGACGGAGGCGGGGCTTCACAGAAACACAACACGGGCAGGGATGTTAATTGGGAAATATGCGTGGGCTGAATGATGACATTGCTGGCTCAGTCCGGTCATGGATAGGGATGACTAAGTGTCCATAATTACTAACATTATACAGGATGACACATCAGGGTAATAGAGAGTGCAGGCACATTAAACTTATTTTCTTCTTAAAAGAGAGGTTAAGTCACGAAGGGTCGTTTATTCACAGTCACTGTTGTGGAACAGCTGAGTGCCTCTGATAAGGCTGTCTGTCTCAGAGGACATGTCACATGACCTGGAAGCTGCTGTGGGATTTCACATACTGTACGTTCCATCCAGGAGAATCACAGTAGCTTATATATCCATACATGATACTAATCTGGTTCCTAGAAATAAAGGTTCTGAGTAAGTATAAGTAATGTATAAGTGTATTCTGTAAAACTAATTTGTTCTTTAAAATAATAGAAGACATATCCACACACTTTGGTTTAAAATCTTAACATAAACAACATAAACAACATATTTCTTGTATTTTGAAATCTGGAGAAAAGGCTATTTCATTGAGTAAATGTCCTTTTTTCCTCAATAGAAACATATCTAGTACCACTGATATACAAATCATAGTCATAAAATGCATTAAGTAGGAAGTAAACCCACGTAAGTCTGTTATATGTTTTGGGAAAGTAGGGCCAAACCGATGCAACTTCAGTAAGGATGAGGATTGTGGAAAAACTGTATATTACATATATCCTACATTAAAACATATAACAATAATAATTGCTTTTGGCCTTTGCAGGTAGTTGTTTCACCATCTGGATTGAAAATGTATGCCTTGTATTTATTTATTCCCACTTCATCACACATTACGTACGAGAGAAAAAAAAAGTACTTTATGTGTGTACGCAGCAGTGACGCACAGTGTATGTTAGTACACTAGAACACGTGTTGGCTCTCACGTGTCTGTGATTGTGCACGAGAAGGAGAGAGAAAGGAAAAAAGAGAGGGATGGAGAGAGTGAGAGTGAGGAGGGGGGGGAGGAAGAGGAAATTCTCCAGCCCTGCCCTCTGATTGTGTTCGGTGTTGTAAGGGGGTCCAGCCCAGCCCTGTGGGAGTATACGCTCATTCCAAGGGACCAGGGGAAGGAAATCACCCACCCTCAGTCACATACACCCCCACCTCTATCACTTTCCCCCCTCCACCCTCCTTCCCTCCCTGTAAAGCATACCACAGACCGCGAGTCAGATAGCAACTTAGTGTTCCAGACTCCTCATCACCTCCTCAGTGCGACCGACCCTCCCCGCCCTCCTCTCATTCGCTGATGATTGATGTGAGCAGTTGCACCCCGACTTTTATTATTTCATCCTTTCTGGATTCTCCTCCTTCCCTCCTCATCTTCTGTCCCTCCTCACCATCCTCTTTTCTTCCTTCCTTCCCTCCACCAGGAACATTTCTGCTCTGTTTATTCTCCGAAGCTCCAACTTCCTAACAAGGTAAAAGCCAACCCGGGTTCCCTGGGCTCGGCGCTTTCACACCCAATATGGAAGTCCTCTTCCCACGTAGACCCAGGAGGAGTGTTGTTTACTGGGGACTCACGTGCTGGGAGCGGCGCTGGACATTGTCCTGATGGACAGGCACATTTGCTTTTACGCTTATCAAGCGGGCGGCCAAGCATGTTTGACTGTCACATCACTGAGAGCATTCCATGTGACTCATGTAACGCCGAGGACGTCAAAAATACATCAATCTCTGGGTCCTAATTGGACAAAAAAAAGTTTGGTCAGGGCAGAGAAAGTTTTCTAAAAACCTTTGAACTTCAGTGGCTGTTTTTATGTTTTTTTTACTCAAATAATAGCTGGTTCCTGTTACTCAAATGTTAGATTTTGCTTGTTTTCATAGTTTTATATCAGCATCAATAGAATATCTTAATATTTTTGAAATTAAATCTGACAGAACAAGCTCTGAAAGATGTCGACACGGGCTCTTGGAAATTGTTATTGGCATTTTGAAATATTTTATGGCATTTCATAGACTGAATGACAAAAAGAGCTATTTGATTAATCCAAGAACACAATGAACAAAATATTTTGGAAATCTAGATTGAACTAGCAGCTGCAGCCCGAATCAAACAGTTACAGTGCATGCCGTATAACCACAACGTTTTGGGTTCGATTCCGGCCTTGGGACCTTTCTTGCATAGCTCTCTCTCCCTCTGCCATTTCTACTGTCGTCTCTTAAATAAAGGTGATGGAAAAAACATAACAAAAGAAAAAAAAAGATAATGTTCCAAACCGAGTATAATGTAATGTGTTTTATTCCATGTGTCCTGTGACACACTATGCTGTATTTGGTTTGACCCTGGTACTTTGGGAAGACTTGGACGTGACTATCCCGGTAGGACTTCATGTGCCACCCACATTCGAAGGCCTCTAATTAGGAAGTCAAACTGACTTTCAAATGTTACCCCCCAAGTGCAAATATAGTCCCACGTATGCTTAAATAGAAGCTAACTCCACCATGATGTAATTACACATTTGGCTCCAAAGAGGAAGCTTCTCACTTTTCCTAGTTTCAGTATTTCCAAATTCCTTGTCGACCGGGTTATTGAAACAGAAGTTAATTCTTATTTTTCTGATGTACCTCTAACAGTCGAGATAATTTCGTTGTACGTCTGATGTGGTATAGGAAGAGTTTAGTCATGTAAAGCATGGTTGCAGACAACCTAAATCTCTTCAGAATGAATGAATGATGTTGGTGTGCCTGTGGAACAAAGCAAAGCAAAACAAATAAGAGTCAAGGCCCTGTAGGTGCTGGTTGACCCTGCTCTCAACACTTAACCTTTGACCCTGAACCAGGCCGAGGGCTGTTTAAGGTTTATAAGAAGCTATAAAGTTGCAAAGACATGTTTTAAACGGATTAGTTGGTGTTATTAAAAGGGCAAAGTCATAAAAAAACAATTTAAAAAAACAACAAGAACAAATACGAACCAAAACTATGACAAACGCAAGTGTTCATAATTATTTAGCTAACCTTATAGACTTATCAGAGTCTGATGCCTGGGAGCCTCCAATATATGAAAAGGTTAATATATTAAAATATTATTGAAGACATGGACAACTCCCGGACAACTCTGTTGTAGTGGTCTTCAGCTTTATCATGTATTTTACGTTAAATTGGACCATAATGTACTAAATAAACATCATGCTGTATTCAAGAAGACGTGAAACTATAGAAATTGAGACCATAAACTCATGTTTACATTGTTTAAAATAATAAATCAAGTGAGAATAATTTTCTCGTAGACTTCCAAGGAGTCGCCCCCTGCTGGTCATTAGATACAATGCAAGTTTAAGGCACTTCCACATTGGTACTGAGGAAAGCACTAATTTGACCCATTTGTCTGTTTGTGTTTATTTACGCAAACAGCGATTCTCAGCCTCCTTCTCCACTTTGCTCTCGTCTCTGTACGTTTACGAAGCACATTCCTAAAAGCCCAGGATAATCACCATAGTTTCTCTGCTCAAGTTGAAAGCTTTTCAAGTTTCCATGGGATAATTGTGTCTAATTGCAGCTTTCTATTGACTTCGTAAATAATCGTGCCTTGAGAGGATTTAAATTTCATAACTCACAACACAGCACATTCTTTCAAGAAACATATGGCGTGATGAAGGGACATATGTCGGAGAGAACAGAGCGTTTATGAAGTGTATATCTGAGGCAACCAAGATAACAGGGAGTCGAACACAGCGACGCATTACACAGACAGGATCGCCACTCTCACACGATGTGAGGACTGGCTTCCACCCAAATTCATATCAATGACATAACAACTAATCACAATAGATATTACACTCGCTTTGAAAAATGTGTCTGGAGACAGGAAGAATAACTCATTACGTAAGGTGGAGGGTGTTCCAGCAAAAGCATACGGTCTTCTACCTTTATTTGGAAAGCTTAGGCCTCGGAACACGGAGCCGCGTTCTGACTCTCTGTCCTCCGAGGGGCTCCGACGATTTATGAGCTGCCGGTGCAGGTGCTCTCCCTCATTGACCCTTATTTGTAGACCCAGTGGGAGTCCAGAGAGAGGGCTCGGGGGCAGAACTGAAGCTGCAAAAAAATGGGTTGAAAATCAATTGTAGAGCAAAGTCTTTTATCTGGTTTGACTGTGTGCTAGATTTTTGATTTCAACTTGGACTCCTACATAAACTCATGACGGAGGAACTTTACTGTACTGCAGACTACCTGCACGGCACCAAACAGACTAGAAACTCCAATTATGTATTCATGTTCTGTATTTGCATGTGTAGGAAACTGCTTGCTAACATTCTTGCCATTGCAACTTCAAAGGCATAATCAGTGTTTTGTCTCCGCTGCCTCCAAGTATCCCAAAAAGATCCTGCAAAGTGCATTTGACTCCATTAGGGTGTTTTTAGTCATGCTATCAACCTAGTTGGTTGATTGGACAGTTTCCTTCCTTTGGCAACACCTATGGCGATAAGCGGTAATGCAGTTTGTAATACCGCAAATGCAACAGCTTTTCATCAGTGTAGCATCGGCTCAATCAAAATCATGTTACCTCAAAAAGCTCTTTTTCTGATGAATAAAACATGTCATAGCTCGTCTTTAATCAAAGCAGTTTCCGTAAAAAGACCCACATGTTATCATTGATTTG
Source organism: Eutrigla gurnardus (assembly GCF_963514095.1). Classification (NCBI taxonomy): domain Eukaryota; kingdom Metazoa; phylum Chordata; class Actinopteri; order Perciformes; family Triglidae; genus Eutrigla; species Eutrigla gurnardus. The sequence continues at coordinate 22,040,878 of NC_139926.1, forward strand.
ACTGTTTTCTGTTATGTTAAATGCAAAGGTTTATTAAACCAAACAACTCAGATGTCAGATCTATTAGAGTGTATGAGAGTCTTCCAGAATAATGTATTAAGCCTTTGATAGGGAGCCAGAGTGCACAAGAACACAAAGCTAACATTGGTCAGTATTAGCCCGCTAACAGCAGATGATATTTGACCTTGACCACAGAATAAACACTTTGGAATTTGAATGAACCTCTTGCTTTTTCATTCCTCCCCGACAACTACTCAATGTCCAGTCGAGCTGGACCACAGTGTTTGGATTGGTCCGCGATGTTCAGGAGATTTTTACGAGCTGTGAAGTTAATTCCATTTTCTGTTTTTCTGTTTTCTCTAGTGTGCCGAATAGCCTGCCACAAAAAATGTGAAGTCAAGGTAAGAGTTAAACCACACATCCAATGACACACACAATAAGTCATGTTGTGCATCAGACGTGTGCTGCGAAAGAACACCAGAGAGGCTCCTAAACACTCTGAACTTCCCCTTATCGGGAGGAAATATGATGTTTTAGGTGGAGTCAGTGACTCTGCTGTATGTGTGTACATGCAGATGTTGGGGTGGGTGGAGTTTGGGGAGTTTGTTTTCTGCAAAAAAAAAAAAAAAAAAAAAAATCTTAAGAATGTCTAAACAAGTGCTCTTTGTACCAGAATGTGTTTACATTGGATAAAGAGATCGCCCCTGTGTCTAAAAATAGAAGACCTCTGGATGAAGCCGTCGCTTGATTCATCTTATTTTGGGAAAACACGTAGAAGAAAATGGGCCGGGGGAACGTATGAAGCTGTGGGGTTCTTAAAGAGGGAAGGTTGTGTGTTTTCGTGTGTGTAACTGCCGTGACGAGTTTACAGTTTTTGCACACACATGAGCAGGCGAACCCACACATGCATATATATATACAGTATGCACACCTATGTATATATGCACCCTTCATCTGGTATCCATTATTGAAATGGGTGCTGCTTGCCAGCTTTGCCCAGTCCTTCTACTCACAGGAAATGCCATGGGTGCAGGGTATGAGGTGAGGGCTTTGGCCGGGCATGCAGGGCGGCTCTCTTGTAGAACGGCATAGTGGAAACAGTAAGCCCCGCCCATGCCACCTGTCTCATGTGTCTTTGCATTGCAATATATCATGAAGAACTCACCTTTCCAGTGCTTGTGGACATATGGACATATGCAGACTGGGCTTTTTTTGGAGGGGTGTTTAAAGAGACAGGCACTAAAACGGAGTGTTTCAGACAGAGGGTGTATACAGGTGTATTCAGAGAGTATGAGAAAAAAATTTGTTTTTGTGTATTTATGTAAACATATTCTAGGACAAACCTAAAATACAAGTATAAATCCGAAAATGTCCGCCTTAATAAATGGATTCACATAAAAAAAAAAAAAAAAAAAAATCCCCACCAACCTGTCGTGCATTTCAAGTTTTATTTTCCCACCTGTTGAGAAAATTAGACCTTTGCCACCACTCTGAATAACGTTTTATTTGTAGTGAAAAAAAAATAGGTTTTTGAAATTCAAGTAGTCTTTCAGTGATTACAGTGTTCATAAGGACTATTTTTGAGAAGGAAGGGAAATAGTTATTGTGAAGATCTGTTCAATGTGTTTCAAACAGAAACATAAGAAGAAGCATTTTTTAATATATTTATACAAGATGGCCCTGTCATGACTCCTGTGTGAAAAGCTCGCCAAACATGGGATGCAAAATGTATTTTGAACTTAATCAATTGATTCAGTGTCGCTGTACTGCTGCACAAAGTGTGATGTATTTTTGGTGAATGCTGCATTCTTGTTGATAACGTTTGAATTTCAGGAAGTCGCAGGTCAGATTTGTGGGCGGAGACGTTAAAGGAGTCCAGAACTTACTCCCACTGTCTATATATACAAAAGTGGAACTTTCCATCTCCAAAAATCACAGCAGCATTTCCTTTTCTAAACATTTCAAGTGAAACTGTCATAGCTTTGGCAGGAAGCAATTTGCTAACAAGCCTGAGATGAAAAACAAGGGAGTGACCATGACGGGGTCAAGCTTGATCACTATCGCCACTCAGTCAGGCCTGCGTCGGCTGCATTTTTTATGACATATTTATTTTAAAAAACAGATAAAGCTCTTTTCTATGTTCTGTCAGTCATATGTGACCTTACATGTCAGGAATCTAAACTCCGACAGTTATCCCGAGTACACACTACAGCTCTAAATCTCCAGACGAATACGTGGCCCATATTTAACCTGGCAACTGCAAACGAATGGTCAGACGTGTGCGTGTGAACACACGTGGCCCCTCCTTCACCTAGAGGTGTGTTTGCTCTCAACTGGATGTGAAAAATGCTTTAAATCTTGTCAGAAAGATTTCACTCTTGGGTGATGACAGCAGAGAGCGTATTAGATCACCCTGAAAGTTATAACCGGAGGGATTCAAGGTCAGTTTCCTCAAATGCTTGTGCATTTTTGCTGAATACTCAACCTGTCATTTCTTTCGCACGTCTTCTTCCTTTGCCCAAACTTGACCTTGTTTCTTAAAAAAACGCAGTGGCAGGATGTCTGGGACTTTCCCACGGTGCTGCTGTGAGAGCATTAAGGAAAGGTAAAACCTTACTGATGATGTTACATACAACAAAACTTCATTGGGAATTATGATTTGAGAGAAGCGTATTTTGTCACGTTGTAATAGTTTTATAATGGAAGTCTGCAGAAGTCTAGGTAGAAAGGAGGTCAGGTTGGTGGACAAACACAGGACTTTCACCCAGGAGACCACTGTCGCTATCCCGTGTGAAACCAAAAGTCAATGCCTACTTGTTTTAATTTACATTTGTAGCTTAAGCAACGTAAAAAATAAAAGCCACATTTTGTTGTGTTTAAAATTGCAACTAGAAGGTAATAAACAATCTATGTTTAGTTGTATGGGAACAGTTGTTTGTCCACAATGCAGTCGTAGCAACAGCAGGATTATTTCATTCTGCGTCTTCTGCACCTTGTTCTAATCGTTCACAAATGGACGACATCCTCTTCCTGTTTTGTCCAGTTAAAACAAATTTCCCTTTCAGCCTGGTATTCAGTACAAATAGTGTAAATAATAATGTGCTCCTCAGTTGTGGTCTGTGGTCTCTGTTGTTTATGGCAGCAACACTCATCCATTGAAACCCAGGCTTCTTTTTTTTTATTGCTTTAAAGCACCGAACGGTGAACAAAGTAGCTCCTGTCATACAATTGATCATGTTTGCTGATGCTTGTGGGAAATACCTGTTGCTGTTGTTGTTGCTGTTGCTGTGGACTTTGGACTTTTCCATTAACTGGACAAAGATGGATTGTAGAGAACGGAAAGTGAACTGTTGAGGCCAATTTGGGAGAAAAAGCTTGCAATATATCAGCCAATTTTCTTTTCATCATAATTGAATCAAAATCTACTTGCCAAGAACACAGCACCGATACTAAATATAACTTGTTTTATGTCAAACTACATTAGTATCAGTAACAACTGCAATATACACAACAACGTTGGGATGAATGAGGATAAACCGGTTAAACCTTAAAATAGGCCTGATTTTGATCGGGATCGTAACCCGATCGCCAAACACCTGAACTACAACACAGAATATAGAATCTGCACTTGATGATCCTGATATTGTTTTGGGTCAAGCCCAAGAATGGGGAAATATGCACCCAAGAACAGGCTGTAAGAAGAACATCAACAGTATTGAATCTGCGGTTGGGGAAGAGTGTCATTACTGAGTTACAGAAAGATCAAAAAGCATCCAAGAGCTTTTCAGAATCTGAACGCACCATTTATCATCCAAGGGCTTTTAAAGCCTTAATTGTGATCATTGGACAATTTGTACAATGTATCCATAAATGTAATAATCCAATAATTATAATCACTCTAAATCACATAAAAATCTAGATTTGATTATGTGATTTTCATGCTTTTATGTTCCTCAAATTCGAAACGCATGTTTTGGTGCATTCCAAAAATAATTTGTGGAAAATGAAAAGCTTTCTTCTTACCTTGGTAAGAACAAACTCGACCACTCGTAAATGTGCTCTTGCCTAAGAGAACAGTGGAAATAACAAAACCAACAGTACTAACAAAACAGGAAGAAATTGTGGATATGAACAGAAATGAGAGGAATTTGCATCGCTTGAGGCCCACCAAAGAATTTTAATAAATAAATATTTTGATGATAAAAACCTCACAAACACATACACTCTGTTACACTTGTGTCTACCGGGTTGGAAACACTTCCAGCCAGGACTACGCTGAGGTGCTGAGTAGAACCTATTGGATTTCACTGATCCTGCGTTGCCTGTCAAGTGTGTTTTGGGAAGGAAACTACTATCTTCCACCGTTAATGATGAAGGAGGTCTGAGAAAGCAGAGTGGAAGAACGTGAACACTCCGCTTCAATTCTCCGCTCCACAAAATGATGAAGCATTTGTTTTCATTTTTCCCAGCTCCTGACATTCTCCGAATGTCTGTTTGGAGAAAAATCAGGTGTTTCTTTGTGCTGGCGGCCCTCCACTGTGTGTTTTTGTTATTTCAGATTTGTTATTTGTGACCCCTTTAGTTCCTTTCAGTGAGCACAACATGCTTCGCTTTGGGATCTGCTGCCTTCAGCTCGCTGATGGATACGTCCCCATCATATGTGCCAAGCCAACGGCTGCAAATTGCTTCTTTTGTATCGCTGAAAAATGTAACAGACTTAATAACTCAGGTACTCAATGATTTGTTTGCTCTAGCTTTTGGACACACCTGCACATTTGTGATGGATTACCTGAAACGTCTCCGTTCCAGGACGTTTCTGGATAATATTACATACCGCTGTCTCCATGCCAGCAACAAGTTTCCCCACATTTTTAACATTTCTGAGCGATCGACCTGGAGATTGAAAATCCATGCTGCAGCCGACAATAGGGCAGGTCGTATATCTCTCAGTATTATTTACTGCGTCCACGTCTTTTCACTCATCCACACACCTGAATCCAGGCATGTGAGGTGCATTTCTGAGAGAGAACATCTGCTTCGAAGCTGGCCTTCTCCTCACCTGCTGATCAGGAGCTTCATGCACAAAGCCACTTAGGGTTAGGGGACGGCACAAGATCCGATAATTTGGTACCAGGTTGATGCCAAAATTCTGAAAATGTGATGGTATAGGTACCTTAGTTAGAGTCTAAAATGCAGTGAACTCTCTATTGATATGTTCAGGGAAAGCACCTGTAGTTTCCCTGATAATACTACATTATGAATAAAAAATCAGCAGGATGAGAGCTAGTTAAGGTAACATTAACTAAGGTTGCATTACATGTTTATTATGAGGAGAATTGTGAATATTGTCACCAGTGTCTTGAGAAAGCTATTTAGTTATCTATCATGGTAGAGAAGTGAAAAATAGTGCCTGATTAAAAAAAATCCTTAATTAATGCAAGGAGATCCTATTATTAGTGGTTATTATGATTTTAAAGGCATCATTTCATTTACATTTAGGACATTTCGCATTTTTGTCCAAAGCGCATACAATAAGTGCATTTGTCGAAAGAAAGAAACCACAACATATCACTCTCAAAGTGTGATCATGGATATTGTACATCCCTGCTAATTAAGAAAACAAGTTTTAGTGCTAAAACCTCTCAATGCTTACTATTTAAGGTCACATGCATTTGCTATCACAGACTATTCATTTTGGATTTACTTTAGCCATCGTGGGCCTTGAACCTACAGAGCTAACTTCCTGATGCCTCGCGCCGGAGAACGAGATACACTATCCATTAATAGAAAGACGCCACTCATTGTTCTTTGACTCTATGTACAGGAGGCATTTCATAAGTGAAGTTTCAAAGATGTCGGCGTGGCATTTGAATCCCAGGAACAACATTAACAACTTCCTTCCTTTTCCCATGCGGTGGTGGCCCTGCAGATAGTGAGACATGGGAGTTACAGAAAGAGGGGGGAGCAGTAGGGGGGGAGTGAACTCCTGTCAAGGAAACATGTGAACTTCATATCGCTGTGACGGGCCGAGGGCTAGGAATGAGTGAGGGCAAACGTGAAACGGATGGGGTGGCGTCATAATCAAAACACTCCCTTGGGTCGTTGCCATGGTGTCTGTGTGTGCCGTATTTTCAAGTAAGCAGCTCATATTCTGATCAAATACAGAGCCAACAGCTCTGAGGCTAATTGAATTAGCAGTCACAGGACAGAACCCATGCTCGCTACGCTGCCCTCCTTATGACAGCAAGCGTCTGCGGGAACATGGTGAAAACAACACAAGCTCGGCGGAAATCATACGGCCTCTAATTTGAGAAATTATGCGTCTGATTATAGTTACATCAGGAATTCCAATTAGTTTCACATCGTGAGGATGAGCACGCTTCACTGACTCTATTATTTGCTAATGCATATTTAGACATGCCTTGAAATGTTGAAGGTTCTGCAGTGGGAGAAGAGTAAGCGGGGTTTCAGCATGTGATACAACATTCAGAGCATATTTAGCGGCTAACGGTGCTAACGGTGTTTACAGTGGTGACAGAGCTAACAGTGTTTACCTGAGGGGAAACCGGAGGGTGGGCGCTAGCACAGAGCACAGAGAAGCTCCGATTACAACACACACAGAGGGAGGGCTACTTCATCCTCTGTTCAGATACCTCACGATATCTTTACATTGCAAAATAGTTGTTTGATGCTATATTCATTCTCTAAATGTTGGTTAGAGAACCTTCAAAGATGTTGGATGAGGGTAGCATTAATCATATTTGAGGGAGGGGGTTGGCCACTTGGGGGTAGCGGGGGAAGAAAAGCTGTAAACACAACATTGACATACACAACGACAATTGCCAGACAGGGATTGGTCGTATTATCTGATTTCAAAACATTGAGCAGAACAATGCTTCTTAGACTCGAAATGCAGAGTCTGCTGACAATTCTGTTAGTTTGTTGAGTGGGACATCTTTCACAATACACACCCATTTAATACATTAACAACAACATTGATAGGTGCGGCTTTAACTTGGACCTTGTAATCAAAAGATGCTTTTGTTATTGTCTACGAAAGCTCAATTTCTTAAGGGGTAAAGATCACGGCTCACCGATCGGCGAGCTTCATGAAAAACAAAATCTGTCGGCTCTCGTGTTCCAGTGCGCGAGGAGCATTGGCTCACGGCCATGTATTTAGCAACTGCATGGTAGCGACATGTGCATAGATACAGCAGAGAAAACAAACAGGAACGCCCAGGCTTTAACATGATGGAGTAATCAAGAGTTTTCTGGAAAGAATGTCAACAATGGGCCAAGTGCATGCAGGAGAATAAGTGAGGGCAATGACTTCGTTAGGCATGCAGTCGCAGTAAATTAAATGAGATTTAATTGGCTCACAAAACTTGTTTTTCAACCTTTTTGTATTTTTCGGAGACACGCTCGCTCTTCCGGTGTCACTAATCCTCCCTGACCACGACAACAGCTGTGGCTGAAATCATCGGAGGACATCATTACATGCTGACGGAGCTCGGAGATTCTGTTCAAGTCCTCCCCACCCCCTTATATATATCTCCAGCCTTTCTGTTTGATTCAAAGTGACATCTTTTCCGCTGTGTCTGAGCTACCTGATGCCTAATCGCGACCATCCGGGAGAGAGAAGAAAAAATCCATGTTAAATCTGGTCTGCGCTCTGCATGGGCGTTGGTGAAACGTTCCACTGGGCGCTGGGGGCCAGCGATCCGCTCGGCTCTGCTGTTGCCTGGGAAAGCCTGAGTCAGACTCATGATACTGGACCTCACCCAGACAGTCCTCTTTCTCCTTGGCCCTCCCTTTCTATCCGTCTAATTCTCTGTTTATCCATCGTCAGCTGTTCCTCTGCATGTCAAGACTACTGTACTCGTTTGTCCCTTCTTTCCCACTAATTCGCCCGAGGTAAATCTGCATAGGACTAATTGATCTATCTGTATCACCTGACATAATCTGAGGCCGTGTTTGTGCACAGAAATGATTCATGCTGGGATCTGTCAACGATTTAGGGGTCTAACTCTACTAATCCTCCGAATGGTTGGCCAACAGATCTCAGACAGGAGTCACAGGTTCGTGAAGCCGGGACACAGGAAGTAGACCAGACAAATAGAAACATATTAGCACAGACAGATAACTTTCCCATGCTTTAAACAGAGGTGTAACTGAATGCAACATTGCATTGCAGTGAATGTGGCGAGTACAGTACCTCCTACCCACATGGACGAATGCAGACGCCACGAAAACGAGGGGAATTCCCACAGTCCCTTCATTAAAGGTGTGCATCTCACATATAAACAAGCATGTTGTTTTGTTACCGTAAACCACATGTCTCCTCCGCGGCGTCGCGCCCTTCCTTCCTTCCTGGCCCTTTGTCATTAATAGTGAATTAAATAACGCTTACCGGGCCGACATCTGGCAAGCACGGCTTCATCTCAAAAGGTGTTACTTTTAGAAGTAGCTTCCGTGTAAAAATTCATACCAAACATTCTTCAGTAATGTCCCTTTGTCTCCTACTGGGTAATAGCTGGCGAGGCTGTGAAAACAAATGAAAATGCCAGAGTACTACCACTCAACTGTCCAGATGAGATTCAAGCCAGTCTTCCATTAACAATGAATACAACTATCTGTAATCTGAAGGGGGTCTTTCAGTGAGGAATCACTGAAAGAAAATCGACTTTTTTAGCCTCTTTCTGCTCATTGTTTTGGTTTTACATCACACTTCCAGCTTACGCAGTGCTTGAGAGTTTGTGAGGTTTTCGACACTGGGGAACCAGGGAGGACAACTGAAATCACAACTCCATTATCACATCTGCAGGCTGAGAAGTTAACATGTTAGCAGTTTGAGAGTAAATTAACAATCCTAAGCACTACCTCTTAACTTCAAAGGGATGTTTTGCCGATTTTGCGGGAAGCTCCCTTTTAATGGAGTTGATTCAATACCATTTTTTTCACGATACTGATTCCGATACCTGGACTTGTGTGCTTTCCAATACCTGGTATAGCATTTGAGGCTGTATAGGAGGCATTTCCAATACTAGTACCGGAACAACTCTACCCTTTAATGTATCAATCATAGATCTCTTAGTTGTTTTTCTGCTCTAATGCCTCAGCTGCTGAGTGCCTTCAACCTACAAGAACACTTTGATAATGGTCAAAAGGTATGCTTGGGGATATTTAGAACTGTAAAACTTGGTCGTTTGGATGTTTATATTCCATTGGCTGATTAATATGCTGGCGAGTGACCAAGGAACAATGACGCATTCTTATAAAAGGAATTCATTGTCTTTTCCCAATTTGACGGCTGCAGTTACGGTTTTGATAATATTGCGATTAATTTGGGCCATGGTAATGGTGGCATGAACTTTTGATATCATCCCATGCCTAATGTGCATATTTTCAGCTTTTAAAGTTCATGTTCAAATCTCCGATTGTGTCAACATATTAAGAAACAGTTGAACTCGTGAGCTGAACGACACACCGAGCCGGTGACTGATAAGTGCCTCGACGCTGGTGTTGACACTGTCTGACTTTGGTGTTGCCGTGGAGTCAATGGATTCATTCATGGTACATTACTTTCGTCGCAGCTGTAGAGTGTGTGTGTGTGTGTGTGTGTGTGTGTGAGAGAGAGGCAGAGAGAGAGAGAGAGAGAGGGAAAGTTAGCGAAAGAGGGTAAGAGACAGAAAAGGCGGGTGGAGGGGGGGTCAACTCATATTTAACCTGTAACTTGAGAAGCTGATAACAAGGAGCGAATGAAGAATGAGTTTGTGAGGAAGGAGTGTGTTTGTGTGAGAGTGAGTGAGAGAGAAAGAGAAAAGAGAAAGAGAGAGGAAGAGAGTGAGACAGAAAGAAAAGAGCTGTGCTTTTGTTTCCCGAGCTCATGTCCCGTTCCCCCCTGATCTCCCTGGGAAATTCGGTCTGATATTTTTTCTCCTTTCTCGTTACTCATGTGTCTCCCCGTTTGGGAGGAGGGCGAAAATGGACTGAACAAGAGGGAGGAGAAAAGCCAGGCAGGGAAAGAGAGGGAAATATCTATAGCCCTTGGCCAGACTTTGCCTGCTTATTCAGCGCCCAGTGCTGCACTGCGCCGTTTCCAGTTGTGGGATGTTAAGATCTGCCTTTTGGCTGCACTTCTCCCCACTCTCGCGCTCACATAAAGACTCCTTTAGACATTTTTATGCTCATTTTCTTGGAGGAGGAGTGAGAGAGGGAGAGACTAGCCAGACCTATTAGCCTGGAGCCTGAAACACACCAACTCTCTCTCTCTCTCTGCCTCTCTCTCTCTCTCTGACACACACACACTTGTGCACTCCTCCAGCTCCGCGCTGCACCAAGGTAACAGTGAGTGGATTTAGCTTTAGCCATCTGGTCGGAGCACAGGGAAAACCTCTCTGCTGCAACAGAGGGGGGGAAAAAGGAAAAGGACGATGCAGCACTAAAAGACAGAGAAAACCAAAAAAGAGTGTAAAGAGAGAACGACACGCACACAGACAGGATGGCCACCGCAGTGTTCCAGGTAAGGAGTGTGGTTGGGAGAGAGCTGTCTGGTACCGGAGCGCCTGGCTTCCCCAAGTGTGCTCCGTTTCACAGTCTGCGCATTATGGATCGGCTTCATCTGATAGGGATAAAGCTTCAAGTGCTTTCAGATGTATGTTTTTTTTTATTTTAGGCATGTACGTATGCTGGAAGAGGTGCTATAGTGTGGTTTATGTCCGTGGCTATAACTGTACGTTCCGTTTCTGCATATGCATTCATACAGCAGATGTATATGCTTGTGCATTTGTGTGGATACGCTGCTGTCTGAGAAAAGTGGTTGTGTTCATTGTATGTGTCCGTGCACAGCACCGCTTCTAGTATGTTTCCTGTAGCTTGTGTGGAAGACAGGAATGTGTGTGAAGGAGCATGAATTTGTTGCATCACTTTAGATGTTGTATGTGTGTATGTAATGTAAAAGCAGTGGATTGCTGGTGTCTGTGTGTGGTCCCCCTTGGCTTACCATGTTTTGCGGTCGGTGGCCCATGGTCATGGCTGGAATGACAGTACGGCTCTACTCTACGAACCTAACCCTTTGTGACCAGACGTCAAAGCACAGTTTTTGAGAAATAAACCGCAGCTATTCAATGAAAAATGTGTTTCTTTTCACTAGGGAGAGCGGATAAGTGTATGTCAACCTTATTTTAAATGTTGGTGAGTCTGCAGCCGCAGTAATGTTTCACAATAGGACCTTGCTAAAGTTGTTCCACAGAAAACATCACCCCTGGCGTGAGAAAACTGGCGCAACACTTTTTGGCACGTAAAGTGAGTCATAATGGCCTCCAATTTGCTTCAAATTTAGGTGAAAGAGAATAAGGGCATAGTGTAGTCTGAGATGCATAGATTTACCCGGTAGCGCTGTACACTGTCAGCTGTTGCCCTGTCAACATTGTCAGTCTGGGTTCTTAATGGATACGAAGATGTAGTGCCAGCAGTACATGATACTATGTAAGATGAGCCGTAAATTGTGTTTAGTCCTTCAAATATGGCTCCAAAAAAGCATTAATGTAGTATAGTTTGAGCTATTAAAACACAATGGCAGCCAGATGCAGGTCCCGTCAGTTGTTACCGGTATCCCTGATGTTGTAGTTATAGAGTGGTCTTGCACCAGGCCAGCGAGTCAGATCAGTCAAAGTTACAAGGCTGTTGGCCCCTGTACACTTCCAGCGCTCTGTGCATTGTGTATGTAGCATGTCGCTTCCAAGTTCCCATCAAGTACAGTGTGCACAGCAGACCATTATTGTACATGGCAGCTTCAATATTTGCCCAAAAACCCAGAAGCCAACCACTACTCCTGTACTGGAGTTGGTTTGTTGTAATTGGATTTAACGGAACGTGATTTAGGTCTTGAAAATATATATTTTAGTTTTAGATTTAGGATGCTAAATGAGGACATTTTTCATCTGTGACTTCAGCTTGTAAAAGTAAAAATACTCGATGATGCCGAGGGAAACTGCAGAGTTGTGTGAAACTTCTGTGTATGTGTGATCTATCATGTTTCACATAGGTCAACGTGTGTTGTGAATGTTGCGGTTTCTGACCCATTAATACATTTCGTGAATACGTTTCAAAGCAGACTCATCTCACGATTGCAAAAACACACAGTGACGTGTGGTTAACAATGTGAAACAGTTGGCTAGGTTTATGTAACACAACTACTTGGTTAAGGCGATAAATAAAATCATGACACATGGGCTGTGTCAAAATTGTAATGTTCCAACGAAACAACTGTAACAATGCAACTACTATAATAAACAACTACCATTCTTAGCAGAATTTCTTGGGTAAGATTAAGTAACAAGCATAACAATATGTAAAACCACATTCCGCAAAACATCACATAAAGTTACGTGAAACAATGTTACATGAAAGTTATGTGAAACATTACATGAAACAACGTTACCTGAAACAACATTACGTGAAACAACATTACGTAAAACGCTACGTAAAGCAACACTGCATAAAACAATGCTACGATAAACAACGTTACGTAAAACAACTCTACGTAAAACAACTCTACACGAAACAACTACGTAAAACAACTCTACGTATAACAACTTTACGTAAAACAACGCTACGTAAAACAACGCTACGTAAAACAACGCTACGTAAAACAACGCTACGTAAAACAACGCTACGTGAAAAAACGCTACGTGAAACAAAGCTACGTGAAACAATGCTACTTAAAATGCTACGTAAAAACAATGTTATGTAAAACAATGTTATGTAAAACAACACTACGTAAAACAAGGTTACGTAAAGCAACTCTACGTAAACCAACACTACGTAAAACAACACTACATAAAATAATGGTCACTTGATTTACTACGTCGTATCACTTGCTGTATTACATCACTTGCTCAGACCGAATGCAATAACGTCTGCACTTAACTTATCTGTGGATTGCAAAAATGTACCATACCAACATTTTTTCCTGGCAGCATTTGATCCATGGTTAGTATAAAATATTGATTACAGCACCTTTTGATTTAATATCAGATTTGTCGTCATGATGTGTGACCCACGCATTCTTTAGAAACATTCCTTGTCAAACATGAACACGCAGCACTGTTCTGCCGGGACGGCAGCATTACCCATGACTCCTGGCTGTGTGGGAATGGCGTACAACCACTGGCTGGGAGCCCGCGTCGGACTGGGTTTCAGAGAAGACATTTTTCATCATTACCATCTGCCAGGGAAACAGTGCTCCAGTCAACCCCCCGTCCCCCCTTTAGGCAGCTCATGATAGATGCCTAACCACAGACACACACAACCACACATGCAGCCAGGGCGGGCACCTAGGAATGGTTGGGCAGTTTGGGAAGGTGTGTGTTGAGTGACTATGTCTGCATGTGTGTGTGAGAGAGTTTCTGGGATTAGGGATAAGGCAGTGGTCCATGGACCATATAAAACCACCAGCATGAATTCTCATGCTTCTCTGCTGACGTAATCCTTCCTTGTTTTGTGTGTGTGTGTGTGTGTGTGTGTGTGTGTGCGCGCTAGCCATTGCAAAACAGATTAACCTCTTGCATGACTATGTCTTGTAAAAAAAAAAGTACATTTTTGGTTTTTGGTGGTGTTTGATGAATGTCTATCTCAACTCCTCTTATGAGACTCTATAAGACTGGAAGCTTTGTTTCAATCCACATCCCCACCTGAACCACAAAAGTGTCTGAGCCAAACTTATATTTCCTTCACTCCGTTTTTTAAAAATTGATTGTACCGAATCTCTCCATGCAGTTAGATGGATGGATGGATTGATGGATGGATAAAAAACTTGGCATTGGCCCTTGATTCAAGGGCATTGAGTTATATGAGGCATGAAAAATAAGCGTGACAAGTTTCACCATTCATTTAATGTTTGCATACACAGCATAGGCTGAATCAATTCATGGCTTGATGCATATCCCACCTAATGTAATACAAATTATGTTACATTGTTCCTTTTTTATGCACACGAAACACCATGCATAAATTTAATGTACGGGCTACAATTCATTTATGCCCTTTGTCCTCTGGACTAAATGCTGGAACAAACTGTGATCCATACATTAGCGATATAAATAATGTATAGCCGTGCCAAAACATCATGCCTTACAGTTTGGGCTTTTAGTGTGATTGATGGCATCGAATGAAGGCACAGTAAAAGCGTCACGTTTTTCAAGGGCGTCATATGTTTCCCAAATGGTAGTTACTTAGCAGGTCGTCTGGCACACATGAGAAACTGCTGTCATAGGCCCAGAGGAAGGCGTTTAAAGAGTGTATGAAGGAACATATCCGGAGACTAATGTTACAGTTAAAATGAACAGTGGACCCCATTTACAATTTTACTGCTCAGTACGGTAAAAAAGCGACAAAGACCACCAACATAGACCAAATCACGCCTTCTTAATTCACTCGGAACTGATGTAATGTCTTCAGTTTCAGTGTTGGCTTTTTAATTCTGTGCTACGACACAGAGACAGTGTTTCTTTAATCAAACCTGTGCATCAAATCCGGTTTGTGTTTGAGGCTTTTTGGGTCGGACGTTGTCATGACTTGGTTTCCACTCCAAAAAACTCTAAATGAAACCACTTGCCCACAATCATTGTTTCTCCCCCCATTTGTCTCTCGGTGATAACTGGTGCCAGCTCACTCAGACCAAAGCTTTTCTGTGGACCCTCACAGTCTAATACCCCTTAAATAGAGGAACTTCTCATAATACCCCTAAAAAGGGGAACATTATAGTGAAACATTTAATGATAGCCAATCTCTTTAAATGACTCCATGCAATCAAGCTTAAAGCCTGATATAATGGCCCTTTCTTAAACAGTGTTTGCATTTTCATCGACAAGGAATGGAAAATAAGTGGTTGGGGGACATTCCCACTCTTTGACTCGGCTTTTCAGTTTGACGAGTGGCTTTAGATCTTTGATCACCAAATGTCATTGTACCCCATTTGCTGCAACAACAGCAAGATTGCTTGTCCTATCAGTTGGACAAATGACCCGAACCAATAGCTTTAAACTGTCTCCTCATCACATGTTGTAGCCGTAGGAGACACAGCGACATTCTGTTCTCGAGGTGGACGGCCTTATTTGACCCTTACATTGCTCCATGTAAATGCAGACCTATTTGGCATCAAAGCAACTTGATCTTTATTGAATGAGGCTCCTCCAATGAAACGCAGCCTTGGAAGCTACAGAGTAGAGGTTTCCACGCAACTCTTTTCCCCCTGTGTATGGAACAATGAGGAAACTTTTTTTTATCAGTTTGTTACCCAACAGTAAACAAAGTAGATGGTTGTATGTTTTGCATAAATACTGTACATTTCAGTCTATGTTAAATTTAAGAGTTTAGGATAGTTGTAGCTGATTTGAATGATCGTTGGGTTAGATGTTATGCCTTTGTTTAAGTAAGAACTAGTTTATCCCCAATCCTATTTTAGAAAGCAGTGATTTGTTGAAGCATTGCATGTCAAGATCCACCAGTCGACAGTCAACAACTGTACTTTAATTTGAAATGAGGATTTGTTGAGAGCGTTAAGTCAAATAACAGTAATCCAAATTTTTGTTTAGCCCTGCAGGACAATTTGCAAATATTTCTGGTAATCCTTAAAATGGAACTATTTTTATTAATAGATGAAGTAAAAAGAGACAGAATACTTACGAGATTTAAAGTTTCCAGTTTCCACGACTTTCAGTGTGTTTGTTCAGCAGGCACAAGAAAGGCATGGGTTTATGATGTCATATCTTAAGAATTCACCTCCAACACCACACGAGATGCTTTGTATCGAACTCTGGATTTAGTTGCTGACTTTCATACTTTGACGTGGATCTAATGGACTTTGACAAGAAGCCATCTCCGCTTTGAACTGTGTGGTCGCACATTACATCACTGCATACAGCTTCTTTTAAGGTTTATAGCGGATTTGGAGAAGCAGCGCCTGGCTGTGCTCTCAACTTGCATTAGTAGTTATTGGATAGAAGTGGTAGAACCACCGGGAAGGCACAGGGTAGCTCAGGGCTATTGCCATAATGTTTATTTACTTAGGTTTTCTGGTTTAAAAAAATAATAGAATGTAATATTCTTATAAGTTTGACATAATACCCATAATAACCATTTCAGAATTCTGGTTTCCCAAACATCTTATCTCTGTGTTGCTTCCAGTAAATCCAGTCCATAGATGATGAAAAAAAATGTTTTTTTTTACGGGAAATAATAAGAAATTAACTGGATTTTTACTCGACAGTGGTATAGCTCTGCCACGTTGTACACTCAGACAACAATACGCCTCATAATGACTATGTAACCTAATAATGCAAAAGCATTCAGATGATGAAGAAATCAAATGTCATGGTAAGCTGATGGACAAAGCGTGAAATCAGTTTTGATTCAATGAACTAAAAACATCAGTGAAAGTGAGGTTTGATTCCATATGACGGAGCATCCATGTGAACACTATGTGAAGTATGTGTCCCGTGTGTGTGCCAGCAGGCAGGCTGGGATGGTGAAGAGGTTGTTTTCTTCTTACTTATCAAGCCTTCATGTCTCTCCGAGGAATGTTTATAGAAAGCAGATCTGGGTCCTTGGTATTGCCAGCAAGGCCTAATGTTGTTGCTTGCTTTTTCATGGCTGATTGATGGGGAAGAGGGGAAGAAAGACAGGAAGCATCGATGCCAGGTTGTCGTATAGATTTGAGGACTGGTGTGCCAAAAACAACCCAGTTAATACACAAAAATTGTTGGCGTACATTTCTGCGAACCACATGAGACCTTTAATGTCAATTTTTCTGAACCAAACAAAAGTTTTGTTATTCCATTTTTATCAGCCTCTTATCACGAACGCAGAAACTCATGATGTTGTGAAAGGATTGGTTGGGTTGAGACAACAAAACTTAGTTAAAGTTTCCTAGTTTATGTTCAAATAATTCAAATAAAAAGCAAAGAACACATAAATAAATACGTCACATAAAAACAATACGTAACAACATAAAGTCAACGTTTACATTTTCAACCATTTTTTCTGAAATTAAAAATGTAAAATGTAATATTTCAGGTACTTTTTTTTACACTTACTTTCCACTAGTTTTCCATATTTTGGATGGTAGTCAGGATCTACATTGCAAAAGCATGTTTGCTAGGTTAGATATTTCTTTATGTATGACTTACTAATGTCAGTGTTGGGTTTGTCTCCGCAGACATATCATTATTATTTATTATAGTATTTGTGCAGCAGTGATTAATGCTTGCAGGGGTTATGCAGATATGATATTTCAGTATATATTCAATGCATTATGATGAGTGACTCACAATGAGTTCTTAATTTAAAGACTTTGGCTGAGATCAAATGTGAACCCACCCATGAATTTGTTAAAACATACAGCACAGTGTGTAGGTGTAAGTTGTTGTGGCAATTGCCTTTTAAGATCCTTGCATGTTAACATAATTATCCTTCCCTCCCAAGGGCTTTTCGCCGGAGTTATTAGTTATTAGCTCATCTTGTCGTGGTTGACTCTCAGCACAGGCTCGCCTCAGCTTGTCCAATCTCCCGACAACAGCCTCCTGCCTTCGAGGCCGAGGCACTCCTTCTCATACAATGTCAATACAGCCGTGAAAGACAGCAGCTATCAGAGTACGAAACACATGCTGCGATCTTCATCTTCCTCCAACCTATACGACCTCATAGGTTGTTTGTTCCTACCTTCTGTTTGGTTGGGTTCAAGCAACACAACTACTTGGTCACGTTAAGGAAAATATCATCTTTGGGTTTAAATATGTAGTTACTTTAAGGTTTCATACGTAATTAAACGTACGTGGCGCAAGTTAAAGCAATTGACATTAGCTTTTGTTTTGACAGTGGACACAAGCAGTGGTCTCCTTGTTCAAAGTCCTGTGTTTGTTTGACCCATCCATCCACGACCACCTTCCTATGCGGACTTTGTTGCTCTATAGTACGTCACCTGACTTCCTCCGTAATTATGGGTTGAAATAAGGTTCTTGTTCAAACGTCCTTCTCCTTCAGTTCTCAGAAAATGAAACATACATACAACTCCAGGCAACCTCATATGCCGATGATTATGCGATGTGATTGAAAGCTATTAAATAAACCTTGTGGTGAGACATCCCATTTTATTGGCCTGTCCTCGAGTGCACAGTACGATGATGTACGGTTTAGACTGTAGCAAATCTACAGTGCACAGTTACCACAAAAACTGTCACAACCACGATATCATATTATGTAGTTATTTTCTGTGTATTCAAGGGTACAGGGGAAGGCATACATCATGATTTTCGACCGTTGGGCGTCTGGCATGGCAGTCAGCCCTGTGGTTTAGGACAGAATCAGAAATGTGTTGCGCTTATCGTAACTCCACTGCGATGTTTGACCTTCACTGTGCAGAATGATGTACGTTTAGTTTGTTTTCACACTCAGCTGCCGGAGGAGGGAAAGTTTATCCGCGCTCACTTTAAATCTCACTTTGACATGTGAACGCATGAGATGATTCAGGGCAACGCAACTCAAGTTTGGAAGCCAACAGGGGTCAATGCAACTTACACACGAGACCTCAATGAATTTGGAAGTACAAGGCATCTTGTGTTTAGTGGTCAAACTTTTGAAATGAACATTTACATATTCATCTGTTCTTGAGTTTTCAATGAGACCGAAAAGATTTTTCTCAGGAAATACACAAGTACTGTGTATCCAGTTTGTCTTAAAACATATCTGATGGGGATCATTAACTATTTCTGCTGATATACCCCACTTACTCTAGCTCATGTTCATTCCAACAGCCCGTTTCCATTAAGTCTCTTCTGTCTCCGTGCATGTCCTTACACTGGTTCCCAACATGTCCTGTGAGTGAGCAGATGTCCAATGACATCATGTGGAAAACTGTTTTTGTCTTAGTGTCGCTAAGAAACCGAAGGGGGGAGATGCCGAAAGACTTATTCACTTTTGACAGAGGTTGAAGGTTTTCCTCTGCTTCTTGTTTCTGAGCAAAATGCCTCAGAGATAGTTGTCTGTACCGTACGTGCGAAGATGAAATATGTATTGATCTTCTCATCTATGTCTGGATAAGATGGCAAACAAGCACTTTGCCTGAAATGTTAAAGAGTTGCTTCAGTACACTTTCCCTGATGCCCATGTGTACAATGCATTAAAACATCTGATTGTAATCTATAGCACTGTGTAGTTATAATTCTAATGATTTATAAGGTCAAGTATCATAATACTTCTTCATTTCTGTTCACTCACTGACATTTCTTCTATTTGCAATTATTACGTTTATAATAATTCCCATAGTTGTAATACATTCTGACCTTTTCATACTGCATTATAATCTCTGTTATACTATATTTTAATTGGATTATACGTTACTCTAATTCAATTCTAAGTGGCTGTTGTTTGTTGTTGAATAGATTTAATTATTTTTTTTCACTTTACATAAACAGTTACCACCATTATGAAGTGTTATGATACATGATCTTATGTCATTATAAAACGAGTGCTTGTTAATAAGCGTGTTTATAATGCATTAAAGAAATGGGCATTGTAGGAACTGTTATGGAAAAGTTGGGGTTGCTTCCCATCAAAAACAGCACGATTTGTTTGGAAATACATCAGTACAACCAGCTCTGTAAGCAAAGGACTTTTACTATGGATGCCAAAGCCCCCTCCTCCTCCTCCTCCTCCCAATTCTTCATGGCTGCCTTCGTCTCTCGCCCCCTCCTCCTCCTTGTCCTCCACCACTTGGCCGGCTGCCAGACAGTGAGTGCCATGCTAAATGTGTAAATTAGCGTGCTGGTAAATACCGGCTCTTAGCTGAAAGAGCCTGGGAAGGGAACGTGACCCCCGCTGTAACGGAGCAACAAAAGAAACAAGTCGTAGCTTCTCCCCTCTCCATGCTGTCAGGCCTGTCCAACAAAGACGGGGTGAGAAAGAACAGCCGCTCCGGTCGGCAGAAGGCCACTTTGAGTCCCGGCCGCGGAGAAGAAACATGGCAGGGGCTCAACGTATTCAAGCAGAGTAACATTAACTATGTGTTATTTATTATGCTTGTTATCTTTATATTTATGTGTTCTTTTACAGATTTATCTCTGTTTGGTTATTTGCTACTGCAGTGACATTGATCTTAATCTTTATACGGTACGCACACACTTCTTCCATGACGCTTTTACTTACAGTACACACACACACACACACACACACACACACACACACACACACACACACACACACACACACACACACACACACACACACACACTGTAGGCCTTTAAATAATCACTTAATCATTTATACGAGGGGCATTTAAGTCAAATTCAAAGAGGTCCAGACACTTACATTACCTTAAAGCAAAGGTCTGAACAACATAATGTCTGAATTAACGTCAAATAAATGTTATCTAAACAATATTTATTTAAACATAAACATTGAACTTCTACCATATGGAAAACAAATGGCTATCTTCAAAAATATAAACAGTCCTAGCACAATGGGCTGACATTTAAGCCAGAATTCTTTAAATGAAATAAATAGAAAGTGCAAACATAGCTCTAAGCATCCTGATTTTGACTTCCTTTCCTAGTGAGAAAAATGGGCCAATACTGGTAGTTTGAATCTAGGCTCGAAAGGATCTGAATATGGTCAAGGGTGAAGAGCTTAGACCAGGAAACAGTCTGTAGCCGGTCTCTCAGGTCTCTCCAGGGAACTGTCTATACGCGGTAAACAATCAATTTGATTGGCAAATATGACTGAGGCTATTACTCTATTAACTGGAAAAGCCGTGCCTGCGGTCTACATGTAAAAATAAAAGTATGACTTATTCTCATTAATTTATCAATTGGTCAAGGATCTGAAAAAAAAAAGAATTCATTTGATCCAGGTTTGGACAGCATCTGCCATTCAGTGTTGCCCACTTTAGGCTATAACATTTTAGAGATGTGTCCATCACATGCTCTAAGGTGAAGTCTTTAAATGTCTTGTTTTCATTCTTTTCACTCAATAAATGACTGAAGCAATCAGTGGATAATTGATTGATGGCGTAGGAAATTGTACTGTATGCTGAAGAGTATTTAAAAGTATCCACATGTACAAAGATATACAAACATAAAAGACACCGACATAAACACACACATGCGCTCCCATTACTTAAGTCTTTCTCATCCTATGACACATCATTCAGCCATGCTGAGACAGGGAGGAGTGTTTGGAGACGGCTGTTCACTCCTATTGAGGGAAACAGAGGTCATAACTTTCACAGAAGGTGAATGAAAGAATAATACGAGAAAAAACATACTTACATAGATGCATCACAAACAGTTATAAATCAGTGATTAGAACCAGAATAGCAGATGCAACACAAAGTAAAGGGTTGGACCAGAGCTCTCCCATCATTCCTCGGTGCTTTGATAACATCCCAGCGGGTTCATACGGACCCACACTCTGGCACACTCCACCATCACGGCGGCAGAGGAGCCTTCTGTTACTGGTTACTGCTTGCAAATTCAATTTGCACACTGAATAGTTCGGCTGGGATGTGCCAGATGCAGGGAGCTGGATAAACATAAAAGCACTCAGGGCAGCCGTGTGTTTATATGCCAGTGCGGAGGGCGGGGGGAAAGTTTCTTTTGCTGCAACGCATTGTCCCACGCTCGTTTCCACGCTGGCAAAAAAAGAAAAGGCTTACCTGCGAGGCGAGCCATTTGATTTATCGCTCCGCCGTTTCCTACGTGATGTTTGAGATTTTAAGACATGAGCGTCGCCGAGACTTGTTTACCCAAATAACGACTCAATCCATCATTTATTTATGGCTCTACGGCGGTCTCGTCATTAGCGGGGGGTTATTAACATATTCGGACCTGGGAGATTGACATCGGTTACGCAACGCGCCCCGCGTCTGGAGTTTGTCAGTAGCTAGCAGGCGCTGGCTGCATGCGAATGCTGTCCTGCAAGCCGGAGAGGTCTGACACAGACGTTTGTCTGCAGGAAATGGGCCCTTGTTTAATGCTGTTAACACAAGCATGTACGGAATGCAACAACACAATTATTCTTTATTGCATTACGCTCATTTGAATACTCCCGATAGCATCAGCACACGCTCACTCACCAGGCTTCCTGCCCACGCAGCCCAGATACCAGACAAACAGCTTTGTGTAGGTTTTCATCTCAATTCAAATGCGATTCAAAAAAGGCCCTTTGGATACATTGTGTCCTTCCTACGCTCGACTCAGATGTAAAAATACAGATTTCAGTCCAGTCGCTGGCCGGTGGCGTGTTCTGATCTCGTCTTGTGATCGCTTGAAAATACGCTCACATACGGCATGTGAGTGTTGCACTAAGATAGATCAAAACCCAGCTGATTAATTGACTTATTCTTGGAAGGTACAAAGTAATACGTCTACAGCCGTGCCATATAAGGCTGACTTTAAAGGGAGGGTTCAGAGTGTGTGAAGTGGGGTTGTATGAGGCTCTCATCCATAGACAGTGGGAACGCAGCAAAACATGTAAGCCACCTAAAAGAAAGGCGCATTTAAAATGCATGAAATGAAAAACACCGTTCAACCCTTTGAGATGGTAAACGTGAACATGCTTTTCATGTAAGATGTCTTTTTCAAGTGTATTTTCTAGCTATGGTTTCCCACTTGACTTGTGGCTAGCCCACTGCTAAGCGCTCGCCTGCCCCCCCTGCCTTTAGATAAATATTCCCTGTGGTTTCTGGGAGATCCTGGCTGCGACTGATTTGCCAGAATAGTGCAACGGCACCACTTTATGAGGCAACTTCTTGGCATGAGGGAGAATGTGAGCTATTCCGATGTGGGCGGACTACCTACCCGCTCAATCTGACCTTTATATCAGAGGAGGTTATTACACTGGTGTCATTGGCGCCACTTGTCACTGAGGTCATCTGCAACACAACTCACTTTGCTTAGCACAAATAATAAAGTATGGATTTGTATTAGACATGACATTCAACTAAATGTCAGTTGCCGTAACCTTTTTGATGTTTTGGAGAGGAGTCTTGTTCATGAAGTGGAACTTTATTGTACCAGCCCCCTTTTGTGTGTCACATTTTAATTTCACGCTCACACATCACGTGACAGACAGCAGTTTATCTGATTGGTTGAATCTTTGAATGAAATGTCATTGTGTTCATTGTAATTACTGGCATAGCTTAATGGTGTCTTCAGACTGACAAGGTAGCCTACAACTAGAAGATAAATGGTGAACCAACAAACCACTTTCAATCTTTGACGATTGGCTCGATTGTACAACGAGGAGCAGTCAGTTTCTCCTCCACCTCGATACCTGTAAAGTAGCTTAGCTCAAAGCTATTATATCTGGCTTGTGGGCTCACACATATTTAGTGGGTTAACACATTGTTTCTCCAGGTAAAGGTGCATCTTGGTGGGGCAAGACTAAACTAGTCGGGACCAAGTATTTTGCCAAACTACCTTATGCGTATGCCAACATAAGGAAGCACTTGCTTTATGAATTTAACTCTGCAACACTTCTTTACACTTTCCAGGGGAATTTGAGGCTTTTTTCCTGCTGTTTACAACACGTATAATGTTTACTGCATCTACATTAGAATTACAGAGGGTTAACTTTGCCTTGATCAATTGTACCGTCATGCTAAGGTGGGGCAATATCTTTAAAAAAGCTGTGAAATGTGTTCGTCATGTTCCACTCTCTTAGCTTTATTAGTCTCATAAAAATATATTCTAGCACCTATTTTCCTACAACTATTAATCAGAAGAATACAACTTTACACCTTCTGAATTCAAGTTCTCTCTTTCACCGAACAAAGGCAAAATCATTGTGATTAGATGATCCACGGTTCCAACAATCCCAAACTCTGGTTTGGTCAAAATAAACTCTTAATGTACGGAGTCAGAATCAAAAATATGCTGACTCACATTTTTCCCCCTACTGTCTCTCTCTCTGCCATTGCTGGTCTCTTTGTGCTAGTGGGTTAGACTCACATAGACCTTTCCCTGAACTCGCCTCTTCTTCTGAGGCAGACCAATAAATCAGTATAACGAAATAACGTTCAAACATGTAGAGAGGATCCTCCAAACACGTACCGATACTCATGTGCATGCAAGCGTACTCAGACGTCTGACTGCAGGTGGAGGAGCTTTCAGAGGTAGAGTCAGGTGGAGACACCAAGCGGGCCTGAGGGGTT
Organism: Eutrigla gurnardus; assembly: GCF_963514095.1. Lineage (NCBI taxonomy): Eukaryota > Metazoa > Chordata > Actinopteri > Perciformes > Triglidae > Eutrigla > Eutrigla gurnardus. The sequence goes on from NC_139926.1 coordinate 22,065,086, forward strand.
GGTCGGGAAGGGGAGGCACCCAAAGGAGCAAAGCCTTGATGGAAGAAGGACATGCCGTTGAGCGTGGAGTGATAAGGAGTAGGAAGGGGTTCGCGGGGAATGGAGGGGGTTGTGGGAGGGTTAGAATAACTTGTAGCGGAGGTGATTTGAGCCAGACGGAGATACAGTATCCCATCAACTCCAGACACACTCCAACACGCCAGACGAAATTATCAAAAACAGAGACGCATACCAGGCTGTTGATACACAAGACAACGTGTCGGGCAACTGTGACAGACAGCCGTCAAAGAGGAACGTTTTGATTTTGGCATCGGCTTGAAGAGTCTCACAAGCCTGCAGGGGAAGGTGCTAACAGCCGCCAGTGTATTTGGAGCGTATCTTAAATGTAGGCGCCTCCTCTTATATCGGTCTATCAGCTGCTTCTGCTGCTAAAAGGGACCGAAACATGTAATCTGATAAAGGCCATTTTCTGTTTAGAGTTAACATTCCTGTATTCCAGATGGGGTAGCTGCTCCATAAGAGACTTTAATGACCCAAGGTGACTCACACGTCCACAACTTTGGGAATCTAATCAGCCATCCTAACAACGCCATGGCAGTCGTCCAGTGGTCCGTTTGGTTTATTTTGGAAGCGTCCACTACTGTTAGTTAGTCCAATTAGATAATGTCTCAACCATACTAGCTGTTTTTCAGCATTGTTAGTTTCAAATGACTTTGTTGGGTTTGGATTGGAGCCTGTAGGGCAATGTTATCTTATTGCAAATATAAATTCATATCATAACGAGATATTGCAGAACAGAAATGCGCCAAAAATATGTTGAGTTTTAAAAAATAGTCATGCTCAGTTCATATCTTGGTCAGCATTCATTTAAAAAAAAGGATCAAAAATGTTTTCATATGTTATGAGTTGATGTAAAAATGGGTTTGGCCAATATATTGTTATCTTAGTTTGGTTCTCATACATATATGCATGTAAATGGAGATATCAGTTGGGTATTCTTGCACCTCGGGGTAACATTTAAAACATTATCCAAAATACTTAACTTTAGCAGGGATGCATTCTGCATGTGTGTAACTATCGGCCCAGTTTCAGGCCAATAACATTCTGTAAAGCTGCATCATAGTTTAACGAAAGCACACAGCGAAACATGATCAGTTCGAGCGGACCAGATTTGCATTTTACTTCTGCGGGCAGACGCGGAATGTGCTTCTTTCAATGGTAACGAAAAGCAGACCCCAATGCAGAAGGCTCGTGTTCATGCAATGACACAATTAGTCTTGGATAAGGGGAGTGGTAGAGAAAAGATTATAATGTGCTTTTCGAGGTCGATGGTTGTGATAACCCCGTGGACTCTTTCTTTGAAAAGCTAAAGCAGACGCAGTCCTGTCACATTAATAAAAGAAGGATGAAGGATACAAGCAAAAGCCTGATGCTCATAAAGCTGTCTGTTCCGATGGTTTGTCAGTGATCTGCGGAGGAGATGCTGGTTTTCCAAAGCTAACGGGTGATAATTGAGTTTTGGGGACTTTCTTACATGTGCAGCGTCAGAAGAATGATGGCAAAACAGGAGCAAAGGGGCAGAATGCAGACATGCACAGGAAGGAAACATCAGTGGCGACATCCTGTTTCTGTTCATCCTCATCAAGGGGTCATCTTATTTTGGAAGCACTTCATTTGAATCTGCTATTACGGGCCATTATCATTATATTCTTCCTGTTTATGAGCCTCCGTCCTCATGCTGTTGCTATGAGCTCATAGAATGATGCTGGAAACTGTCAGAGGGGAATCTTATTAGCCCGGGCACTTGACAGATCATGAGGTCTGACTATCTAGTTGGGGAGATGAACAATTCATCTTTTCTGTCAGGTTATTGCATGTGCATAAAACTATTACCTTAAATGTGGTTGCTTTCCTGGGTTCTGTAGCCATTATTGTAGTGGTAAAGCTTGACGTGTGCCATTTCTAACAACATTGTACCTACTGATAGAAGTGCTGCATACACTGCACTTATCATAAACCAGCCTAATAAGCCTTATTTAAAGCTGCAGTTATTGATTTTTGGACACTTGGGGGAATCACAACAAGCTGCTGTAAACAGAAAACCCATTTTTCATTCAGTCAGCGCAAGTGATGTATTACAACAAGTGATGTATTACAACAAGTGATGTAGTACAACAAGTGACACCCAGCGTCTGGTTTATGGGGGCCTGTTATTGAAAGTTACGTGTAACATGAAAGTCCTTTTAAGGGAGGTTGAAAGGTTTGGTGGATAGGTCAGATAAACACAGGACTTTCACCAAGGAGACCACTGTGTTTTGTTATTACCTTATTATTTGAACACAAACCATGATGTTATTTTCTAGCTTCAACCAAGTTGTCTTAACCAATCATTACACAACAACATAGAATTGTGCATTTCTGCAGGTGTGATACGCATTTATGAAACATATTTTTCTTCAGATACGTCCATATTCAATGTATTCCGTGGTTTTTGGGGATATGTGTCTGCTGCTGCTGGAAGTAAGGTTGATGAGAGCGAGGAGTATGAACCAGAAACAGTAAAGTTGCGGGCTGTAAAACCAAAACAACGAGCTGAAAGGTGCTAAACCATAGCTGAAAGGGATTTCATAGTCTGGTGATTATTCCTTGTGGGCTTTTCAACATAGTTGTTATAGAAATATATATAAGTGTAGCTTTAAATCTAGCATGTTATGCTGAATTGCATTGGTTGCACTTTTAAGACAAGGTTTACCAAAAAAAAATGTTCCCTTGACTGACCATTTCTATTTTTGTTTTTAGGTGCCTTCATCTTGTGTTCCAACAACAAACTACGAGTTGGTAAGTAACACTTTTTCCCTTTTTTTAGTAATTGCTTCCATGCTGGATGTGCTCAGCAGGCATTATTGGCTCCTTCCTGCTGCAGAATTATTGCAAACAAGGTTGGAAAGTGACGGCCTTCTCTCAGCTACACTAACAAGGTTGTTCCTACACGTTCTCAACCATTATCCGGAGACCCCTTGAGACAAACTTGTGATTTAGCAATATATAAATGAAGCAGAAAATGTCCCCGACTTCACCAGTATTCAGCTGTCATTCGGTTCTGCTGAATTTGTAAACATAAAAGGGATCTATAGGCTGCTGTGGCATGAAAACAAGAACGGGATAACTAAGGTGAATAAAAAGCTGTGTCCTTGAAGCCGCTATATCATGATGACGCACTGTTAGTCTGCGTCTGAGTATGAAAGTGATTTTGCGAGGCCAATAAAAACCATGCTTGCTCCATTGCCTTATTTGGTATCAGCATTAGAGGCCGTGTTAGACTTGGAGATTATCAGCTCGCGCTCGTTCTCCTATGTTGTGTTTAACTGGTTTTGGATGCCTGACAAACCAAAGCAAATATCCCCTGCACACTTTTTTTTCTTTTTACACTCGCTGAGAAAACATCTCTCAAAATGTCTTGTTTTTCTTTCATAAAAGCGGCCGCGATCAAGCAAGAACATGTTATTATCCTCCGCAGATGCTTTCGGGATCTAGATGCTTTCTACATGAAGACATCTGTTTGAGATGTGCAGCCGTGTGGGCTGGCCTCTCTGGGCCTTGTAAGAGGGCTGCTGTGCAGACCTGCTGGCCTCCATATGACATAAAACATTACACTTCACTGACTTGACCTGCAGTCTGTTAATGCTGCTGCTTCTCTGCTGATAGCTCGGATCATTTATTCTCATGTCAATTGAACTGCAGCTCGAAAATCTTACAGCAAAGTTGATAGGGGTGGATAAAAATATGGATACGGCAGCAATATATCGCGATACTTTGCTGCCCAATACAATATCGATTTTTCAACTCCAAAGATTGATTAAAAAAATTAAAAAGATTCATGTTTAGACGTGTTGTGAATGCATTACTTTATCCTTTTTCATTTTATTTGCAATATTTTCCAGTGAATTTCATGGGAATTAATCAAATGGAGAGGCTGTTTTGTATGAAATAGGTTTGATTGAATTTGTCCTCTGATCAATATCATCTGATGTACATATACAGGTACTTTCATCTTTATTTATATCGCAATATCGTGATACGTATTGTATCGTGACCAAAGTATCGTGATATGTATCGTATCGTGAGGTTCTTGCCAATACTCACCCCGAAAAGTTGACTCTAAAATCATTATCTTTTTATGACCACATCTGTAGTCAAACAACAAGAAAATATTTACTCAACTTTGCCAAATTGAATACAATGTGCTCTTCCCACTCGTTATCAGTTTAAAAAAAAAAGGAAATATAAGGTGCGGGGCATCTGCCTTCATTTTATCTCTTGTATCCTTGCTTGCCAACAGGAGTTTCCCCAGAGGCTTTTGCGGCTGCATTAAAGGTGCTGATTGCTCTCATAAATGCTGATGAACTGAAGTGTAAAATGTTTACCTTTACCACCGAGGAGAGAGGAGGCGAGAGAAAACAGGCGTTCAAGGGTATACCTAAAAAGCATGGGCGACATTGCCACTGGAGAAATATGAGATATTAATATGGATACAAACTGATCACAGGTTGCTTTTATGCAGCAGAAGCTGAGCGAGGGTGAGGACCTGCTCTGTTGTACTCAAGTTCTATGAAAGTCATTTCACATGTTAGCCCTCTGGGGGATCTGCATGCCTGCCAGTGTCCCCAGCAGCAGGGACTGGAGCGCTCTCCTCAGCCCCTTGTTTGGTGAATTCTTTCAGCCAACAAGACCAACGTGATTTACCGCCCCAGTCAGGTGCAACGCCGATTGCAAACGTCGACCATATATTAACTCTGGTCGGTGGAAAAGTGTTTGGAGAAAAATGTTTCTTTTGAGAATCCGGACATTCCATTCCCGATGGGACGAGCTACAAAGAAAATACCCTGCTTTATGACTTCGATGATGATGTTCCATTCTGAACGGCATGAAAATGTGATATATTTTAATAGAGCTGTTTCTCAGCATAAGAATAACAAGTGCTGCCTTTCCATTTAACTGTTTTAATTTGTCTAAGCGGTGATTTGTGTCTTTTGGCTAAACACAAGTTCAATAAAAATGGCAATAGTAGACATTTGTCAGGATTAATATATTTTGTAATTGTACATTAAAGTGACTGATTACAAAAATCATTCTCTCAGACTATATTTAGCTGAACGGCTTTCAGAATCACTCACCACAAGGATAATTTATTACTGGAGGTCTTTAGATTCTATCACACCACCTTGTAGATTGTAGATGTTCAGATTTCCCTTTTTCTGGGGACTTTAACGACTTCTTAAATTCTTAAAGGGGAAGTTTGGGAAAACAGTTTGTGGCTCCTGAAAGAGCTGTGCAAAATCTGATAAATTGTCTGTTGTGATGCTGTTGATGAACGTACTTCTGGCGAGACTTAAAGGGACATCTTATAGGACTTTAGCATCTACGTTAGCATCTAGCTGTTGGGTTGCAGATTGCTGTCAGCCACTATTACCATAGTAACACTAATATAGGAGCAACAGAAGTCAAACAGCGGCTATCATCCGCAGCTCACGTTTTTGCACTTTCACAGAATAAATAAAAATCTGAATTGCTCTTGCTAGTGCCGGTGTTTGGTTTATCCATTCTGGGCTTCTGTAGAAACCTGCCGGTTCAACATGTCAGACTCTGTGAAGACGACCTGCTCCCTACGTAGATACGAAAGGCTCATTCGAAGCACTGAAATCACAATTCTTAGTTTCTGGTGATTAAACACTAATGAAATATCGAATAATATATTCAGTTACTGCTGATAGATCCCTGAAATGCTACACACTGGTCTCCTCGCTGCACCAGCAAAGTTCTCGTCATAATGTAATCATGATTTAAATATAGAAAGCTGTTAGTAACTACGGCATCTACACAGAGATTTTTGGCTGTGTTGATTGTAATTGATGCTTTGTAGTTGGAAGGTCCCACCCAGCGGCGATGACGAACTAACCCCCCAACCAGACCTTTTGCACTCGGATGTGCACGGCCGGCTGTAAAGCATGCTGGGAGCATTCCTCAGACGTGCCCTCATGCTGATCCAGCGCTGCCAGGAATAAGTTTTATTTTGCACAACCACAGAGCCCACATGGTGGGACGGAGGAGGGAGATATTAGGGATTCTGGTGACGTAGACTGCACATCTGAACACATGCCCCCCCTCAGAAACACACATAAAGAATGCATGCAGCCACAAGCAAAGATATGCACACACACTCAGAAAGCCATGAACCACTAACACCAACGTCATCCAGCTTCTTTTTTTTATAGGTCTTGTGTAGTGGGGGAACAGGGCCAGGACATTGCTGAGTAATGAGTAACTGCAAGGCAAAGATGGTCTAGATGTGGTCCAATTAGCGCTGTGTTTAGAACCACACATATTTCCCTGATGTGCCCTGTATTACGCTGTGTATACAAGCACCAACCAGGCATCCTGTAACAATATACAATTTGATCCCAGTTCCATGGGAATGTACAAACTAGGCCATAAAGAACCTGTTTATTACTGAACTAAGAGTCAGCCGTCATGCGTTAGCGTTATGTGTTCTATGTGATGACCCGGCAACATCAAGTGTTTATTACATAAGACCCAAGGGTGCTCGACCAAAGACGTCACGGTGAAAATCATTTCCCTGCAGGTTTCTGCTCACAGGGAAGATAGAATGAGCCACTTAAGTACTGGCTCAAAGTGAGAAAGTCACTTTGATGCATTTTCTTCATCTTATTTTGACAAGATTAATGACCCACATGCTACACAGCCATCACTCCTCCATTAATTGACAGGGCTTTTATTAGGCAATTACCTAAGTAGGCAATTTCTTAATGATTTCTAATGCATAGAATCTTAAAACTCAACACTTTCAATTTCTGGAACGTATTTTTTGCAATTTATGTCCTTGCCTTTTGTGCGTCGACCATTTTCAAAAGTGAAATAACGATGAAACCAATTAGTCTCGCTCATATCTCTTCGGAGAAACGCACAAAAAGTTAATTTCAAACGTGTAAATTGCAGACACTTGTGTTTCATGGTTTAAATATAACTGAGCCTGTCGGTTTGCGTTGCTGACTTACAAGCAAACCGTGGCTCGTAAACTGCACTTTTTATGAAGTCATCCCACAAAGTTAGGTGTTGCAATTGCAAAATAATCACAGTCCTATTCACTATGACCTATTATCATAATGGACACGTCTGCACGCTATGCTCTAAATACGCATCTAGAGGACCACCATCACCATTAGTTTGTATCTGCACCTGCTGGTTGTCACATGGCGGATGGATGAAGAGGTTACTGCCACCATGCTTTAGTACCTTTCTCATCTGCCCGACTAAAAGAAACGGCAGCACTGGCTGTTTATTAAAATCCCTAAAATGACCCCTGTGTTAATGACAAGGAGTGTTTTGGGGTTGCACATGTAGTAGTAAGAAAATGTGAAATAAGATGGATAGGATGGCTGGTTATAGGTGGTTTTCTATACACTTACTTATATCTCCAGCTTTACGGTTTGTTCTACTTCAATGTAGCTGTAGAATGTCTGGGGAAATTTTCTGATGCAACTCTGGGGGGGAGAGAGAGCCGGTAGTGAGCGGGAGATTCTGGAGGAATGAAGTTTTTATTTTTTCTTTGAACAGCAGAGTTCTTTTATATAATCTGTTATCGTGAAGGAGCCCGAGACGGAGGGCTGGGAGGCGGGGTTAAAGGTCAACGCCAGTGCGTTTGCTCTATGGACCCATGGATGTGGAACATCACATCGTATCTCTGAAGTTTCGCGCCGCCGAGCATCTTTCACAGGACGAACGGGACCCCGCCTCCAACGCTGCATTCACCTCTCTTTATACATCTGTGCTGCTAACCCACAGATCAGAGTACAGAACATCTCACATCTGAGATTTCATATGCATGAGAAGTCCGAGATCACAGAAATGAAAGCAGATCGTCTAGATAAGGCTACCACAATTAATTCTTCTAGGTTATTTACATGGAGCGTGTTAATACCATATTGGGACATATGGAGAGTTAAAATATCAAGAGTGGAGGAGAAAAAGCGATTAGTTTAGTAAGTGTGTGTGTGTGTGTGTGTGTGTGTGGTTGTGACCGAGTAGACCCTCTCACCACACACACACATGCATAAGGAGTAAAAATAGTTGGCAGATGCATTTCTAGAGTCCCCCCTCTCTCACATGTTGCAGAGGGCTTTCTGTTACATAACAGAGTGAGCGGTGAGGTCCGTATCAGTAGCAGCGAGGACGGGCGGAGTGAGAAACATGGAGAAGGCAGAGGTGGTTTCGGGTCACAGACGGCTCAGGGTTTTTTTTTCCCACAGTGAGGAACGTCCACTCTCCTCTCCCTTGGACCTAAGGGATCCCTGGCATTTCAAAAGCCGCCCCCCCTCTGTACCTCCAAGGGGAGTGGGAACAGGAATAAGCACACACACACACACACACACACACACACACACACACACACTCAAACCCGAACCCTGCATACCCCCCCGCACCATGTTTACATTTCTGGGACATGGCTGTGTGAAAGCTGCAGATGAAGGAGCACGGAGCATGAGAGAGGAACAGCTGTGTGTGTGTGTGTGTGTGTGTGTGTGTGTGTGATGGAGACTGATGAAGTAGGGCTGCACCATAAGTGAATGTTATTGTTTATCAACTTTTAGAGGTATCATATATGTTAATGATTTTCAAACAAAATGCTCCAAATGAATGATTTAAGGAGAATTGTGAAAAAAAAAATACAATTATAATACAGTTAAAGTATAATGGGAGGCTATGAGCTGGTGTTACTCTCATATAGGAGTTAACTATGTGCTTGTAAATAAGGAGAGGAACCCTGATTGTCTGGATTATTTACACTGAAAACGACAGTGAACCAACAGCCTTCGCAGGTGACGGCAGACATTACAAACATTTTTCAACACTACACTCTGGATCTTTGAAACCAAACAGGAATTGGCTCTGGGGCGACTTCAGCTCTCGTGGAGCACGATTGCCTTTTTAGGGCAGCCACTAGAGGGGAAAGTATGTTTTGGGGCTCTTGCCAAACAGCTGCACTTTTACTTTGAAGTCAAACAAACACATTCACAGTTTTCGCCCACGTCCTAAAAGTAGAGAAACCCGGGACGCTCTGTCACTGAAGCAATGAGCGTTATTTAGACCTTTCATGGATCTTCAGTCTGATTGGATTCTGAGGTCCTTCAGGTAAACCATCATTATGAGAGCTGCAGGTTGTGTTGATTCCCACTAGAAGGCGCTGTTGGACATCCGTCAGCTGGGGGCCTCTGCAGGTGTCACACCGGTCTGTCAGTCTGTGATGATGCAAGAGTTCATCTCACAGTACCAGTGCTGTTTCAATGTTGATTCACTATTTTCTTTACTGGGTTAAAACCAGATCAGAATTCATGTGAAAATGTCATTTTCTTGACATTAAAATGACATCTTGGAAAAGCAAAACGCTGTCTAGATTTTTATGCATTTGCTCATCCTGCCTGTTTTGGCACTTATCATGAGTCGCCTACGTGAGACAACGCTGTCAAAATGAGTTTTCTGTCCTTGAGATGAAATTAGGCACGTTGACGTTGATTTAGAGTACGGCGGCTTCACAGTCGCACATTTATCTTCATTACCGGCAGCGACGGCTGCATCTCTCCTCGTCGGAGCAAAAATAAAATCACGTCGAGGCTCGTTTAAGGCCGTCTCAAGTTCCCAGTGTGGGCCATTGTCCAAAATGCAGAGTGTAAACATAAGAGTAGACACGGTGCCTGCTGCCAGCCCAGATGCTGTGTTGTTGGTTTTTTTTTTCTAAAGAATTGTTCTAAAACTGTACGGGGGCCACTTAGGGTAGAAGGAGGGAGACAGATAGAGTCTAGCAAACGCACAATCACATTTTTCTTTCATTCTTTCAGTTCCACACACGCATCAGTTATCGCACGCTCAGCGCTCCGACAGAACGTAAACAGCGAATCAATGCTGTCTGTCTCGTCTCACAGAGAAATACTCTCTCCCGTTCCCTCGTCTACAACCCACACTCGTACACGCCAAAGGCGGTGATTTGAACCGCTCGGCTGTCCACACGGAGCCGGCCGTGCCGAGCTTAATGGGCTGTGTCTCTGGCTCTAAAGATGCACTGCAGTATATTTAGCCCTGGGTCATTTCCCCCGGAGGCCCATGCTCTGGGCTACGTTTATCCCCGCCACTCAGGAGGGAAACTCCCAGCAGGCACGGCTACCTCTGCCTTCCTAAAGGAGCGGGCTATAATTTGGTAAATTGGTCAAAGGAGCCACTGTGCTCATGTGAAAGAAAGCACATGGTTTTCGGCAGGGATGAAGAGCTGCGGGTGAGAGTCACACTCTGGTACGCTGCTCTTAGAGGAGGCAGACACGTGGCCGCGTCCACGGCCCGTGCATTTCCGTGCGACGGTTTCCAGAACGCTTGAACACGAGTAACAAAGCCGACTCGAAAGCAGCGGCTTGTAATTATAGCTCGTCTGTGAATAAGCTGCGTGTTCATCTCGGAGGGGACTACTTGTGTGCTACCTAAAAGGGTAATAAAGCTATTGGATTGGGTCTTTATTTTTGTAGGTTTGGCGATCATTCGGTTTGGTCATAAAAACATTGTGGTCATCAGCTTAGCTGCTTAGGTTTGGGAATCCTGGTGCTAGAAAACACCAAAGCAGGTTCCCAGCAGGTAAACAAACCTTCATGTTAGCTTGATTTATTTGGAGAAGTCCAGTAATTCACTATCAGCCTATTTGTTTCAATTTTCTTTTAAGTCTCCTTCAAGTTTGTATGAAAGGTGTTCTATAAATAGATAGATTTGAGTTAAACGAGATCACACTGTCATTATCTAGTTAGCACCCACAGATGTAACAGCTGTGTTCTTGCTGTTGCTACCATGCTAGCAAAACATGAGCAAAACAAATAGTTGAGGATGTAAAAATGATCCAGAAGAAAATAAATAAATAAAATAAATGTTTTTTTAATTGCGATATTCTTGTCATTTTAAGAACATGTTATACCACTGATGATAATGTAATGGTGGAATAATTAAGTAGACAAGAAAAAAACAATACTTTTGATTGATAAGAATATTCAGACATTGGTATGTGAAATAACTACACTATAAAAATAAGCAAAAATGATCAAGGTCATGTCCATGATGTGATAGATTACACCATTACACTATACAGTGATACAACTAACCCTGATCCCCTAACCCTGATTTCCTAATCCTAATCCCCTAACCCTGATCCCCTAGCCTGATCCCCTAATCGTAATCCCCTAACCCAAATCCCCTAAACCTGATCCCTTAACCCTGATCCCCTAACCCTGATCCCCTAACCAGATCCCCTAATCCTAATCCTTCAGAATGAGTCTGGTTTTCGGACTATTTGTGGTGCTAGTCGCCACGCTAACACAGCTAGCATGCTAGCGTTAGTCAGTCCCAATAGCTTTCCTTTATGCATTTCCCTGTACTGTGTTGTTTATTTCCACCTGACAGTTTGTTACCATGGGAACTACGAAAGCTTCTTCTATTCCGGACTCTCTCCTCCTCTCAAATCACTCACAAGACAGCTTTCTTAGTCACCAGCGTGTATCCACTCGACTCTGAACACAGTCCCGGGCCGTGGGGATCGACCTCTTGTGCTGGAATCCGAACGTCACTGTGACACAGCGGATTCTCATCACGGGAGTGAAATAGAAGTCCCAATCTCTCTGTCTTTGAATTGATTCGCCAGAGATTTATTGCGCGCCGCTTGCAGGAACCGTCTTGATTTGTTTGACACCATTAGTGACCTCAGCGCTGCAGCTCCCCTTCGGATGTTCCCTTTGAAGAGAGCAAAGCCAAACTGCAAACGCTCCCTCTGGGGACGTTTTTTGCTGATACATAACTTTTCGGGCTTTCTCATGCTGTCTGACTTAGTTGCAAGCCGCCATCAACAACACTCTGGCCATCTGGCTGCAATTGTACAAAACGGAAACGCACATGTCAGAATATATATCAATGTGACAATTGTTTGTGTCTGGGATTGTGTGTGTTTTTCTGGGTGAACGCACAATAGGCTCTATTTGTGTGAGAATGCCTGCGGCTGCGAACGTTGACCTCCGAGCAAATCCGCAGTCTGCATTTAGAGGCCCAAACATCGGTCTGGTGTTTCCTCTCGCTTCATTCTTTGGAGCAACGCTGTCTTTCACTTGCCTGAAGTGCAAAAACAACAAAAACACTGTTACACACCTTTTTACTATACAGCTGCGTTGCCTTGGCTTTGCATTGTCGAATCACCGTTCCCTTTATTCTTTGGTTGTTCTTGAATGTTGTACGTTGTTGTTCGTGTTTAGGGTGAATCCAAAGTCTCGCTCCCCCTCTCTCCCTGGTTGGTGGTTTAGTCTGGTCGTTCCGTCTGTATTCTGGGGCCTGCACACCAGACTATAATTGACCCTTTGCATTTACTGTTTATATTCCAGTGAAGCCTTGGACACAAGCTCTGTTCTCCGTCCAGTCGTCCCGACCACGGAGGACGCTGCTACTATGGAGGGTGTCGATCCGACTTACGATCTAACAGCATTACTCTTGGGTGTCCTGTGATTTACGTGTGACGATATGGAACATTTTGTTTTTGCATTTTCCAATTAAGAAATGTGGAAAATGCTGATATAATTGGGGTTTTAGGAGCATTCATTGGACTTGTACCCAGCGGGTTCAGGATATGCGTCTTGCAGATTGGTGATAATGAGGCTCCACCAGGGAAGCTACATGATTGTAGGTGGAAGAGGAGGTAAATGGACATACGTTATGGGGGCATTTAACATCGTTAATCAGAGTAAAAGGGGAATATTAGTGAAATTGGGATTTTCATCCGGCATGTACAGCTCAGCAGGAATATTGTCTTTTAGACACACAAAAGAAAATCAATATTTTGCACAAATGCCTGGCATCCTTGCACCTGCTCAAACTCTTCAAACGCCTTTACATAAATCCTGGCCGGTCAGTGAGGATGCAGTCTTCTGTCTATACAATATATACAGCTCCAAGTGCCACTCATCATCTGCTGTCCTCTGCTACATATAGATACGACTGATGTGTTTATAATCCACTGAATATGTTGTGCCTCATGTAGTAACATCGTTGCGTGTGTGGCAGTCTGCGGTTGGCCGAGCCCACACAAGCTCATGACATCATCATCATCACTCTTCACCTTCATCTTCCTCCCACTGAACCGTACACCCACCGACCCCTTCTGCTTTTCTTTGTCGCCTGTTTCTCTCTCCCGTTCTGTCTCTGTTGGCCCGATGCTCGCTCTCTCTCTCTCTCTCTCCCTCCATAGCTGTATATGGTGTTGAAAAAGAGAGTTCCACGGATGGGCTCTCCGGTCTTGGCTCTGGACTTGTCTCTTTGTGTAAATATTTGCAGAGAGGGATTATAGATGGTCCCACGCATTCAAGGTGGAGCCCCGCTCCGCTCCAGGCCACATTAGGGCAAAGAATGGCGCTGAGTGAAACTTCCACACAACTCGGAGTGACTTGATGCGACATAACGTGCGTTTTTGAGTTAAAAATTGTTGCAGGTATTGAACTCACTTCCTGTTTCTCTCTTCTCTCCGAACAGGCACCGAGCAGTGACCTCCCTCTCAAACATGTAGACACCATGGTGAGTTTCAACTTCACTCACTTTTTCCCCCCCTCAGGTCCAGCCATCTGTTTTACTTCCATTACCGAAGTGAAAGAGCAGATTATTCTGCGTCTGTGACACCGGCAGACGGATCACGTCTTTGATGCAGGAGTTGTGTTAATATGTGAGCGGATGGAGGCGTTTCAGCCGAGCTGAGCGACAGCTGTACTTCTTTTACAGCAGATGAGACTCTGAAATAGTTTAAAGTCTGAGTGTCCACGGGAGGTAACGGGAAGTTTTCTATTTCTTCCTCTTGGGTGCACACATACAGGCAGGAAGGTCAAAGGTCAAAGGTAAGCTACAGAGTTCACAAGGTCTTTAACACACTTGAAGACTCTTAAATCCCCATTTTCACAAAATATTACAAATCACACAAGATATTTGACATGAATCCCATATATCCCTATTACTTATAATGGGTTTTAAATAGTTTTTGCTTGAAGCAATTTTGCAACAATAGATCAGCTTTGAGAACCCTCAGTGTGCTCTTAGTTTCAAGTGTTCATAGAAAACAGACGTGCAGGCAGGATTTCCTGGATCAATAATTTGTCATATCAAAGCAGAAGACCTTCTTTTCACAACTAAACAGTTAATTGACTGCATGAAAAATTCAAATGATGTAATTATTGCATTATCATTTACATTTAGGGCTTTTAGCAGACTCTTTTACCCAAAGCGACTCCCAATAAGCACATTCGTCAGAAGAAAGTGCAAAAGTATATCGCTGTTGCCGCAGTATCCCACAGTATGTGTGCATGGCAACACCAGTATAGTCCAGGTTGGGGGTGGATTGTGGTTATGACAGATCAAATATGGTCAGGGAAGCTTAGGGAAGGATTGCCGTTAGGTTCAATGACATAATAATTGCAGGGCTGTGAAGGGAGGGGATCCCTGTTCTCCTGCATCAAAGTGGGATATGTTCAACTCCCATCCACCACCCAAAGCTCCACACACTTACTTTTCTCTCAAGGGGACACCACGTCCTGCTCTGGGACATAAACGACACGGGCAGAAGTACAGTAGCAGATATGAACAACTTGTGAAAAACAGTCCAAATCGGCCTGTTGCAAAGTATAATTTGCCGCTAGATATATTGAAAAATAACACACCCTGGGATTGATGGGTAATAATAACCCCCAAGCCTTCGTATGGGGGTTTTATGTGTATTGATGGAACTTGAATGAACCAGTTATCGTGGCTCCGTGTTTGCCTTGGACTCGCTCGGCACCAGTCGTCTATGACATAACTTCCTGTGAGTTGTATTTGTTTCTGGGAAAGGAAGGATCAAGTGACCGATTTAGAGTTACTACACAAAGGCGTATAACTACTTTCTCCAAAATGTGTGTGTGTGTGTTGGCGTTCCCTGTGTTGTTCTTGAGTTTTTTCTCAGACAGCGACGTACCTAAGAGCACACGCTTCTCCTCTGTCGCCCAGCAGCTTCATATCAGACAGTTTATTTATTTTTTTTTGCACGGCTCGTCAGTTTTCCCCTCGAAGCTCATAATTTGGTCTGCACCTTAACTGAGGGCCAGAGAGCGAAACACACGGTGATTATGAGCTTGTGTGTGATTGAATGAGTTTGCGTTTTCGGGCGTATACTGTGTGATCACGTCTGTATAAGACGGCGTGCGGTGGAGTGCATGCTTGAGTGCAGCTGCTACTGTCTGGTCATGGGCATTTGCTGTGTGGTTACGCCGTGACGTCTGGGGGGATGTTTGCCTTCGCTCCATCGCCTCGGAGCGTCCAAGAGATTCATCTTATGACCGGCAACGCTCGCTTCGCTGGATCGGCTTCTCCCTCGGTCGGTCTGCTGCTCGATCTGCTTCGTTGATTCCTTTCTTGAAGTTTTTAACTAATTTAAGATTAAGCTGTACCTTTGAAAAGTTGCAGGTGCCAATTTTTCCTCGAAGAATTGTTGGAACAGTTGAACAGTCTTAATGAATTAAAGGAAAGTTCAGAATATACACATTACTAAGTCATACTTAAATGCAATTACATTCAAACACTGTATTGAAGTCCATCATTGCTCAAAAACACAGATTTTAAAGTTACTTTTGACCGGCCGTGACCTAACACACAGTGTGGTGGATCAGCTGATTTATGTGTGCGCCTGTTTGTGTGTAACAACATGCATCAGACCCCACATGTTCGCCTGAGGAGAAGGAAAGGGTTGGCAGTTTAGGTCCGTTCACAGATGAGAGAGAGAGAAGGGGGAGGGAGGGAAAAGTTGAATATGAGGGGGAGAGATAATGTGATTGGGGGGGGGTTGGGGTGGTCACCACACAGAGGGAGAGGAGGGAGGGAGAAGAAGACGGGAGTGGGCAGAAGACAGAAACGAGCAGCGTTGTGGAGGAGTCGGGTCGGAGCCGGAGCATGCAGCGGCCCGAAATAGAACTTCTTCTTTTTTTCTCCTCCTCCTCCTCCTCCTCCTCCGCTGTCAGACAGAAAGGGAGAGGTTCCACAGAGGGAACTACACTGCTGGACGGCGAGCAGTGAGAGCTCTCCAGAGATGAACCGAGGAGGGTCTTTGAGAAGGCGGCTCTCCTCTCTGAGGGGGGCATGGCGATGGAGTACGGGCTACCTTTTCAGGACGGTAGGACGCGGTGGAGGGAGGGGGGGGGGGGTGAATGGATGAATGGATTAACGTTCCCATAGCTTGCACATTTTCGAGTCCGCTCCTTCATTGCTTCATCGTTTTTTTCTTTGTTGTAGAATCGTTTCTCTCATGTCCTTCGAGAGACTTTTACCAGCCCCCAACGTCTCCCCCCTCGCTCTTTCTCAGATGGTTAATTTGAATGGCCTGCTTGTAAAGTCAACCTCCACAGATGGTTTTCATCTGGAAACAGGCCTGCTGGACCCCCACTCCTGTTCCCACCTCCTCCTCCTCCTCCTCTCCTCCCCCGCTCCCCCCCCTTCCTTCCCAACTCAAAGTTCTCAAAGTAGAGTAGCAGGTCTTTGGGTAAAGACTACGTGATGTTCAGGATCTCGTGTCTTCTGCTTTAGATTTCTGCTGCTGTAACTTGAAAATGGATTCACTGATCGCCTTGACTGCACAGTACGGCACTTCAATGAGAAACAGCATCAGTGTGACCACAGAGAGAGTTATTGTCTCATTGCTGACATTGCAACACTTTTATTTACCCAGATGGTTGCACTTTAACAGCTTCAACATACATGTCATGCTCTGCACACCAATTTAGAGCAATCATGATTGAGTGCCAAATTAGCTATTTGTTTGCATGCCGGTTGAAGTTGTGGCTCCATGTAAAGCATGTAATGGGATTTCTTTGACATTTCTACCTTGTCATTAAAATATCCGGGGATGTCCTGATCGCCCCACAGTGGTACTTTTTAAGAGCTCTTTGGACTTTCCCTGACTTTCATGCGTAACAATTCCCACAGCTCCACTCCGCACAAGCACTCACAGTCTTCTTCATGCTCCGCGGCTCGACTCCGAACCCTCTTTTAGGCCGTTTTTGCGCTCATTCATCTCTGTCCTCCTCTGGCAACTCTCTGCTCTTTACCCCCCCCCTGCAACATATTGAAACGTTTAGGCCAAAGTGCAGACAGAAAATGGGGGATTTGCTTTGTGTCGCCTCAGTCGGGGCCGTGGACTCATGTGAATACTTTAGATGTGAGACGGAGTGAAGGAATGGTGCATAGAAATGGTGGAAGTGAAGTGGATTTGCTGGGACAGAAAAGAAAATTGGCATACGCTGCAGCATCTGATTTGATTATGCCTGCGCTTGTGCCCGTATGTCTTTGAGCACTTGTGCCGTCCTTCCAAGAATCTGAACACAAATTCAAACAGTGTGTGCAAATATTGGAAAATCAAAAATGCAGAAATGCGGTGATGTGTGCCTTTTTTTTGTCTGCAATCTAACGTAAAATCTAGGGTTGTGCAAACACTGACACCAGTATACGATATATAATATATGATCTGAACATCTGCACGATCAATACTCTGCAAACTGAGATGAGAAAGAAGAGATCATCATCTTCATCAGCTCCAGAAAAAAGAGTATACCGTCTCTTGCCGATAAGGCATGTGCTAGTGGAGAGTGTAACGTTAGCCAGAGCTAGCAAAATATCAGCAATTTGGCAATATTTTACACTAGAAAATCTTCAAACTTTGAAATTCATTCTCTGTATGTATTTGTGTCATGTTTTACAAAAGCTTTAACCCGAGCCAGGCCATCAAGCAATGGATACAGCTGTTTAGAATCTTAATGATGATGATAATGATTTTAACACACCTGTTTTGGATTGGTACCTGCTATTGGCTGATTGGCAAGTTCATGTATCAGAATCGGAAAGAAAAACATGGTATCTACACATCTCTAACACCGTCGGTCGCCTCCACAACATCAGGGCCCCTAAACTCAACTCAAGAGAAACCTCATTCGACTTCCTTGCTAGCTTGTTGGCTGGAACTAGCGTTACAGGAATGCACATCCTGACAATATATATTTTTTTTTTTGTTAAACTGCTGCAAATGTAGTCCTTTTGGTCTGCAATAACATGCTGGGAACATTCCCACTCACATGATGGACTAGACACATGGATGTTGTCTCTGTTAGTTTAAATGGACACTGACAGACCGTCGGGTGTCGGGAGAGCCGAGCCGGCTGAAAGTCATCCAGGGAGGAGAGCCGTGCTCTTGACACCGATGCTCAGCCGGCCGGACTGATCTAATGGATGATGATGGATAACAGCCCCCACCTGTGTGCATGTGACCCACACATCGCAGGGGAGTGAACAAGTCCACATGGCCTTTGACCCCTCCCTCCTTGAGCTGGTTTTGAGGGGGGAGGCAGACGAAGCATAGCCTAGCCAAACACAGTCAATCACCTTCAGCCGCACTTCCTCTGCGAGGGGCCTCTCTGCTTTGCATCATAGGAGACCCCCACCACAAGGTGCACTTTGGATAAAGTGTGTAAAATGTGTTCATCTTAGAGGCATGAGTAATATATACATTTACCTTATTTAGATGGTCCTTTGTTCTTTTACTGGCGCCGTGTCCGTCGTCGTAGCTTCCTCTTGGATGCTGCTTACGATCTGGCACCTGGTTGTTACGTTGTTATAGCGGTTGAGAGGGATCATCTTTGGAGTAATCTATACACTCCTCCTCCTTCTACATACGACCAAATGTGTTGTACCACCAGAGGATAGCTTGGTTCAGGGGTAACTTTTATTCTCAAACAATAAAATCACAGATCAATA
This sequence comes from Eutrigla gurnardus, assembly GCF_963514095.1. Classification (NCBI taxonomy): domain Eukaryota; kingdom Metazoa; phylum Chordata; class Actinopteri; order Perciformes; family Triglidae; genus Eutrigla; species Eutrigla gurnardus. The sequence goes on from NC_139926.1 coordinate 22,083,983, forward strand.
GCAGGTAAATCCAGAACGGTTGATACCATAGAATTCTTGATGCAACTTAAAACCAACAAACAACTGTTTCAAACAAGCTCGGCTGTTGGACAAATAGTATATTTCACTGTGTACATTTTAGAGCATTATTTTAAGTATATGCATATGTCTGTGTTAAAACTACAGCATTTTCCTTTGTGTTTTTCAGGGTTCGACAAAATCTTCAAAGAGCATGGAGTCACGGCGCAGACCGTCGAGGTAGGAACCTCTTCTCTTCTCTCCAAGCTTCTCATAAAAGGCTTCATTCTGCTTATTGGACTGTATTTGTTGGAACTTATCACAACTATTTCCTCCAAAAGGACAGAAAGATGAAGGAGGGGGAAGCAAATATTAAGCACACTCTTATCCGTTCCCCTCTGATTTCAGCTTGAGTTATGAAGCATTTGAGAAGTTTGGATGTAATGTGATATTTGCCGTTCTGACCGGGGAATTAGTGAAGCAACGTGACCCCCCATTGAACTGGACCTCACACTGTTTTGTTGGACACAAAGATATTTGGTGTCGACCCCTCTGGCCTCAGTCCTGAGGGAGTCACAGAGAGTCACCGAGCTTGACTGACACTTTGATTCTCTCCCAGTGAGTCAAAGAGTCGATGTCGAATTATAAAAACACTTCATCTGACACATCGTCAGTCATCACAGCAAAGTGTTTGATTACAGTCGCTTTCCATCTATATAAGGAAAAATCTAAGACTTCTAAAGGGCTTAACAGCACAGTCATGTGACGGTTGTCTCTTATGTAATGCTCTGGCTTATTTACATTCTGATAAAGGCTGCACAATCTTGTATAGCACACAAAAAAATGTGATTTAAGTCGAAGATTAACTAGGATGTAAACATACTGCAGACACCCTGTTCATTTATTAAAATACCTACTTTGTGTACATGAATACACCACAAATGAATGTGCAACTTTGGGAACATTGCAAGAGCAATAATACAGTAAAAGACTTTAGATATAAGTGACGGGTTCCTACATCTCACCTCAACAATACATCTATGAGCTCGTAATGTTCAAACAGAGCCTTTAAAAAAGATATTCACTCTTGTTAAAGGACATTTCATGAAGGTACAGCTTTGATACTGCTTTTCAACGGCAGGACTATTTATTTCATAAATCTAAATAGTGTTTTGCTAGACACCACACTGACATTTTATCATCTTATGAAGTTTTTATGACAAAGATTTTAGTCAAACAAATGGCTGTTTCTGGCCACCTCACCGATGGAAGTCCTTTAAGCTGTTTTACAGTCTCGCTCCACGACTCTCGATGTCAGCTAGTGTGTCTGTGTAGCACTTGTTGGGCAGGAAGGGTAGAGTCTGTTTGTCAGGGCTTTTTTTTTTTTGCTGTGCTGCTGTTGGAAATAAGGTTGATCAGAGTGAAATTAACCAATCACTTGCATCTTCAACTCTCAATATGGAGTAAATTACATTAACATAATAAGTATTTAGTATTACGCTGTGTTGACAGAGAAAGTTCTGAGTTGAATCTAGACTGATTATTGACCCTTGGGGTTGTGAGAAGCTGTGTGTCTTCACCACCAGGACGTATCTGATCTGTTTCAGACAGAAGTCGTGGTCGTTCACTTTTACTACTAAGAAATATCTGGTGAGATGTTTCACAGCCTGATGTCTCAGGTTTCCTGACGAAAACAAGTTGGTGTTTGGTCAGATGCACCAATGAGATCACGGCGCCACTGCAATTAAGACGTGGGGAGACAATGCGCCATTCTTTATACGCATCGTGCATAAAAAAAAGCAGCAGTGGCTTCATCGCTTCGGCTGATGAGAAGCAGGTTGGCGCTCGGCCGGTCAACGCATGCTGGTGGAATCTGGAATAGGACCAAACCGCAGGACTATATTGGCCCCGAATGCACCCAGAGGCCAAAGACATACACAAGCAGAAACAGAGGACAAAAGGAAATACTCAGTAAGGTGGAAAAGGGAGATTCAGGGTAGAATAAATCAGAGAAATAACAAAGAGATCCGACCTTGAGCTATTTGAAAGTAAGATGTTTGTTGCGACACACGTGAGAGAACATGTGTGACGTATCAGTTCCATGAATAATTTCCAGTAAGCAAGTTTTGAGTGAGTCCAGATGTACAGTACAGAAACAAGTTCTTGAGTGGTAAACCTGGAGAGCCCTTCTGTCCCAGACATATGAGCAATTTCCTCAGGGGCTACTCACAGCTGACAAATGTGGGAAATATGTTGCAGTCTGGGCCCCAAAGGGTCCGGACGCCCCTCCCTTAACCTCTACATCTCTGCACACACATTCGAAACGGGCTGAGAAAAGACGAGATCAGCTCGGGCACTTAGAGGAAGCGAATATGTCACTGCCTTTTTAAAGTAAAAAATGAAACGCACCTCTTGGCAATGTTTTGCTTGTTAAAGCCCTGAATAAATCTAAAACATTTCCCCAAAGCTTTGAGGCAAATCCAGAAGATAATGAGATAAGTGTTCGATTTTTGAACTCTTAATGAAATCAATTGGCGACGCAGCATTAGATTATGCTGCACTCGCTGTCTGGAGAATTTTGACAGAAAGTCAATGAAGCAATAAGTCGTGACAGGAGTTACGGTGACTTCACAACAGCTGAGTGGCATCAGTACAGTAGGGAAACAAGGTGGAGCGGAGGGTCACTGCATGTACCTGGCTGGGTTTCATCACATAAACCTGACCTCCCAACCCGGAGGGAGCAATCCACTGATCCCCGATCAGTTCCTCGTTCTGTGTTCCCTCTCAGACACCCAAAAAAGCACAACATGTGTTGAATTCGGAGGCCAATGTGAACCCCTCTGGGACAAATTATGTCATCGTGGATATGGTATTTATGAGCTGCGTTTCCATATTAGGATATTTGTTTCTTGCAGGAACAGTGTTGTCTTGTGTTGTGAGCTCGACTGAATCCGAAATGAGTTCCAGAGATTCTTAGAAACGAACGTGTTCGTATTAAATCCACCGTAATTAATGGCGTGACAATGACGCTATCTGTAAACAATGGAGGATAATATTTAGTCGGGATGATTTAAAGTTGACTTCTCTACAGGTTGAGAACGACACTAGGGATAGTACAGTCAGCTTAAAGAGAGGCACAGTCCTACCTTATGATAATAAACTAATAAACAAATGAAAAGTAGTTAAATTACTGAGACAAGTTGCTTCTAGCGGCCTCTTTGGCCGTATATGGAACTGCAGGTGAGCCTCTGGGACCTCATCTCCCTCACCCAACAGTGTCTCTGATCTGCGTGAGGCCTTCAAATGCTTCACACTGGAAGGAGGTCCACGGTTTTCACACTTTGCTTCTTGATTACTTTTCTTCTTCACTTCCATAAGATTTGTGTTTCTTATTCTTGCGATTGGAAGTTGAATGGTCTTCTTCCTTTGCATGTTGATCCTCCATTGTGAGTCAGCAGTAATGAAGTTGTAACTCACTCTTTGATAGACAGTAACTTAAAACGCTAAATCCAATGTCCTTGCGGGAGTCATCCCAAAGGGATCAATAAAGAGAAGCCCAAGTCTAAGTCTATTCATGGTACAATTTAAATGTGGTAAAAAAAAACGATTTGTCTCTTGCCATTGGCTACCATACATCATTTTTCTGAAATAAGGCCTGTGAAACTTCCAAATGAATTAAAAGCAGAGAAAACATCATTAAATAAAAACAGAGAAACAACACAGACTTTAGGAGAATGCCATGGTTCAAGTGAACGAGCTGGTCTGATAAACACAAGCACATGTGTATGAATCACATGTGCTGCATTACTTCTGGGTATTCAATTCCAAACGCTATCTTTTTGCGCTCCAGCAGTCCTCCTCGCTTTGTCTTTCCGTGCAGCGGTGCCTTTGATTTGCCATTTGCACAATCACCCCCGCGGCGAAGATCAAACTCTTCTCCGTCTCCCTGACAGGAGTGTGAGTCTGCTGCAGGCCCTGGACGAGAGCTACGAGCTGGACCTGATCTACATCACAGAGAGGATCATCTCCGTCTCCTTCCCCAGCAGCGTGGAGGAGCAGAGCTACGCCGGCAACCTGCGGGAGGTCGCCTCCATGCTGCGCTCCAAACACGGCCACAACTACCTGGTACGCTGCTTTTCTCCTTTGTGCATCAGTTCAGACAGACCATCAGCCGATCATCAGCTGATCTCCATCACTCCTACCTGCTTATCTACACTCACATTAACATCACTGCACATCCGATTGGAATTTTTGTCAACCTTTATTATTAAATCATATATAATGTTTATATTATTCTTTAGCTCTTCAACCTCAGTGAGAAGCGTTATGACATCAGCCAGCTTAATCCAAAGGTAAACCTGAGAGCATCATTATCCTCTCCTCTCCTCCTATCCTCTCCTCTCCTCTCCTCTCCTCCCCTCTCCTCTCCTCCTCTCCTCTCCTATCCACCCCTCTCCTCTCCTCTCCTCTCCTCCCCTCTCCTCTCCTCCTCTCCTCTCCTCTCCTCTCCTCTCCTCTCCTCCCCTCTCCTCTCCTCTCCTCTCCTCTCCTCTCCTCTCCTCTCCTCTCCTCTCCTCCCCTCTCCTCTCCTCTCCTCTCCTCTCCTCTCCTCTCCTCTCCCACATATCCTATTAACCACCACTCTGTCTGATCCCTCCCAGGTGTTGGACTTCGGCTGGCCCGACCACCACGCTCCAGCCCTGGACAAAATCTGCAGCATCTGCAAGGCCATGGATACGTGGCTGAGCGCCGACAGCCACAACGTGGTGGTCATACACAACAAGGTGGGCCTCGTTGCCTCCAGACAGTAGAGGGTGCTATCAGGCTCTTCTCAGGACGCCTACACTTCCCGAGGCTGCAGCTGTTCCTTCTGTGTGTGTGTGAGGCGATGAGTGAGGCGCTGATATTCGGGGTGGAGTGTCTGTGTGTTTGTGTGTGTCCCTCTGTGCTTGTTTGGGTTGGGTAATGCTGGACGAGGGTTAGCAAAACACAAATTAGGGAGGTGAGACACGCCACACATCATGGCTTCTTCAGTTTATTTACCCTTTTTACTCGCAACAATACCATGAAACCTGAATTGACCGACGCTTTTGTGTTGTTGCCTAACCCGCGTCGCGTTATGCTCTTGTGGCGAACCGCACTCGCCTGGCTCCCAAACACGGCGAACCATAAAAAGCGGCTGGACCGAGGTCCCGGAACATAATACCTTATCATTTTCATGTTAACCCCGCTGCGTCTCCGATTGTGTTTTGCAACATGAGAATTGACCACGGGATCAGCCGCCTCATTCCAAGACGTTCCCACAAGGGAGGTTACAAACAAAGTCGGCTGCCATAACAACCGGTGTTGTTTTACTGCGAGCTGAGTAATGCTGCTGATGATGAGTGTGAGTGTGGCCTTGGAAGTTGCGGTGGTCACTAAGGAAGCAGGCCGTGTTGGTGTTTTTTTTACGCGTATCAACAAATCATTTCCACTGGGCACCACGCTGTTTAAGCGGACCACGTTATTTATAATGTGGAACATATTTATCCTCCACAGCAACCCCTTGTTTTATGGATGAGTGGATATGTAAAATAAATGCAATCCGAGACTACTTTGTTACCGTGGTAACGTGCTTGGACTTCCTCTGTGAAATACACATTAAAATGCCATTCAATTTTTATTAACAGGTATGGTTACATATATAATGGATTTTTTATGATTGAAATTGATATCATTAATGGAACCAAATCTTAAGGGGTCCTGAAGGAGGTCACTAATAGCTGAATAAATAACCCTGATGATGTCACCAGACCTGGGCTTGGAGGCTGATTTAAGTCATTTATAAGGAGTTTTAAAAAGTCTGTCGGAGTTTAGGCTCTAATTGTGTCTGTATCATTTTGCTGATGAATATTCTATACATTGTAAAATGTTCATGGGACACCATTATGATCCAGAAGATAACATCTGTAGTTGACCTTTACTCTATTCATGTCTCTTCAGGGCAACCGGGGCAGAACTGGAGTGGTGGTGGCTGCCTACATGCATTACAGCAACATATCTGCCAGGTAGGTCTAATGGGGGGGGGGGGGGGGGGGGGAAGTCTCAACTCACTTTGAGAGAGAGACAGGGGAGAAAAGATAGAGGGGAGGTGGGATCGATATGTATTTCTTTTAGATAAATAGAAGAGGTAGGAGGGGGAGACACGGCGAGGACACGTTACATAATAACCCAGCATTGTTCATCACAAGACTGAAGGCCACGTTGGTAGAACAGACGGAGATGTGATGAACAGAAGCATGAGGGGGGGGAACACAAGACTGGAGAAAAGCTCTTTTATTCGGAGAAAGGAAGATTGTTATGAGAATTTTGAACATCGTCACTGGATCATAAGGCTCAGATTAGAACTGCACCTCTGTTTCTTTCATATGATTGGATATGATTTTAGGTAAGTCCAAATAGGATGACATTATGTTACAATATGAGAGGAGATGAAAGACATCTTATTTATTACTTATCATAATGAACTTATTGTTTTTCCTGATTGTTTATTGTGAAAGGTGAATCTCGTGTTATTAATCCTATGCTTGAGTGCATCATGACGTCTTTGCATAAATTAAAATGCTTACTGTGATAAAGCTGCACACTCATACATCATATGATATACTTGAAGTACTGTACGTATACATTGTATATACTGGAGTGGAAGTGAGTTAACCTCACATGTAGCGTGTGTTTCCTGTGTGAATGCAGTGCTGACCAGGCTCTGGACAGGTTCGCCATGAAGCGCTTCTATGAAGACAAAGTGCTTCCTGTGGGCCAGCCGTCTCAGAAAAGGTCAGCTTCCCTTCCTCGTTGAACTGAAACAGTGTGAAAGACTGGACAACGCAACGGTAGCAGCCTGTCCATCACAAACTAGCCACACCCTGAAGCATACCCTGCTTTATGCTTTATTTGACTATATATTCATGCATATATAGTTAAATAGGTACACAACATGGCTGGGAATTCCAACTAAAAGGGTTAAAAAGGCAAATTCCACATTGGCTTCACTTTTCAGAACCGGAGTTTCGCATTTGGTTCGACCCCAAAGTGAACTGTGTCACAAAGAGTCCTTTGTTTTTCCATCAAATTTAATACTTTAAGCTCCATTAATTGATTCTATATGCCACTTTGTCATCTTATAATGTTGATATATCTTACTTGTTAGCCTATTCACACATCCAGCAAAAAAGACAAATGTCCGAAATTCATTTTCTCCTCTCTATTAACCCCTGACTTATCTGTCTCTGTTGTGATGAACACAGGATTAAACCTTCATCACTTTGTTGTAAAACACTAGGATTCACGATTCAATTTGACAGAAGGGGAGCAGTGTGTTTACGTCTTCCTTCCTTCCTCCTCTGCCTTGCTCAGGTATGTGGAGTACTTCAGCGGCTTGCTCTCCGGACACATCAAGATCAACAACAAACCCCTGTTCCTTCACCACGTCATCATGCACGGCATCCCCAACTTTGAGTCCAAAGGAGGTGAGTGTCGTGCACAGAAATGCATTTTCACACACACTATTTCTATTTTTTTTTTTCTAACTTTCATTGACTAACTTTTCAAAAATTGCGTTCCAGGTTGTCGTCCTTTTCTCAAAATCTACCAGGCCATGCAGCCCGTGTACACATCTGGGATCTAGTAAGTCTTCAAACATACTCACACTCCAATGCTTTTACAAGATTCCAGGGATAGCAAGCTCGTAATAGCTCGATAATAAAAAAAAAGCCTGATTTTCCTTTATAGCCTCTCCCTTAACTCCCCTGCCCCACAATATTCACACACACCATCACTCATGCCAGTTTACACACTGTGCTTGCCTCACATTATTGGATTTAACCGGCCTCCCCGGCTGCAGGCTGTCGTTTCCCTGCTTTAGATCCCGCAGTCACTCCTAGTGGTATTTGTGACTGGAGAGCCAATGAAACAGGAAGACGGGCATCTGTGTGGACGCCTGCGGGGTCTCCCTGCTAGAGGAACCCACTGGTTCCCAGGGCCAGGAAAATGGAAATCCATGGATTCACTGATTTCCTGTTGTTGTTGTTTTGGGAAGAGGAAATGTTGGAGGAGGGGAGGGCTGCACTGCCCTCAGATGGGGGAGGCAGGTATACAGGCTACAGTTACAGTACATTTAAAAGCATTTTATGTTTAAATAGAACAGACACAGGTTATTTTATGAAGGTATAAAAATCAGCTTTTTCATATCTCAAAAATAGACTTAATCCTTAAGGTCAGATCATGCAGATTCCATCGCTAAAAGTGCAATTTGTTGCACGTATCTAGCATTTTAAACCTCAACGTTACCGTGGGGAAATTTAATACTGATGCCTCTGTATGTCTTACATAACTAAACGAGACCGTCAGAGAAGATTGGCTTTTTCTATACAAGATGGAAACACAGCATTTACATATTTGCACCCTTTAAAAGTTGACTAACTTTAGCAAACAAATGCTCATGCACATAGCAACATTATCATTTATCTGGAGTCGTGTTCCTGGCCACCTGATGAATCCAAACTTTTCACTTTTAGCTCAGTGTTGATCTCTGGGAACTCCATGTTTCCCAGCATGTCACCACCATATGATGCGGGCCAGGGAGCATACATAACAGGAGGGACTGCCGGCTGCAGCTAGAAATGAGCTTAATAAGAGCAGAGGTTGAGAAAACCAAAACAATAAGCTGAAAGATGCTCCAGAGACTCCCTGGTCCTTTTGTCCTGCCTCTATGTCGTGATCCTCATGAGTTGTGATGAAGTGTTTTAAAGTCACTACTGTAAACAGTAAAGCCTGCTGGTTTCTACTACGTCCATTCTTGCAATAGTGTAAATACTATAAACACGTTCACAGCATACGCCATAACAAAGTGTGACACAATCAGTGCACATATACTTCCAGACTGTCAACCACGTAAAGGCCCTAAATCACATTCCTCCCCACTTTCTCTCTCACATGCTCTCCATTAACACTCTCCGCCCGTTGATCCCACTCTCCCACTTAGACAATCCTGTGGACACAAATACCCCAAATTAGCCTCAGGGCCCCACCGCGGTTCCGCTCAGCGACCAGTGAGGCAAATAAGGGATTGTTTGTCCATCATGTGGGCATGGTTATACCCAGAGAGGCAACATGAGAAAAGGAGACTGTGGACTTATGTAATGGAGTGATTTTGGATCGTATTGAATGGTGAAGGCAGGCTTGTTATCTAACATGTTGTTTCTCTCCTGCTGCAGTAATGTTCAGGGCGACAGCCAGACCAGCATCTGCATCACCATCGAACCTGGTCTTCTTCTGAAAGGGGACATCTTGGTAAGAACTGTCATACAACACTTAAAAAAATACTTCTAATGAGATCTTATTTGTTTTTCACGTTCCGACTGGGAACCCAGAAACTGGAAATCCTATGTGAAGCCAATAACAGAAAGTTTATTGTATGTTTCCAACATGTTACCACTGCCAGTAATAAATAGAAATAATGGATGCTAAATTATGATTATTATTATATGAGAACAGCTGCAGAATTTTAAAGAGGATGCACTGATTTTTTTTTGATAGTATATTAATACTGAGGAAATCCAGTTGGTTTTTCCAGTCTTGCCATGTGATGAATGCATGTGCTGCAGCAGTTTATAGTGTCCATTCATAGAAGGAATAGGGCCATAAAAACGTTGGGGGAAGACAGTTGGACCGGGTCCTATACCTCATTTTATAGACTCATTAGCACACAATATGTTTGCTGGAAACTATGACGTCAAAATGGCAATGTACTTCACTGGGCTTCCTTTCCAACGGCGTCTGGGAAAAAACGCAGGGGATTGTTTTAACATGACATAATCATGTTAAAGTGCATGTCAGATGGTTATTGACGGGTCTTTGTGAGAAATGATTTCACATTTTTGGGGATTTTATAGTGGCGTTTAAGTTTCTCCTCCTGCTGTCATGCGGGCCAAGACGTCGTCCACGAGACGTCCTCGTAATTTCAACATGGAGAATTTCAAAAGGAGCACTTGCTGGATGCTCAAGGCCGCTCTGATTGGCCGCTCAGAGCTCCGCTCATATCTCATCCTTTATTGAAGACGGACTAATGGATTCTGCTGAACGCATCGTCGGGCCGCCGACGCTCGTTATTATTCAGATAACTGGGGGAATGTGAGCTGTGGCCTTATGGCCAAATGGGAGAGACATCAATCAGTGCGGCGCGTGCTCCTGCATTTAAATCTGCAGTGGTATGTGTTTGTGGCAGTGAGTTGTGGGTATTATGACTGCCAAAAAGTGACTAATTACTGAATGGTTAGATTAAAATAAAAGAAGGAAGATAATAACAGAGGAAAATCTTTATAAACACGATTCAAAAATTCTTCAGGTTTTGGCTGTTTGCTTCTCAGCCTTGTTTGTCAATTTAACTCTGAGTTCAGATTCAAGTTAGCAAACAGTGAGGAACCTTAAAGGAATAAAAAAAAAAAGATTCATGTTTAGACACATTGTGAATGCAGTACTTTATCCTTTTTCATTTGATTTTATAATAATATTTATTCCAGTGAATTTCATGGGAATTAATAAAATGGAGAGGCTGTTTTGAATGAAATAGTTTTGACTCAATTTGTCCTCTGATCAATATCATCTGATGTACATATACAGGTACTTGTGTTTTCATCTTTAATTATATCGCAATATCGTGATACGTATCGTATCGTGACCAAAGTATCGTGATACGTATCGTATCGTGAGGTACTCACCCCTATGGTCTAAGGGTTAATCGGAACAAGAACCCAGATGTATAAATAGCAAGCTGTGGTCTTAGGAGGGGTTATGTACTGGACTATATCTTTGCTCACTAAGCTAAGCTAACCATCATCTGAATCTTCATATTTACAGCAAGAAAGCAAATTAACCTCTTTCCCAGCAAACCTCCTGTAACATAACATATTATTTATATCCTCATGAAGGTGCAAAGGGCTTTGGTTAGGTTTAGGCCAGTGCGTGAAAATGAAAATGAAAACGCGTTAGGGCTCTAAAGGCAACATGTAAGCTTACAATGAATGTTTTCCTTCCACTTCTCGAACTTGGCCCGGCACCATTGTGTTTCTCATGAAACAGAGCCCTAAGTGGGAGGTTTGCTATATCCTCTGAAAGCTGCACTAAGCCACAGGATATTTTACTTCGCCTTCCTCTCGTCCTCAATTCTTTATGTGCTCGTGTGGATTTAGGGAACCTTATATGTTTTGGTCCTACAGGAAGAAAATAGTTTTAGTGGAAGGCGAGTCTCTCAAGACCATATTTGACAAATTTTTCTAGCTGCAGTTTTATTCCCCTGCAATTGACATTCCTTTTTGTACGATGGTAAATTCCTTTTAATTATGTCAGGTTTTTTATTTTTAATTTTAGATTCCTACCAGCCGGAGTTTATGAGCTGCAAGTTGTTTGGGTTGGGGGATCTACTCCAGTACCTGTAAATGTGAGGTCCTTGTTAAAAACCTAACAGCACCAGGACGCCCATCAAGAACCAGCAGGAGGAAGAGAGAGAGAGATTTTCCCATGTGTGGTTTTAGTGTTGCTCTTACAGTCATGTGTTGTTGTTGTTGTAGCATATAAATATATAAATGCATTCTCTAGCTCTGAGCCAGTGCAGCACTGAATCAAGCTGGCGTGTCTCTGGATCGTGTTTCACACAGATCACTTCATATTGTGTTCAGCTCAGCTATTCAGCTCTTAGGAGTGATTTGATTTTGCAGTTTATTTTCGTTGAAACCCCTTTTTCTTTCCAGAGTTGACACCTGAAACAGTTATTGATCCAATCAGATGCATGGTCAGCGTACCTGTGGGACTAAAATGGGTCCAACTGCGATCCAAGCATATTAAACTGACTTGTTGCGTTTCGTTGGCACAGCTTTCTACGACGCCGACGCTGTCCAAGGTTGTTTGAAGTTCCTCTGATGTTTTTTTTTTTTTTGCCCTCCAGCTTAAGTGCTACCACAAGCGCTACCGGAGCCCGTGCCGAGACGTGATATTCCGGGTGCAGTTTCACACCTGCGCCGTCCACGACCTGGGGATTGTGTTCGGGAAAGACGAGCTCGACGAGACCTTCAAAGGTAAGACATCCGGGATGAAGACCTCAGAACCTCTCATTACAATGTGTATGAGCACATCTGAGTCATTTGCGTTGAAGTGTTGCACCATTTTTATCTCTGCCAGGAGACAATGGGATCAGTCGTGTGTGTGCATCTGCGTGTCTGTCCACGGCTAATCCCGTATACTGCTGCACAAACTGCATACTATTTTGGGTGCTGCATGCTCACGGACCTCTTGTGGTCGCAGTGACTCAACCTTTTATTGCTTGTTTTTATTGTCAGTTGACTAACTGCTGACTCTTTCCTCGCTGCAGCCGCTACCCGGGCCGCAAACACTGGCCGCTGCTCTGAGGCCAGAGACAAAGTGGGAAATAGTTTCCTCAGTGACATTGTTTTGGACGTGTGTTGTTGTGCGTTCAGCTAACAGCTAACAGAACTTCCCGTACACACATAGCTGATGGCATCGTTGCAGCTAACAGCTATTTGCATCTATTTCCTGCTGTTATGATTGTTGATGTACATTTAATAATTAGTCTGAAAACTAAAGGCCCATGTTCCCTTTTATACGTCCTGTGTACAGATGACAGGTTTCCAGAATATGGAAAAGTGGAGTTTATTTTCTCCTTTGGACCAGAGAAAATACATGGTAAGAATCAACGTGTTTCGTTTTATTGCTGTACTGGATGATTGTATTTCACCTTCTTACTGCCCAGGGCATATAGTAGAGATGCAGACAGGAAATGTGTGGGAGGTGACTTGCAACAAAAGACAATGGCTGGATCTGAACCAGGGATGTTGGAGGTGGTAGTACGACTCTCAACGAGTAGTCTGACATGATGCCACTTTCCTTTTTTTCCAATTTCTTTTGATTGTAAACACTCAAAAACTCATTGAAATCTGTTAAAAAGGCAAATAAAGTGGAAAAATATGATTATTTAACTTATTAAAGGAGAACATTCGAAACTCTTCTTCATTCATTTGATGTGCACGAATGTGATCTGTTTTTCTCCCTCCCGTGATTTAAGACATTCACATGTTCTGCTCTGCCTCTTTGTACTTTGGGTCAAGGTGTGGATCAGCTGGAAAACGGGCCGAGCGTTTCGGTTGACTACAACACGCAAGACCCTCTGATCCGCTGGGACTCCTATGAAAACTTCAATCAGAATTGTGAGGACGTCACAGACGGTCAGTACAGTTGGATCATAGGAATTATGTATCGTGTATTTTGCATTTAGCTCTATGTTTCTGGTCAGAACATTAAGAGCAGTATTAGTAGTACTGTCTAACTGAATCATCTTTCACTTGTGATTTATAAGGTGGCCATGATTAATGTATATAAAGTATCTGTCACCCCTTAGGACCCACCTACTTTAGGCTAACCTGAAATAATTTCCCACCAACTTTAGGTCTAACTTGTTTAAAGTAAGTGGATTGTCACATGCGACACATTACCACTGCATTACTTGAACGGAGTTTGTCGATTTCGGGCAAACGCCCCTCGGGGAACAGGCTGCACTAGCTTCCTTCGTTAGCCATCTCTCAGTGAGTGGATTGTGTATTTTTAGTGGCATCCTCCCCGTGAACTTCTCATCGAAAGGTCACTTTGCGTGAATGTTATGCAAACTGTACATGTGACTGTGGAAATGCACTTTAATGTGGTTGAGAAGAAGCCGGGATTCTATTTTAGTTTTGTCTCTCACACGCACGCACACACACACACAAACGGCATGCAACCAGGCCGACCTCCGGAACAAGGCTGCTTTTGTGTTTCTGTGTTTCTGTGCGTGACACAGAGGAAAGATTCCGCCTGCGTCCTAATGGAGTATAAAGCCTTTTTCACACTTTTCCCTTTTAAAACTCCCACGCGACAGGGTCAAACTAAAGTCATGTTTAAGTTCAAACCAGCGTCGGAATGTTTTTTCTGAGACGAGACGCAGAGCAGCAGCTGTGCTTCTTGAGTATAGAGTAGTGTTTCGTCACTTTAATGCATCTCAACGTTGCTCCCACGCTGAAGCATCAGACCATCACAAGAGGAAAACCTGCATGTAAATCACACGGGAAATATAAAAAGCCTGCTCACGTACGGTGCAAATATCGACCAGAATCAGCATAAAGAGCTCTCCGTGCTGTCCTTAATGCAAATCGTAAATCATGTTTTGAAACGGAGGCGAGGCTTTTGCATCACTGCATTCATTTGTGGTGTAATGATAACCGCGGCGAAGCCAAAGGCCCTGTGGGACGTGAGCGCCGTGCGAGACATTCCTGGGTTGAGCCACAGGCATGGACATGGCCTTCCTGTTGAGGGAGCAGTGGTCACTCTGTGACCAAAGTGCTACTTTCTCTGCCACCCAAAAAAGGAAGCGATGCTACGCCCTCAGCGATAGCAGCGGGCCTGTTGTTTGGCCTTCCCAGAGTGATGTTGGGATGGTCAGCTTGTTTTTTTAAGCACCGGAGTGACTTTCCTCATGTTTGATAAAAAGCTGATATTTATTGTTGATAGTCTTTAAAATAGGTGATGTATTATATATAACCATTAAAGGGGAAGTGTTGTTCAAGTGTATATCATTCACTGATACAGTAATTACAGTTATCAGTACATGTTGCAGTCCATTATACAGCTAAAGAGGTTGAGCAGTTATTCCCGAAGGCTGAGTCAGGGAGATTTGATTTGGGTCACCAGATACATTTGCAGAATTTCTCCCATAGACTTTTATTCAACATTCATATCTGCAGTTCACTTTTGAGCCACATGAGGGAGCCTTCATTGTTTATGTATTGTTCTGGTTATTGTAGCATACTTGTATTTTGAAAGGCGAGAGGAAATGAGACTTTTAAATAACTGTTAATTACTCCTCAATGCATTTGTTCCATCTACATTGTGATTTATCAAATGCATGTCTCTTCTAAATGGATGGTTTAACATTCAGAGGTGATATAAGGTGATGCGGAAATGTTCAGGAATCTTCATTTACGCACAAATTCACTCATCTCACGTTTTATAGATAAAAACTTTCCCCAGGGGAAAAAAAAGTTTGAGAAACACTGATTTAGAGCATTTTTCATGACCGTTGTCTGCAACGAAAGCAGAATTTCCCAAAATGACAGTGATTTATTTTTTGAAGAGGGATGCTTGCTGGAGATGTTATATCTTTAATCCCCCCCAAGTGTTTTCTTTGTCGGTCTCCCAGATAGCCAAAGGTCAGAGGTTACTTGGCTACCTTCTATCATTGCCCATAAAGAGTCTCTGCAGCAGCTTGAAATAGGCCTTGCTAAAATAGAAAAGGTGTAAGTCTCCTCTCATTCTGTTTCTCTGTGTGTGTGTGTGTGTGTGTGTGTGTGTGTGTGTGTGTGTGTGTGTGTGTCCGGACCAAGCTGCCTGCTTCTGTCACATTATGGTGATACTGTGTTCGAGGCTCAGTTTGATCCCAGGAAGGCATCACGCACCCAAACGTATACACAAACACAATCATAGCTTTAGATGTGAGCAGAAACACAAACGAGTGCAAGTATGCAAACACACACACACACACACACACACACCTGTGTGTGTTCGGCCAGACAGATGTACATGAGTTCAACTCCCGTTAAATATGGTTCCCTCTCACTAAAACGAGAGAGAAGAGTTTCCAGGAAACTGCAGCGTCTCCACTGTATTTTGGCTTCACACTTGTCGTTGTTGAAAAGGCACTTTGTGGCTTTTAGAGGCGAGAGGGAGAGGATGCATATCTTTACAAGTGTGAGTTGGAAACATAAGTATTGTTGTTGTTGTCGGGTGTGAAGTCTGTCAGGGTTGCAGTTGCTCTAGGCTACGACATTTCTTTCAACCCCTCTATGCTTATCAAGGCGTTGCATCAAGCTTGAAATTATAGGGCCAATGTTTTTGTTGGGATCAACAGCGGGGAAGTGCCGTTTGTGGTGACTGGTTTTCGACAGATTTCTTGTTGACTTGCATTGTGTTCCTTCCGTAAAAACAAGCTCCAACCGCTGTGGGTGAGTTTCAGCACAGGGACTTTTGTCGAGCCTCCACCTTTCATAAACACACGAAGAAATGTCCATAAACGTCACACTTGCACAATCCAGGATTCTAGTTCTTGTTATTGTCACACTGATGCCTATGAGGACATGGAGAGTTTTAATCCGGGTATAGCAGGAGATTGGCATCGACAGCTTCACAATCACAGCTCATTAATCAGCTGTTTGGCTACCAGCTGACTAGTAACATCCAATCGTATTCAAGCAGCTTCATGAAGCTTGTGAGCCCCCTTAAATAGGCTTGCCGATCACATTTAGCTAGATATTATTTGCTATAAATGATGAATTCCTTGAGACAAGTGCCTGAATCCCAGCTGGCCGACCCGCTACATTTCTGAAATATTAGGATTAGGAGAACAAATGGAGAGTAATTCAGTAAGACAGTTTTCTTAAGATGGAGAGATACAAAGGTGTATATATATTTCTGTAATATTTTATTACAAAATAAGTCACAGCTGGCACATTTTCCTGGGCAGGGGCATTTTTTAATGATGATGATTTTTCAGCAATATTTTTGAGTTGTTCAGTTCTATCAAGAAATATCACATTTTTATTACCATATATTAATGTTTTCATGTATTTTACACAATTATATCAGCAGTAAACTCTTGCATGTTTTGTACATAACCTGTGGAAAAAACAACAACAAGAATAACACTTCTACAGTCAGTATTTTGGCATTTCCAAACCTCTTGTTCTGGACAACAAGAGGTTTCTCGTTGTTGGATCAAAACTTTGGCCTTGTTCAATCTTGAGCAATCTCAAACTGGCTTTCTTTACCTTTCCTATTAAGTTCTGGGAGATCTCCTCTTTCCCCAAAATCTCTCTCTCTCTCTGTCTCTCTCTGTCTCTCTCTCTCTATCTCTATCTCCCTCCACTGAGGAGTCGGAGGAGTTAAAGGCAAGCTGTGAAGCTCTTTTGTGCACACATCCACAGGAGGAGGAGTGACCAGAGAATGTCAGTGTGGGTTTGTGCGTGCTGCCGCTCGGCACCGACACACACTTTCCAACGGGGTTACATGGTCAATTTGCGTCCGGCGTTTCGTCGATGTCCCTTCGGCATGAGACGGCTGGCGCCTTTCCTCGACCTGAGATAGCTGTCGAAGAGTTCGGCCGTAAAACCTTGTCCCCGTTCCTCTGCTCTTTAAACGCCGGAGAGAAACGTTGTCACAAATTCAGCAGCTGACGTCTTTAACAACATGTGAGTAGGATTCTCAGTACTGCAGTGAGAGACTCTTTCTTCCTCTGGTATCATCATTACTTATTGACATCCGGTTGTCTATTATCCCAACACTTGGCCACATTGTGTTTTATATGTTAACATTTTTTTTTTCACTGTTCCCACCACGCTCACATGGAAAGGAATCCTTTTTCAGTGTAATGTTTTACTAATGCTATTATACTATAAAAAGCTGTGGGCACATTGCAGGCACATATGGCTGTCTGTTATTAGTGGCTTAAAGGAGAGCTCACATTTATTACTACTTGGCTGGACTTTTGTAGTTTTGGTCATCATTTCTATCAGGAGTAATTGCATTCTACTTACCAAGTAAATTGCTGAGATTATGGGAATATAGGGGGATAAGTCTAAAGGGACAGGAAACTCTGATTAGCCCAAATTATTTGGAAGAAATACACAGATATTGAGTTTGCAGACTGACCTCCTGGTTCAACTGTGGTCACCTCATTGCAGCAATGTAGCAGTGTGCCCAGATCAAAAATAAAACCCAGGTTGTAATAAATCTGTATAATCATCAGGCGGCAACCTCCAAGTGACTTAATCTTTCATTCTTTCTAATGGCCAGCAGGGGGCGACTCTTCTGGTTGCAAATAGATTTCTGATTGTATAGCAGCCTGAGAAAATGACCCTACTTCTCACTTGGTTTCTTACCTCAGTAAACGTTTCAGACATGAGTCAAATCTCGAGTTTCAAGTCTTCTTCAATACAGCCCGATGTTCATTTAGTAAATGATTGTCCCTTTAGAGTCAAATAGACCATAAAGCAGGGGCTGGTTTAGGGCGGGGCTACCTTGTGATTGACAGGTCCATAACACAGAATTGTTTGTTTGTCCATCTTATAATTTTAACCCTTTCACAGAGTGATTTCAGTTCATGGAAGTTAATTGTACCATTTTGGTCACCTAAAAAAGATAATCAATGCTCAGTTATACTAAATGGCACCACTTCATTTCACATTGGTTGCAATAAACCAACATGTCTAAGGCCAAAAAGCTGAATTTGAGGCTTTAAATCTGTAGTCCACAAACCGATGGTTATGTCACCATAACTACATCCTCTTCTTATACACAGTCTATGATTATCATTAAACTGCATATAAAGTGTTTTGATCTCTGTGAACTGACGTTTTCAGACACTGTGGACAAAATGAGTCAAGTCTCCTTAATGTCTCTGTTGACTTATTTCCTGATAAGTTACTGCAGGGTCAAATAGGCATGTCCCTGTGTAATGAACTGCCGCCCAGGTGTGTGTGTGTGTGTGTGTGTGTGTGTGTGTGTCTTTGTGTTGTTGGTTGCTTTCTCTCCAGGAGCTTCATGCTTCCTCTTTGATCCCGTACACATTAGTCAGAGGGAGATGTCTGTGTAGCCTTAACTGACCCAACAGGAGGGATGAGTTGGCCATGCCTGCCCTGTCGGGCACAGACTATTTGTTGTTGCATTCCTGAAGCGAGAGAGCGGGGTGCAAATGAGTCAAGTCAAATTTAAGTCTGTATTTATGTTGTCTGGCGAGCTACAGACAGGGCTTGGTAGAGACAGACGTTGATGCAACAGAATGATATGATCTGAGGATGTTTTGGTCCAACGGATGACTGAGATTCCATTGGTCCGTTGGCCCAAGACCCAGGTGAGCAGTAAATTACCACAGACAGCAGTGAAATATGGCCATTACTAACTCTAAATGAATGCACTGTTGATAAATTACTGCTGCCAATCCTGGGTTATTCATTTAGTATTCGACTTCACCCCCCCTCAGCTCAAGATAATTTATATAAATATCAATTTGAAGTCGTTTACCATCTTGACTTGGCTTTGTATAATGGTGCTCAATTGCTAATAATCTGTCCGTGAATAGATGTGGTAGGGAAACGCTTTTCGATTGGCCCCACAAGCAAGGGGTCCAATCGGGGTAAGTTGCAGAGGAGCACACCTGATCCGGGGTCAGCATCTTGCTCGTCGGTCCTTCGGCAGAATCAGAAAAAGGATAGTGTGAATCTGTTCGGCACATGTTGTTACTGTTCCAGACGAGCTGTGTCCTGATTGAATGAAAATGAGATTAACTCGTACATGACTGTGCGAAATCGATGTGAGTGTGAACGTCGGGCTCTGCACAGCAGCTGTCCACCTCTTGTGATATCTGCTGGCCTCTCAGACGCTACTTGCTCCGCAAGAATGTGATCCCATGGAAATATAGAGAGTGTCACCGGCCGTGGCGTTTCTCCAAGTAGATGCGGAGGTGAAACGTCTGGTCCCTTTTGTGTTGGCAACAGGCCTCCGTGCTATCAATCCTGCAGTCTAGTCCGAGGCTTTGGATCGGATTAGGCTGCTTTGACTCAAAATCTTGCACAACTCTGATTGCGTAACAGCCAAGAAAAATAAAGACCTTCTTGGAAAGGGCACAAAGAGACAACAAGTGCCTTGTGTTGTGGACTGTCCCTGTCTGGACCCTGGCTTCAGGAGGGGAGCTCAGACCATTTTGTTATGAACAAATTCTTAAAAGCTGAATTTCACACAGAAAAATAGATGGGATACTCATAGTGACTAATCCTGGGTGAAAGGGTTATCTGCTGCCCATAAATGAGTGGTCTGTAACCTCCTCAAAGATACAGCTTGGCTCCAGCTGGCCAGACATTCTCTCGGCCTCTCTCTTCTTTTTCCTCAGCCATCTTTGCACAGCTGATCTGGGCAGAATGCCGGAGCAGAGCCCCAATTAATCATCACTTTCCACAAGCGCTTCTCACAAGATCTTTTTATCCGGTATTGATGTCTCTGCACTGTAGGAGGAGGACCCTTAGAAGTCACTTCATCTCGTTCAACGGCAAACTGTTTTCCCGTGGATATTTAACTTTGACATTTATAAGTCTGGTAAATTCAACAAAGCTCACTTCGTAAGCCTAATTTACGAGCTGAACTGCTGTTTTGTGGTGACCTCAAAGAGACAGCAGTTTCCAGTGGACAGTCTAACACTTTTGTTACAGGGTGTTTATTGTGCTTGCTTGATGTAAGATGGTTTTGCACAGTCAAAGGCAACCGGTCCCACTAAACCTTCTTCATTAATCTGTTTGTCCCTGTTAAAGTGTTCATGCTAAGTAGAGACTAGGAATCAAGGATGGGAAAACAAGTAGAGGGACAAAGACCAAGAGTTGTACTTTCTTTATAAGGCGCCGTTGTCTTGTTAAGGGTGTGTTATTGGCCCGGGACATCCTTCTGCATGGGTCACTCGGTGCACTGAATGGACCCCTGCTGAGCCAAGGGGTGTATGGACACGGGAGATGGACTTTACAAGGAAAGAGGGACTAAGTTTTCAGCATGAACTCTTTCATTTTGGGCTCCATTGGGAACACTGGCCTCGCCTCCCTTGTTATTATCTTTCTTTTTAAAGAGACTTCTATTCATGCACCGGCCCATCCTGGTCTTTGTCATAACATTGTGTTTCTTCGCTTCAAAAGGAACGTTTCTTGAAAAAGCCATTTTATACTAGCCGTTATACTGCCAGTAACATCAAGGAGCACATGCTGGCCGAGTCCACTTTTCCCCAGTTGTATACCTTCATCAGTTGGTTTAGGATTAATTTAGCCCATGATACTGGTACCTCATTTGTTCCAACCAAGACAAAGCCAGGAAGGGAGCGAGCCAGTGAGGGGTCATGCCCATGTCGCTGCACTACTGACTCCTACCGGTTGTTCAGGTCACCTGCATGAATGTGAAGAGATGACAATAACTTCTGCAAGTATTACACCATTCCAGTCACCAATTCTGAAGTGGCAGGTGGCACAATGTGGAAAGGCAAACAGAGGGAGCGAGATGGCAGTGGGATGAACATAAGAGCAAGAAAGTTGGCGAATCTAGATATGTAAGAAATGGGATCTGGGAAATCTGAATCTGAGCTGAAGTCATTACGTTTTCAAACTGGTCTAGAATTACATTGAACAGGTTGGGAATCCATGGAGCACCACTGCTACTCTAATTAATGAAGAGAAGACTGGGGAAATTCTCTCTCTACTCGTCCTCATTCCCTTTCTATCCGTGCGTCTGTCTCGCATTTGGAGGTGGAGAAGGAAAAGCAGTCGTTTGGCAGGCTTGAAAATTCTACGCCAATAATCGCAGCGTTTGTTGCTTTTAAGTATGCAAACGCTTCTTGACAGTTCAACCGAGTGTGAAGAATCATATTGATAAATCTGGTCAGAAGCAAGAGCCGCTCGCGTCCGGAGCATTTAATGTAACGTTGATTAGCATGAGAGCCGACAAGAGTCGCCCCGAGGAGGATCTGGGTAAGCTATCAAGGCCTCGGGCAAAATGAAGTGGCTCTGTCTTTGTAGTCTCTCCAGACTGCAGCGACGAAAAGAGTTAGCCCATCAAAGCTTCTCCTCACCTCGACGGTGAGATAGCTGCAGCCAGCTCATCAGACGCTCTCCTCATTTGGCCCTCAGGATTTTCCCCACGCTCCCCTGCTGCTAACAACCGCTGATGACTTTCCCTGAGACACAACCTCATCCAGAGCGAAACATAATGCTCTGCGTGGATGATCTGTCCGGCTGATATATAGCACATGGTGTGTGTGTGTGTGTGTGTGTGTGTGTGTGTGTTGGCTCTGTGTGTGTTGGTTATGTCTGTGCATTTGTGCTTTCTTTTCATTGGTATTTGTGCTAAATATAGTCCCGACCTCTCTAGACTGACATCACTGAGGCCTCGATACACTTGGATACGAGGAATATTGTGGAATACAGAATAATAGCCGTACCGTAAGGGCAGCGATGGCCTGTTAGAAGGTGAACAGAACATCCGCATCAATCACGATCCTCCTCCCCGTTCCAAAGCACCCACCATTACCTCGGCGTTTGTTTCTCTAATCCTAGCGCGCTTGCACTCACACACATTGATCCGCAGTAATCTTTGATGTATATTTAATGAGCTGCAGGGCGAGTGTTCATTAGAAGGAGTTCCTGTACTTACGTTTGACTAAGCGCTTTGGGGCGATTGATGTTGGCAATAACTAAACTGTACTTAAATGTACTGTATGTCCTGGTGTGCCCCTCCACCGATGTACTGAGGATACTCATCCAAACTCACATTAGAAGTTCCCGCATTAGCATTTAGCATCGGTTGACTGACTAATTATGTCGTAATGCAGCTAGATGGTGATTAATTTGCAATAGATACCACAGAGGAGTCCTGTCACAGTAAGCCACTTAACGTACAAGACGGCGGTCGCCTGCATTATATGATCAAGTCTCTGTTGACTCTTTTGACTCATTGGTCCTCTCTGATCTCCGTAAGTCAAATTAATCCAGCTAGAAGATCCCGTGTAGATCATTTACAAGGCCACGGTATTACTTTAATAGCCGCCTCGAGCTCTCACACAGTGCGGGCATGCTGCGTTGCCAAATCAATAGTTCAGCCATTAACTTCGACCAAATATGGCACCAGGCTATACTTACCTACTGATAAGACTATCATGTACAGCTGCTGAAGCTCTGTCCGGCTTCCTGAATGTAAACACACTTCTTGTCGGGAGTGTTAATGCTCGAGGGGGGACGTTCTCAGAAAATATTTCATCATTTGCTTTTCATTAATGTCACACTTGTGGCCAGCAGACCTCAACTGTTGTGGAATGCCCGCACGCTCCCTCCGACACACACATACACAAGCACAAGAGCAGCACATGGCGTGTTCGCCCGTGTAAGTCAGAGGGGAAACATGCTATTTCCGCCGTAAAGGGAATCTATTGCCGCAGGGGTCGGAGCTCAAAGTTTAAAGACCAAGAGGTCAAGCAGTTGAACCATCTGGCCCACAGAAACCTCAAAATATCTGGAAACACCTTTTTTACTTTTTCTAAATTAAATTTTGACCCCGGGTGTCGTGCGTCTGCAACGTGTCTTGACCGTCTAGACGCGTATACGTGCGAGGGAACAGCTTGGACTGCGTTTCATGATGGTGATGTGCTCGTCTTGTTTTTACTTGCTGCTGCTTTCTAAAGCATCCTGTGATGACCTAAGTGTTTCTAATGCAGAGGATACAGTGACGCAACCGTTTGGTCATTCCAGACTGGTCAGACGTGGTCCACTGTCCCCTGCTGTTGTATAATTAGTCGGGGCGATGCGGTCGGGGTCGCAGACATTCCCCTCCAACTCATGTGCTTGGGATCGCGGAGCGAGTGTTTCCCCCTCGGAGAGTACGCACAAACACAATCAGTGTACGTTGCACATACATACGGCAGTTCTCATCACAGGAGGGAACACCGTCTAAGGTTATTCGTAGAGGCTTACGTGTGTGTTCGCTTCGACCAGATGAAAACGGCAGACAGACATAGCAGCGCACACAGAAGCAGTCTCAACATAAATAGTCTGCTTGGCGTAAAAAGCGACGTATTAGATTTCCTGAAGAACAAATAGGGATTCTGTGGATCGCTCATCAGTCACGTTGTCTGTGAAGCGAAGACAGAGAGGGCCGGCAGCTGGCATCATCGCAGTCATTACTATCATCATCATCATCATCATCATCATCAGTGAAGGAATAGACTGAGAGGCCAGGGGAAAGAAGGGAGTGTAGAAAGAGAGCTTAGAGAGAGAAAATAAGTCGAGTGACCATCTGACGATAAAATGAGTCGGTGTGACGATCTGTGAGTCAAATGAGGGAAAACAGTATCACAGTAAGCATTGAGTCTGCTTGAAATGAATGGAAACCAAGTTTGTTGTTATCAGCCAGAGTGACGAACGTTGAATTGTTGTGGACAGTGAAGTGGCTGTCCTGCATGCTAATGTGCACAGATGACTGTGGGGGAAAGGTTGCATTTTGTGCACGTTGCAATAAGTTTCATTTGCAAATCTGCCGTAAATCATCGACACATCCGACGCTGTCGCTTTTTAGTGTTTGCCTGGAAGCCGACGAGCTCCTCTTCTATTCTATATCAGATCAGCAGCCGCTCGATCGATTCATCGTTCTATTTTTTACCCACTAAGCCTTTTCTGTTTTCTCCATCTGCCTGCAGCAGGGTGGAGTTTTCTCCCTGCTTCGTAGCTTGGAGGGAGAGAGCTCGTTAAATGACTGTTGTTGGACCAAGTAACGCTTTCCATTACATGAGTGTTTTCGACACCGGCGGGCCAAAGGAGGGGCATCGCTGTATATGTGCGCATGGAAACGGCTTAGTTCCATGAATTTAGGGGACGGTGTACGCCTTAATACGTCTTTCAGAACTTTTTTCTTTTAGTTACAACTTAAAAGTCTTATATACGATATATATCTGCAGAGACGACCAGAATGAAGCATTGTATTAACCCAATGGGGGCTAGTAACAAAGTGTACACCTTAAGGAAAGAGCCTGACCTAAAGGTGATGTCATTCTATCGAACTCTGGATTTCAATGCCCCCCCCCCCCCCCCTTATACGCCATCAAACAGGCTGTTGTGATAGACCTCCCACATATGCACACACAGCAGGGGCAGCCTTTAGACTAGTGTAGAGCCACCGAGCAGCCAGCAACAACAGTAGCTCTCCTGATCCGGCCACACAGCTATTGAGAAAAGGAAGGAGGAGGAGGAACAGCAGCCAAGACCAACTCCCCCAACTCTTGCTGTAATCCCTCATGTCCCACACCGGGGGCTCCTCTGCAGGGATTTTCTCAGTTTAGATTGGGACCGTACCCTCGTCAACGGATCGCTCAGGTAGGGGAGGCGTCTCTGCTATTTCCTTTGACCGGACTTTAACTTTTCTTTAAGGTCACTTGTTTGACGTGTCGTAATTCAGGCTTTTTCGGGATGTGAGATCAGCTGAGCCGTGTGTCTGATCATCCTAATTGCATGAGTCACTTTTGGCTACGGGGCAGGTGATTATAAAAAGGTACTGAAATGGAGAAAGAGAGACGGGGGAGGCTCTTCTTTCACGACTTCTGTCTATGTTTATCTACATGACCGGTGCATTGAAAGAGTGTGTGTGTTCATGTGGACGGGAATGCATCCAAACCCTCAAACTCGATACCTACAGTTTCACGAGCTGTATAAATATGTACTGATGACTTAACTTTTAGCCTTCTGTCTTAGCAACTAACTTTTCAGTGGAGACGGCATTGACTTCAATGCAGAATTCACATTATAACAGAGACCAGGTATCTGAAACTTTGCATCATAATTGATTTTTTGATTGATTGGGTTTTGGGGGGGATATGGCCTGCTTTGACTGGTACTAACAGCAGGT
Source organism: Eutrigla gurnardus (assembly GCF_963514095.1). Classification (NCBI taxonomy): domain Eukaryota; kingdom Metazoa; phylum Chordata; class Actinopteri; order Perciformes; family Triglidae; genus Eutrigla; species Eutrigla gurnardus. The sequence continues at coordinate 22,109,525 of NC_139926.1, forward strand.
ACTAACACTGTAGGCCATCATGATACTAGACATGCCAGAAGCTACTATATCCTCTTTTTCCCCACCATGTGGGCCACCAACATACCAGTTAAAGTAAACTACCAGTTTGTCTGTGACCGAGATTCAGCAGATTTGTTTCCACCAGCAGCCTTGATGGTGCAGCCACTACAGTGCGCCATTCCCTTGGCAGGTTGCCCCGGGCCGGCCAAGGGGACCTTGCAGTACCCAGCTTGCGTGTACGCCCACCAGGCTCCATTACAGAGCTCCGTATTCACTAAAGCCGAGATGGAGATATCTATAAGTTACAAGGACAGACAGCTTCTTTGTGCAGCTCCTTTCCCAGCTGTAGAATCTAATTCAGGACATGTCTGTTATGAGGTTACTTGGGATCTTGAATGGGCAGCAGAAGAGGAATTATCTGACAAGGTATTGTTTCTTTATTGAATGCGTAACTGAACACACTATTAGGCTACTGAATGCAGGTTTCAACATTAATGGGGGGTTTTTTTCTTCACTTTCCCAGTCAGACAAGTTGGTCAGGAATTGACTTAGTCTTTTTTGTTATTTATATATTCCTATCAACTTGTTGTGCATATCAGCGGTTTTCAAATGACAACAAATTAAATTGTAAAATGTAATCTTTGTTTAAGTAAATAAGAGTTTCTCCTCCAATGCCAACCCACTGAACTACCGTTTCCAGGATAATTGAAATTCTCATAAACTTTGATATTTTTTTGGGAATGCGTGATCCGTACTGCACACGTGCCACTTTCAACAAAAATGAGAAGCGATATGGTTCACTCTTAAGCTACTTCCATCATCACATTGTTGTTGAGCCGTGAAATGGTGTGGAGGAGTGGTGTTGCTGTGATTTTTCAGACATTACACATAAATCTGTCTGCATTGATTCACTGTGTTGGCTGTATGAGAGAACGCGGGTGAGGGAAGGAGGGAAAAAAGAGAGAGTGTGTGTGTGTGTGTGTGTGTGTGTGTGTGTGTGTGTGTGTGTGTGTGTGTGTCTCGACCTTTTCAGTGCGACTCTCAGTAAGTTGAGCTTTTTTGTTTTGCTTTGGATTTCGGAGGCCAGGAAAAGCCTCCGGGCCTTCCTTACTCAGTGAGGCTGATTTTCCAGTGATGACTAAATTCTTCTGATTTGGGGCACCTTACTTCCTCCACACTGGACTTGGGTGTGGCTGTGTGTGAATGCGTATGCGTGTTATGCATGTACAGTATGGTTGCATGTGAAATTCAGTTCAGTGAACTTAGTTTACATTGCGACGTTCCATCCGATTTTATGGATTGACAAATCGGTCCATTAAAAGTCTGTGATGTCCAGCCATCCGTCCATTTTCTACACCAGCTTATTATTCACAGTGGTGGAGATCAACGGCAGATACAACCAACAACCGATTCATCTTTTATCATGCCCGCATCCCTCAGGGGGTTACAGATTAGTCCAAATGACTTGAGAAAGTGCAAGACAGGCTCCTGTTATTTCATCGTTTTTTCCACAGCACATGCCACAGACCCTGCTCATTTCCTGAAGCTGGTAGAATAGATGGACATGGGCCAGTGTTTCATTTAACTGCAGCTGTTCTGGCCATGCCCACACAATCTCGCGATACCGCTTTATCTCTAAATGATTCCTGTACCATTGCCTTGAAAATACTTTAGCGATTGAAAATGAAAAGGTTGTGGAAGGCTAAATGTAATTTTAACGAGCTTCTGTCATTCTTGTCTGTTTTAGAAGTCATACATACCGAAGGACCCCTGGACGGCAGCCTCTACGCCAAAGTTCGTAAAAAGGAGTCCATTGAAGGGACAGTCACAGCCAACGGCCTCCCGCCCACTGCTGCTGAACATGCCCTGCCTGCGGTCGACCATGCCCTGTCAGTGAGCAGTGACTCAGGAAATTCTACTGCCTCCATCAAAACTGACCGAACTGATGAAGCCACAGCAGCTCCTCAGGCTTCCACAGTGAGCCAGACACACGTTCCTGTCGGCGAGGAGCTACCCTCGGTCCATCACCACGCCCCGCCTGTGCAACAACCGATCAGTCCCCAAGAGAAGCAGGAGCTGGAGCAGCTGCTGAGCGGCTTGGAGGGGCCCATGCATCGACAGGGCTACCTGTCCACGCCGACCTCGGCTGTTGGAGGCATGCTCCACCTGGTCCCCGCCCAGGTCCATGTCAATGGGCACGCTAGCATCGACCGCGAGACGGACATTTTAGACGATGAGCTGCCTATCAGTCAAGAGGGCAACAGTGTGGACAGTCTAGGGACGTTCTCCTCCACGGATGGTCGGGCCACGCCAGCTGATCTCTACTACCAGCCCGAGTCCCTCGTCAATGGCCAGGATCATGTGGCGTATCTGGAGCGCAGTGTCCCAGAAAAGCCTCTGGAGACCCTCCAGTCGCAGGTTGGCATGGCCAACAAACCTCTCACTTTGACCCACAGTGATTCCGCCCCTTTCTCGGGTAATTACATGGCTACACAGAATGGCAATTTGTTCCATTCTCAGTCGTTTGGCGCAGAGCCAAACTCCATGCCACAAGCTCCCGCCCGCACCACCAGTAGCAGGGAGGCTGTCCAGCGTGGTCTCGTTTGGCAGCAGTTTGGTGTACCGGAGGAGCCCGTAACAGAGGGCCTCACTTTTAGTCCACCTCCGCCTGTAGCAGTGATGCCCAGCCACCACAGCCTCCCACAATTCCCCAATCGCCAGAGCGCCTCTCAGCAAGAAATTGAGCAATCTATTGAAACCCTTAATCTTCTCATGTTAGACCTGGATCCAGGTCGTCCGCTTGTGCCAAAGTCCCACAGTGCTCCACTGCGGGAAAACAACGTCGTAGTGACCACCCAGCCGTCCTTCTCCCAGAGCCAACCTAGGCCCTCCTCCCAGGCCGATGCCGCCATTCACGCCCACTTTTCAGGCCCCGTGTCCAACTTTGCCAGTTACACGTCACCAGCTCAGGTGTCACCTGGGAAGCCTGGTTCACTAGATCCTGCACCTGTCCACGGATCTCTGTGTTACACGTCTGACAGGTCTGGAATGGGACCTTCCCAACAAGCCTCCCCCGCTGTAGTCGGTCACTTCCAGCTCAAACCCATCAACATGTATCCAACAAGCACATTATCCCAGTCTGCAGAGGTCTCGGAGCCCCAGAGGAGCCCTAGCGCTGCCTCGGCATCACCCCAGCCAAGAGAAAGTGAACAAGATGAAGTCTTCAACGTCGACGGTCTGGTGGCCCAAAGAGTGGCTGGTAAGATCTAACATAAGTTATTTCATCTTGATACCATTGCTCCATTTATGACCTCGGCATCCAGAAATTATTTCCTGTTTTCCAACAGCAGGTTGGATCTTCATATATATTAACGTGATCTCACAGATTTCTATAGGAACGATAAAATATTTGCCTCGGGCAAAACCCAACCGTAGTATCCAATATTACTGTGGATGGACTGCTTGGTTTTGCTCAAGGTGGTGCTTACATAATACCAGATGTATCCTGCTGCTGAAAAACAAGTTCACATGTTTTGATTTTATTCGTATGAGTTTGCTTTAGGAACACAATGCTGGGTTCACAGATCTGTCTACCTTCCGAGTCTGACTTCACCTTTGCTTGGGCTCACACTACCAAATTCCCCCATGAGACTTTGCACAGAGTTGAATCTTGTTTGTAGCCTTCCATTATAACTTTCCCTAGAAGCCCCTAAATACTTCATCTGGTTAATTATTTCCACAACCATCCATCAATTATCCATTAGAGACAACAATATTACCCTGTTGTGTAAAGGTCAGCGATAAATTCTAAAATTCAGACTGTTTCTCGACGACCTTTCATCCGATCGGCTTCACACTTCTTCACACCCGAGGAAGAGCAATATTGAGTGTGACTAAGCATGATCCAATGTACTACTTGTGTGGAGTGTTTGCTTTTGTGGCAGCAAATGCAGGACAGAACATCCGAAGAGTAACGTCGATGCCACCAGCCTTGCCCTGAACACACACATGTCTCTCGGAAAACACGGCTCTGTCCTTATCTCGTTTCCTGAATATCACCTCGTCAGTCCCCATCGCTCTGACTCAAACAGGAAGTGTTCTCTCCAGTCCGGCAGGTTGACCGGCCCTTGATAAGCACATCGGGCCACATCCTGCAGAGCAGCAAGAAAGTCAACATGAGGCAGTGTGATAGCCGAACCCTCCGATAACAAAATGCCAGAAAAAAGGTTTTCTAGAATCAACATTACAGCTCACTTCACTTTACTGCCATTTAAACGTAGAGATATTGTCCACGTTACGCAATACTAAATGGTATTATAACACTATTATGAGTTAGAAATGTAGGGTATTGTTTGCGTGAGGTAAACCCATTTCCAATTGTCCTCTACTTCCTGTATCCTAGAAATCCTTCTTTTTTCATGACTTGTTCGTGAAGACAAAACTGTCATACGTTGATTTCCAAAGTGGTAACAGGATTAGCTCTATTATTTCATGGGAAATATCTGTCATTTACATTCTTGTTCTGTCATAGGCGGGACCTTTCACTTGCTTTGTTTTCTTTTTCCTTTTAGTTTTGTCATCATCATTCTCCTTTCTCTCATCATCCATCTGTTTACCCAGAATACTCGGCTCGTGTCCAAAGTGTCATCCCCAGCATGACCTCTTCTCAGTCTGAACACCGCCGCTCTCACTCCCTCTCGGGTTGGTTCTCCCATCCTGTCTGAAGGAACACTTCAAAAAAAGAAAGGACGTGTCCTTTCTTTTAAGTGTTCAAGTCTGTATCTGCTTTGCCTTTGAGTGCGGTGGGCTTTGGTTTGCATTGAATCATTTCCTGTTTAATAATTGACTGCTTTCACTTCCTCTTTCTCGCTTTCATATGTAACGCATTTTTCTTCATCTTCATCATCAACCCTAACCACTGATTCTACTCTGCAACACCCTCCTCCCCTTCATTCCTGTTTGTTCCGAGTTACAGTTTACCTCAAGTTTAGGGAATTAGCTTTAATGTGGCGTTGGAAAGCTAAATGGATAATGTTAAAGTTTCACAAGAACGAGACAGGGGAGGCACAAAGGAGGCTCTGTCCCTTGTCAGGAGAGAGAGTGCATGTCACAAGATCCATTTTGCCAAACTTGGAGAACAATACAGAGGCCAGGATACACTGGCTTCATTCAAGGCAACCTTTTTTTTTCCACTCGCACTATTTTGAAGATTTACAAAGCCAGACAAAGGACACCAAATCTCAGAGTCCACAGTGCTGGTTGGAAACGCCACTGAAGCCGTATATGTCCACTGGGAGCCAGCGAACCACATTGCAGACAGGATTGTTCTGTTTTAGGGCCCTAGGATGTCAGGGGCCGGTCTGGCCTCTTTACCGCAGACAGCAATATCCTTTTTAGTGATGCAACACAACATCAAAGTTGAATGTAGATCTTAGATTCTAGAGTCAGAATGAAAGTCGTCGTGATGTTTTTGTTCTTGAAGTATCACATGCACAAATGTTTTTTGTTTTTTTCAAAACTCCAGATTATAAAGAAACTATTAGATCCAATCCTGCCAGAAATACAACCCCCTCATTATTACCTCAGATGCCCCCGCCCAGTTGCAGGTTATGCACATATGGATACTCAGGATCCACCTATAAAATGTATGTTTTCGGAATCAACCCCTGGCTTCTCCACACGGCGACTGGATTTCAAATAGCTGGAAAAAATTCTCTCCTCGAGAATCTGCAGCCATCACAGCTGGAAACCATTAGCGGTCGCTAGGGCAACAGTGCAGTGTTTGATAGTACTCAGCTGCTGAGCAGTACCGTGGGTACATCTGGTTCCCAGTTTCTAGGCTTGGTTCGATGGTGGGTGTGTTTCTGTTTGGGGGTGTTGACTACTTCCATGCTTTGCAAGGCTGACAGTTCCAAGATTTTTTAACCCTGCACACCAAGTTCTTTCAAGCATCTTAACAGATGACTTGATATGTACTTATTTATTATCGAAATTACATATAATAAGTACATCGATGTATTAAAAGTAGGTTAATTTGAGCTGAAGAAATTCAGAGAAAAATTGTTTTTAACACCTCGGTTTGTATATGTATCTGATGGTGATGTATATCTTTATCCTAACTTTTTAACAGTTGACATTTCCACAGCTGCTATCACAAAGTTTCCTTAGATATTTTGCTAGATATTTGCACCTTCATTTCAAAGTGAAGTTAAACAAAGGCGTTTTTCACGTTTCCATAAATATCACGCTTATAGAGTGTTTTTTTTTTCTCTCTCTCCTTGGAAAAATCTGTCGGCATCAAACTGACACAATCCCTCAGTGGCATTAGTACGGTCACTATCAGCTTGTTTTCAGTTTCTCTATGAGATCATTCCATCTCAGAGAAGACATTTTTCACAAAGGTGAAAGAGGAGCTCTGAGGAAGAAACAATCAGTTAACTCCAGGTCCATCCATCATAATACTCATCCAACTGTTGTCAGCGACAGAAACATCAACAGAGTAACGCTGAGAGAAAAAAAAAACACTCAGGGTAAGCCGCCTCAGCACAAACAACACCACAGGATTTATTCACCCAATTTTCCCACTTCCCTAAAACCTATTGTACTTCCCTTTTTTCCCCCCGTTAACCTTCATCTTGTTCCAGAGCGCGGGGCAGCCAGCGATGGTCTCTCACATTGGCCGTGAAGCTTTGCCAATATTTAATGCTTTGCAACCTCCCACCCGCCAGTCAATAGCTTCACATATTAGCATAAAACTCTTAACACAAATCCTGTTTGTTTGATGCCGGTAGCTCTCTCTCTCTCTCTCTCTCTCTCTCTCTCTCTCTCTCTCTCTCTCTCTCTCTCTCTCTCTCAGTCCAAACCAGATTAGCTGAAATGAGCTTAGCCGATGCTTTGAGGTTCAGCCAAATCCGGCCACATTGACGCATTAGATAACGAACATGCAGCTTGCCCCAGTGTATCTGAATGTCTTGATCATTTGTGTCAGAGGGCATTCTTCCCCTGGCATTCCAAAAAAAAAAGTTGCTTATTACATTTCCAGCTGATGCGAGAAGAGTTGGATACCTATTTCCAAAGTTTTCCCTAAATTTGAAACACTTACAGTAATTTGTAAAGCATGGAGTGGCTTGATAAATGAATTAGATAACTCCAATGGGCTTCTCAGCAGCTTCATTAATCTTGCGTGTGTGCATGTCAGATGCAAAAGTTGTGAGAGCCACAGCCTTCTGTAAAATGCACACGATGGCCTGTGAGTGAAGCATTCACGATGGCTGACGACCATTAAGCTGTGCTGACGGTGAAGGCATTTGCCGTGTGACGGAGCAGCAGAGGTTCCTGAATGTCAACACTCGACTCACGTGTGATCTCAGGTGTCCAGGCCCGTGCCGTGTCCTTGGACGAGCCCGCAGCCCTTCCCCGCCATCGCATCGCCTCCGACGGCCAGTACCAGAACGGTCCTGATGACGGCCCCTCCGCCGACGGCCCGCTGCGGTCCCCCATCCGCTGTGTTTCTCCAGAGTTTGTCAACGCCTTAGCGATGAACCCCGGGGGACGGCCGAAGGAGGTAGAGAGCACACATTTTCGAATGTTCCCCACTTTTCTTTTCTTTGCGTGTTGACATGTTTCTGTTCTGTTCCTCAGAGACACATGCACAGCTACCGTGAGGCCTTCGAGGAGATGGACGGTGGCACCATCAGTCCCACACCTCTAGTTGGTGGTGAGGTGTTTCCCCAAACCCCTGCATTCCCCATCTCGCCGCAAACCCCTTACTTCAACCTGTGTAAGTCCCCCCTCCGGCTGACAGAGGGCGCTGTGGAGCTCAGGTGTAGTCGCTCTAGATATTCAAAATGAGAATACAATTTATACTGAATCCAAAGTGAAGGTTGTATTTGACAATCGCTCTTATTTGTAGATTAGTATTGAGATTTATATACTTACAGTCACTCTTAAATGGCTTATTTTAGGAATCTCTTTTAAAGTAGAATAACATAAATGTAGATAAATTGTGATCCTGACTTTACTGTAGAAAACTGTCTTGAGATGCAAAAGGTTCCATCATGCTTTGAGACTTTATCTTAACTCTCACTTATTTCTTTCTTTATGAATTTCCTGCATAAGAAAAAAAAAATGGGAGCAGCCCTCTTCCTCCATCCAGCCTGTCTCTTTTCAGTATAACTTTGTTTCACAATCAATAAGATGTTCTTACAAGAAAAACATGTTTACGATATTCACGTCCAAGAAAATAGAAAAGATAAAGATAGACAAACCAACAGACCCACCCTTCTCCCCATCCGACCCCCCCCCCCTCTCACAGTCTCACATACACACTAAAACAAGCGTCACATATTAGGTAACGCGTTGCTGGCCAACTCTACCAGTGAGTTCATCCAGTGCTCTTGCCTATCTCCCCCAGGGCACACCCATAAAAGTTAGTCATAAAAAGACACCATATTTTTAACACCCTCCCTGTGGCGCAACTTCCCTCCTTAACCTCAGAGTGGGAAGACTGTGTAAGCTGAGCCGATAGCTTTCCTGAGATAGACAAATCATTTTTAATCTTCAGTGAATTAGCTGCGACACATTAAGATCTGAATGTTTTATTAGATATGCATTTGTGAGAGAATGGAAGATCCTTCGTCGTCTGTGTTTTTTAATAGACTTCCAAACTCTTATCAGTTAACTGAGAATGGTTTTGTATTATTTGCAAAGCTTGTTAAAGGTGCATGGTCAGATGATTGGTGCACACTACAAGAGATTTACTTCCCATTAGACTGTCATTTTGTCTGTTTGACTTTCATCAAATCACATTTCCAAGTGTTCACTTAGCCGCCCCACACACACACACACACACACACACACACACACACACACACACACACACACACACACACACACACACACACACACACACCACCAACAATTTAATGTAGGGCATCTAGGTTGCAAGTGCAAAGAATTGATTTGGATTCTTTGGTAAGTGGAGGATGCACGTCTCTCTCTCCCGGAGTTCCACCGTACCACAACGTCAGCCAAATGACCCCGCCCCACCCCCCCATCCCCGAATCCCCATCCCCATCCCTTCCCTCTACCTGAGTGAGCTTTACCCATCACTTATCACAGTTCTGCACTGCTTTGGCATGGGAGCCGCATGAGAGCAGCAACGGCAACACATTGGACACAATGCAGGAGACACATCAGAGATGCCCACAGTAGACAACCTGCAAGTCTGATAGAATAGTGTGGTGCGATACGGGGAATAACCTCCACTTTCATGAATTGGCATGGTTCAAAATGACACAAACACTCATCTGTAGACCCCATATACACTTGAAGCACATGGTGCCTCCACTCACTCAGCTGCGACTGCTCTCTGTTGCTGTGGTCATCTGTGTTTGGGTCCCCATTGTTGCCTTGCTGCATCACAAACAGCACCCTGCCTGCCCTCCCCCGGCAGTCTCAATCACCCAGCCGTTTATGTCTTGTCTTTGGTATTCGTGTTAGTACTATGTGTTTGTAATCACAAGAGTTTTTTCCCCCTCACCCCCATATGTGTGTTCATGCTGAAAGGGAATAAAGGAGTAGTAGTTTATAGTAGTTACTATATTATAGTAATATAGGTGTAAATATGACTAAGGCTCTTGTGGCGAAACACTCTTTCACTCAATCTTTCCCTCTGGTGTTAATGAAGTACAACATTTGATCAAAGGATGTTAGCATGGTGCCATACCATTGCTCTGATGGCCCATTATTCCAAAACCCCAATAGTCCATTGGAGCGACAGCTGAAACTCCCATTAATCTAAAGGCCCATTGCTCCATAAATACAAACACTTGTGCACTGAACATAAGCACATGGCTAATTCTGCATAATAATTAGCTATGTGCTTCTGATAGTTGCAGGGAGAGTATGTATTTTCGTAGCAATGGGCGTTTTTTTAGGATAACGCGCCATCGAACATTTCAGTCCAATGGGACATTTTTCAGACTGTTGGGTTTTCAGACTAATAAACCATCTAATGTAAAATTAAGAACAGAAAAAACTTAAATATTAAAAACTGAGGAATACCAATACCATTCTCCTATAACATGACAGATTTCACCCTTTATTCAGCTCTGCTGTGTGTTTGACACGCACCTTATTCTGCTGATGGTAGAGTAAGGTCACATGCATGTTTTACCCCTCCATCGGAGCATGAGCGCACCCCTCTGGACAATCTGTGATGCTGTATCGTCTTGACTGCTGTTTACCTGACATGATATATCATTATTAAGATTGAAGGTCAACTTTAAGTGGACTAGATTGCTGTTAAATTAAAAAGAAAACAAAAACAACTACAGCAGGCCATATGGGAAAAAATGCTGATTAGTCATTTTTCTCAGTGCCAAATTGTTGTTAGACTGTGTCCACAGGAAGCAGCTGTCAAGATGTCAGTGAGGTATGATGCTGTATAGTGATAAATGTCCCTTTCTCTTTAGGTCGGTCCCCTCCTGGTCTTGCCAAGACTCCACTGTCAGCGCTGGGTTTAAAGCCCCACAACCCAGCAGAAATCCTCCTCAATCAAACAGGCTCAGGTTGGTTGTAAGACACACTTCATCAGAATCACAAACTTACTCAATCGAATGAGTTATTGATTTTCTAATGCTAAGTAAGACGTATTTATTTTTTTAAAGATGATCAGCTGACAAAAACAATCATGCAGAAAAAATGATGTAGCCATCTGTTTTCAACATTTCTCAAATTAGTCTGGCATACTAAAACCAAATAAGCCCACCTCTGGCGAGTGGGACTGATGGGAAAAACAAACACAGGACTTTCACCCTGGATACCACTGTTCATGTCCTGTGTGAAATCAACAAGGTGTTGGTGTCTTTGTTGCATTAGAAATTGATGTCTAGGGGTCCTGACCAACTGTTGCTATCTGACGATTCATACCTGCACACACACAACAAATATAATAAAAAAATAATAAAGTATGGTACTGAAAAAGACCCCACATTATTTCCCACCTCTGTTCCTTTACATTATTCTGTTTCTCTGGATTATCTTGGATGCTTCCCAGATGATGAGATCAGTGAGGGTGAGGAAGGTAAGAGTGCTGCTATAATGCCACAGATCATCATCAAAGTTTTAATCCCACTGGATTTTTTCTCCACCACTTGAAAACTCCATTGTAGTCCACCTAATATTGTGTGTGTCAAAGTCACCACCACTCTCATAGCAGCATTCATTATTCCAGCATATTATTTCCATTTGATGCCACTCTGTTTTCACACAGTTTTCATCACAGTTGTCTTTATTTTTCGGCATAATATCATCGTCACACATCGGAAATGCTGCAAGGCTAAAGGGGATATCAAACACAGGCAGAAAATCAGAAGTGAAATAAATGTGTGGCTCACAGAGAAGCTGTTTTTTTCTTCTCTCACGCAGCACCAAGGAGCTACGTAGAGTCGGTGGCGAGGTCGGCAGAGGCAGGTGGAGATCAGCCCACGTCACCTCGGAGCCTCAGCCCACCAGGAGAGACGACAGGCCAGCAGAGAAGTTTGAGTCCCTCCTCCCACACGCTGAACCCACCTTTGTCCAGCAGCAGCCCCATCCAGAGCTCAGAGGGGTGAGCCCCGTTCTCTTTTACTGTTTGCTCCAAGGCTGTATCTTCAACCAGAAATTAGTGAATGTCTTCAAGTAAAGTTACAAAGAGTGTTATTACAATTTTCTGACATTATGGAAAGGATCCTCCAGAGAAATAAAAGATGTTTCTTCCAGATATCAGTTATCTTTTGATGCTCTTTAGTCTGAAAATGTGTCCAAACTAACAGTTTGATGTGTCTTAATCTTCAGCAGGTTAATAACCGTTTTTTAATTCTCTTCCAGTGGTCATCCCTTAGCAGAGAGCAACGTTAGCACTCCGTCCCAACCCACTACTGATTCAGGCTTCCGCTCCCAGGCTACAGAGAGTGCCTATCCCACTCCCACCCCCTCATATCAAGCCCTGAATACCCCCACGCCTTCCTACCTGGATTCCAGCTCTCCAACCTCTTCCTACTTTGGCACTACTACCCCTACGCTATCCTACCTTGGCCCCAACACCATGCTGGGGAGCTATGTGTCCTCAGATCCCAGCCCGCCCACGTCAGAACCCTCCCAGACAACGCTGAGCCACGGAAGTCCCCGTGCCCAGCACGGGACCGGCGTCCTGGGCTTCTCCTACAATCCCCTCCTCCAGCAACGCTCATATGCTAATCAGGATCCCTCAATCACGGGCCAGCGAACATCACCAGCTAACGGCTTTGATGTGGGTGCGGTAGGTCTTGGTGGCAGTCCCATCCTGGGTCGTCGTCTGTCTCAGGGAGCTCAGAGCAGCCCGGTCCTCAGCAGACAGGCCTCTTTGGGACAGGGGTCCCAGCGGAGCCCGGTCCTCAGCAGACAACCGTCTCTGGGCCAGCCCATGCAGAGCAGCCCCGTGCTCAGCCGACAGCCATCTATCACACACGTCCAAGGAAGTCCAGTTCTGGGCCGTCACCCGTCTGTATCGCAGGTATCCCAGAGAAGCCCCAGTCTGGACCGTCACCCCATGCACAGCGGGTATACCACCCCAGACGAGAGACACGGGAACCTGTCGCGACAGAGCAGCTCTTCGGGCTACCAGGGACCACCCACTCCCTCCTTCCCCATCTCGCCAGCAGGCTACCAAGACGGGGCGGCGATGGGGATGGGTGCGGGGTTCCGGCAGGGCAGCCCAGCCCCCGGTTTCCAGCCCCAACTTCCAGAGAAGAGGCGCATGTCGAGCGGCGACAAACCTAACGGAGCAATGTCCTACGGCACACTGAACGGGAAGATAATGTCCCCGATGAGTGGAGGAGGGAATCCCAGCTACTTCCACACCCTCTCTGATTTCTCCAGGTTCAATATGCCCGGTAAGGACAAGCATTATCTGGAGTGACATGAAAACAGATTATATTATATTATATTCTATGACATTGTTTTGTTTTTTTGTTGCAGACGGAAGTCCTGAGAGCAGGCTGAATGTCAAGTTTGTCCAAGACACGTCGAAGTTCTGGTACAAGCCAGAAATTTCCAGGGAGCAAGGTGAGATTTCCCTTAAATGACCTTTAAACAATTATTATTATTCTTTCCCTTTCATTTCTACTTTCTGGTGCCTGCTGTGAATTGGTGGTTCAGTGTGTGGGTTAGGGTTAAGATTATTTTATTAAAGAATGATACATCTGAAACCTATGTTTTGAATATCAAAGATTTACCCTCTACACACTTCCAAGGTGGAGCTGAAATAATACACAATGAAACATTTTGAGCAATAAGTATAAAAGGTCGATAATGCATGTAGCAATATTTGGCAAAAGTATGATTGTTTGCATCTTTCCAATCGTAACGATCAGTGAAGAAGTGAGGTCGGTGGTTTTTCAACATGGAACTAGGGCATCACTGTTTCTGGTGGATTATTCCTAAATGAAGCATTTCAAATGTGTGATGATTGATTTGAATGTTTTTCTCAAATGTGAACTTTCACTATAACAAGCCCTATTTCTTTCACAAATCCATTTACTCATACGCCGTAAAGAATATGCATGGAGACAAACAATCACACACATGTGCATAGCGTGTTTATATACATCTCGTGTGTGTGTTTAGTTGTGAGGCCGGTGGCTTTGGCTGCCCCATCTGCATTTGCTTACGGCCAGTATTGGATTATATCATATTAAATACAAGCATATGCTCAACTGCAGTGACATCACAAACACACCGACACACACACACACACACACACAGAGAGAGACACAATTTATACTCATACTTAGAAGGAAAGCCACACCACATGTAGAGAATTAGGGAACATCTGCACGTGTTGCTCATCGCATCCATCTTCCTTCCTTAAACTATCACATGTGGACAGGCTAAGGCCTTGAACTAAATAGTGAAGTAATTCATCTCTTCTCCTTGAACAATAGCGTGCCTAAAACAAAGTGATTTGTTCAAAGTTGTAGGTTTAATGAAATACAGACTGACTGGCAATTTTTTAAACAAAGGGTCGGGACTTGACTTGCGCTGCTGCTTGTGGTCTTTCTTTTAACTTTAGTGCTTCCTTTTTTCTTTAGTTCACCTTGATCCTTCAATGGACCTCCAAAGTCTGTTAACTAGTGGAGTCTGAAAGGCTTTTCAATGACACACACTGATATTTCTTGTGTGTTATGTGCTTCCTTAAGTTTGAACTCTGACCTGTAAAGGCACTGGAGACATAATTTAGTGTTTCAAGACTTTTGGAGGTGACCAAAATATTACAATTAACTTTCATGAACTGGAAACACACTGTGAAAGGGTTAAAGTTGTAAGATGAAATTCAGACAACACCCAGACTGGACAACACTGAGATAGCAACAGGTCAATCACAAGATTACACCCTAAAGCATACCTTCAATCTAAATTTGAGCATAATTTACTAAATGAACATCTTGCTGTGTTGAAGAAGACTTGAAACAAGAGATCGAGACTAAAGACTTTTTGTATTTGAGTCGCCCCCTGCTGGCCATTAGACAGAATGCAAGGCACATTGGCTACACTTTTCTGACAGAGGTTGCCCCTTGTTACAAACCTAATGTAAATCCAATGGTGCAACTAGAGGAAAGGTAGGGGATCATGTCATCAGGATACAATGTTATGCCAATCCACCAGACAGTTGTTGAGATTTTTCTGTCTGCACCAACTCGCCGCTAGCGTGGCTTCAAATAAAAGAGGTGATCTCGTCCAAGTGGCCTAATGTACTGTCACTGCTCCTCATTATCGATGTTGTGATAGAAATAACCGAGTGTCCACTGTGTTCCAGCCATTGGCCTGCTGAGAGAGAGGGAGCCTGGAGCCTTCGTGATTCGTGACAGTCACTCGTTCAGAGGGGCTTACGGTCTGGCGATGAAGGTGGCTTCTCCTCCGCCCTCCGTGCATCAGAACAAGAAAGGTGGGGGGGATGCTGCTTTACATGATCACTCCTACTGATTGGGTAGCTCTTTTGTCTCCCCATTGGGGTTTTTTGTTCAGGGTGGAGACGGACTTGAAGTTAATATGTTCATACCGGAGATATGAGGTCATGTCTCAGGTACCCAGACTCGCTGACCCCTCCCCCTCTCTTTTGTTGCAGGTGACATCACCAACGAGCTGGTGAGGCACTTCCTGATCGAGAGCAGTCCTAAAGGAGTGAAGCTGAAGGGTTGTCCCAACGAGCCTTACTTTGGTTAGTGGAAGCCCGCGGCCCTTCCTCTTGCCTCAAACACACATGTCTCTAGCTAAGTGAAGCCATGAAGACTTCGGAGGAGGAAAAGTCAAACACTAGCGCTCCTTTCTGCTGCAGATATGGACGCTTTTCCGACTTCTAGGATATGTAATCCTGCCGTAATTCTAGCGCTGACTGACTGTGATCTAAGTCGTGTTCTCCTCACTAATTATGCTGCAAAACTGTATGGCGCGTGTCTGTCTGTCTGTCTGTCTGTCTGTCTGTCTGTCTGTCTGTCTGTCTGTCTGTCTGTCTGTCTGTCTGCCAGCCAAATACAAAACGGGGCAAGCTGACTTCTGTTAACTTTTGTCTTGCCGCTCCTTGTTTCTGCTACGATTGGTCGTCTCTTTGACACATATCTCAATTGTATGAATTTGTTTAATTTTCCAACGATGGAGCATTTTTTTTCCCACGATCGCTAATAGGTTGTTTTCTTTTAATTGTAAATCTATCAAACCACATTAAGCCGACTCAATCCCACCTAAAAAGATGGATTATGGGAAGTGATGCTCCTCCAGAAGTGTTCGTTTTGGTTTGTCCCAATGTACTGCTGCGTATGTTGGGGAAGAAAAGTTGTCTGAAGGGTTTCGTGTCTCTGACTGTGTCTTGTGTCTGTTTGACAGGCTGTCTGTCTGCCTTGGTCTACCAACATGCTATCACACCACTGGCCCTACCCTGCAAACTCCTCATCCCTACCACAGGTGTGTGTGTGTGTGTGTGTGTGTGTGTGTGTGTGTGTTCAGCAAATGTTTCTACAGTTAAAAACTAGATTTAAAGGAATACTTCACCCCAAAAGCATTTTTATAACAATGACTCACCTCTTGTTACCTTGACAACTGGCTTTATATGGTGAACTAAGAATAAAGAATTTTAAAAAATGGGCGCGTCTATAATTGATAAAAAGTATACAAATTATAGTAGTTGCACAAATTAACTCTAACAAAAAAAGTTGCCCCAGCTGCCCCAGACTTTGTTCCAGGTAGTTCCTTCTGGGAATATTTATTTTGATTTAAAAATGATGACCATAAAAATAGATTTATTGCAGATAGCTAAACCGTATGTAATATCAGTGGTGAGAATGGAAGCTATAATTAACATAGATATATTAGAGGCATATGCTGATGTGTGGTGAAGGAACTGATGATGAAGACAAAGACTGGAGCCGTCGATGCTACTAAATAAAAAACTGAACTTTATGCCAGAACCTGTAACCTCCGATGTCTTGCGTTTATGCAGATCTCATCGAGGAAGTGCCAGAAGTCGCCGCTCCGAACCCGCTGGTCGAACGGCTGAAACAAGGAGCAGGTAAAACATAAACTCATTTTCATCCTCTCTCTTTGTTAAGAGCACGGCTGTGACGGCTCTGAGATTTTAGGACATGAATGACCACGTTATCAACGTGTTCCTCAATCACCATGTTCACTTGTTCTGACAACATGACATCCTTGTTATCCCAGTGCAGAGGGCCCCTGCTGATTCCCATGGTAAACCCTGTGCACTTTTATTTGGAAACCTATATCTGGAATGTGCATCCTATATGTTTGTCCACGTGTTTAACCTGCATAAATACATTATTAATGACTCCGTTTAATCCTTTGAGATGGATTGGGATTTTGTCTGTTACTATAAACGTCCAGCTTTTCGTCTGTAGGCAGAATGTTTTATGTGGAATGACATTGGATGGATTTGTTTCTAAAACAGTTTGAGCCCAGCTTTGTTCCAGGCAGCATGTTCGCTAATCAGAAATCAATATTTTTTGCATGAACAGGTCAAAACGTGCATTCATATCCAAGAGGATTTGGAATAGTTTGTATCGTTTTGCTCGCACAGAGTGAATATTTGTTGTTGTCTGACCGGGACGTCTGCTCTCTTCCCAGCATGCAACGTGCTCTACATCAACTCCGTGGAGATGGAGTCCCTGACGGGCCCTCAGGCGGTTGCCAAGGCGATATCTGAGACACTGGCCGCTCCGTCTCAAGCTACTGCCACCGTCGTGCACTTCAAGGTGTCCTCGCAGGGCATCACGCTGACCGACAACCAGAGGAAGTAAGTCTCTTTTATGTGATTTATGTTTTATGTTTTTTTTACTTTCTGTTTTGTTTTTAAACTGTTATTTATGTTTTATGTGATTCTTCTAGGTTAAATATAAAGGTTAAATAATGATTAAAATAAAATGTCTTGTCTAGGGTGCCAATTAATGGCTGTGATGAAAGCAAGCATGATGATGCACGCTACCACCACACTAAATTCATTTTGATGTACTTTAAAGCACCATGACGTATGCATAATGCATAATGACCATCTGCTCAGCCACGTAACATATATTTTTGTTTTTTCAACGTTTATTCACTATTTGTTTTACAGGCTTTTCTTCCGACGCCACTATCCTACCAACACTGTCACCTTCTGCGATACTGACCCTCAGGACAGAAAGTGAGTACAGACACATGATTTCTTAAAATGTCAGTGGTGGTTTGTTTTAGGCTACTGATGAGTCCCAAGATACTTTCATATCAGAGGAAGGTCTTGTTTTTCTTAGCAGCCCTTGTCCACTGTTTGTATTATTATTAATTCTGAGTCCTGCGTTTGATTCCTTTGATGCAGTTTACTTCTCAGAAAATGTGAAAATACACCAGCAGGTCAATTCTTCAGTATGCAGCCGTCAACTCATACTTTCTTCATATGTTTACAGGTGGAACAAGCCTGAGGGAGGCACAGTCAAGTGAGTAAACCCCTGTAGATTGATCTGATATGTCGACAGAACCAGGAGGATATTTATGAAGTCAAATGATATTTGTGCAAACTTGTCCAAAGGACCGCACCAGTAGAGGAAACTGCATCTGGAATTTACTTTCAGAGAAAAGGTGTAAACTATTGTATCTTATCAGAAACTTTCCCCCGAAAAAAAGAAAATGTTCCTAACGGAGAAATTTCACCCCAAAAAGAAAAACTTTCATGCAAAACTTTTCCCCAAAAAAGAGAATGTTCCTAAAAAAAGAGAAATTTCCCCCCAAAATTGAGAAACCTTACCAAAAAAGAGAAAAAAAGAGAACATTTTCCCCCAAAAAAGTATATATATATGTGTGTGTATCTGTCTATTGACATGAATTCCATTGTAGAAACTGTCCAGTGCTCAAACCCTCTAACCTTGTCTCTCCAGGATGTTTGGGTTTGTGGCGCGGAAGCAGGGAAGCACAACGGACAACGTCAGCCACCTCTTCGCTGAGATGGACGCTGACCAGCCTGCCAGCGCCATCGTCAACTTCGTCTCGAAGATGATCGCCTCGCAGAAACGATGAGAGTCGTCAGCAAAAACCCCTGGCACTTTTTAAAAAAAATGCCTTTGGTTCCTTTTCTTTCCTTTTAACCACGGACACTTTCTTTCTATTTTGGACAATTCAGCATTTGGTTTTTACGCGTCACCTTATTTTCTTTCTGCCCTTTTACATTTACGTGCGTGGCTGTGAGTGTGTGTGTGTGTGTGTGTGTGTGTGTGTGTGTGTGTGTGTGAAAGAGAACAAGAGTGTGTGGTGTATTTGTGTGTGTGCAGCTTGCATGCATGTGCTTTTCTTCTTGGACGGACTCCAGAATGGACCAGAGGAAGTGCAGGGATGGGGCGTGGCTGTGTGTGACAATGGGACGGGAGGCGATCCGGATCTCCCCGGCAGGGTAACACATGAACAGGAAAGGGGGGAATGACTTTGTGTGTGCAAATGGTATTTTTTAAGCGATTGTTTGATTTTTTTTATTTTTTAAAAAGAAGAAGTCAAGTTGTGAGATGTAAAGGTGGATTGTAAATCTGTCAGGCTTTTGACTGGTCAACCAAAGATTTTTAAAAAAAGTAGTCAGGGCGTGTATAGTGTGCCACTGTCGGAGGGTCGGAAGTATTCTTTTGTAAAACAAATATGGCTGCTTAATCAAAAATACTGAACTGTTTCTTTCTGTATGTACTGATACTGTAGGTCAATTCTGCGCCGTCGCCATCACGCAAACTATGTTTTCGGACGTTTTTTTGTAGCTGGCGAGGTCCGTGTAAATATTCTAGATTGCTTTATGAGTAGGACTGTTCTAGATGACATTTGGTGCCTGAATTTCTTTTTGTAATGCAGAACTTTGTAAAAAAAAAAAAAAAAAAAGAGAAAAGAAAAGAAAAAAAAGAAGAACATAAAACTCTCCCAGGCTGTCTAAAATATGCAAATAGACAAACGTGGAAATAAGGTTGCTCTCCAAAAGTTCCGCAGGTCCTTCGTTATTCGATGTAGTAGTGTCGCTTACGGTGCAATACATGTTCTTAGTGCAGCTAGAGTCTGACGTTATCAGCTACAACTAGTCCCTTGTGCATGGATGGTGTCCAAGTGAACTCACAAGTCACTGAGTCATTGCATCCACAAGAAGTCAGACAAGTAACAAAAAAAAAAAAAAAAGGATAAGCGCCCAATCTGCCATCTTTTTGCTGTTCACTTTGCTCAGCACATAGCTTCACTATTCCACTCGTTACTGAAGGGCTTCAAGTGGTTTTGTGAGGATGATCTTCATAGGAAAGTGTTGTCATGTTAGTCCCTGATCAGACAGAGCATTTTATTTATTTTTTTTTTTTGCAGTCTGATGTGTCTTTTCCACCAAGTGGGTGAGTGCTAATGTTAGCTTAACACAAACAACGAGCTATACTAATGATTCATTTTCAAAGTCAAACTCTGTCTGATCAGACGATTATACTGCTCTTCACTTCTGTGTTCGGAGTTTCCGTCGATGGAAAGAAGCTATTTGCGTCAGCCGGCCAATACTGTTAACACTCACACCCTACCCAAAAGTAAGCTATACATATAAATATACGTATATAGATATATAGATATATATATATAAAAAAAATACTTCCAAACAATGACTTAAGATATTTATTTTTTTGCTTTGTTGCTCTGTTTTCTTGTATACATGTATTATAAAGTATACATTAAGATTACTGAAAGCGAGAAGAAGATTGCTTTTTATTTTGGCTAAAGACAAAAGTGCATTGACATATATATAAGGTGTAAAGTGTGTGCATTTCAAACTTGTTTTTTTATGTTTTTTTTCACAGCATTACTTCCTTTTGTTAACATTCTCGTTTTCTTGGGGAGGCTTTGTTTTTTTTTGTTTTTTTAAGAGCGGGGAAAATATTTTGTACGTACGCTTGCTGTTACTAACGTCCAAATTGGAGTAATCCTAAAGTGATGCCAACACAATTGTTTTATGAACTTAAACCTGCCTAGGAAATACATTGTCCAAGTTTAGCACTTAAATGTTGAAGCATTATGTGTTTCTACTTGTCAAAAGAGGAGAAAATGGACAATGACGAACTGTTTCATGTCATCATAATTGCATGTGGAGGCAGACTTGCTAGCTCCTGTAGTTCCCCAGCACCTCAGCATGGTCTGGAGCTCGCTCATTGAAAACCAGTCAGATCAGTCAGTAGCTGCTGCCCCCGTGTGGTGTGAAAAGATCATTACAAAAGGAACCGCTTTTATTCTAACAGTGTTTTAGCTGTGATTATAGCACGTCAAAGGGTAAACGTTTGAGTGAAGTAATCTGACCAACTTTGATTTTAATGTTGATTCATATGCATTTTTTTTCTTTTAGAGGGGATATATCATGACCCTCATCAGTGCTGATCACACATTGAGGTATCAGGACTGCCCACCTTTGCAAAGGTGGCCCCTATTTCTCTCACAAGCCAATCAGAACCAATGAAAAGACAGGCTTAAAGAGACAGGCGCTAAAACGGAGCGTTTCAGACAGAGTTTGAGTACAGGTATATTCAGACAGACAGTATGACACAATAGTGTGTTTTTTTTTTACATTAAAGCATGTAAACATGTTGTGGTAGAAACCCAAAATACAAGTATGCACCTGAAAATGAGCGTGATATGACCCCTTTAAAAGTTCCATTCAAGGATGGAGTAATAGAGATTACGACTCCCACCTTTATGCCTGATGAATCACTCGGCAGCATGATGTAGACTAATTAAATAAGGGTTAGTTCGGGGGCCTACAAATTGACTTCTTCAAAAAAAACAAAAGAAAAAAAATACAGCACTTACAGGGCTTTTTTACATGACGAGAATGTTCCATTATTTATTAGCAAGAGCCTGCATGCTCAAGTCAAGTTGTTAATCTGTACACAGTACCCTCAAGTCTTACTCGCCCCAGCCCGTTCCAGAAAGATGCCCATCGCTGGTTTTCATCAGGTTTCGATTATGACGTGACGACTGTGTCTTGACAGAGGAATCTATATTTTTGCTTACAAAAAGCTCGTTGATAGAAGAGGACTTCCTCTACTTCAAACCGAATGTTTCGCCATTTGTTGGAGGAAAGATTGAAACTCCAGAGGCGTCCGCCCACAACGACACATCAGTCCGGACTGTAGAATGTGTGTGAATGAGCTACTATGCCTGTATAGAGCTTTGTCATTGTTTTTGGTTTGCTACATTGTATGGCTTTTACTATTTCTGATGGAAAAACACAATAAAAAGCAGTACAAATAAAAATGTACATGATGTTGTTTGTCTTTGTTGTCGAACAGGCTTTCTGATCTCTGAATGTAAAGATCCAAGACATTATGTGTTACATCTGCAGTTTGCAAGTTTTCACCTCTGTAGTTGGAGACGTGAGTTTGGCTTCAGGCTTCGGGAGGACGAGACACGTCTTTATAACTGGCACATTTAATTACAGTAGAATAGCAACAAATTACATTTCTATTCAAATACATAGCCCAGCCTCGCTTCAACGACCGGGATCATTGCTAGTGCAATCTCATGACATCACTGCATCAGTCTATAAAAGTTTGAAACTGCTGTAATAAAATTTAATGGACAGCAATGTTCTGTGCCCTTACCAGCTTCATAAAATTAAAAAATGCAGACATTTAAAACAAGCAGGCAGCAGGAATGTGACACTATTACATTTTCTCTGAACATCATCATTCATTTTTATTCCAGTGATGTAATGGGGTTGCTTATGCTCTAGTCTTGTAAAATGCAAGGACATTAAAAAGTGATGTTTTAAAGAAGCTCTGCAATATCTCACTACACGGAAACAAAATAAAATTGGCAGAACGTGAGACTGCAGAATGAGATGACAGAATCACCAAATTTGAACATCTACAGTTTAATGCACTAAATCAACTCAAGCGAGCCAGCGGGGCGCGTTCACGTGCACGAACGTGCACTAAAAGGTGCTTGAGGCCAGCAGGACTATGTCAACAATGCACAGAGAAGTTCAGTTACAACACACACAGAGGGAGAGCGACTCCATCCTCTGCTCAGGTCGACATCATTCCAGTATATCCTTACATTACCTGTTTGATACTATATATTCATGCTCTAAATATCCTACACGTTTAACATGAAGCATCAGAATTCTGCAGATTGTTAAGCCATCTACCAAACATCTCCACACCTGCATCATTTACACGGTTCATGTATCAGCATGCAAGTGAGAACATCGTTTTCTGCACAGCAAAAGGCTGCAGCTTAAAAGACTAGAAGACGTGAATGTATTGAACAATTGAAAATGTATTTTAATGCAAAATGCTTCAGGGAACATGCAAATCGTTTGTGTTCATAAAAGGGAATTTATTGTGGCTTTACTTTGGATGCGGTTGATTAATTACTGAACTACTAATCTGTCTGGTGGTGTTATTTTACTGGACTGTTGCAGTTTACGGCATGCAAGTCGTTTCCTGTAGTCTTCTGTGTGCTCAATCTGTAATAACATGTTTGGCCACTTGATGCCAGTGTTTCCTTTTCAGACGAAGAAAAAGCCACAGAGGCAGTGGGCCATAAATCCATGGACATTTGTCCAACTTTATTAATATTTGAACATGATGGTAACTGTTTGCTGTTTTTATCTCATCTATGATGTTCTTTAACATTTCATTGTTTATTGTGTTTGATTGTCTTCAGATCTATTTCTCTTTGTGGTGTTGAACTGATTTTAGGCTTTGATTTTGAAAGGTATTGCTGTTGTATAGGTTGAATACAAAGAAGCAATTTATATATTTTGTGCAATCAGTTTGCAAAGGGCCAACTGTTGCAAATTGCTCCAAAGTTTTCTGCTTTTACCCCAAATCTCCACATCCTTCACAGAAATGTCTGCATCCAATAATCAAACTTTGACATTTCTCTCTTTCTTCAACGTCAGTGTACTTTTACAAACCAAAAAAAGGAAAATGTTTCATGGGAAAATGTAGCAACGCCACTGGAAGTCCTGTAATGCTTCCTGGGAGGAGGATTACAATCTTTTCACCTCCCTAACACCATGGAATAGAGTTGTGACTCAGGAAAATGCTAATTTATTCTCCACAGGGGATCCACATGACGAGATGCTGGGAATTAGATGGTTTATTTACGGGCAGAAAGGGTGGATGACAGCAGGATTATCCTTTTAATCTGTGTTTGCTTCTGTGTACTGTTTGGCCCACTGGTTTGTCCTCTGGTGGATATGATTTTGACACTTTCTCATATTCATACATCTGATCATGGCTTTGTGGACTGGCTTTTGCTGCTGTCTTACCTAGCTTAGCTTTAGGTTGGTTGCTTTTTAACTACAAAGCCACATCCGTCCATGGAGATGTTAGATCTACTTCTACTTATCTGCATGATGTGAAGACTGACATCACTCACCCCAATTATGAGCTTAACCAATTAGTTGCCAAATGGGATTGGGTGATTGGACCTGATCTGATGTTTATTTTGACCAAGAGTTTGAATCCTGATACTGATGAATGAACTACCATTCAATGAGTGGCATTTGCTTCATTATAAGATCTTTCCAATCAAACATCCTAATATATGAGTATGACATTTTAGTCTTGTGCATTTTACTCAAATGTAGTTTGTAGTCACATAATCTGCAATCAAGCACACTGACCACACACCGTCCAGCCATATGGGTTTCACCTCGTCTTGTTTAGTCAAATATAAGTTCACTTACTCGCTTGAAGCGAAAATCAGAAGAAAAAAAAAATCCCGCAATATTTGTCTGGTTGTCAAAGTGTGGTAATTGGAGCACAGCAACAGGTGTCTTGTTTCCTGCTAAAGCCTGTTGCCCATTGTCACACATGGAAACATGTCACCATTTGGAGTGTGAGGCCTCCTGCCTCCGATTGGATACACAGAGAAGTCAGTTTACACTTTGCCAGATGGAGTGTAAACCTTCAAAGCGGGCGGGGAAATGTATATACTGTACTGTATTCATCCTATTCGGAAATATATATACATTATATAAATATATATATTTATAAAAATAAATAATGCAGGCAAATGTTCCAAAAGCAGATCAGAGTGCTGCAGTGTGTCTCCGTATCTGCCTTGTTCAATCACATCAAAGTCGCTAGTTTTTCCTTTCGTGACAAATGATGGCTGAGCAAAAAGGAACGATCGAAACATACAAGATATACATGTTTCTGTGTGTGTAAAGTTTGCACTTTTTAAGTGCACCTTCATGCGCTGGATGTTTGTGGCCAGCAAAACTCAGCGGTGTACATAAGGAGCTAACAAACGTGCAATACAGTACAGTGTGTGTGTGCGTTGACATGCACTTGTGTGTGTTTCCTGGAGTCATGAGTGACTGTCCATCCTGTGACCGGTACGTGTGACTCACTCTTATTCCAAATGTTTCCATCTTGGCGCCTCAAAGGCAAAACCATCAGAGTGCTGTCACCATCTGGACAGTAAAGGCCCTCCTGGGCTGGCCGCCTCATGTCCCTGACTCAAAGACTTAACTAAAAATACAACCTTCAGGATGTTATTGCAAAAGCACCAATACATGACTGGCCTGGATTTTTTTTTTTTTTTCTGCTTCTGGCACTTGATGTTTCGGTCTCCTTTCCATAAATAACGAAGGTGAAATTGCTCACGCACACATCACACGGTAGGCATGCAGTGGCTTTGATGAAAGATCCCGTAGAATGAATTATGGCCGTTTATTTGGCAGATTTTTTATAGCTGCACTAATCAATATTTTACATTAACCAAATGATATTGACCAAATGTGAAAGCCTGTAGTTACACATCACACAGATCTTCAGCTCAGTAGTCACCCTCAGTTCTGCTGAGCATCTTCTGTTTTAGTTTTTCATTTATTGAACATCCACTGCTAGCTTAGCCACAGTGTCTGCAGGTGAAACCTCCGTCCTTCCTCAACAAAACCCAGGTGATTGGAGAATGTAGGCTCCAGTACAGGTTTTGGCTGCACCTGTGTCCACCCTGTTGAACTATTTTGTGAGTGTTTTGAAGATTAGTAAAGTAGGACGTAAACCAGTCGCCGATTGGTCCGGCGGCCCGGTCCCTCCCACTTCCTGCTCGGATCTCCACGAAACCTGATTGGAGTGGCAGCTAACCGGTTAGCATTGACTGATTCTGCTTCACATTCATAGACAATCATTGTTAGATACACAAGGGTTAGCGGTGCTTGCAGCTTGGGTTTTGAACAAAGAGTGTTTGCTAGATATTGCGTTGTATTTGTATTCGTCTTATATTCGACGTAAAACTCCACATTTAAGTCCTTTTTCAGTTATATTTGTTTCTATGTTTTAGTAGCACCCACCGGTCCTTTTTCTTCATTTGTAGTTGTTTAATCATGTTTGTTACACAATTTTAAAACTTTATGTTAATGATTCATGTTACTTTCCTTAACTCCTCACGAGCCGGGTCGTAACAAAGACTTAACGCAAACTAAAATATGATGAATTTCTACTCTGTAATCTGACGACTGAATGGTTACTGGGTAAAGCATTACGTCTGTCATTGCAGAGGATTGAGTATGGTTGGGGTGATTTATGCCCCTCCCCTCCCTGGTCACTGGGTACAACACGTGCCAGTAAAAATAGCTCACGAGAGACAGGGCAAAGGTCAGCCTTAATAGCACTTCACGGTATTGGGTTGGGAGAGATGGACTGGCCCACTTCTGTCCAAAAGAGGACAGAAATGGGCAGGGAGGAGGACGGCGACTGATGTCTCCAATAAAAGAAGAGTCAGTTGCATAATAGAAGAGCCACACCTGCTCCATGCCTGCTTCACTTTTACATGGCATTTCTCTAAACCTGAACAGGTGGAATACAAAGTATTACTTACCACTTTTTTAGAGGCACAAAAAGAGCCTATAGGGAACAATACCGTGGGCTGGTTGGATGCTCCGTTGTGTGTTTGGTTCAAACTATTTCCACAGTTCTTTTTGTAGTTTTCCATTTGCAAAGCAGTTGGTGAAGTGTCGCAGCTGATGGTGTATTTCAGCATATCTAAATACTGAATGTGGATGTTTTTGCAGGCGGCCAGAGAAAATTATGTTTTACAACAAGTGATGGGCAGAGCAAGTGACGTGTTATGTGGAGTGGCTGTTATTGAAAGATAAACGGTATAATAACAATTATAAAGTGCGAGAATGGCCTCAAAGGAGCGGGTGGGATGGTGGTTTTGGGTCAAAAAATATGTTGATTTTACGCTTCTTATGCTTGTTACACTAAGGGGAGTTACTATTTACGCTAGATACATTTTTTGTTATGATATATTATTGTTTTAACACAAACCATGATGTTTTTTTTAATCTTAATCAAGTAGTTTTGTTGCATAAATCCAACCAATCTTTTCACAACCAAGTGGCATTGTGCATTTCTGAGAACATGGTACTAGGCTGGTAGGAAATGTTCTTATGAAACATACTTTTGGTTCAGTCTGAGTTCAGTGTATCCTGTGGGTTGCAGAAAAATACAGTGCCAACCTTTTTTTTTGTGTGGCAAATGGGTTGCCCAGAAAGAGCCCAACAAAGCCACACTTTGGAAAGAGCCCTGGGGGTCCTGAATCATACGTATGGTACTTTTATATGGCTTGTTTTTGTCCAACATGGAGTGGCTCATGTCCAACTGCAATGAAAAATGTGCACCAACATTTTCACAAAGCTGCAATGCGGTAAACCCTGACCCTTTGGTAAAATGTGACCCCTTGAGCACAATTGCGATTGTTTCTAGGAAAAAGTTTTTTATTAGAATTTTATGCAACTCAGGAAACAGATTGTTTGTTTGTGTGTAAGAGGGGAGTGGGCCTTCGTCCCCCCTTCTGAAGGGTTTTGTGGCAACACTGAAGGCTCCGGTGAAGAAAGACAGCAGGCAGAGATAGATGCGACACTGTAACATGAACCAGCACTCATCCCAAGCTGTAGGGAATGTATGCCGTGCTCCTTAACGGAATGACCCAGTGCAACCATTCCATATTCTACAACCTTTGTGCATGCCAACACACTTAAGCAGACAGGTGTTAAAGAAAGTATGTTTTACGGACAATCTGTGACAGCATGTCAATTTGAAACCCCATCATGCTTTGTGTCCAAAGCTCCTCAGTCACCCACCACCAATCCAAGAGCCCCAATCCCTATCCCAGGCCCCAGCCCTCACCCCACTCCCCCCCAGCCAATCAACACATCGCAGAGCCCCGTAACAGATGGCCGCAGGGGTCAGCAGGGGTCAGCTGGGGCAGGGAGGGGGGTTTGAAAAGGTTAGGCCGGGGCATAGGGGTGTTTAGGATTGTTGTGACATGGCCTGTCTGCCTGTCAGTATGCAGGTGGATGAGTAGCATGTGGCCATGTGGCCTCCAAGCCCATCCCCCACCACCGCGTACTCTCCCAAAGTCAGGGCTTTGATTGCAGGTCAAAAAGCCGGGATGGAGGGATTCAGTGGTCATCTTAGACCCCCAACAAAATCTATGTGTTCGGCTTACTCAGCACCCCCACGCACCTGCTCTGGAAAAAGTGCAGTGTTAAGCCGAGGAGGGGGGAATGGCTAAAGCAAACACAGAGCACAAGGAAAGACTGATGAACCTGGTCAGTGTGGAAACATGATTAATCTGTGCTGATTAACCCCAAGACCTTTTGGGTTTATTGAAGGTGTGTTTTAACTAGTTTTATTTGATCTTTTTTTCTTCTGAATTTAATCATTCAAGGACACATTTTACAGTTGAGCGGATGCATCTGCATTTGTTGTGTGTACTTGTCAGAGGCTCTGTCATAACTTTATAAACCAGTTTTTTAGTCTCATCTTAACCTACACTTTGAAATCCTGCTTGTTCTTCAGTCTTTCGTCTAAGGATGATGATGTTGGTGTTTTTGTTCCATCATTTCGGTCCAGAAATATCTTGACAGCTATGGGATGGATTCCAAAAAGACATCCATGACTTAAGTGATCATCTGACTTTTCCTCCAACACCACTAGCAGGTTGACATTTTCCAAAAAAATGTCTTCAGATATATTGCTGTGAAATTCGGTCCAGATTTCTCTGAGCCATGATGTTTGCATTAGTGTTTTTTTCTTTTTTTTTTTTGTGAAACTATTGGTAGGACCAATGGATTTCCATGACATTTGGTCCAGATATACAGTATATACATAGCTAAGAATATGAATCTTAGTGATTTTGGTGAACCACTAACATAGTGTCTTCGCGCTTCTCCTGTGAAATATCTCAACATTCAGGCATTCATTGTTCCTGGAGCTTGAATCCTACTCACATTGGTAATTCCCTGAATTTTCCTCTACTTTTTTTTGTTTTTGAGTGAAATGTCACAACAGCCTTTGGATTGACTACCATGACATTTGCATTTCTGTCCCCTTTAGGAAATGTTGTATTCACTTTGTGATCCCTTCGCATTTCATCGAATATTTGCATCTGGTCTAAATTTACAAAAACTTTGATTTATGACTAACTAGCAGCAAAACTGACTTTCCCATCAGCTTCAATCAATCAGTTTATTTCTAAATGTATTCTTCTTCTTAAACTTTCCGTGCACTGGGAACATTGTTGCATGTTTTGTCCCAAGAAAGTAGTCTGTACTGTCAAATAAATTACTTTACAGATGACAACAATATTTTATGAGCCGTTCCCTGTTATATACTGTACACGGTGGGGATATAAAGACATATGAATAGTATGAGATTCATCGTATCTAAAAGGTCTGTCCAAGCCTGTAACTGTTAAACAAGATAAATGAAATTTGGTACATCAACGCCAAAAGACCCTCCCTTCTTTAGGCAGATTTCTCAAGCTACGATCCAAATTCCTCAATTACAGTCAGAGGTGAGGAGACGAAAGGTGAAAAAGTGAAGAACAAGATATGGGCAGTTTTGTTTCATAGCAGGAAAGCACACACTGAACCGCTCATCTTGCCTACAAAGCGTCTAGACTCTGATCGCCGCCAGAACCTGAGCATGAACTCGTGTCCAACCCAACCTGCCCCGGTATCGTCTCTAGCCCTCCCTCCCGCCTGTCCATCATGCCTTAAATCCCCAACCCCCTTCACTACACTGCCAATCCCCACATGCCTATCACAGTTCTTACTTATCAAAGGTTTTCATTGCCACATTCTTTCCAGTGCCATGAACGGGGCAGGCTGCTAACACTGTGCAAGTCTGAGAACGTGCTGACTCGGCGTGCAAGAAGGTGATGTCTGGGTGGTTAGCTTAAAAAAGAATACATCCACCACATATGTACAGCAGTTAAACATTGCATACGGTTCCTAGACATACAGATAATGATGCTAAATGTAGTTATTTATGGCGATGCTATACTGAGGAAGGGCCCTGGGATTCCATAGCTCACTGGACCCCCGTCGTCTCCCTGAGGATACCCTGCTAAAATAAACAGGCAATCCAGCAAGAAATGCAAACAATGAAAAACCAACGGTGACTGACACGACATCAGTGTGTGTGTGTGTGTGTGTGTGTGTGTGTGTGTGTGTGTGTAGCTGTGCATGCTTGCGAGCGTGCTCGCTCACATATGTACGTCACTGATATCTCTGGGAAAGTGTTCTCTCGCTCCGGCCGGATCTTCGCTGGCAGATGCATTTGCCTGGTGGGACTGTGGGGATGTGTGTGTGTGTGTGTGTGTGTGTGTGTGTGTGTATGTGTGTGTGTGTGTGTGTGTGTGTGTGTGTGTGTGTGTGAAGGGGTGGGCTGTAATCGTGGCAACTGTAAACAGTCAGTGGTATTGAGTTCTTCCCTCTTTCGCAGTGGACTTCCCGTGTTTGTTGCCTGCCAGTGCATGTGTCCGTCTATGTCTGTCACCGCTTGTGAGTAATGTCCAGATCTCTCCCCTTAACAACATTGCCTGCACAGGGGCGCCTACCAAAGTGAGCCGCGGCTGCAATCCGGTAATCTCGGCTTTGATCACATTGGGATGAGGGGGTCAGTTAGAAAAGACGACCAGTCTCCAAAGTGTGAGCTGAGCTAAAGTGGTCTCCGAGGCGGTGTGAAGGAAACCCGGTGCAACATCTGGGCTCAAAGTGTGAAGTATAACAGATATGTGGCTTAACGCGATGGCCTCTCCAAAAAAAAAGACACATTCAAAAAGATGCCGTGTTACGTAAGCGCATATAAACCCATACATGTTGTAACATAAGGTCCGATAGCTGCTCGCCGCACCTGTTCTTATGACAGCTCCTATCATAAGCCAGATGAGGAGGGAGTCTGCCACTCACAGTGGAAGCTGGCGTCATTGTCACGTTTGCACTTGTGCTGTGAAAGAGGAGACCCTGACATGAACCCAAACCACTCGCTGGCTCGGCTTCTGGCTCCCACCGCAGTAAAACAACAACTGATCCGCTGAGTGTTTCATTAAGTTAACAAGCTCTATGTCTTTCTTTCCTCTCCTTTCTGCTCCACGTAAAAAATAAAAAATAAATCCAGGGATTTCTCCTAAAATTCCTCAGACAAAACCTCAGCGTGGCGTATGAAATGACCGAGGAAGCTCTATGCAGCGACATACCGCATCACTCAAATATGACACAAACTGTCACGTTTGAAGTGAAACATTGTGGCCGACAGTAGCTGATGTCTTTCCCAAATGATGCTCCTTAAAACTCAGTCCCAGAACCAAAGTGTATTGTAGACTGTGAGTGAAGGGTGTCTGTACAGTATGGCTGGTTTAAGAAAAGAAAACTGTGAAAGTGGGATCCACATAATGTCTACAACAGCAGAGGACAATCAAGCACCTTGCTTATGGAGAGTAAATGTGCTAAATCATCTGGACTTCTGTGTTTGGATTTATTTAAATGGATCGTTAGCTTAGAATCCTCTTCGGTCCGCCATGTTGCACCACCATGTTTCAATAGTAGCCCAGAAGGGACAAACCAAACCTACCCAGGACATCGGGGACAAACAGTAGACTGCACCAGCTTTTACCTGGACTGTCTCACTTTCCAAAAACAAAAACCTTTCCCATCACAATGATTTGATCGATGCTATAATCACTTTTAAAAAATTACACAGAGACTTCTAGAACGAAAACTTGGGTGTAGGTTTCAAATATTTTCGAAAAATCATCTTTGCAGATGTTTTTATTTTTAACACATATTAGGCCCCAAGGAGACACACAATGAGTGAATTTGCACACACTCGTTTTTATGGGCATTTAAAAAAAAACCTGAGAGAAAGAAAAGTTTCTAGACTTGCGTTGAGATGGAAACAATGCATTGATAAAAGCAAAATGCGACAACGTGCAACGGAAACAGACATAGCATATTAATGATGACCTAATTCTATTTATGACTTAATATCCGCCATAAAGCCTCCTCTCCACTGGAGAAATGAAGAATAAAATCTGCGTGATTTATCACAGTGATGACAAATGAATACATACATAACACAAGTTCTCTACATTTCCTTTTTGTGTGAGGTTTGACTGGCAACCTTCTGATGACCTCATCCCGATGTGCCCACTTCTTGCTTAAATAGTTTAATAGCAACTGACTGGAGAATAAGTGCCACCAACTGTTGCTGCTGTTTTCTTTTGCCGATTCCGTTCTTTGGAACGAACAAAAAAAGTCCACATGGTTCCCCTTAAAATCACGGCGCAAACAGACAAACTGTTTAGTGCGTTGTCTGCACTCTGCATGGAAAAATCTCTGGGCTTGGAATGTGGTCTGACATCCTAATGAATAAGTGGAGTGGCAGAGAGTTGTAACTGGTTAAAGTCCAGTCAGGAGTAGCAAGAGAGGAGTCAGCAAAGGGCTCATCAAGCCCCTGTTGTCCGCACAAAAGGTCACGACGCAAAGCCCCATCTGCTCCCTGACCTTGACCCCTGCGTCAAATCACCCTCAGCTGTGTGTACGCGAGTGCGTTGACGTATTCGTGTGTGACACTTGTGCTGCTACACAACCCCGAGGGTTCGAGGGTGGGGGAGGGGCTGTGTGTGTGTGTGGGGGGGGGGAGATGGAGAGGTGACAACCTTTGACCTTTCTCCATTTCTGTGGACTCTCAGTGTCACAGCCACAGCTGCAACATCCAGCAGGTGTGGCGACTCATTTTCAGCTCAGAGCTGCAACTCTGAACGCTGCAAAGGCGTTGAGTTTCGGGGGGCGGAAGGAATTTGAGGCTCTGTTTGCTCCAAAATATCGGAGGATGATAATAACAATGATGAAAATAAACATGGAGGTTTATTTAGGATGCCTGCTTTATAGAGTAGAGTAATAAGTGTATATTCCTTCCTATAAAGGCAATATACAAATACATCCCACTATGGAGTTTAATCTGACATTTATAGTCCACGGCATCCGAGCACAACATGTGGCTCCAATAGTGGATCAACCCAATTTGTACAACTAAGTATGCCTATCGACCGCTAAATGACATCGGAAAAACAAACCGAGGAACACACATACTATACACCACATACAAAAAAAAAAAGAAATAAAAAATGATATTTTAACTTCAGCAGGAATTTAAATCGTGAACAGATTTGGTTTCAGTCTGTGAGAATGACCCAATAACTGGAAGCGCGTCCAGGAAATACAGCGTCACCGGCCGCACAACACCCATAATTAAAAGAATTGCTCATATTGATGCATGCACTGAAGCATCCATTCCGAGTGCTGTACTGGCAGCTGGTGGGGGCAGTCCGGCCTCATGGCAGTGTTGTGGGGGCTTGAAGGAAATCTCTCCAAAACGGCGAACAGTGTGTCCATGTGCATTCTTTCGAGGCGTCAAGATCTACGGTATGTGCTAGTATACATCCTCTCTTACATGGACAAGTAGCCCACACATACATACATGGGTGTAACTTTGCCAGGCTGTGTGTGCCCATGCGTGGCAGATGGGCATGCGGTGTGCCAGACCCTTGCTAGGGGGCTGTGCCGTGACCAGAGTTGCAGTCTGGGCCCTGGGCTAGAGCCTCACAGCACAGCAGCCTGGCAGGCAGCGCTGGCTCTTGGCTGACCTCTGCCTCCACCAGGCTGCCCTCACTCACTCACCTCATTAGCTTGACAGGAGCGAGCAAACAAATTGAGGGCATCATAGAGCTCACAGCACTTCCATGGGAACTCCCCCCTCCCCGTTTCCCGCCTGCCCTCTTTTTTTTTCTTTTCTTTTCGTCATTTCGGTATATGCGGCGTACACAAACACACGCCCACATGTAAACAGTGACTTCTAGCGGGTGTCAGAGGTTGCCTTTCAACAAACAGACGGGTAAGAAGATGCAGGGGCCTTGCACATGTTTCACCCCCGTGCATTATGCACATGCAGAGACACATACGTTTAACTGCATCCAGGTTTGTAAATTGAGACCAGGTACGGTATGAGATCATGCTGCATTTGACCCCCACCTTTAAAGTCTCCCCTAAACAAAATCAAGCGTTCACGCAAAGCCCCCCTTTTTTATTTATGTTGAGCTCAAACTGTTGCAACCACGTGCATGACTGCCATCCTCCACAGATTTATACAACGACTCAAACCAGCCTTAAAGTTACTGTGAGGGACTTTAAACTGGTTATGAAACGGTCTCAATATAATACCGATGCATCTTTATGACGATACGTATTATCAGTGAGAAGATTGGCTATTTCTATATAATGATTATTTCGCTTGTCCACGTCGAATTCAGTGCAAAATCAGATACAAGATACCGTTTCACCAGAACCTCCTTCAGCTCAGACTCCAGCGGGGGGCCCTGGCAGCGACTAGTCCGCCACGGACAGACCCAGATCAAGCTTTGCTTGCAGTCGGAGCTCTGGCCAGAGGTGGAGAGCTGCAGCCGGCCAAGAGCTTCGCCTCACTCCTCCGCCAACACCATCACCACGCTGCTGGAGGCCCCACGCCGTTCTGCTGGGCCCGCCGGAGGGAAGGGAGGCATGGGAGAACCAGAACCCGGACTACGAGGAGACTACGCTGCAGTAAAATGAAAGGTTTTCTAAAGGGTATCTGGTGCTCGGAAACACTACCACTTTTGTCCACAGGGGTCACCAAAATCACACAAAATGAAAGCTGTTCACTGCAGCTTTAAATGAGATGTGTTGCTGTGTGAAGATGAGCCAGCATTTCTACCTTTCATTGTTCATTTTTTTTTCTCGACAGGAATGTCAAAGAGTAAAAAAAAACTCATCTGTTGAAGAAGAAATATGGCCTGGAGATGAAGTTTACGACATATTTCACCTGACACACATGAAATAATGGCTCCGGCCAGTTGAAAGAGATCCTTTATGTTGGTTCTCATGTAACTGGGGGATACCAAACAAGTGTGTGATTTATTGCAAGTAACACCCTGCTGAACCGTCTTTATGAATTCTGATCCCATTGTGCAATTGTGTGGATTGCACACATTCGGCTTTGAGATCATAGTGCAATTCAACATGCCCTCATGCACACGGTATGTATCCCAGATCTCATCCATGTTGTTTATGGTGACTGAGGACAAATATTGGCTGATTTGATTTGATGAGAGACACACGTTCTGTTGAGCAGAGCTCTGTCTGTCACGACACACACACACACACACACACACACACACACACACACACACACACACACACACACACACACACACACACACACACACACACACAAGCTAATGTAATGGTAATCTTCAGCCATCATACATTAATCAATTTTCAAGCCAACTAGAGGCGCACTCACCCCGACTACGCAATTAAATCAATGGCAACACTTCAATATTCCACTTTTTTTTTACAGCAACATACAGTTTGTGTCTGATTTGATATCTGCTTCATATCAACGGCCTAAATATAATGATCATACAAAGCAGCATCCTGGCTCATATCTAGAAACAGACTTTGCATTCCTGGACAGGAATTTGGTGTCGTAAACCTTCTGGTTTTGTAGTCGCAAGCTTCTGACCAATCACATTTGAGCAGCCTTTGGTTGAATGCAGGTAAACAATCTGCAAAAGAGGCGGAACCACCTATCGTCGGATGACTAATTCGCTTTTTATTGTTTTAAGATTAGCTTGTAAACAAGCTCCTTGTGAAACAATCCCGTCGTACACGTCGTCTCTCCATCTCTCCTGAATAACAAATTGCTATTCAGGCTGTAAACAATGAGCAACACTCGGAAAAGGAAGTCTTGGCCTGGATGTCCGCTGGTTACACCGGAACCCGTCATCAGACCGATAGAGGACTGGTTCTGATACATCCGGATCAACCTGGGGTTGATCTCGGTGCTCACATCGGCGGAGTCATACACAGCAACAGGCAGAACGTCCTGTCCGGTCCACCTTCAGCAGATATTTTTGCTTACGTGTGCTCGCTTTTTATGTGATTTAATCTTCTACTTTTCTGTAAAAAGATGGGAAATGAGGAACAAACTTGAGGTGAATGTGTTGGACTGACCTTCCCACCATATTGTAAGAAGTCTGCCGTTGTCCAGCTGCACAACAGAAAAACTTCAGGAGATGTGAAGAAGTGTTTACCCTATGTTATATAAGATGTAAAGCTAAGTTAGTAAATCTAACCAAAAAAACCTTTTGTCATATTTACTCAAACGTCGTAAATGAGACTGATCATTTTATTATCAGTGGTCCTCTACTCCTTTTAAAAGATTCCACCATACCTGAAGAAAAACAACCAATCAGAGCGGCCTCTAACGCAGCTGTCACCAATGTAATTTGACTTTCCTAGTAATGTAACCTTTGAATGGCCCCACGGTAGCATATCTAACTGGAAGGGGGAGAGTTGACCGAGGTTCTGCCGGGTTCTTGTTATTGGAGCACAGCGTGAGAAGGGGCGGGAGTTAGGAAGGAGCATTGTGCTGCAAACACGGGGGACGTTTTTTTTTATTTTTTTATTATTTACCCTGACGAGCAGGCCACCAAGCAACAGGCCTGCCAGTGGGTGGCATTCAAGAACTGGGCCAGATCTGGAGGTGAAATAAGTCGCAGGTGGTGTTAAAGAGGTGTTAAAAAGATGGCAGCCAGAAGGGAGACAGAAAGATGGATGTGCTCTGGTATTTCACAGCCAACAGAGTGAAGAGCGAGAGCTGACGGACAAGGAGAGTTTCTACCAAGGCATTCACTAAATGATATGAAATACCAGCCTTACACTGATGAAATCTTTGCGGCGTCCATGCATCAAGTGACCAGAAGGATGGCTTTAAAGCATGATAATGTGACTTTGTCTCTGAAAGATGTAAAGGAAGGCCGTTGTGGAGGCAATGATGCATAGCAAGCAGGACTGCTGCCTGTGTGTCTGCTCTAGTGTTGTTCAGGCTTTTGGTTGAAATGGCAGTAAAATGCTTTTTAAGGTGAGAACGAAGAGGATGAAGGAGTCACTGTGTCGTGGTTATTAAAGGATGCTACTCATATGCTTCATGACACATTGTGGGCTGTGGAACTTGTGGAAGAACGCATGAAAAAATAGCATTTTCATCTGAAATACACACAATTTTGTGACATCTGGGGCATTTGCAACGCTATCGCCTCCAGAAAATCTGTCAGCGGACACACACACACACATGCACACACACACACACACGCACACACTCACTCATGCCCCCTTGCTCGGCCATGTCCATCTTCGAAATCGACCTTCACTTTGATCTGAACTACACATCTGTAAAGAGTCGTGACTGCATCTTGCACGGTGGCGACGCAATCGCGGTCACGGAATCTGTCATCGGACACACACACACAAACACACACACACACACACACACACACACACACACACACACACACACACACACACACACACACACACACACAAAGACACGCCCCCTGTGCTCGGACTACGCTCATTATCCGGCTCCATCTTCATTTTGATGTCAACAACACATCTGGAAGGTTCCGTGACTGCATCTCGGACGGTTGCGGCGCGGTCACAAAAAATCTGTCCACAGTCACGCAAACGCACAAACACACATGCACACACACACACACACACACACACAAGGTGAAAACAATTTAAGCATCGCTATTGCGGATTACAAAGAGATGCATAGTCATAGAGAGAAGCGGTGAAAAGGGTGGGAATGTAAAAGAGACGCAGTAAAAATGTAAAGTTACGATAATTGTGCATCTTTCTTCCATCTGTGACGTTTGTCTTCGTTTCTAAATTCTTCTGACTTGAGGCCCAAGCGTGCAAAGACTAAAGAAGAGAGACAAAGAGAATTCAATGAGCAAATCCGGATACTAAGTCATATCTGATTAGCATGTAGACATCGCCTCATATGTTCAGTATGTATGGAGACGACACTGGAGAGAGAAAATAAAGCTTATTTAACAAACTGTGGGTCTGACAACATGCCTGCCTATCCACGCAGCCTCTTGGACTCCGTCCGTCTTAAGCTTCAATCCGCTGTCCCCTGCCTCCTCGTTTGAAATGTGCCACTCGTGGTCAGCGCTGACAGGGACCCATCGGGCTTGTAGAACCCGTGCCCGTGTAAATACACACTGTGTGTTTTTAGGCCCGCTGATGTTGATCCCCACTAAATCATTTCAATGCATGCGATGGGCGTACTGCCGCCTCAATCGTGGCACATAAATGTATTTTTAGCCTGTGGTCTCGCTCGCTCCACGCAGCCCGCACTCCTGACCATCTTCTTGATAAAAAGACATGAAATATGATGTGTCCCTAATGCGAACCATGCTCTCGGAGCGGAGAGGACGGTTTCGCTCCCAGCCCCCGGGAGCCTCCCGCACGCTCTTTGCTCTTGAAGAGTAAAAAAAAAATAAAAATCTCCCGTTTCAGAACGAGCC
The DNA here is from genome assembly GCF_963514095.1 of Eutrigla gurnardus. NCBI lineage: Eukaryota > Metazoa > Chordata > Actinopteri > Perciformes > Triglidae > Eutrigla > Eutrigla gurnardus. Next base: position 22,147,799 of record NC_139926.1, read on the forward strand.
GGGCTCATCTGTTGGTGTCTTGAAACACGGATCTCCAGTGAACTTGGGCTGAGGCTAGGGTTCCATCATCGGGCCGCCGAGTATGTAGGAAGCCACATCTGGGATTGCCGTTACAGGGCTGAAGGCACAGGCGAAAAAAGGCAACGTGAAGGGGATGTGATGGAGCGCCGTAGAGCGCGAGGGAGCGGGGAGACAAAATGGAGGGGAAGATACGTTGAGAATATTTCGTGTGGAGTAAGAATAACTGTTTATTTTCATTCCTTTCCGAAAAAAAAAATGTCGGATTTGGAACATTGTCTCTCAATGGCTCTCGTCTTTCAACAGAACCCAAAGCTCAGGGTAGCTTTAGCGACGCTATGAACACATGGCGAAAAAAAAAAAAGAAATGCATGTTTCTAGACATCTGGTCATAACATACAACATTGAGGGCAGTGTTTAAGTCATAGCCGTGACCAACGCAGCACCAAAACAGTCGAGGAGCAACAGCGTTCGCAGCTGCAGAGGTCAGAAATTCAAGCCACCAAACGCAGACAATGAAATCTATCCCTGGAATCTGTTTTAGCTGTATGACTGTCTGTCTCTTTCCCTTTCTCTCTCTCTTTCTCTCTATCCGTCTGTCCTTTTGTGTGTGTGTGTGTGTGTGTGTGTGTCCTGTTCTTTCCCTGTTGCCTGGAACCACATGAAAGGTGGACACAAGGAGTTCAGCTTCCTGTGCTGGGTGAGGTCCAAGGACCCACTGAGCATATGAAAGGAGCTGCAGAGGAAAAGACAAAAGTGAACTACAGAGGTTTGGGACACATTAATTCCTAGACAAAGCCAGAGGTTGGGGATGACGCTTCAACCGGAAGATCGGTACAGAAGACTCTTTGGAAGGTATTCTGTAAAAGCAATGGCCATCAGATAATGCAGTGAAATTAACCTTTTAACAAAAGTTGAGAATAAAAATGGCTCCTCTGAAGCACAGATTGGGATCTACTGTGCAGCGGTTTTGGGTTCCTGGCTTCTCAAAACATGCAAGACTGATGATTGAAAAAATACTCACACATGAGTACACCAGTGGCTGGTGTTTGCTCCACGGGGATCTAGAAGGCGCTTTCATCTTTGCATGTGTCCAGCAGCAATGTTTTTGCCCCCCCCCCCCCCCCCCCCCCCCCCCCAGTGCATTGATGTGGTTTGGTGCAGTGGAGTGTTGATGCCAGCCTCTTATGTCGGGTCAACCAGGACAGTGTTGGAAGTCTGTAATGGTGGTATGTTTGATTGTGACCAGGATGCATTCTGTATCTTAATTTCATGACCCTAACCCTCCACAACCTGTTCAACCTGTAGAAACGGTTGGAAAGTAAAGCCTGTGTGAAATAGAAGCATTGCAGCCATAGTTCTATTAACCTACCCCCATGTTAAAATGCCCACATTTACAGCAGAGATAAACACGTTTACAGCCTAGTACAAGAACATTACGGAGGATTCATTTTTCATATAACTCACCACAAATCAGCTAGATGTGAAATAATATGAACATTACACATCACGATTATCATTGTAATTCATTATCCGGATAATCATCAACATGTAGTTAAAACTCTTTAAATGTAAAAAAAAAATAAATAAATAAAAAAAGTAGATTGCACATTTTTGTATTTTTTTATTGAAAAGAAAAATCACAAAAATTGCTGAATAAATTACAGCCCTGGTGTATGGTTGGTTGTGTTTTCTTCTCTCACTTACTTACCTCTGTGTGGATCGCACCTGAATCCACTCCTCATTCAGCATGCTTTACTGGGATAATACATCTCAACCAGAGGAGTCGCCCCCTGAAGGCCAGTAGAGAGAATGCAAGTTTAAGGGACATATTGGCTTCACACTTCAGTGACCGCTGGCCTTATTATTATAATGTTGTATTTTAGGCCTCATTGGGCTTTTTAACATCTTAAACTTTACAAAATAATCAAAACCAGATACTTGAAAAGTATACAAAAATGTTGAGCCACCACTTAAACACACCGTTTTGTGTTTTGCATAGATTGGAAAAAAAAATCAGTTTTATTGAACTACATGAAGGATTGTTTTTAAAAGAAACAGTTTAATGCAGTGCTTATATGTGTATTTAAGCCAAATATACAACAATAACACATGCGTGTGTGTGTGTGTGTGTGTGTGTGTGTGTGTGTGTGTGTGCGTGTGTGTGTGTGTGTATACGTGCGTGTAGCTGTCTGAATGAGAAACAAACAATAGGACCAGTTTGAGAAACTTTCAACACTATTTCCAAATTCTCATTGGATCCTTTAAAATAACTTGTAAAAACTCACAAAGACTAATTTCCCTTTTCCAGGAATAATTTAGTTGCTGTGTTATTTTTTTTAAAATGTGGAAATCTTGTTGTAAAATAAACCTCTTTAAATCATTATAAATGCGATTATAGAAATGTTTATTCAATTCTCAGATGTCATGTTGACTTTGGATGTTTTTGTGCTTTAGACTTGTTGGAAATGTATTTTGCAAATTAGTAACACATCCATGTATTAGTTTGCTGTTATAATCGTTGGTCTTTCTTATTGTATTTACAAAGTGTTTCATGTTGCCCCCAAAAAACACATCACATGCTCACGAGATATCTGATCAAAAGGCAAATGACCATAATTACATTTGCGTATGGCAAGCGTAGCTCCAGTGTGGTCATGCAGTGGTCAAACAAACAGAAAAATGAAGCCAGGGCAAACAAACATAACAGACTGCTAAGAGAGAAACATAACCTCCTCGGTGGAGGTAATAAAGTACTGTTCTAAAGGGTAATACTACTTTAATGTGAAAAATATTTTTCTGTACGCACAGACATAGAAATAGGTAATTGATATCTGACTGTGACGAACTCCACTTCAAATCTACAACACAGACAACCTGGGACGTTATCAGCATGTCAGATCTGGAGTGTTTTTTTTGTAAAACAAATTGGAAAAGACAGGAAACAGAGGGAGAGATATTGTGGAAATTAGGGCACATTTTCCATTCCAGGAGTTGTTATAATGGAAAATAAAGAAAAAAACACTCAGGGCCAGACATTCTGCAGGTTCAACAAATAAGTCCCCTCATAATTGTTCCAATGTTTGCTTTTCGTAAAAACTATTGTTTCTAACAGTAACAAATGTTCTCCCGATGTTGATTGGACTCCACTTGGTTACAATTCATCTTCAGATGCAGCTTCTAACAAACATTACCTGATGTGATTCTGAAATTAAATGACTTTGACATGTCTTTATTTTGGAAAAAGTGAAGCTTCTATTGTAAACTGGCCAACGGACTACACACACACACACACACACACACACACACACACACACACACACACACACACACGCACACACACACGCACACACACTGAGCTGGATTACTGATAATAGTTGCTCTCTGGCACAGTTGGAGACACGAACACATTAAAATCCTATGATGGGATGAGGAAAAGTATTTCGCTTTTCACAGCAGGTCTGTCAAGAATTATTAACACTAAATCGAAGCCAAAGAAGGTTGTAAATGTCTATAATAATTCAGAATAATACGCTTCATGTATTCATGTATCCTCACAAGGATCAGAATAATTTTAATTATAAAGGTAGTTCATGTCATTGAGGCAAAGCTGCAAGGTAAAACAAGTCAATTGAAAATGTATCCATTAGCAATTTCAAAAAGTTATCTGTAATATCTGTAATAAATACATATTGTAAGCCAATTTATTGTAATTTAAGTTCCCCTGGTAAGCAGTGATACTTTTCACACCACAACTGATGAATTTGTCTCAATTGTGCTGCTCTCTCTACTCTCTATATCAAATTTCCTGCATTTTTCTGTATGCATGATGGTATATAATGCTTGCTTAGTGTCCATAGGTTGTACACTTGTTTTTAAAGATGAATTATGGGATGCTTTGACTCCACTATAGGGTATACAAATTCAGACAACACTACTAAATAAAACATGCTCTTTTGTTTCTTGTATTGCTATGAATGAACCTTGAGGAATATACAAATCCATCATAATGCACGATGATTTTTAAGAAACTCGCTCCACTGTCACGTGTAGAACGTAAAGTCTGGTAGAAACTGCATGATGCATTATTTTGCATTCTTCTTATGACAGTTTGATGATGCCTTTCACAACAAGGTCAGGCGTTTCACTTCTTCATCATGTGCATGCAAGAGCTTGTCTAACATTTCTAGGAAGGAAAAAAAACTGTTCCTGTGTTCATTTCAACGAGTGTGATGTGTGTTTTGGCAAGCGGAGAGACTTTGAACAATCGTGTCACTGACACTAAACAAAGTCTTTAAACCATAAAGGCTCCGCATGGGCTTTCATGCTTGCCTTACACTAACACTGGAGCTCGCTAGTATGCTGGTACCTTCATTCAACATGACAATCTAAATATACTCAGACAATATTTACAGAAGCCTTATCTCCTAGACTGTCTTCCAACACTGATTACAGTGCAGTTTGGGGGGTTTGAGTCTTCTGCACTCACGTTTCAAGTTTACAAAAACAAATGTCTTTGTAGAAACGGAGCAAACGGTGAACATTGTTCAGGTGTGGCTTCAGTTTTGTTCACCTGACATATGGACACGTTGAGTACAGAAAAGTATGTTTCCATAGAAACGTAAGAAGGAAACACATGGTAACATTTACACTTTTGGAGGTCTGTCCGAACCCCCCTTCGACCGGTTTTTAAGGTGACACCAAAGAAGGGCCGAAGACACTTGTAGAGCTGCTGACAGGCAGTTGGCCTGACCGGATCCCCCTTCAGGAGGCAAAGTCCAAAATCTGAGGTCCAGGGCTTGGCTTAACAAGTGTTGGCCTGCCACTAGACCATATCTGGGTTTGAGGAAGAGATGGTCTCTAAGAGACCATTTCAAGGTCGAGATCACTGGGATAATCTCTGTGTGTAGTCAGAATGACTCCAATAATGTCAGTGGGGATGTCCAATAAATGTGTCATTCTTGCACATAAGTGCACCAAAGGAATGAGGCTAGACGCTGTTATTACAACCGTTATTCTTGATCATAAACTCATTGTAATGGAAAAGCTATTACAACCCACTTTATATACTGCACATGTGCACTGCACCATAAACTAACACTAATATTTTTTTTAATAATCCCAAATCTCTAAATTGCGAGAGCTATTGTGAAAAGTGGAAGCATTTGCAGGAACCTCAATATCTTAAAATCAAAGTAGACAGACCCCGGTTTTTAAGAAGTTTGGGTTAAGATCAATTGAAGGCAATTGAATTGGGGCCTGCTTAAGCCCAGTTTAGTGGCATTTGGCAGAAAAAGAGAAATTAATTTAGTTCTTGGCGGAAGCTGTGATTGGGGGTGTTCACCTTTTGGCACCAAAATCAAAAATAGGCCCACATCTTAATGAGAAGTTGATTGTATTATAAAATCATTGCTCTGTGTAAAAATGCACAGACACACCAAGAGCTTTTCGTTAAGCCTCTAATACAGCTTATTGCCTAAAAGTTTTTGCGGTTTTTGCACAGATGTTTTGCATTGTTATTGAAACATAGCATGCACCGTTTAAATGCTAATGCATACCGTGTTTCACTGAATCGCCCATTCTCCAATTTCACAGCATTTTCACACACATGAAATGGGAAAGGGGACAAAAAGAAAAGCAGAATACATGAAGAGCTTGACGGACATTTATTGATCTTACTCTGTGTTTCACACGATGTGATCTCAGCTTTGTTGCCTTAATAACACGGGGACATCTCCCAGCTGGTGCCGGGAAACATCCTATCTTAGTTGGGTTCCTGCCTGGAAATACTTTTCAATCTACATTTTCTCAAAATTTTATATCATCACACGCATATTAATACCCTGTACACATTGCGATCCGACCGCAATTTGGTCGGCCAGATCTGGAGGTGATCTGGCTCACTTTGCGATCTCGGATCTTGGCCAGATATAAATGAAATCCATACGACCCTCGAACAGTATTATCTCGAACAAGTCTTCCTTTGAAAAGACGATTTCAAATTGAATGATGTTGCTTCCCACAATAAGGGCAGAATTTGCTGAATTTGAGTTCCTGTTCACACTGATGTTTTGAATACATACTGACAGGTAACTTGTTGTCATCCGGCATCATCAGGACCCATGTGTGAGACTGACAGATGTTAATGCTGATAAAGATTTCTTGGATTTAGTTGAGCTTTTGAAATCAAATATCTCCTATCATAAAACCCCATGGCACCAGAGTCCGCTTGGAAACAGCCCTGAGTTTAATTTGTTTGTTAAAGCCCCCTGAATGTGTCTTCTTATATTATCTTTTGTTGTTTTTGTGTTTATTTTGTGCTAACCGGCAGATGGGTTCACACACTGTATTCAATTTAATAAAGAGACCAGTTTCTTCACTGTCCCGTTGTCTTCCTTTATTGTTTTACCAATTACATATATCCCAGCCACGTTGACCTCAGCTCAGTTCAGTAGGACACAGCAGTCAGCAGTGATTGTGAGTTTTCAACTCACTGTATCACTGTGCTTTGTGGTAAACCCCTCTGATGTCATCCAGTTGTCTTTGGCTTCTTGCATCATGACCATATGACGCTCCGATGTTCCCCCGCTGCTGCGTGTGGGTCTAGCTGCGGCCTGCGAATATACACCAGTCATTTGTGGCCATAGGGACACTTTGGTAAACATTTCAGCTTCAGTGCAACTGCTGCTTTCCATTTGAAGGCATCTGCCTGTTTGGCTATGGTTACTAGAAAATGCAGGATGAGTGTCTGACTCTGCAGCTTCCTCTGAAGCCAAATGTCAAGGTTTTGGGTGTTGGGGGTTATGATAACCACATCACTCACAGGGAGTGATATTGGACACACCAAACTAATCTGAGCACTAACGTGTGAGAGAAATGACCCTTCGAATGAAAACCTGCTGCTCATTGTTTCGACAAAGAATTCAAAATTGTCCGAAAATGGCCCGTCGGACCCAAATCCCATTTCACTTTAACCAATTATCCCAAACACACAGGCCTGCTGTTCCCATAAATACAAACTCGACTTGCAACAAACAGAAGTACACAGCCTATTATTACGCAGAATGACATCATGGGTATGACACAGTGGGACCTTCCCGATTTCTCTTTTCTTCTTCTTACTGGCGAAGGCATGACTCAGTCGCCCTACTCTGCATCTTATTCCTCTTTGCCTTCATTGGTTGGGTTCGGGAAAAGGTCAGAGGATGTCATCAGCTCAGCATAATAATGAGCCACGTGCATCTGACTGGGGAACGGAGAGTTCGTATTTTCGGAGTAATGAGCCTTCGCAAACCTGTATTAAGGGGGGAGGTGTTGCATCAATCTAACAGCCTTTTATTAGCCTTTTATTGTTATAATTATTTTATTATTTTGCACTCAGTTTGTAGTAAAGGGCCCGGACTGTAGCTGATTTGCCATTAAACATTTTTTACTTTGCTGAAGCGATCATTTTAATTAAACTCGTGGCAACATAATCCACGTGGGATGTTGATACAACTATTAACTACAAGCTGCTCACAAACATATTGTTCCTTTTGGGGGACAAAAAAAAGAGATTGTGCATTGTTGGCTATTTTTTTTTTTTTTTTTTTGTGCAGACAAACACGTTGACACGTTCAAGCGCAAAGACATGCACAGTCACACACACACATGCATGGACTGTAAATGAAAACAAATGGTTCATTTACAAAGTACTAAAAAGGTTCGCTTTCACCATCTCTCATGCAAAGTAGCCATGTGAATTAAAACGGGGGTTGGCATAGCTGTTGCCTTCTTACGAGAAAGTCAACAAACTCAGGAGCTCTGGTTTAAATCTCGGGGCTGGCAGGGCACTCAGTCGCCTCCTCCTCCACCTCCCCTCCTCCTCCCAGACTGCATGTTCACTGCTCGCCTCATGAAGTTTGGTCATGGCGCTTGTTTTCTTAGTGCTCCGAATCTCCAATGGTACTGGCACAGTGCACTCGCTGTGCCCCTGTGCTGCCGCCCCCCCCCATCCTCTTCTTACTCAATCTGCTTTGCCAGAGGTGTCTTTCTTCATTAACAGCGAATGCCCTCAGAAATAGTTACACACACAGCTGGCCTCTCCCACCTCCTGTGAACCCCTCACTGCATGTTAGCGTACGCTGCTTGTGTCTGCCGACTGTCCCTCTGCCAATCTACAATGCGGCCGGCTGTGCCGCGGTGAGCTGCGAGGCGGACCACGCCTGCGTAGCCTGATTTACACTCCTTTCTTCCTGGGCAGCCACTAGACAGCAGCCAGCTCCTGGAGGGACCAACGGCGGCTTCAGCTAAGGGGCCAAGCCCGGGGCCCATTTGGTTTTGGTTTCCTTTCGCCTGCCACTGTGCCACACCTAGCATGAGTTGAGGCTAAATGAGACCAGTGTGTAGATTCAAAAGATTGGGCTTTAAACTGAAACCAATAAAAGGCGAGGCTGTACAAACGGGCTCCACAGCCACTCACAGGTCATATGTCTGTCTGTCTGTCAATTTATTCATGTTCTGCCCGACCCGCCCTGTCTCTAACTCATTTATGCGTGAATTCTTAGTGCACGCTATCGCGCCGAGGCACTGGGAGTCAGGGGCCATAGTCATGGGCGGACGCTAGCATTCATTCCCTTTCACCCGTTTCACCTCTCCACTATAGAAAGGAACATGTGCACATTCCTTCCAGTGTACCTCCACTCTGCCATCTCATTATCACTTAAAATAGAGTCTGAGTTCTGTATTTCTGCTCGATGTGAAGATCATAGTAAAAATGATAAAGACACGCCATGTTGAGCTGAATTCAACTGCGGTTGCCTTCAGGGCGGTGCAAAGTTCTGGTTCAACTTGCGACATTTCTGGGGTTTAATGCTGAATACAACATGAAAGTATTCTGGGTCACTTAAACACATACAGGACAGTTTCAAGAAAGCCCACAGTAACGTCTTCAAATTACTTGTTTTGTCTGACCAACAAAATCCAAACACATTCAATTTACAATGTTAGAAAAATGCAAGTCGGGTCAATCTGCGCGATTGAGAAGCTGGTACTGTATCGCCATTTCCAATGAGAACCTTTGTATCTCTGCTACTGTCAGGTTAAAGTGATGTTTTTTTAGGAAAGTTTCCAACTGCAGCTTTAATCAATAATCCAAATCTGTGCTTTCTATCATACCTCTGTTCAATGAACTGACTACTTATTTCAGCTTTACAGATATGCTGACTGCATATGAACACTGTTCCATGTGAACCTTTTCATTAGTAATGTTCAGCAGGTGTGTCTCAATGTGTGTGTGTGTGTGTGTGTGTGTGTGTGTGTGTGTGTGTGTGTGTGTGTGTGTGTGTGTATTTAACCGCATCCTGTACTCCTCCTTGAGGAACATCACAACCTTAAAAGCATACCAGTAATAGTTTTTGATTGTTTTTTTTTTTTCGTCAAGAAAAAATGCTGCGGTGCCCGTTAGCTACACCTGTCCCAGCCCAGACCCGACATCGTTAGTGGAGGCAACCACTCCTAATCCTCACCAGAGGCACCTTATTCATTTCAAGTGGTGTGTGTGTGTGTGTGTGTGTGTGAGAGAGAGACACTGTATATTTACTTTCTTCTTGCCAAGAGCAGAACAGCTGTTGGCAAGAATTTACATAATGAAATTACCCATCTTTATGGGAACCAATAAGAAAAAATGTAAATGTATGACTGTGGTGACAAAAGGCACGACAACAAATGTTGGGTGCACATAAACCATGTCCTGATGCACCTAAGTGAATTCAACCAATGTAAAAAAGTCAGTCCGGAGCCCCGTGGGAACGCATAAACAAAAGGCTTACGTGCTTCATTGGACGTGGATGTAAACACACATTGAAAGCTGAAAGTCAAGATTATAACCTCATGGTATCGGAGCACTTTTCATGCCTAATTCAGTGGAAGCCAGAACATGTCTGTCTGAATCTCTTCAAATTATCATGTTAATCGCAGAAATGAAAGGCAAAGGTTATCAGGTTACATCCTAACATTCTAATTGCAACAGCTGGAGACAGTACAAGTCCTAGTAGGTCTGCCCTCTGGCCTTGTGGAAAGCAGAGTTTCAAGAGGGGTGAGTTTCATTATGTATTCCCTGAACTCCTTGATGTTTTTTTGCGAGCCCTACGGCTGATAGTCCCACACCCACTAATAATCCCTTCCATCTCTCTCATTTAGCATGTTGATGCCATTTGCTGATTGATGCTATCAACCAGTACGGCACGGATTGTTCACTGAATGGTCTAATAGTTTAAGTGCCACATCATCATATTGATTTAAGTCAAACGTACGGGTCTGATAACTTGCCTCATGGGTGGTTCTCCAACTTAAATTGAAAACAGATCACTTTCATGACAATAAAAACACGAAAAAACCCAGTAGACACTTGTTTGGATCAATCAAACGGTTACCAGGACGATGTTTCTTTCAAGTGTGTCAGCCAGTATGTGAGTACATGGATACACACACACACACACATGCTCAAATACACTTGTAAGTACTTGTATAATGCACATCTGGATATCTCTCATAGCACACATCCAGCCTGGAAGATGGTTGAAGCTGCTCCAAAGTGTCCTCATTTTGGCTGGAGATGGTCAAAGGTGGAGGAGGGATGCCATAGTCACTGTATGGTCAGGGGCCCAAAGGTTCTCACCATTACTTAGCTATCACAATGTCTACTCTTGGTGTCTCAAAATATTTTCGTCATGAAGAGAATTAAAAAAAAGAAAAAAAAATCATGAATATGGCTCCGTCAAGCCTAAACTTGTGGGGAGATTATGCTTTTGGTGTACATGTGTGTGTGTGCATCTGTTGGTCTATCTACTGTTCATCTAGCGGACTACTGAAGCCATCAGCCTGATTTTTTTATGTGCTCATTTATGACTTTATGCTCATGGACCTCACATGGTTGCCACGTTTTGGCCTTTTTCTTTGGCTGCAAAACACACATTCATAGAAAATGTGAACTTATTCTGAACCAGAGCATTCTAGTTCCAGTCCTTACTGGGTTCACCGAAGGCAGGCACGGTACAAGATGAATATGTTTTTTGAATATTTGCGTTACCTTCAACATCATCTTGACCCTTGTCACTAACTGCAGTGCCTGAATTATTATTCCATTTTTGGAGAAACTAAACGAGAAGCAGGCAGAAGGGTCTACAATATGTGTTTGAAGGATATATCCAGGATGTTGTACTCAGTCAGCAGCGAAAGCGAGAAAGAGAGAAGCTAATGCCCACAGATCGGAGTGTAACAATGAACCACCTGTAGGCTATACATTCAGGATACCTTCAGTAGCATAGAAGTGCTTATGCTAGTTAATGATGTGCTCTGGTAATGTTAGCTCAGCAGGTGTTTACCTAGAAACATATCTTTACAATATATCCAGATAACAAGCATCACTATGACACAATGACTAGCTATTAGAGTCTATTCTCAGCTAATATGTTTTTACACTTGTTTTATCTGTGTGCTAGTTCAACACAAAATCAAAATGGAGAGTTCTTTGTTTGCAAAAATGATCTTTTCCTCGAGCGCTGCATGTTACCTGACCAGAAATCCAACCACTTCCCACAGTTCATGATGAAACCGTCATTCATCAACAAGGGAACAAAGAGAGAGAAAGGGAATCAGACAAAGTGTCTACAGTGCTAATGATTCATAAATGACACGGTGAAACTGCCGTGTTTGACGTGTGGTTTAACTTGGGCAGGATTGTGAGGGAGGGTGTACTCTATGTATGTTTTTCTATACGGCGCTGCCTGACGTCTCCACGCTGACCTATATATTATTGTGTTTGATCTCGAGCACCTGTGCGCTTTTTTGTGTGCGCACGTGTGTGAAAGTTGGAGCACAACAATGGAACAATCTCAACAATATGCAAACGTTGTTCATGTGTGTGTTTGTAAGTGTCTCTGCTGCTTCCACATGCACGTGTGTGTGTGTGTGTGTGTGCTCCTCTGTGAACCTCAAGTAAGAGTAAAGAACTGTAGTGACGTGATTGCTTTCAGTTGGATTGCGAGTTAATCTGTAGTCTGACAGCTACTGTCATCTCCTGGTTGTCATGACAATGGCACATCTGATAAGGAGAGTTCTGCTGCTCTTGCTTAGGAAATATATTAATGGACTCTGGGTATTTTTTGCATGTTATTTTTAGGGGCTTAAGCTTTAAGACCTAACCTTTTAAATTTGGTGCTCGTCTTGTAAAAAGAAAGCCAGTGGTTTGAAGCACAACACAAGGAATTCTTGTTAGGACTATTTAACAAGTAATGTTCTTCTAGCATCTATTAACTTGAAATTGAAAAGTTTTTTGTGACAGATCTTTGGATACAGTGCATTTGTTTAATATGGGTTGTGTTGTGCTTCAAGAGAAAAAAAATCCACAGTTTCTTCTTACCTCCAGTTGTCAATCTAGATGGTTTTGAGTTGATGAGTGTGGAGATTGGATGCTAGGGACACACCAGGCAACTGTATCAACGTGCAAATAGAAGAGCTCACCGAGCAACATTGAGCTAGTCGCTGTTCCAAATCAGCCATCAAATTTTAACAGCTGTTTCGAGCCTCTTGTCCATGAGTAGATGCACGCTGCCTCCTGCGTGGTGATACGGTTGTCAGGTGTAGTTCAGTAGAAAGAAAGTAGTTCTGACATGAAACTGCTCCCAAAGTCTGTGGATTATTTTGAGCAACTGAGAAAGAATATTACTCTGGGAATGTCCATCGCCTTTGACCATAAGTCTGAATTTGAATGCATTTTTGTGAAATTGTGAAGGAAAAAGAAAACATCTAAGCAGTGCAAATTAGTTTAGTGAGAAAATATTTAAAGAAAAAAGGCAATATCTAAGCATGTTGCAACTAAATATTAAATGAATACTCAAATTGTAGTTGTTGCTTGAGACAAGTTCACCTTGTGGTAAGACGTGACATTGAAATAAAAGTGCCACCAAGAGCCATACACAGTGGATTTTAAGCTCTGGTCTTTTTGAGTCGGCAAAAAGGTAGTTCTATTAAAAGCTCCTGTTCAGTGACCCTTTGTTTAGCCAAAGCACTGGCAGCTTGCCCAACAGACACACACACACACACACACACACACACACACACACACACACACACACACACACACACACACACACACACACAACATAGAAGGGAAAGTACTTGTCTTAAGGAGGAAAGCACAACACAGAAGTTATGTTGTGCTTGAGTGCCATGCCACTGGAACGGAGGAGTTTGATTCTAAAAATACCTGCCTCCCACCACACTCGCACTCCCCAACACGCAAAAGAGCCTTTTGCACCGGCAGACCTAACAGCTCGATGGCAATTACTGCAAAATTGCTCCTATTTTCTCAAAGTCTTCATAATTTCCAGTCAACTTGTAATTCATCAGTTCATGTGTGTTTGCATCAAGTGCGCCCGGCGGAGGAAACGGGCAACGCCCTGCTGCTATTTAAAGCCTCAGCTATTCCAGGTAGGCCCTGAGACTTTATTTACTCGACCATGCCAAGCGCTTACCAAAAGTCTCTGCCTGACACCTGTGACCAAGTCATGCGAAAGCAATTAGCGAAAACCAAACACAGACATTTAATGTGTAAGTGAGGCCACCCAAACCCATCAGTTATACAGCACTAAGCAGTAAAACCATTACAAGACGATTAAAATTCACTCAGAGTAAATGCAGCTATATTTTTTTTACTTAACTTACATTAGCAAGCTGTGTAGGAGTAGACATCAAAAGACCCCGGCATGTGTGTGCTCAGTGTTCACAGGCCATATGGCTCGAACAGGCACCGAGTGTGGCTGAGGGTCTGGTGGACACGCGTCAACTATGTATAACGTGCTATACACTGTAATTGTCACATCTCACATTGTCTTTTTCTCGCTAGCGGCTGAAATGAATTTGTGTGACAGTGGTTTGACCCCATCCAGGTGGTTTGCATTTGGAGGAGGATCTATTTATAGGCCTGTTAAATATGAGCCAGGTGTTGTCAAAAAGCATGGGCAGAGCTGGCTGGCTTTCTAGTGTCATGAGCAGCATACTTAGAAAACACAAGCAAGACATGGACAGCCAGGCGAGCTGGGGGGAAAAGAAAAACCTTGCATGAAGACTTTGGGAACTGGAGTCAAGCTAACTGAGCTAAGTTTACAACCAACTTGTTAAAATCTGAATTAAAACACTTTGGATGAGGTAAAGAGTGTATTTTACTGCACAAGAACAATGCTTGTAAGCAAATGCTCCCAAAGAGAGATTGTGTGAAATTCACTTTCTGGTAATGATCAATACCTCTTTCAAATACAGTATTTATGATTGATAGAAAGTGACCTACAATTTTACATTATGAGAGATATTCTAATATGCTTTTTTTGGGGGGGGGGGCATGTGTCGGAATGCACTCATCAACATTGCAAAAGGACGCGTGGGGACTAAATGCAGTGGACCTTGAGATCACCATCCAACACCGACTATCCAGGAGACTCGCTGGACCAAACCTCACTGTAAGTGGAATCCAAAGCCTCAGGAGGAGATGGAAGTTAAGCTAACCCAGCTAGGACCAAAGGTTACTCCACTACCCAGCATGCCCCTGGTTCAAACAAAGTCAAAGTTGATGGACAATGTTTCCCTGATGGCGAGCGTTTAATGTTATGATGCCAATCATGTTATCTACCCAGAAAATTGTTTTTGTTGCATTCCTTCTGATGCATATTCAAAAAGTCTTTTCTTGTCTTGCTTTTCTCGTGTAGCAAATGGGCTACGACCGCATGTTTTTGTGCATTCCTGTGTTGAACCCTGATAATAAATATTCCTTGAATATTTTTTCACACAAGCTATTTGTGTATTCTTCTCTTCAAAATTACATTCATATGGGTCACCCCAAAAAAAAAAAAAAAAAAAAAATTGGCTTCACAAGTTATTTTCTGTAGTTCCAAAGTTCCAAACGTCCAAATAATGAGATTAAACATTTTCGTACGGAAGATGGATTACAAATCAAAAGTATTAATATTCCAGGTAAAAGTTGCCAAGTTCAAGCTTTAGCAGACATTCTATAAACAGACTTAGAGAACTGACTACTTGTGATCCAAGGAAATAAAGGCAATGTTTTGCCGACCACAGATGCCATCCAGTTTGCTGTCCTCTGGTTACAATCTTTCACAACTCTTTACGGCTGCCAACCCACAGGGCTCTGTCTACTTCCATTCTCCACTCCATCACTTTAAATCTGATCCTTTGAGTCTTTATTCAAAACACGTATTGGTCAGTAGTCTGGGTTTTGGTCCACCACAATCAAACAGAATCCTTCTCCTGCTGGTGTTTTGCCCCAGTGGCAGACAGGAACAGGAAAAGAGAGACCAAAACGCCAAAAAGACGGAACGTGAAAAAGACACATATGTTGCCACTTTTGAAGATTTTCAGTGCAGTTCCTCAAGATTTTTGGAGCCAGATTTACTGCAAATGCAACATTCTTTGTGTTGTTTTCTTTTACAAACCACATATCTGATCCCCGTCCACGATGGCAGAAAATCCATTCCATGTTTTCACAGGGCAGCTATTCTTATTTCTTTTTAGGTTGGATATCTATTTAAATTTTTTGGGAATGTCACATAATGACAAACTACATTAAGATGAAGGACTGAGATTTTAGAAAGCAGCAGAATTTTGAATTTGACAAGTACTTCTTGCTAGTGTCATAGCTTTCTTTTGAACGTGCGAACAGTAGCTGTGGATTGTGGACTTACATTAACCTACTGCACTTTGTTGGACAGACTGTTTACAAGCCCCCTGGAAGAGCACCAGCTGGTGAAGCCAATTTGACATAGTGGCCAGACCGTGGAATTACATATTTCGATTCTTTCACATGATGCCATTTGGCCTAAAAAGACCACTTCCCTGTCAGTAAAACAGCAGATTCATATTTTTTAGGTAAATCCACTTCCTAGTATGAACACTTAAATAGCCCTTTTAGACACAATGGGTTTCCATGCCATTTAGCGAAATGATCCTCATGAATTTGCCAATGCATAAAACAAAAAAAACAAAAAAAACAAAAAAACATTATCACATGATCACTTGACAAATTACAGACATGCTGATCACACAGGATTAAGATCACAATTGACTTCCGCAATTATTACAAATGACTCGAGGTCCCCAGGTAATACTAGTCCTATACGTGGAAAAGGGCCCATGGGTAATAAACATCTGGATAACAAATTAGTTCGATGTCCCAGCTGCATGTGAAGCACTCCACAAGTCAAATTTATCTCAGCACCAGGCAGTATAGCTTAGTGTTTGTTTTAAAATATTATAGCATAAATCACGATTTCCATAAGCGCTGTAATTTGTGAGAGAGGGCAACATGTTCAACGGTTGCGTTACATATCTCATTCTGGAATGAAACCTGGAACATGTACATAATAGGAAACTTTAATGCGAGCACATTCTATACTGCCATGTGCAGTTTAACTTGCTGTTGAAATGCGTGCTATTGCATCTATCAACACATATATCCATCAGCTCTGTTTATACATTTTTGGGTAGTGCAAGGGGCAGACGAGGAAATGGTAAGAATTCTATTCGCTTAACGGTATTTTTCAACTCAAAGCGTTCTCTGTCAGTGCCCCGGTCAGCTCTGATTTCCTTGGTTTGGCTGCACCGGGTTCAGCTCCACTGCATTTAAGGCGTGCTGGTCTTACGTCTGTGGCATCTGGTGAGGAATGTGATGAATGCTGTCTGTACCATTCTGACAGCGCTATACTTGCATGATTTGCACCCAGACAATCTGCTCCACCCTGATGCTTGGGATTACGGCTGATGTTTATACTAAGATATTTTAAACGAGTGAAGTACCGGCAGCAGAAAACTACTATAATAAAACATATACACTTTACTTAGCAATTTGACACAAATTGAAATACTGACAATAGTAACGATGATGAAAAAATAACAAGAAATGTATCGAGCGCCAAAGCATTTTGTTTTACTGGACCGCCCACCACAAGACATGTACATGAGTGATGTGAACCTGTTTTCACACGGGACGTCAACCATGCGACTGCTATTACAGGTGCATCACATACACAAGTTTCCGAGCCAAACTATGTACACGGTTGACAAGAGCAACAGACGTGCATCGTGATGTGAATTCACGTTATCTGACGGAAAAATCGAGCTGGAATTCAAGCCTGAATGAATCTGCAGCAGGACCGAAGCATCTCTCGTGTCATGAACTCTGCTTTTTTTTGTTTTTTGTTTGGCTATCTCTGTGTTTCTATGATGCAGTGTAATAGATACACTGAGATTGAACTGGGCCCTGCAGCCAGAAGCTGAACGAACCAAGCGCCAACTGATTTTAGACGATGAAGTTCTCGCCAGTTCTCAAAACATGTTGAAGTCTCCTGAAAAACCATTCAAAGGAGACATTGTAGCAACACTGGAAAGTGAAGCACATCTCTGCTTCTGTAACCGCATGGCCCTTTTCCTGTCAGAACCAAATGTCAGCAGACATTAGGGCTCCGCCCAGAAACATACAGCCACACACCATTAGCACCGTGTGCTGAGGTTAGCATAACAAACTGATTGGACTCTTTGCCAGTCAAACTTTGGTGCAAATGAGACGCAGGAGCTCAAAGGTCTGCCTGCAGGATCCCGGTCAGCTACAGCAGAGATAGAGTTGTGTATTGGACAAGGACGGGGTGTGGTAGGACACGTGAATGGAAACACATCAAAGATGCTCATGCAAATTTGCCAGCATCATGCAGATGCACTAGGAGGGGAAAGCAGCCTGCATTTTGTATTTGGAATGTCATTGCATTCGAGATGCTTGTTTATTGTGAAGGTCTTTGGGATATTGACTCTGTGACTCCTAATACTATGAACCAGCTTCTGTGTAGAGCTACATCCCTATAGCGGACCCTTCAGAACAGCAACGGTTGCAAAATGCAATGGGTGTTCAAAAGTTTTGGTTGAAATGTATATGGAGGAGAGAACGGTTAATTTATGGACCAGCATGCTTAAAATGACACCTGAGCCAATGCACATACAGTCTTGCAACAACAAGCTAAATTACATTTTTGGTTATGGATTGCAAGCTAAATTAAAGAGCGCGTTAAAGAATAATGTCAGTAAATTCAAGTAACATACAGACTTATTAAATCCCATATGAATCCCCCACATAAAACACAGAGGTCAAGGGCTCATTTCTAAATCATGTGAGGTCCACATGTAATAGTACTAATGCTGTCCGAATAGGGCTTTTGCCAACATCAGGACTAAATTGGTTAATAAATCAAGACTGTTAATTAAGTCTGATGTCGCTTTGATTAACATAACTTAGAAACAAGTGTTCAAAATATATGTAAGAATATCTCTTGTGTAAATGTCCCTTGTGGTGTCAAGGTCACTTTAAGCATATGACCTTATGTTAAAACGTCACAATTTTGGGAAACATGATCCCTGTGACTAAGCTGTGCCCTCATAGTATTTCATATTGAGAGTTCCAATCCAATAAATCTGCCCACAAAAAAAAAAAGCTATTGTGAGGAAACAAGTTGTGGAGGGAAACGGATGGCTGTTAAAAAACACAGTACAGTTAATAACGACATGTCTACTCATGTATGTTATGCATGACTTGGAATTAAAATTAAAACATATTGGAATGGAATAGTGTCATAAGCAATATAAAGCTGCAGAGAGCTGTTGGTGGTTTTCGGACATGCAAGCACAATTCAAAAGCCCCACATGGCATTTATCCAAACTCTGTTTAATTAAGAAAGCATGTCACCACTGGTTGTCACAAAATTGTGCTTATTATGTTTGTGGAATGCACTTTCGAGTTCAACCACAACAGACTGACTCGGTTTGAATGCACAGTGCTTTTCCATTTTTTTTCAACCAATGCTTATGATTTAATTTAATCATGTGTAAATTGATCCACAACTGGATCCACAATTTGTATTTATGGCACCAAACTGAATACGAAGAATATGAAGCAGCGTCACTTTCAAGAGCATCTTAATGAAAAAATAAGTTCCTTTTTATATGATGCAAATATCTGGTTCCTCATACAAACACAGGGAACTTTCAAATATCTGATATGCGGTCGGAGCACAGTAGCACAATGTGCATACATTATGGTAGATGATGTCTCTGTTATCATGTGAATGCAAATGGCAACCAAGGAAATTCAAAATATATTGAAGCCCCAGTGTGCCTTGTGCCTTGTGATAGTACACAACAATAACAACGACCTCACTGTCCAGGCAAATTCACAATTTATTTAGGCAATAAAACCGGCATAAATGCAAATCCATGAACTCATATAGGTGAAATGGTTAACATTTGAATCATAAAAAATCTCTCTAGATTCAAGGGAATAAAGAAAATAATGAGTTGAAACTTAGCTGTGATGAATCGAGAAGAGAGAGAATAGAGAAATGACTGTGAAATAGGAAGAGATACCTGCAGCAGTGTTGTTGTTTTTTTCTTGAATGGAACCATTGTGATGTGTTGCCGCCTCCTCCGCTCACGCACAGATCCTGACGAGAGCAGTGACTAATATATTTACGATTGTACAGTGTAATATCGAACTCCCCGTAGAGCGTTTACAATAGGCAGGAAATGACTTGAGTTCGGAGCTTGTGTGGTTTCCCACGCTGACTGGGTGGCAGTGACAACAGGAAAGATGGCCAATGGGAGTTCTGGAGCTAACGACTTCGTTTGGCCTTTATAATGAATCTTTATTCAGAGATTTATACTGCAGGTGAATTCTTTATTATACAACAATTACTAAACTAAACTTTCGAGTTTCATGTTCAAGTGAAAATGTACGTCTCTGTTTTCAGCTGTTGCACAATATGTGGTCTGTTTATGATTCAGCTGCAGGAGTTTTATCAGGCTTATATGATTCACTTAGTTCTTTATTTAGTGAGAAGCGCCAATGTATTTCATCATCATTATTATTATTATCATCATTATTATTGAGAGAGTTGGAGCTGCATTGCCCTTTGCTTTTTTTATTTATTTTTTTTATTGGGGAAATCCATCACAGAGTCATTTTGGGATCTCTTAAGGCAGACCCATGATTGAGAACAAAAAGGTTTCCTCCGGACAACATGACAAATTAATGACGCATCTGCAGTTGCTTTCATCTCCGATGGAAGTGCTGTGAATATTTCATCCGCTCGGGCAAGCCACTTGGAATACACTGGCAAGTCCAACTTATAGGACACTCTGCCTCTTTTTCAGTCAGTTCTGGTTGGCATCCACTACAGACAGCTTGGCCAGGGGCTTGACGAGGCGGTCCAAAACGCCCCTGCCATGTTTACTGTACTGCACAAGCCTCGGCACGGCACAACATGGGTGGCCCCGCTACGAAGTCGCCTTCAGCCTCAGTGAAAGTGCGGCAGTATTATGGAAACACCGCACCCGTCTGGCTAAGGTTTTACCCAGCACATAACAAGTCAATCCTTCTATCCTGTACATTAAACTATATGACCACCCTTCAGTGGAGGTTTGCTCGTGTTATGTATGGCGCTTGATGTCTAAGCCAAGCAGAATGGAAAATAGACAAGTGTTTCTGAAAAATAAGATAGTAAAAAGTAGTTGGATGGTTTTTCTTTCCAAGTATGATGCCCTCACATGCCATGGAATTTACATTAAAGCAGAAAACTGTAATCAAAAGCAATCTTTATAATATACTGTGCATAACTATATATAAATTATAAAGATTGCTTTGGATGTATGAAACATTAACTCTGCCGTTCGTACTTTTATTAGGATGAATGACATCATGAGCAGCAATTGTCTGTTGGTGACTTCAGGGATAGGATATTGTTACTTGAGACCGCAACTCATCAACCTCGTAGGCAAAGGTCAGACACCCAAGAAGTGCCAATTATTGTGTGACTGTTGCTCATTTAAAGATGCTTGCCCTTTACTGGCCTTAACAGGACCTCAACAAAACAATGTGTCCTATAGTCTTTTCTCGGTGTTCCTATCACCATGCATTTTGCATGGGCATCCTTGGAAGTGTTTGCATTATGAATGGGACATATTAGCCTACAATGACGCACAGCATAGCGTACGGTCCGCCTGCAGTCTCGATAGTGCTGCCGTACTCCACATGGACCTCAGTCAAAGCATTTCATAACTGGCAATCCTTGTTTAACAGGATGCTCCGCAGAGGTTGGACTTTTTCTGGAACTCCATATCTAGCGTACACACGAGTGGTTTCCAAGCTAGTGAGACACCACAGCAGGGTCTCGGGGCAAAAATGAATCGTTTCATTTCACAGGTATTTAATTTCAGTGTCACAACACTTGGCTTACAATCACAGACAAACACACTCCAATATACACATGCACACACACACAAGAGCGGTTTCCGATGGGCAGAGTTCCTTGCACCATTAACTATCCACGGGCTGGGATGACTCACAGGCGTTTCATTTGTTTTAAGTGTCCACTATGGCAGCAGATCCAAAGCTATGCAAAATCGGACCAACTGCTGAGCGGATCCCTCATCCGCTATGCACTGTTTTTACAAGGGCTCAAAACCTTTACTGACTTCGCACCCATCCTGTGACGGGTCACAGGGCGGTGTAATTCAGCGTGTGCATTCAGATGGTAGTCGTTTAATTTTCCTCTCACTTTCACGTGCTTTTCTGTGTGGCACTTGCCTTTACTGCCGTTTTCCAAGATAACAACTGTCAAACAAGACTAATTATATTGGGAGGGGAGGGGGGCGGTGGTGTCCACATGCCGGTGGGAAGAAAAGAACGACTGATGTGATTAATGGTACAGTAATGGAAAAGTAAGTTCCTACAGCGCCAAAAATGTTTAATGAATTGGAACTGCACAAGAAAGGGAAAGTCAGGTTGGAACGCTGAGAGAGAAAAAATTGGGAAAACAAATGGAGGATGAAAGACTGGTTTTCAGACGAAACAAAGACAGAGGAGGATAGTAGTGAAAAAGAGCAGTAAATGTCATTACGATAGAGGGGCAGAAGAAGATGTGTCAAAGATGTGTTTAGGGAATATCTCAGTAGGATTTGAAATGGTGCTTGTTTGTGTTCTTGCCAAGAGTGAGATGAAATGATTAATACTACTTTCATTTCTGTACATTATGTAGCTAGAACCAGCAGACAGTTAGCTTAGCTTAGCACAAAGACTGGAAGTGATGGGAAACCAGCCTGACTGTCTGAAGTCTGATCACCCTCACTCCCTTTGGAGCTTTATTCGGCCCCCTTCTTGAGAGGCTAGCATGGCATGCTACTAATGGATTCATTAGGTCATCTAGTTTGATTTATCTTCACTCTAGCTTTAAGACCAAGCTATCTAAAACCTCTTAAAGACAGTAATGATGACTGGGATCCCCAGCGATCCCGCAGGTCTCACACTGTTGAGGTCACCACATTACTGTAAAACATTAATGAGTAATACCATACTGTCAGGTCAATGTATAAATCACAAATTATACATTTTAAATACACACAGGGAAGACACACGGCTGCACTGCCCTCTACGGCCAGCAGATCCACTATTCTCCAGACTTTCTCCGATCATCGTCTGGCCCTTGTTGCCCTACTACTGCTGTTCCACCACCCATAACATTTCCTTCTCCCCTCGACACTCACCAACTCCCTACATTCTCCCAAGCCAGTGTGCCCTGTGTTCCCCCACATTCTAACTTAACAGCACCATATCTTAAACCTTTCAACCAGCACCTTCCTACACATTCCATGAGTCTTTCCTATTTCTATCAGAAGCACACCCATACACCCCTCGGAAATACCAGCTCTGATAACTCCAATGTTGTCTTCTAATTTAAAGTGTTGACTGGTTGCATCTGTCAAGGTGTCCTTGATTAAATCTCCAATCCGTCACTATATCTATCCACCCATTTTTGATTGAGCAAGGAATGAAAAATACATGGCTTTCACCTAACCTGACGCCCAGATGGGTTTATGTAACAAACCATCTGAGAGACCGTCTGATATAGCTGATGCTCCGCTAACCTCTTTAGGATTCGGCTCCGAGGCGTAGCTGTCAGTACAGGATCTGATTGGTCTGTGGTCTGATTGGCTGCATTACCTGAAGCCGGACAGATTTTCATGTGATATGCAATCCCACAGTTCTTGTGTGTCTTCTGATATCACGAGAATCCAGCGCAAGATAATCTTTCTTAAAAAACACTTTTAGTACAGAAGAAATCTGATAAAGGGCAACTGAACAAAACAACTTATTGTAGATGATTCCTGAAGACAGTTGGACAAGGTTATTGATTCCCACACAATTTAAAACTCCGAGGACAAGTAAAAATCCCAGGCCAAAATCAAGACTGTTGCACATTATCATTACGCTGAAATTACAGTCAATTTAAAGAATATTGAATAATATTGACTCTCTGTCATGTGGTCACATTGAAGGCTAAACAGATGCGAGCAGGGAGCCTGGAAAATTTGGAAAATAGCTCTGCTTACATCAGCAGCACTGGGGAGTGATGTTGGCTAACAAGCTACTCCCATGCACAGTTTGTTTACACAGATGACACCCAGATCAGAGTCTCTCCTCATTACATGAAATATGCAGTGGGGGGAAATGTCATGAGTTGTATTTAATCTGCTGAGTTTGACAAGGCAGCAGAGACCAGCGTGACGGAGAGGAATGATGATGAACTCGAGAGTGTGGGGATTATTATCGACATTAATAATCATTACATTAACTCATTACATTAAAGATTGAGTGAACTGTCACCGCATTTGGATGTTCACTATTTATGAAGAAGCCTATAACAGAAGTCACAAAAGAAAATAAATAAATTGCACTTTCTCAAAGGGGTAACGGTAAAATCTATGATATTGCTGAAAGTTGGAGATTTTCATGAATTCATTCAAAACCAAAATGGAAAATGCAAGAATATATATTCTATATTTAGTGAAATACACCCGCTGTAGCATATCCAACACATCCTTTTTTCAGACCCAATTGTGTTGAAATCAGTCTTTGGGGTTCCTCAGGGTCAATGAAAGGGTCCCATCTTAAAATAGTAGTGGCAATTGAAAGCATCCTCACTGGGAACACTACAAACTGGTATGGGATGTGCACAGCCCCGAACGGGAGGGCTCTACAGTGGTTAATTAAAACAGCCTAGAACACTGTATCACTTTGATGGAAACTTACTGTGTATGCCTTCGGCTGTCTAACCTTGACTTGATATGCACCAAACCTTTTGAAAAATCATCCTTGAGTAGTAAAGTAAAACGTAAATTCAAAAAGCCATGATCAGACATCGTTATCCAGATACAGATCGCATGCAATGCAGTATAAAGTTATACACCTATTTAAGCACAAGCAAATGCTGGCTTAAAGGCTCCATAATGTGTGATGATGACATTGATTTATACACACAATACACTCTCCCTCGCTCTTAATACTCTGCTCATGATCCTGGTTATTTACTCCTGGAGATTACAGACCATGTCACCAGTCATACATCAAGCAATTAAGTCCAGCTCAGCAGCACAGACTTCGCCCACCTGCAATTATGACATTCAGACCTTAAAACCAGATAAACCTTTGACAAGATGTTTTTTCCCCAAGCTGTGGTGTATATCCACATTCATACATAACTCATAGTGTAAATCTAGTTTTATGATATAGATATTACAGAGGGAATAAACGGCTAAAGATCCAACCCTAACAGGACGGCGGTTGACTGAGTAGGAATGTGACATTTTTATAAGGAGGCCATCTGTCTTTTTAATAGTATCATTAATAAAGTGTCTGGAAAGGGATTTTAAGAGACAGCATCTAGACAGGGATTTCACCCAGAGACACTTGAATATGAATGCTGTGTGGTTGTAGTCGAGTTCATCCTGCCAGAGGACAGTCCCTTGAGGGGCACACATCAGCTCAATTGTCATCCCATTCATCATATAGTATAAAGTCAAATACAATACAAAGTCAAATGAAATAATCAAGCAAGAACATTAAATAGTGTACAGGTTATATCTGGCCCTCTAATGTCAAAATGCCAGCAACAACTGTATTAAAGTTATAAATAACTAATCACTTTAGAGGACACCCCCTCTCCTTTGCAAGCATTCTGTGATCTCATGAAATTGCAATTTTTTTTCATTTAGTCAGCCACATGTTTTAAAGTGTAAGTTTGGCGGAAATTGAAAATAAAGCTATTTTCTGAATGAAAATATATCAACTAAGCCGTGGAGGAAGTAATTTTCGCTCATCACGCAGTTCAGAGCTAGCACGGGCGGAAGCTAGAGTCCAAAATCGCAAACAGTGGGTTAGCATGGGGCCAACAGCCACACGCTTTCAAAATCGCATTTTTAAACCACTAACATTGCTCAAAACAGCGCCAAACCTCGTCAGCAGCTTGCTCTGGGTGTCTACACATAAAACGAAGCACCAACAACTCAGTTCATGAACCCGAAGTTTATAACAGAAGACAGTTAAGAACACTCACCAATTCTACCCCTGCCAGCTCCTCGCGAAGGATAGTCCGTAAGTGTCGATTACCGAACGCAGCTCTCGTGTTCCCGTGTGAGATCTCGCGTGACATGTATGTGCTTCAGATAAGGCTGCTGTCTTGAACTGATTGGAAGTGTATACAAACTATCCCGACGTTTTTACCCACCGTTATTAACTTATATTTGGCCAAACTGCCACTAATTTAAAAGTATACTTTTTATTCTGGGCGAAATCTTCAGTGGTCTCCCTCGTTTTGCATTGCGTTCGGTAATCGACACTTACGGACTATCCTTCGCGAGGAGCTGGCAGGGGTAGAATTGGTGAGTGTTCTTAACTGTCTTCTGTTATAAACTTCGGGTTCATGAACTGAGTTGTTGATGCTTCGTTTTATGTGTAGACACCCAGAGCAAGCTGCTGACGAGGTTTGGCGCTGTTTTGAGCAATGTTAGTGGTTTAAAAATGCGATTTTGAAAGCGTGTGGCTGTTGGCCCCATGCTAACCCACTGTTTGCGATTTTGGACTCTAGCTTCCGCCCGTGCTAGCTCTGAACTGCGTGATGAGCGAAAATTACTTCCTCCACGGCTTAGTTGATATATTTTCATTCAGAAAATAGCTTTATTTTCAATTTCCGCCAAACTTACACTTTAAGTCTTTTAGTGCAGACATAAAGGACTAGTCAAACATTGTTTTTTGAGAAATGTGCTTATTTGTACTCTCTGTGAGTCGGATTAGAAGATTGACGTTCTCACTCACACAGGCTCCGCCCTCTACCAGACTCTATGGGTAATACTCTCTTCACAAGCATGCATTCCCCAACTTAATATTTGCATAAGCATAGCCTGCCAATTAGCACATGCTCATCGTCATGACATGATGATGGATTTCATGATGACAGATTTCATGATTCATGCCACAAGGCTGCCGGGCCTGCCGAGCACACACTAGATTCATCACAAGCAGCGATGTGATCGCTCCCCACACTTCAATGTAATGCTTCGCTGCAATTAGAGCAAGTCAGAGCTGGAGAAAGATGGCGTAAAAGACAAATCTCATCCCTGCTGAGACGTCTGCAGATGACGAAGAAGACTATTTCATCTGTTCCCTTTCTGCTTGTGATGACCACATTAGGGCACCCTCTTGAAGGAACGCTGCTGGAACTAGTGACCTCCTACGTGGCCCTGGGGAGAGCAGTTGGTGGCGTGTGACCTCTGACAGATGATGGACACATCCACCTCCTTGAGCTGCAGGCAGTGTTCTTGTTTCTCCAACACTCCATATCCCTGATATGGGTGATGGAAGTGATGGTAAGGACCAACTTCAACTTCACCAATGTGGCCTACATCAACAGGCAGGGCAAAGTCTCAGAGAACCTGTTGTTTTTGGCTCTCCACATTCAGGGACGGGGGTGCTGACCTCATGTCAAGAGTTGGACTGCTACTAGAGAAGTAGAGGCTTCACCCCAAGGTGGTGAAGTAGATTTGGACCCCGTTTGGGGAAGCGGATCTGTTCGCCAACCAATGCAACACCCACTGCCCACTATGGTTCTCCTTTCCATATGTGGACAATCCGACCCTTGTGGTGGATACATTTGCACATGTGCCATGGCCTAGAAAACTGCTTTACACCTTTCTGCCACTCCATCTCATCCCTCTCCTGCTGTGCAGGTGCAGTTCCAGGTCATTCTGGTTGATCCAGGTCACCACTGTGGGCATCCTTTCAAGACTTAGCTCCTGAGAGGGACAAGCTGAGGAGGGTTGTCTATATAGGTTGTGCAGACACTCCACCATTGCCTGTTATAAGGAAAGTGGTCAGGGTTCAAACACTGGTGTGAGGAGGCTAGATCCTTAGTCATGTGGAGTTGGATCTATTCACTCCTTGTTGGAGTGTGGATACAGATGGGATATAGATGTGTGGATAGACGGCTGTCCCATGCCATTTTCAAAGTGTATGCAGCAGTCATTTCTTCCTACCACGAGGGTTTTGGTTTCGGAACGGTGTTTCACCACCCTCTAAGGCTAGCCTGGTGATAACAGTCCACAGTCCATTGCTATTGGTGCTCGATGTCTCGGTGAGGTTCCCAATTGAGCCTGAAGGAGTTGTCCATCAAGAATATGTTGGTGTTTACACTGACCTCAGCTAAGAGTGTGTAAACTAACTGCCCTGTCGGTGATCTCTAGTTGCTTGTTGCTATGGTGACCGTAGCAGGGCTATCAAATCCCTCCTTTTTTTCCCAAGAACTTAAGGATTTCTTTCAGGTCAAGGGTTATACAGCTGGATGCCTTTTGTCTTTCACCTCATTGCTCAGCTCATTCATTGCATGTTATGTTGACTGCCCGACCCCCATCAGACACACAGAACAGCTGTTTGTGTGCTTTGGGGATGTATGGCCATTAAACCTTTATCCAAGAAACGCCTGGCTGAATGGCTTTGTGAGTGCATCTCTCAAGGCAGGCGGGAAGAGATCCTCCTACTGTGGTCCGTGCACACTCTACATGCAGCATGGCAGTGTAATGAGCAGGTAAATGCATACTTGGCAAGCAATGAAGGCACACACACCAATAATGGGTAATTACATACCAAAAATCAGATCTCCCAGGATAAAAAGAAAAAAGAATATAGTTTTCTTTAAAACATTGTCAGGTTTATGATTTTTTATTTTTATGAGTTGAACACATCACTGGCATGCTTTCAGGACCTTGGTTACACTTTTGTTGTACAATGTATCAAGGGAAAATATGTTAACTTGGCCTCCTATCAAGCATGAGTTTAAAAGTTGAGTTTCTTTATTTTTGCTGGATGTTTACAAAAGGCCAAAATGCTGATGTTCTCTATGTGAACTGTCAACCTAAGCCTCACCTGGCCATTGCTTCCCAGTTTGGGATTTTAACCAGCCTTTAGAGGGGAAAAAAAGTAATCAGACACATGATGAAAATAAATAAAACCTCACCACAGGACCATTTTGGCTTGAGGACTTTAGTTTCACAATGTTTAAGACCACTTTCTGGGAGGGCTTCCCTATCACAAGCTGAATTACAGTCCATATTTGGAAAATATATTTTTCCACTGATGGAACAAGTTTTGCAGTTACCTGATCTAATTGTCTTAACAACTAGTATATTATAGCTCAAAACATACTAGGATTTGACATACGACTGAGCAACCCTATATAAATCCCAACATTACTGTTTTCTTACCCCTGTAGTCTCATGTGAAGGACTGTCTCACAACTACTTGGAAACTTGTAAAGAAAAGTGATGGATTCTTAATTTTTCGAAGCTTGTTGTCTGACTGGCTTCAAATCGGTTAAGCTTTTCCAAGTTTGACAGCAATGGAAAACAGTTGACTGTGAGAAACACTCCCCAGGAAAGCATGCTTTTGACATGATGTATTGTCCACCAGCTGACCAAGACTTTCAGGGATTGCCCTGACAAAAAGAGTGGGAAATTATCATGTGAGACACCATTTTGCATGTGATTAATTCACATTTTCGCATAACATGATTGTTAAAAGATCAGATTTTGCAAAAAAGGATGAAAACCCTTCCTTGGACATTGTTTTCTGTTTTTTTTTTCGGGCTTTAAAAATCTTTATGCATATAATGCCTCATACAACACTGACATTAACCTGCTGTGTTTTTTTTGTTTTTTTTTGCAGTACCCCCTGGCATGAATAACCACCATGGCTTTAATTATAAAGGAAAGCAGAGACCTTGGATGGGTCTCAAAGGACATCACTTTTGTGTGTAAGTGGGGCTTTCTGTCCGGGGTAAGCCATCTATTGCTCACGCTATACTGCACAATATATATCCTCCCCTCTCCGTCCATTTTCTCTATAATCACAGAGTGATGTTTTGACTGGCCAAATCCCTAGCATTTCTCCCGAGGTTAGTGCACAGTCAATCATAAGGGCTTGGGCCGATCTTTTAAAAGAACCTCCAGATTATGTTACCTCCACCCAACAGGCAGCTCCATTGATCCCATCGTGCTCTTTGTGGACTCTGCCAAGTGTGCGCCGTTCACGTAAACTTCACTTCCCATGCTCTCCCCCCTCTCTCTTATGCCACACTTTTCAGTGACATATTTAGGTTGGTAATTAAGCCAACATCAAAGTACTTTTGCTTTTCAGGGGTGTGAGAAGGTAAGGCCTCAAAGCTGTTGCATGGAAGCCAAGGTACAACACAAAAAAAAAAATCAAAAGGTGGGTTACGTTCCTGAAGGCAAGATAGTCGATTTTGGGAAGGAGGTGCACTCGTGCTTTATTCTACTGGAAACATGTAATCATTTGAAAGGGGATAAGGTTGAAGTAAAGACATTACTGGAGCCCCACCTTATCAAAACATAGTACCTAATTGAGACACTGGTGCCTAAACAAACTTTCCCCCAGATGAAAAGAAAATGACCTGTAAAAACAATTCTTCAATGTAGTTGACTTTTGGACTTCATTTCTGTGAAGTAGAGCTCTGTACTTGCCTGGTTGGTGAACACCCATGGATGTACAGTCAAACAACATTACTCTATATTTCCAGCTATGTTAGCTATGCAGCTTACTTTTCCCCCTGAACTTCAGGAAGATGTGCAATGAGAAAATAATGTGCTTTATGCTACATTCATCACAACTGATATAACTATTTTAATGTGTGACACCACTACCATCAACATTGTGATTTTATGGTTACACACATTTCCCATTTTGTGGAACCTGGCCAAAGATAATGTCTTTTTGTTGGCCACAGTTTACATGAGGTTGACCCAATTGCCAGCCACTCTAATGTTGGTACCGGTCTCCATGTGAGGGAAATGCTTGTAAATCTTCTAGATCTGAAGGTTTCCTACCTTGTGGAAAGGTGTGTGGGAGCTGAACTCCTGAGAAGTTAGAGCCAGAGCTTCCTCCAGTTCATCATCAGTGTCGCCCCTAGCCCAAACACAGCATTTACAAGAAGGACAGAGGAAAAAGACTCACATGCCAGAGCATGACTGGTGTAAATATTATTGGGAAAATGTTTGCCACGGGCAAGGAATAGATAAGCAATAAAACCACAATGTATCGGAATGGAAACTGACATGGTGCCGCTTCAGCATTGCATGGACGATAATTTATGACTTTCTGCTTGCCGAGATTTCAACTTGGCATACGTTGCCACTCTTCACAGTCTGCCTCTGAGAAACCCACAGAACATCCAGCACGCAAGGGTACAAAAAAAAAATCACTCTCTAATACTCGGGATAAATTAAACGTGGATTTGGTTTGTACAGAGCCAGGGGATTCTTGGACAGGAGAGAGCAAGAAGATGTCAAAAAAGGGGTTTTGAACAAAATATTCATGAAGACTATATTTCTTCCGAATAACAGGCATTACAAACATCAACATATATCATGTCTGTTTTTACTGTTTGCTTCCACTATTATTATTCAGGGCCTTAAAAGCAACTTAAGGGACCACAGGCACCACAGGGTCTTTCTTTCCACTAGCCAGCTAGAATCTTATCACACATCTAATAGAGAGAACTGCCCATTGTTCAAACAATAGTCTGAAAAATATCCCAGTAGACCCCAAACCCCATTTGTTTGACAATTGTGTTGTGAGTTTGTATTTTCAGAGCAATGGGCCTTTGGAACAGTGAGAGTTTGTTTTGGGAATAACAGGCTGTCAGGAAATAGGAACTTTTTTAATTATTGGGGTTTTTGCATGGCATGGCAGCAAAAAAGAGCAGGTTGTAGCTGAAAATAGAGGGTTAGCATAATGACACAGTTTGGTTTTGCTAAAACATTGTTTCTTGGCTCAGACCGGACAATCAAACTGTGACGGAGCAGTTCTCAAATAGTTTCCTAATAGGCCAGAGGTCAGCCCAAGCTGGGTTTAGTTAAAACCGTTCTTGTCTGGGAGGTGCAGTGTGCCAATGTATGTCCACGTAGCACAACCCGACATTCCAAATATGCTGTCAAGGGTGATGGTGTCAATATTTTCTCCTGCATTTTTTTGTGGACACTGGAAAACATGTCAAATTTCCCCTCAATTATCTGGGTGTCCAACACCTTCTGTAATGTGGTTTTACTGCAAGGTCCTCATTGATGTCTGTGATTCTTACACTTGCACAGCTTTGTCTGTGCGGTTTGTGTTTTTTTTTTCTTTTTCTTTTTTTTTTTCTTAATGCCACCTCACTGAGCAAAATGGCACTTAATTATCCAGACAGAAGGACGTTGGCCTCTTACTGTGCTAACCATGGAAAAACGCCATTTTCAGTTGAATCACTTCTTATAAAAGTCCCCTTCGGTTTAATCACTTTGCAGCTGGTTGAAGTCGCTAGTTGTGCCAGTTTCCCTTCCTGTATTTACGAAGACAGCCTGTCCTCTCTCATTATGAGACACGTTAAGTCTAGAATGTCCCAGAGCAGCCGATGGACCTTTCAAAGTGTGGAGTGTTAAAAAAAAACAAATAGGGAAAGCATTTGTCGTGTGCTCCGTTCAGTGAGTCATAGACAGAATGATAATGAGAAAGGGACACAAAGTGATGCAATTGCACATCAAATGCGACCGTAATGTGACAAAAGTGTTTACATACATTGTCATACTAGCAGTGAACCATCAAAGTCTGCAGCATATCAATATTTCACTGTGTGTGTGTTTTGTATCAAAAGCATTTCATTTTGCAGCATTGCCCAGATAAATATTCTCTTCCGTGCCTTTGATCATCCATGCTTTATCTGCTTTGATCATTTTGCCAATGATTGATGATAACGTGCGATACAACTGGAATACATAACGAGAGACACAAGAGCGGTTTTGCTGTTTAGGTTTGTTTAACTGTGTGTGTGCACATTCAATGTGAGAGCTCTACTTTTACGTTATCTAACACCCTACAATCGTACTTATTGAACTTAAAATATTCATATTAATCCTAAATCTGATTAAGTTTGAGACTTCAATGTTCAGCCTGTCTCCACTCTGTTATTAATCCCTACAGTTTCACTGCCAGACGTGATATTCCAACGCTCGCTTTAAGCTTTGACACAGATCTGAAGATCAAAAAGAGAAATTTCCTGATATTCAATTTGCCTGCGGCTTTGAAGTCTTAGGGCATTAGCCCAGATGAATAATCCATATATGGCCAACCGAAGACCGCCAAGGGCGTGAAGCTGTCATAACAAAGCACAGAGTTATCTCTCTCGAGGCTCCGTGTGGGGACTCCAGGAGAGGCCAGCCTCTCCACATCCAAGAGAGGGGGAAGAGATAAATGATGCACATGATGGGCTATGAACTCACCACTGGTAGCCAGTTGTGTGGCGCCGTACAGCGGGCCGCGGCGGGAGGCTGATGTCTGTTTTCTTAAGGCAGCTCAGCTCAGATAACGGCGCTGGCTCACTGTTTGTCACATCGTGGCGGCACCCAGACGCTGCCAGACTCGGTCAAAGACTTCAGAGAAAGGACCAAGTGAGATTGTGGGGTGGAGTTGTGGTTTTTGATCTGGTCTGGCAACGTGAGCAGGTGATCATTAGACCGACACTTTTTGCATTCAAAGCCAAAGGAATAGTCAAATTCAACGTCTCACTATGTGAAACAGAAACAAAGGAGGACAGCATTTAAAAGGTCATACACTTACTTAACAAATTACGTTATAATTATGTCATTGTGATACGTCATGTCATTAGTGTTCAATTTTAACCATGATCTTGACTATTATACATTTGGAAAAAAAATGATAGCTGGCATCCGTCTGAAGCTAGTTAATAAGACTTTGGTGCTAACTTCAAAAATATGTCCTGTATCCACGTCCTTGCAGAGGTTTTGCTAACAGAGGAGGCAGATGGTGCAGCTGCTTCCAATTTTTCTATGAATGAAGTCTGGGAAAACACAACTGATCAATAGACTGTAATAGGAAAGACACACCCATACTGTAGACAGTCCATATACTCTGTCAACATCTGCCAAGGG
Source organism: Eutrigla gurnardus (assembly GCF_963514095.1). NCBI lineage: Eukaryota > Metazoa > Chordata > Actinopteri > Perciformes > Triglidae > Eutrigla > Eutrigla gurnardus. The sequence continues at coordinate 22,181,228 of NC_139926.1, forward strand.
TGTGGTGGCCAGTCTTTACATCCCCCTTCTCTCTCTATTCACTTGCTCTCTCTCAATTGCATTCATACGATGTTTAATGATATTTTATTGAAGACATTAAAGATGTCAGATGGCATTACATGAGTCCACGATAACCATCACCTCTTCGCTTGAAGTTCATAGTACCTTAAGGGTTTAAAGACTTGGAATGTTTGTGTGCAGTCCTGCCAACCAGGTCCACCCACACTGCAAGAAGTCTTTTATTTTTTACTTAAATAATTCAACAGCTTAAATGGCTTGCTAAGAAAACATTGAGTTGAATAATGAGAGCTGCAACTCATAAGGAAAGGACATTTCTACATTTCTACACCATTTTTCAAATGTCTAATTTTCAAATCAAAAATGTGTCCGCTCACTTTCCCATTTTACAAACTGCTGCAGCCCAAAGAGACTTAACTACTGTAAAGCGCACAGGTCATGGGACAGTTACCGACATTAGGTCCCGCAGCTAAGAGGCTGTTAGAGGCTTGTTAAAAACCCATTTGTTACAAACTTCGTAGCCAAGAGACAAACTCTCTTGACAAAGACTTATCTAATTCCCCGTTGGTTCATGAATTATGTTTTGGAAAGTTAACATCTGCAAACAGGCTGGATTTATGACCGGAGAGATAGTTTTGAACAATTTGCAATCGGATTTTGGCTTGTAGTGACGGTCGCGGTTATCCTTCATTGAGAGTGTGAATCCAGAATAGTATAAATGTCACTTCGGTTCTCGTAATGTGACTTGTTACAGTTGATATTGATGCTTGTAGACCTATCTCATTCCCTGGCCGTCACATACCGATGCTTTGTCATGGCCCTTGGTGTACATACTGATGCACAAGGCACGCTTTAGCATCTGGGCTTGAACTCCATCTAAAAGTCAGGTGACGTAGTATAAAGAGCACATAAGGCTGCAGAGAGAGGAGGGCGGGGTGCACGGATGGGTCAAACAAACACATGACACATCACCAAAGAGAATGCTGTCCCATTAAGAAACCAAAAGTCAGCGCTCACTTATTAACCGTGGCTACATACTTTATGTAACAGATGTCATTTTAACTCAAGTCATGATATTTTACTCAACTTAACCTTAACCTTAACAGTCTTTTTTGCCTAAAGTAACTTTTGTTTGGAAGCAAAACTTGAACCACTTGTTAAAAACCGCAGCCGTAGTGGAGCATCATAGTTTGACACGTAGGGGAATTCGATGCAGTATAATGCGAGACTTTTAATATGAGCGATGCTCTCATGGTGTTGGGCAGCTAATGATGAAGGAGCCACACATCGGAGAAAACTCTCAACGGGCCACTACAAGCCACAAGTAGGAGAGTCACGTGTCTGAAGGCTAGCTTTTGGTAGCCTTGCCAACCGATACTGTGGAAGAAGGGAAACACTGGAGTAGATCATGACACAATTGGTCCTTGGAAAGTAGTAACAATTTAACAATGAATAAAATTTTTTTTTTAAAAACACAGTGACATCTTTCACCATTAAGCTTTGGCAAATTATGATATTAAACATTTTTAATTATTAAAGCTAGGGTCATGAAAGAAAGTGACTTGCAGTGGGCTATCCTCACTCTCAACGTTGATAATATGCACATTGCAATCAATCAGATTTTGAAAACTGCCTTTAAAGGTCCCTTTCAAATTGAAAAATCTTAGTTTACAGAACCTTCTTGGGTCTGTCACCCAGTTTAAGACTAACAGATATGTGTCAATAATCATTTCATACTAAAATCTCTCCATTTTAGCTTTTCCCCCAATTAAAACTAATAAAACAATATTGTTAGTATTGTCACAGTCAGTGTGGTCTGTGAGATAACGTTGTAACGGTTCACACAGCCAACAGTGGTCAGCCAGCAGTAAACATGCTAACAGATAGCTCGCTCAGAATGGTCCACTGAGAGTCTCCCACACACCAGCTGCTATTAGCCAAGTGGGATATTGCACAGAATTTAAGACCAAGACCTTTTTCTCAGGAGTCTGAATCACAACTAAATATTCAAGTTTGATTTGACAGATGCCACCATAGCTCTGTTTCTGTTAAATGTGTTTAGAAATGTGACATTTTTAGAGTTTTATAAGTCGATGTAGCATCTGTAGCCTAATTTGTGTGTTTGAAGTGTTTTATGTGGTCAAAATGAACTGCAATCCAATGCAGTTTGAAGAAAGTTGCATTACAAGTATAATACTGGATTACCCTTCATCCAGCATGCATCTCATTCATGCCCTTACATTAGCCCCCTAACATTCCATCTACAGTACTGCAAATAAATATGAAAAAAAGTAGTTTAAAACCTTACACATTAGCACAACTTTTCCATGGAGACTGGGGTGTGTTCTGTTCTGTCTAAATCCGACAGCTGTATTTGGAGACTGAGGGGAGCATTAGGTATGGCACGGAAACTATTAATTGGACACGAGTAGGAGAAAGAACACCAGACCAGGAATGGCTGTCAGTGTGACCTTTGCACATTTAAGGTTTATACTTTTTAGATTTTCTGCATTGTACTACATTTTGCAAAGTATGGGTAGACAGAGCGACAACAACGTAAAGCAAGCTATATGTTGAGTCACTTTGAGAGGAACAAGGAACAGAGAGATTTTTGAAGTATTTCCTTCTGTACTTCCCACATATTTGTAACTATTTCCAAGCCGCACAAATTCCTCATTTCAAGCCTACACAGTGACTTACTGACAGACACAGTACCAATAACCGTGTCTTGTTGAAGAGCCAGCCATTTGGCATTGAAATGTCATGGTGGAAAAATAAGTCAAAAGACATCCCACATTTGGCTAACCCCCTTCTAGACAGCAATGGCCTGCGAGGCGCCGTAAAACACACTTCATTCAAACTCAAAAACAAGTTGCTAGATGAATGCTGGCAATCGGCTCTAAGTCGTCGTACGAGACACATGCTACAATCTCGCCAAAAACAAAATTAAACTCACCAAGTTGTGTGCCTGCATAGCAGAACTACAACCGTTTGTGTAGTTCTGCCAGCGGTCAGCCAAACACACCATACAAAACAATAAAAACGAGCCAACTCTTAACCGGTGATCGTACGCAAACCATGGGCTGTGAAGCATCGTAAAACACACTTCATTCAAACTCAAAAACAACATGTACAGTATGTATGCAAGCAAATAGCTCCAAGTTGTTGTGTAAGACGTGTCACACAATCTTGACAAAAACAAACAACACCAAGCTGTTAGCAAGTTACCAGTTAGCCAAACACACCGTACAAAACAATAAAAGTGAGCCGCTGAGCAGCAGCTGATAGGTACGCAGCAGTGTGGGTAGCTATCAGAAAAACGTTTTGTCATCACATGTATTAATACTGGTTTTCTTGGCCCCACAAAAAGATACGGTTTACAAGGAGGTGGCGCTCATGAGTCTTGAACGTGTTGCGGTATATGACAAATTAAATGATGGAGTGTGGTGGCTTTGAAGAGAGCATATACAGTAAGTTTCACTTTGAGGTCAGTTCCCCATTGGAAGGAGCTGTCTGATAATAAGTAGTGTAAATATCCTAAATATAGCATATACTTAAACTGATATTGATTATTGTGTGTGGACAAAATTGGTATTGCTGCTGCCCCTCTTCACAGCAGTATTTAACTCTGCTCCTGTCTGTTTCCCCAACATTGACTATGGATATGACCATGATACAACACCCCTTTAAATAATCCAAAATGTCACTTTAAGTACTTTTACTTAAGTAAGAGTGTGAATGCAGGACTTTTACTTAAGAGAGTATTTCTACACTGTAGTAGCCTATTGCTACTTTTACTTCAGGAAATTACCACAATACTTCTTCCAACACTGCATGTGGTAGACAGGGAGCATTAGCGTTCAATTCGAGGTCTTGTCCTGGCCATCTGAGTCCTATTCACCTTTTTTAAGCTTTTGATCACCACCAACTTGTAAGTAAAATGTGTGTAGTTATGTCTATTTCACCCTGTTGCTACATTCAATTATTAGCATTTAATACATCGTTGAGGGGGAATACTTTAAAATATGATTGTCCACAAAATGCAATCTGCAATTTTTACGAGACAGTCATATTAAAGGAACAATGTGTGTTCCCTGTGATGGAATTTACAGGGTAAGGGAGCCACGGGGGGCCCCCTCCCACAAGCTTCACTATTTTGTTCTGGTGCTGCAGAGAGATATGAAGCAGTGATGTTGGAAGAGTTGTAGAGCCCACCTATGGACTGACAGTGGGAGACCAGCCAGGCCTTTTAAGGTCTGCCCAAGATCCTTTTGGCGCTGTTCTGATCTCGCACACATGGTCAGGCAAACATCTCCATGTGCGAGGGATTCGAGCAAAGACACAATGACTACACACACTGCACGTCACCAAAGGGATGCTGTGCCGACAACATGAGGTCACATGTTTTAATGGTAGCTGAGCTAAACCCCATCCCTTTGATAGCCCGGGCCTGTGACAAGACATTATATCCCACAAGAATTTTAGCCCAATAATTTTGATGATGATGATGATACTCGTGATGATTAACAGGAGGTAGGGTGGGAGGGAGGGAGAAGTTGGTCATTTTAATCTCTTCCTTCCAACTGGATTCTTGGCCGTCTTTATGAGGGGCGGGTGTGTGGGAGGGGGGTGTGATTGTCACCTTTTCCTTTTGACTGCCGTCCATCTTCCTTCCCACAGCTGGACGCGCATACGCCTTCCCATCAGCCGGCAGCTGGGCTTGTCAGCCAATCAGGCACCTGCATGATTACCAACAGCTGGAAAAGTAAAATGCACTGGGCGGAGGGGGTCGGGGGAGGGGCGGCAGAGGCTTTGGCTGGCGGTGGCGGTGGTGGTGGAGGGGGGAATGGAGGCTACAGGCAGAAAAGAAGGAAGAGACAGAGGGAGGCAGCGCGGACCGAAGGTTTGCAATGAAATAACAGGGAGGGAATAAAAGACAGATGAGGAGACGCTGACATCAAGATAAAGTAGGGAATTGTGGTGTTTCTGACCATTCTGACCGGCCCCGTAGAGGACACTGTGTCCTTTACATTGTGCTTTACAAAAGTCACATGTATCACTGCAGATGGCCTTTATTGCCTTGTTGTGGGATGATTCTGTGAGGTCACATCTGAAGGGTGAGGACCCCTCAATATGAAACACATGCATCTGTCTTTTGGGTGTAATAAGCATTTGCTGGAGTTTATAAATTGGTGAAAACAACTTGGGCTCTGTTCCTGGACCTTCAGACACGCTGTCCTACTTCGAAGCTCTCCGACTTTTTTTAATTGTATATGAGTCATGTGCGCCTTTTATGAGTGTCAATGGCACAAGGGGTGAACTTTATATGAAAGGGAGGAATGGTGTTCCTCGTTCATTGCCCTGGGTGAAATGGAAATTTAAAACGGCTGAACTCCGAGTAGCCAGAGGAAGCTAATTGCTTCTGCCATCCTCAAACATTTTTCCTCCCCCGCTTTCCCGCTTGTTTGAGTCCGATCGACGTTTTCCCTGTGACCTCTCGAAAATTGTGTTTCCCTGTAGCAAACATAAAACGCATGCTAGGCTTTCAGTTTCTTAACCATAACATAGTGAGTGTTTTCAATGACACTTCTTTCAGTTGTCAGACTAAGGGTAGCACTCTCACCTCTCAGTGGCTTTCTGAGCCGCCTAGGTTTGATTGCGCTTCCTCCGCTCAGCTTTGAAATCCACTGTGGTTATGAGGACATTCATCACTTTTGCCTCAATGCCTTTAAAGTTTTCCAAAGGCGAAAGGGAACTCTTAACATCAATAGTAACGTCAAAAGGGGTTTTTGAAATAATTTTGTTCCCATTCTTTTTTTTTCCTGCAGCCAATTAATGAAGGTTCAAATTGCGTCTCTTTCTATTTGTCTATTAATAAAAGGTGTGTCACAAAGCGACTATCTGGACCTGGTTCTGTCATAAATATGTCAGCATTCATTAGATTTATAGGAGATGTGGTTGGTGTGCCAACAATGCTTGCCATTCACACCACATGCACAATGTTGGCTCCAGATAATAATAATGATACAAAAATCATGTTATATTTTTTAACAATGTTTTGAAATTAATCAAATAAGAAAGCATGATTTGTATTTAGTCCCACTTGAAAAAAAAGTTGGTCTGTATCCAAAATGGACACTTCCATGAAAAAGGTGTTGACAGAAATCTGGATAGCGGACTCTTCCCCATCTTGCGCGCACATTGAAGACGGTCGCTAACATCTTCCTGTCTGCTGTCAGAGATTATAGTTCAAAGATTTCAGAACTAATGTTACATGCATACAGTGCCTTTTCAAAATACACTTCCAACGTAGGTTTACTTACACAACAAAACTGACTTAGGTTAGGTTCAGGGAACCAAAGCACTTGGTTGAGGAAGCTTACACAATTCAAATTTACACCAAATTGTTAAATTAATCTTAGTAGCTAGTTGCATTAGTAGCATGGTAGCAGCAGCGATGCTGTGGTAACAACAATAACAAGGTAGCCACGCCCTAAAGCATACCCTTCTTTATTGTCTATGGTTAATTAACTAATTGAACATCATGCTGTATTGAAGAAGATTTGAAACTAGTGATTGAGACCAAAATGTTTAATGTTTACAATGTTTATTGAGGAAATAAATCAAGTGAGAAGTAGGGTCATTTTCTCATAGACTTCCATGCCATCTGACCTCTTTTTGCAAGCAGAGGAGTCGCCCCCTGATGGCCAGTAGAGAGAATGCACTGTTCGATTGCCTGCCTGGAGAAACATTATAGTGTATCCAATTAATCTTAGATGTTTTGCTATTATTTGTTTAAACTATCTAATAATGACAGTGATGGGTTAATTGAATGCCTCTCATACAGACAGTAAACTCTGCTTCGCTATCAGATACCGAGCGCCACTGACCAAGCTGACGTATTTGACTCGTTGGGAGTGGGGCCTGACCCGGCTCTAACGCCAGCGGCCCGACATCTGTTGTAAATTGTGTCAATCTCGTGATGAGGAAAGAGATATCACTGCAAGCATTCCGGTGCTATCGGACCTATATATCTATCTGCACAATCAAACACAATGGAGCATCTCTGAGTTATGTGCACGCATGCTGCAGGTGTTTTCAAACAATGGCGGCAAAAGGAGCCACGGAACATAAACAGTCAAACAGTGATGCTTCCTGTCATCATTTCAGTGAAGTCGAGGTGCTTGAAGGGGATAAACCTTTCAAGCCGACGTTGTTGTTCTGGGACATGCAGCATATAGGGGCGAGATGACAGCCAGAGAGGGGGAAGAAGACACGAGTGGCAGGACTGCAGCCTGTTTTCCTGTATCAATCTAATCTGGATGTAAACACAGCTGCTGTTAAGCAACTCATGCATGGCCCATATACCAGCTGGCTGTGTGAAACGAACTTTGACCCAGCAGCGAGCCTATTTCTGGGGAGAAGTCCGCCGCCGGCCTGAGAAAAATGAATTCCTCTCGTTGGGTATGGCATGTCATTCCAAGGGGACAGACTTTTATCTATGTAGCAGTGGCTTCTGTCTGCTGTGCCTCGTTCTCAACCCACACATAGGCTCACATGCATTCTGGTGCACCAACACGCCTGTATATGCACAGTCTCTCCCTCTCTCGCACATATAAGCCATGGAGTGAAATATTCATATTCTTTCAGTCCCCTCAGCATGCCACCTACATCAGACCATCTGGCCTTGGAGCACATAACATGCTGCTGAGTGAACAAAGCAAGGCCATTACTGTAGGACAGAAAAAGAGAGGGCCAGAGAGAGAGAGAGACAGAAAGAGAGAGAGAGAGAGAGAGAGAGAGATGGCAGAAAAGATGCAAGTGTGTGTGTGTGTGTGGGGGGGGGAAGGGCTATGCAATTTTAAAGACAGGCCCGACACTGCTCAGCATTTTTATCATGGAGTCTGTCACGGGTGAATGCCTCGAATCAGGTAACTTTTCAACAGCATGTGGGGATGACATCATCCATTAGTGAAAAGAATGACTCACAGGCTAAGAACTCAATACCCCCCCAGTAGAAGCATGGCATAACGTGGGTTTTTCCTCCTTATTCATGGCAGACGAGCAAGTAGTGAGAGATAAAGCAGAGAATGACTCTGAATGTAAAAAAAGAGAGATGCAAACGATGGAGCAGGAGGCAACAGTGAAGATTAGGTAGATAAGGATGAGGTAGTGAGAGGAAGGAAGGGTGGAACATGTTTCCAGAAAGCGTAATAATAATAATAAAAAGTTAAAGAGAGCAAATGCGAGGAGAAAAAAGATGAAAGGACGGCCAGTCGGTCTTCCCACAACGCTTTCGACTTATAAAACCTGAGAAAGACAACTGTGTGAGGTTCAAGAAGCGCCGAGGGCAGCTCACAGCCAGATCCGCTATATCAAAACACGGCGAGGACGGCGTAGCATCCAAAACAAATCCAACACACGATCCCACCGCAACATTGAAAGAGAGCAGTTGTGAGAGAAGGGATGGTCTCCACCGATTCATAAACCCTGACAAGTCTCACCTGTTTGCTTTTATGGTTTATGGTGTCTTTTTGGCTCCTGCTCTATTCACTCTGTTCTTTCTTATCGTTTGTGAAGAAGGACGCCGAGCACCACGTAATCTAAAAAACACAAAGGTTTGCCGGGAAAAATTAAACACTGTGGCCACTCCGTGCCCACAAATCCGGGGGTTTATCTCGCGTTGATTCATCATATTCATAAGAACGTAACGGCGCTGGTACACAGCACGCGATTGATGTGAATAAATAAATAGCTAATTAGTTGAACTCAGCCTGAAGTGGAAATTCCCAGATTCCCCAAAAGGGCCGTCACACACACATTGCACCAGAGTCCAACTTTGCCTTTGATTGATTGTGGAAAATAATAATATGCATGATTTTTATGGTTCCTGATGGAAAGGCAAAGTGTTTTGGAGAGAGAGTAATGCCTGCACTCCCGGTGCATCTCAGATGCCTGCAAGCGTGCCGCCGCAGGGCGAGAGGATGGAAGCACCGTCCTCGGGGTGGATTTGCTGCTGCTTTCAGACGAAAGGTTTGGTTTTGGGAGGGAGGAGAAACCGTCAAAGAGTCAACACTCACACATTGATACTTTTATTTGCTATCACCCACAACCCTCAGAGTTTCCATTCCAAGGCAAGTGCTGCATTTAGTCATCCAAGGGAGGCTTTAGAGGCATGTGCAAGTGAAAAGAAGAAATTGGACAGATGGAGTGCAATGTGTTGGAAACATCTGTATGTTTCACAGCAAACTCCTTCTGGCCCTCATCAGCTTTGGTTTAAGATGTTCTGAGGTCTTGAATCCCCCCTGATTGACCACTAACTAACAACCCTTTCAAAATAAAACGTTTTACAGATGGCGCAAAAGTAGCACTTTTTAGATAAACGTCATCTTATAAGATAAAGTTACAGACAAAAACACATATTCGTTGTGACCAACAACTTGCTCATGTCTTCGATTCCTTTTTATAATAGTTTAACTGATAGGAGTTAGTTGAATGTTAAAATGTCAGCATCATGTTCAGTTTCCGATTACTTTAATGATAATAATACATTCCATTGTCAGTTTTACTGAAAATGATTGTGTATTTACCGTGTTACTGTAGAGCGATGAAAGACAATCTTTTACTTTCAAAAAAAATCTTGTTCTTTCGTTCAGACAGTAAAACCTATGATGGCATATTAGGGCCACTGAAAAAAAAAAAAAAAAACGGAGCCGAGAGAGGTGGGTAAAGTTGAAAAAAAGTTGCAAATTTGCTACATTAAAACTAGCAAAATCCCTGAAATACTGGAAAAAACTTTGAGTACTAAATTATCTGTCAAATGATCATGACCATGACACATGAAACATTAAACACAACTTGTCATTAAAAATCAAAATCACAGCTTGAGTAACTTTACTTTCCGTTGGGCAAAACAGCATTCTGGGTAAAATTCAGCGATAGCATGATGTATCTACGCGGTTTCTCATGGTTCTGGTCAGTCTGGTGTGCCGGTATGTGCAGTCAGGCGTATCAGACTCATATGGGCTTGGATAACACTGCCGCGTTGCTTTCCCCTATAATTTTTCTCACTAGCCTTGCACGTCAATCTCAGTTGAGATCCAAATAATTTCTGTTTCTATAGTCGCCAAAAAACCTGAGAGGAACAGACAATGTTGGATAAATTCGACAAGGTCATCAATTTAGAAGTTGGCCAGACATCTTTTGTACTCTGGCAAACACTTGTGGTAGTATCACTGCATTTCATGGATCGACCACAATCATAGAACTGGCCATGTTTTATTTACCGTCCATTCATCTGTCATATTTACAGGCCTGCCGAGAGAGAGAGAACCGTTCAGGTTCAAACACGCTGGAGGCAGAAACACGGAAACTGACAGGTGCTTTAACATTTGTATGATTTATACAGTGCGAGTTGTGCTGTGCTCAAGAAACACGCCACGAGGAGATAGGATCACTTTACCGAGAAAAGGCCAGAGTGGGTGACGGCGAGGGCAAGGCCCACAGTAAAATTAACGAGGGAGAAATTCGTCGGCGGCCATGTGGTTTGACCCAACGGCGACCTCTCAATTCCTCAGGCCTCCCACCAGATGAACAACACTAATTAAGATCTAAGATTACCCATGGTTAAGAATGATACCAAATCCAACACACACATTAGACTGCGGTGAAACACAGTATGAATAGATCATTTTATTTTCGCCGCTGACAGAAAATAAGGAGCGATGAGGGTTTTGAATGACTAAGCCTCTCTGGAGTTCGAGATTAGGCCTCGGTCTCTGCATCCCTGTCACGGCCGTAAATTAGTCTGCTCCCACATTAATGGCTTCGGTGTAATTGCTCATCTCATTCAGCGGAGAGAGTTGGGAATCTAAAGTAAAGGAAGGGAGCATGTGTTCCCGAGAGCAGGCAGCATGTGTCTTGTGGTAACTCCGAGGAGGGAGATTATCTGTTTGTGCCAGCTCCACATTTCTCAACGTAAAGTTTGGGTTTCGGGTTACCAGTCAAGGTGAGAAGGGGTTTTGTAATTCAATTCCCACGGACACGCTGCACTTATGTTAAGTAACCTAAACCGCTGGCTTTTAATCCTTCTCAGCGAAGATTGTAATAAACGGGCTCCACTTGCACCACTTTAGTCAATCAAGTTTATTGCCGTGAAGGTTCATGATGAGGCTAATGAAAAAGGAATAATGTGGTTTTGCAGTAAACGGCTCGAAAAACCAAACTGAGGTTCTTTCCTCACCGTGAAGTGAAAGTCAAATTTCACAAACTGTTTGAAGAAGGCAAAAAAAATGACAACTTTACAAACTGAAAAAAGAACACCTTACTGTGTTACACAGCTTGAAATTACTACTCACATCATTTTGAGTATACAGCAATACTGGATTAATCAGTGAGCAATAGTTTAGGTTTAGCTCACTTACCTGGTGGATCCAGGTCCATCACTCACACAACCACTCATTCTAGAGCCTAACTCAGAAAATCCAACAAAGTAAGCATTCAATAGGTGTTTACGTTTATTGAATCAGCTGAACGCTTCTTTGGTTGCTTGTCGTACCTTTACGTAAATGGTTTCCGTAGATAAGGAGTTTTTTTAAGAGGGCAATTTTTATGACACGTTATGCATTTATTGTAATGTGTCTTGTAAGATTTACAGATGAGGGCTTTATAATAACGATAGAAATAATACAATCTATTTGTAGAGCACATTTCACTGTACTTGAAATCACTTTACAAATAAAATAAAGTTAAAATAGAAACAAACAATTAACAGACCAAAACACAGCATTAGTCACACATTAAAAGCGGATCTGAAATGATGATTTTTTTTTAGAACGTTTTCGGCAGTACCAAGGCCCATATAACTTTTTGGTACCAATGCTGGTATAAAATTTCTATTCCTGTAAACTAAAATATTCCAGTAAACACTGTTATGATGACAAAAATCAGACTTTTCGGGAATACCACTTGTGCCACTTGTGTGATTTTATTATTCAACGTAATAGCTTTGCATTTTATTAAACCTAGCGAATGGAACAGTGGACCACAATGTTTATTACAGCTTTTTTTGGACTCTGCAAAAGAAACGACATCAAACACACTTAAAACACCATGAATTAAAGCAGGTTGGTTGTTAAAAGTTCAACATTTTGGGAACATGTATTTGCTTCCTTGCCCAGAGTTAGATGACAAGGCTGATACTGTTATTGTGTGTACATCAAATATCAAGCTACCACCAGTAGCAGGATAACGTAGCTTAGCATAAAAATTGGGGACAAGGGGGGCTAATCTGGCTAGAACTAGTCTGGCTCTATCCAATTGTAACACAACTCATGTATTTGCACTCTCACAGCATATACACGTTACATTATTGTTTGGTTGACTGGTCACCAGGTGGACTAGCCAATATCAAGTCATGGCCTCACATTGTGCCAACAATATCCAATATCTGACAATAACAGACATATAACAATAACACAGGCTGGCTAGAACTCGTTGCCTTCCTTGGTTAGATTCAGGCTTGAGGAGTGAGATTGGCTAGGGTAAGGGGAGAATAGGCCAATCACAGCTTCCACTTCATCATAGTAGGTCTGGTGACATCATTCCACATGATAATTAAACATATGCTTCAGTATGTTGTTTTTGAAGCAATGGACATTTGAAATAATAGCCATTTGTTTTGGGGGTTACATATTTTTTCTGGTCATTGGGTTTTCGGGATAATGGGCCGTTGGAACATTGGCGTGGTACTGAGGGAGGTATTGATCTACAGGAACATAAGGCTGAGTGAACGTAGACACGTAGTTCTCTGGTCGCTCCCAATCCAAATAAAAGTGATAACGATAGCAGGAGTCGTTCTGATAGTTATCACTCATGCAACTTGTTTTGCTTCTTCTATGACAGTTTCAATAAATATTGTATTTGGTTTTGGTCTGAGAGTGTGTTGGACTTTTGTTTAAGAACTTAGTTCTTCTGTCTTTATAAGGACTTAAGTGTAACTGTATCCTATACCTCTTTTTCTTCTTGGCCAGGTTTGTCTGTGTCCACCAGTTGTTGGCCAGGTTGTGGTCACTTACATTTGCATTTACAGTTATGTCTTGCAAATGCTGCCCGATATCTGCCGTTTGCTGTTGCTTGTTCATCTAAATAGAATTATGTTGTAGCTAACTCGCAACCTTGTAAGTATTCCGGCAAATGTAAAAAAAAAAAAAACCATGATCATAAAGATCAGAAATGTTTATGACTTATATAATGCACATCTGGGTCTCTACATTTTGTCCAAAGCACACACTAACAGAGCACATTTTGACTATTGGCATCTACCAGCGGTAGCCTTCTATGAGGTTCAAGACTTCAGAACTGCCTTTTTTAAATATGCCAGACCAGTTCAATTCGGTCTGGATAAAATATATAACAGTGCTAATGCCCAAAACCACAATCCATTTCCCGAGTGAAAGTTTGCACTAGAGTATGCGCTATGCAGTGAAAGTACTTAATTTCTGATTTATTCATCTTGGGAACATTTCTCTGTTCTGTACACTGTTGCATGGATAATAAAGCATTGAGGAGTTTGCTTGCTGTGTCTGGCAGCCGACAAAACAGTTTAAATGTAGCCTTGTTAAATGATAATGGTGCCAAGCTATGGCCGGATGGTAAAACGCGGCGCTGCTTGCTCTCGTGTCATTCTTCTACTATGATGAGTGGTACCAAAAACATAACAGAAAGTGCTTGTAATGTCAGATCTACAGATGAATTAAAAGCGACCAGGAACTGTGTTGATGGACTCATTTAGTTGCGTAACATCAGCCTCCTCACATTGACTCTGCAGGGAAGTCCGAGGACATGGGTTTTGTTTCAGAAGACCGATTGTGTGTGTGTGTTTGTTTTAGCTGACTTAGAGAAGCTATAGTGCATACAGTATTGACCATGTCTTAAAAGACACAATGAAACAAAAGGAAATCCCATCTGCATGTTTTCAGTTGCCAGCTGACCTCCAGCAAACAACACAGTCGTGGCTGGCTGACATGTTTCTGACCTCACAGTGGGAGAGGATGTAGAAGCACAAGAGGAAGAAGAGAGAAGAGAGCAACCGCCCACTCTCAGGCTTTCACTGAGCTCCTCGGGCTGTTGTCTAATGTCCGTCAGAACGTCTCCGTCTAGTTGTTTAGTTTTCTCGGTTAAAGGGCAAACTCAGTTCTTAGTATAGAGAGGCTAAGTCCCGCCCCTTCTTGTGGACTATCATGGGACCGTATTTAGGAAAACATATGTAGTTTCATTAGAACAGTATGACTGTTGAAATTTCAGACTCTCAAAATACATAATTAGAAAGACTAGACTGAAATGTTGCATGTGGAGTATCTCAAATCAGGTAACATAACGTTACACATGCGACGGAAGATAGCTAAGTTACATAGCAAGCTAGCAAGCCATGGTAACAGCCCTGTTGATGGACATCTGAGCTTGAAATACACGTCTCAGGGCAATTTTAAAAAGATCCAAAAAAAGTCAGGCTTGAACGTCTTGTGGTGGCATTTATAACATTAATTCAACGCAATCACTTGATAACATGACACACAATAAATGAGTGTTGGCCCAGAGAACAAAGGTGTCAAAGCCAGAATTATATTCAAAGTGATGTAATGTTACCAATTTAAAACATTTAACTGTATACTTTGGATGTTGCAACAAAGGAACTTTCTCTTTACCGTGCACTCGGGGTGTAAAGACCCCGAGAACCTTTCTGCGAACTCGACTGTGTGATGTCTACTGTTGTGGATAAAACGTTTGCTGCTTGGTGGTTTTCCCTCCAAAATACACTTGACTCATCTCGAGGAGATGGTGGGATACTATACCCCGTGGACCTTTGATGGAAATTGATCTTGGCCCGTGTTTGAAAGACTTGCTAAAGAGATACGTCACTTACACACATACTCACTTTCTGTCTGTGAGAACCTGCTCCCCACTGTCCATGTGAACATTGTTGTAGGCCTGGGAACAAATGTGGCTGTGGTTGCTCCTTAGCAACCGTATCAAAGTAAACTGAAACATACTGGCACTTAGTTACCAACTTTTCTTTACTTAATGTATGGGAGAAAATTAGCCCTGTCCTTTCTCAAACTCATTTTGTTATGAACATTCACACAAAGGCCAACAACTGCCAAGAGTTGCACACAAAATTAGTAGGAAAGGGTCAACTGGAATAACATTGGTTTTTGAGTGAAAGAAAAACGAGGTAACCTGCAGAGAAAATCATACTTGAGACTTTTTCAATTCCAAGTCCAAGTTAAAAACCACGGACACTGTTATATTTTTATGTGCTTTCTTCTAACAGTTACAACGATAAATATGAGGCTACATCTAAAGATCGACAATCAACACGTTGTCTTGTTTGTGCAATTTGCACAAGCAGTTGGGGTTTACGCGTTGGAGTCATTTTTCTCCAGGCGCAGTCATTTCCCGGAGGCACCCAGTGGAGACTCCGGGAAGTCATTACTTCCAGTCAAGAAATGGATCCAGCATGTAACTCCCTGTAAAGCGTTCTCTTTTTCATTGCTGTTCTTGTACAGATCAAACTAACAAGATATAACATATTCATTAGTGAGCTCTGTTGGTGATGGCTAGCTGCTACCCTGTTTGCATTATTTATGCCAAGCTAAGCAGCTTCATATTGATTGTACAGACATAAGCACGGTATCAATCTTTACCTGTAACTCTCAGCAAGAAAGCTAATAAATTATGTCCAAAAATGTTGTACTTTTACTTTACATAACATCGGAAATTAGTCAGTTAGCTGTCAATTAGTTAGCTGCCAATAGTGTACATGTCTCTGCAAATGTAAAATTCAATTTCTTAAGACGTACCTCTTTCTGCAGGAGCCCCGTATGACCCATCTACTACCAGATCGATGTAACAGGTGTAACTTATCGAGTTGTTTTGTTTTGGGGAGTAAATGAAAAAAGGTGTGAAAATTGTTTAATGTTCCCTCAGAGGGGGAGAACATTACTCATTCTGATTTCCCACCCAAGTTTTCCAAGCATGATTTGGACCAGTGCTGTTTTTTTGGGAAAGAATTCGATCTCAATGGGAGTTCCTCTGTTTTGCCAAGGGCTTAATGGTTTCACAGCTTTAGATTAGGCCTCCAGTATTTGGGGTGTCAGCTTTGACAAATTACTTTCAGGATTTTTCCAATGTCAAATATCACCCCACTGCTAACCCTGACTGGACACTCAACGCACTTTGTTCCCCGCCCCGTCGCCTGTATAACGCTAAATAATTCGGCACTTGCTCAAAGAAAAACGTGGATTAAGTGTAGGGGGAGAGGTAACATATATGCTGTCGCTGGATCTTAGTATTACCACCTCAGCTCCGAGGGGAAGTAGCAGCTTCACAGAATCCAGCCAAAAAGTTCAAAGTTGAAGCACACAGAGTTCTCTGCTTCCCTGCAGGAACTGTGGTCTCCTCCAGCTGGGCTGCTGTGTTGGAGGGCTGGGTGCGCTGCAAGTACATCCAACAGTGTCTCGGACAGAAGAGCACTCCCTTCTTACTTCTCTGGGGGGAACGGCGGATGACTTGGCTAGGTGTGTAACCCGTCACACACCCTGCTGCTCATCACACAGATGCTCTGTGTGCCTGTGAAGAGGTCGTGTTGCTTCTGCTTATCAACACAGCACAACTTTATGATTTGTTTCTGGGGGTTTTATTTTACAGTCCACTGTGGTTGGCTCGGATGTGAACACATATACCTTTGTCTGAGTAACACATCAGTTTAGTCATCAATTAGTTAATTTACATCGTGTACACATAGGAAAGCAACAATCAGTCTGTACATTTGTCCAAACTGAAGCAGTTGTTGATATTTTGCATTTGCAGCAGTCAGTATAAAACCGTCAATAAAATAAGTTTTTTAAAAAAGTGAGAATCACTCCCTCCTTGAACTTTAAGTCCTAAATGAGCACAAAAAATATTAGACTGAAGCATCTGTGCTAGATTAGCTTGTGGATTAGATGCATAAATACACGCACTTGCACCCGCACACACACACACACACACGCACACTCACACACGATCGAATACATGATCTCCTGGTGGAGATAATTAACTGGGTAAATTACCGAAGCAGCAGTGGAGTGCAGGCTGACCTTACTTGAGCTCTGTCAGGGTTTCCATTGTGTAGTATTGACTGTTCTACAAGTACGGGTATCTTATGTTGTACATTTCCAAAACGGTGAATTGAATTGACCCAAAATGCACTTTGTTTTTAGCTCTGAGTTGGTCTCCACCAAGCTTTAAGGGAAATATCTGGCTCTTTAGCCACTATATGCTCCTCTTTGTTCACCTAGTTTCTAATGTCTGCTGTTTGGCAGCATGCAGTCAGTCTTTTGAGCTTTTTCACCGGGAAGTTTCTTGTTGCAACCAAAAATGACGCAGATGGGAAAACCAAAACAGCAAGGTTGTGGCCCAGAATGTCAAAACAGTGAGTTGAAAGACACTTTAAATCTTAGTGGATTTGAGATGAACCGCAGAGTTTGGTGATAATTCTGTGTTTTCATCCCCACGAGCAACAATATTCACATAAAAATGATTCATTGTTAATATGAAAATATTGATTAAAGCCACTTTAAGCTACTCTTTAAATCTTCAGCTTCTGTAAACTATAGCTGTTGGCTCTCAGATGTAAATCGGGATTATTGCCGGGGAATATTTCAGTAATGTGACTCTATTTTTTGTAATCTAATCATTTGTTGTGGTTATGGTTAATAAAACTGCAATTCGAATTAGACCTATAATAGGGATCCTCATTGTTTGAAGGTCCCGACAAGGAAACCATTGTTTGGTCCTTGTGCGTTGTAATGCAAGCAATATTGCTTTTTCTCATTTGTCAGGCAAACAAATGCTTGTCCAACAAAAACACAAAAGAAGAAATCACTGTTGAGTTATTTTGTTTACGAGCAAATGTAAGTGAACACACATTCGCTCCACACTCGCTTGCTGGGGTTGTTTTGTTTAAGGCCCAAAAAGCCATTTTTACAGCTTTGTTTGTGTGTGTGTGTGTGTGTGTGTGTGTGTCAGCGTGGCTGCGTGGGCGGGTGTGGGCTTATAATTCACTGGCATGTATTCTCCATTTTATTTCCATTGTACAAGTGAGGCCTGCTGGGTCACCGATTTCACTGGTCTGCAGATGATGAAGGAGCTGACTCAGCGCAGCACAGTGAGAGAAAACTCCCACAGATGAAAGAGGAGATAACTGTTTCACAGGGCTGAATGTCTTCCATTCTGTTGGTTTGATAAGTTCCCAGCTCCAACTATGCCTTTCCTAGAAAGTGCCAAACCACTGTAGCCACAGAAGATATTCCAATCAAAACTACACCGAAGCCTCTCCCACGATCCACACTCTGTCAAAGTCAAAGGGAGATATGTTTACTTGTGCATGACCAAGCAATATATACAAAATAAAAAATTGCATCTTAGTGTCGTCGTAGACATGAGAAGGTGAGAATGTGGCACAGCTAAGATAGGAACAGAATGTTGTTAGCCTTCTGGACGTATCGTATCAAAACTGTTGTCTTTGTAAATGCTCCTGCAGTCTTCATAGAGAACATGGTAACATTAGAGCAAGTGATCTCAATGCTCCATTGTGCTCTGCATGACTAAGCAAATGGCTTGTTGTTTCACAGGCGTATTTAAGAGTTTGGTTTGAGGATTTTGTAACTGACGGCCAAGTAATATTGCGAAATAGATACGATTCTGCGAAACCCCAAATTTTCTTCATGTCTAATGCCCAATGTTTTACATTGTAGTTCTTTACTGCATTTGATATGGAAACACTATTATGAATGATCGAGTCCGGGGAACAAATGGTGGACATGCATATGATTGTTGTTTTTGGCTATGAGGTAACCCTAAACTTGAGGTGTAAAGAAAGATTTGGGGCATTTTAAGCCTACGTTAGACAGTTTATAGAGTTGGCAGGAAATGAATGGAGAGACAGATGGGGAACACCTGACAGGTCTCTAACCAGATTAGTACTATGGAAACTGCAGTGAATAATTGGCACCCCAGAGATTAGTGTCAGCCCCAGGTCTGAACCAAACCCCAAACACTGCATCATTTCGAACAAATGCAAGATCGTGGGCAAAAGGGAGAGATATGTGAAATATCACTATACACCTTATACCTTCGCCAAATGTAACACACTTTGGCAAAGATGTACAGATACATAGGACATGAATTATTACAGGAAAGTCAATTAAAATCATAATGTTTAGATGAAAAAAAAAACAGTGAACAAACATTGTTAACAGATTACTGGCACAGAACACCAATAATGACTAGAATAATAATGGCAACCTAAGTGGAGTGTAAGGTCATGAAACAAACAGCTGCCTTGTGGGACCAGTTACGGAGCCAAATAAGTTTTATAGGGTGGTCAGGCGGAGACCAGTATTCATTTTGGGGTGGCACAGAGATCTCAGGGCAGTTTCTTTGAAACACACACTGACACAAATGCACTCAGTCAACAGAGACTATCACACGGAGACCAAGCTGTTCATCAAATTATCAAGCCAATAGACGTGTAGTGCTGTTGTCATGAAGTGCACATTGCTGGTTGACTCCAAGTGAAGAGAAGTTTGGGTGTGATGTTGGTATATCATATAACCTGACACGGCATATGGTTTGCCAAGTATGAGATAGATTGGATAATTGGTTCTCGAGATATGTGATATACATACATCCATATTAGATTCACTTTTTTAGAAAAACATACTTATATTAATTCATATTTTGCCTGAATCAAAAACTCTGAGCATTGTAATCATTTTGATTTACACAATAATATGTGTTAGAAAATGAAACAAAGGGGGAAAAAAACATGTCAACCCATGAATGTCCTGTTACACCCGGTCCCTCAATGTTTCCAGTTATGAAACCAAAAACAAGACAGGACTTTGTAACACTCCATCCCACTGTGCACGCTCTGTTATCATGGCATGTTCAAATACTCCAAATGGAAACCTGCGCTTGGCTTATTAATCACCAGGAATGCACTCTCCGAGAACCCCTCCAAAACCTGAGTGCTGAAAAGTATGCCATCAAGAAGCCACAAGGCATGCGAGCTGTTTGTTCTCCCCGTCCAACCAGTGTGCCTAAGCTTCGGTTTCAGGGGAAGAGCCAAACTATCTGTGCTCTAAAGGAAAGGGATGTGTAAAAACGAGGGAGAAAGGGCGGAGGGGGAAATGTTCTTCTGGGGGGGAAATGGACTTTGAACTTCAGAGCACAAGTGCAGTATTATAATCAGACAGCCATAGTTCACGGAGTAATTTGCAAAGTTATAAATGAACATTGTGTAAAAAGGGCAGAATGTGTTTCAGTCCGTTGTTACCAATGGCATGGCATTAGAAAACCTTTGGTTGTGTTCCCAGATGAACAGAAACAGGAGGCGATGGTGGATATATATCAGCACTGTTGTCATCGACGTAACACTGAGCAGCTGATTCGTCTTTGTAACTGAGCTGGTCATAAATAAAGAGGCATACCAAGGGTAGAGGGTGTCCAATGAAGGCCGGTTGAGTGTTTGTTTATCTCACCTACGAAGAGACGATAAATTAAAAGAGATTGTTTTCTCTAACGGCTTTGCTCTGAAAAACAGTTTTTGAAGTTTTTACAGTACTGAGCCAGAGCATTGATCATTAGGGGCGGCTGTGGCTCAAAGGTAGAGCGAGTCGTCCTCCGTCATGTCCACTAAAGGCACTTGTTTTTGTCACGACAGGCTCTGATTGTTACTGTAAGGGTCTGACAGTATGCAATGGTGGAAACCAAAGTTTACTGGCTCGCTGTGCAGAAAGCGCAGCTCGATGTCATGGTGGAATGTTCGGCTAATTTTGACGATACGGTTGAGGTCTTTGAATTCAATGGCCACCCATATTTATTTGAGTATATGGATGAAGAGTGGACGAGGAGAGAGAGAGGGGTAGGATGGTGAACCAGCTTGTGCAAGGCTGCTCCTTGTAGCCTGGTGGTGTTCCTGTTGGCTGCTGTGACCCCACGAGGCCCACAGAGGAAGAAAGCTGTTGGGTTCTCCTTCTGTGGGAAAAGGCCCTGTTGCTGGGTGAAAAGGCCAAAAATAAACATACATTTTTTGTTACTAACTTTTCTTTTAATATCAAATTTTCATTCTTGAGTGTATGATGAATAAATAAGCAGCACACTGCCTGAAGCACTGCACCGGAGCCTGTGAATGGTGTTTGCTGGTGTTTCAGGAGATCAAGGTTAGTCTGGTTTATTGTGTGTTGGCAGACTTTGGTCAGACTGCAGCATGGATGGGACAGGTTTCAGTGGATGTTTAGCTGAGTCAGGCTCCGGGGCCATGCAGGAGTCTCTTTGGGGCCGGGGCCAAGGCCCAGGTGTGGGCTATTATTCCCCATCTGGACAACATAACCCAGGTCCCCTGGGGCCAGCAGGAAGGGGGGGGCAGCCCGCCCAAACCAGAACATGCAGTGCCCAAATTAGCTTTACCATGTAATATTTAGCCTCCCTCGTGTTGCCATGAAACCACTCATGCATCAAAGGATTCCTCCCTTCTCCACTCCATTTAAATCTGTTCATTCTTACTCCCATGAGCAGTTGGGATGTCAAGGAGTCATTTCAGCTATTTGCAAGAGGGACTTTTTCATACGTCATTTCTGAAGTCATCACATTTACCTTGACTTTGGCAAAATCAATCAAATATGAGTGATGAAGCTTAGCAGCAGCTCATTTTTACAGACTGTTCTCCCTAGATGGAAATTATTCAGCAGCAGTGCAAAGCATGTGACTGACTTACGCCTTCAGATTTTAAGGATTACTTTTTCATGGAAAACGTGTCCTATATATATATATATATATATATATATATATATATATATATATATATATATATATATATATATAGAACCAGACAAATTCAAGAAACAGACAGAACTACATACTCTGATGACAATCCTCCCTTTTGTTCAAGCGGCTTTTACAAGTCGTGTACACACTTTCACACTTTCACACACCCACACACACACACACACCTGCCATTCAAATAGGTGGCTTTCTGTTAACACATACCCACACACACACACACACACACACACTTTCCCTGGTGATTACCTTTAGGTTATTACAGCCGTCTAGACAGAGAGAAGACAGGGTCTCTTGGGAACGCTCATTGTAGCACAGACGCAGGTGTCAACAGCAGCTTAGCTGGAAGCTTGGAGGGTAATCTGGAGCTATGATTTTTGAATTGCCTATTTACTCAATGTCATTTGAAGACACAAACATGTCAGTGATAATGTAATTGCTATTCCAGAAAAAAAGGGTGCTACACAGCTGGTGTACAGGTGGTGACATTAAAGGCATAGTTTGGATTTTTGCCCTGTAAGCGTAGCATTGCTTTGCTCCCGTGCCGGGACTTCTACCTGCCTCTCCAAAGGGGGAGGGGCATGCCAACCAGCCGTGTAGGTAATACACTGATGATGGAAATGTGCCTAATGCAACAGCACCTCAAATAATCCAAACCATTCCTTCAATCTCAGGTCTGCAACCCTTCAAATAAAACTCGCCAGAAGTCCCCAAAAAATGGCAATCATGGTGACTCATTCTGCAAATTTGTTTTTTAAAAGGGTTTGAGTATTTTAAGGATACCGAATCACAGTCGTCGGCTTGTAAAAACCTTTTTCTGCAATCACAAACTTGCAAATGAACTCGTTTTACTTTCCAAGCACAAGTAAGCAACGCTGCAGCTGCTGGAAGTTGATCAGCACGTTTTTCTCTTCGAGACATGCATTTTTCTAATTAAATCCGTCACTGTGCTGACTTTTAATTAAACTACAGAGACTTGAGACGTATGCGACATAATGACACTGTCACTGCTTAGAAATAACTCTCTGACTAATGCTTATGAAAAAAACCCAAAGACGTTTCTCATTTAACATATGGAAATACCATGCAGGGCTGTCTGAAAGCAATGCTGGTTTACCAAAGGTCTTCTCAAAATCATACACCCAAATACACACAACACCTTGTTAAATTGCTTTCTTGTTAAAGTCCTTTGTAAACCTTGTATTACTCAGTGTCCCATTTATCAGAGCAGGGCAGTTTGAGCTACAAGCTCAATTAGGATGTGGTCATGTGTTTCATTGACGAGCTCTGAGCCAGAAAGCTGAGCGACTAATTGAAGCAGCAGAGGCTAAATTTGTACGTTTTGACCAACAGCATAACGTAATTGGCTTTGGCACTGGTGTGCGTTTCTTTCTCGCGCCCTCGCTGCGAACACGAGCGCTCGTGCGGACACACACACGACCACTCCAGACAATTGCAAAGCAGACAAATTGCTGTGGAACCATGGAGACGCTCACAATGCAACTACCAGCCTTGCAAACCAGCATTTAATCAGCACCACGGACAGCAGCCGGAGCGCCAAATACATCAACGCTAATATATCAGCCTGCACGAGACGATTGACTTTACTTCAGCGGGTCCAACGGGTATATTAACTTCATTCTGTGACCCCATTTTAACTAAAAAAAAAAATGTCATCTGTTGGAGAGAACAATGCCATCCCTGATCCGTGAGGCATTCTCCCTCATGGCAAACTTTTCCTTTTCCTTCACTTTCATTTGCAAAAGCCTGTCTTAACACCAGAGTCGTGTCCAGTCATGCTTCTTCTCGGAATCAGCAGCTGGTTACTGTTATCCCAACCTGACCTCAAATATCCCAACAAGGACTTTTAGCCGGCGAAAAATTGATGCGACACGACAGATGCACAACATCGCTCGCTGCTTTTTGTTGCTCAACACTTCACGTGTTTCTGCTCAAAACAGTTCTCCATGTGTTTTGTCCTTTTGGCCACTGCTGTTGGATAACCGAAACGATAACTCACCAACTGTACTTACCATGATCTGAGTACAGCTGGCCTGGGCGCAAATTTGTGCTTTTATCGTTTTATATTAGTTGTTTTCATTGATTTCAGACTGTTACTATTAGCGTACAGCTCATGTTTTTAAACTGCTCCGTCTGATCAGGGCCGTAAGCACACACGGCCATGGCCAACCTAAAACTGTCACATGTTGGGCTCGAGGCCTTAGCACGTCTGATGAGCAGTATACGGTTATAGTTCATGCCAAACATGAAAAATATGCACCATACACGTTACGGCTGCTTGTGAAGCAGTGAAGATTTAAGTGGGTTGTGTAACATTTAAGGTTAAATAGTGGAAGGAAACACGTGCTGCCAAGACAGTCAGTCATTTCTCATGAGAGATGGTTCCTGCAGCATTCGTAAGAGAATTAAGGGAAGAAACATTAAACCGTTTGACTGGATATGAACTTAGAGGACATTTGTAATTACTGAGTCCAACAGGAGGGAGTCATCGCAGAGGAAGAGAGGATTACATACGCTGGCACATACAAATCTGGGAACCATGCGGTGTGACCACAACGCTGTGCTGTTAGTCACTGGGTTGCCTAATTCAAGCACTACTGTTCCAGTGCCTTGCTCAATGACCATGCAAAGGCAGATGTGGATGAAGTAAAGGCTGTTACTCTGAGAGAATTATGTTATGTTTGGATCTTTTCTCTATCAGAAAAAGCACAGAAATGGTTGTTACACTTATATGAAGTTGTTCCTTTGCCCTGTTGGAACTGTTTCCTATTTCTTTTTTTGAATCTTGTAGTGTTGACAATGTAGTAATTTAAGCTGAACACGTTGTTACAGTTGGCTAATTTAATAATAAAATATCTCAAACTCATTGTGTTTGAAGGGAAAAAGTGGTGTGTGAGCGGCATACTTTTTATGCAATGATATATACCCTGGCTTTTCACACTACTCCAGGAAAACCACACACTATTCCATGCAAGTTTTCTCTGGCAGGTTTCAGCGCAGAAAGTTATATTTAGCCCTTGTTGTTGAAATAAAAACACAACATGTACTTGTGAGTTTCCCCTCAAATCGTCTAATCTCCCATATTCTGGTTTCTCGTTGTTGATTTTATCGGAACATTTTTTGAGCGCTTGGTGTGAAGTGTGGTACAATATTCCAGCTCGGAAGAAAGCAAAGTGTAAATATGAATGTGCCACGGGATGATTCAGAGGCTATTTTCAGTCCATGAATGGCAAAGATAGGAAGTGAGAACTAGCGAGAGGAATGCGATTGTTTCACTGGCACTTCAAAGGCAACACTGGAGTGAGATGAAATATGTTCTGTTGGTAGAAACAGATTATTATTGCAGTTTACTATAAATACAGCACTCTGGCTGTTTCTGGCAGCGTAGAAGGAAACAAACCATTAAGAAATACTACCCCAGCTGACCTCCCTTACATGAGACTATTCAGATTTCCTTCAACGGGAAGGCTGAGGGAAGATTTGCATACCTTGTTTCATTCAACTTAAACCGAATAACGAGTGAGTGAAAAGGTCATTTTGTAAAGTACTGATCAGGGTGTGTGTGTGTGTGTGTGTGTGGTTGAACCACACCCTTTGAACTTGACCTTTATTTGGATCTCAACTACACACCTATACATTTTCTAGCTGCATCTTCCATGCTTGCAGCGCCATTGAAGCAAAGTCTGTCCACAGACAGACAGAAATATACAAACAGCAGGCAAAATACTCCAATCTGCCTCTGTGGTGGTTCCCTCTGCAGAAGGCTTCTCCAGGACCACATTCTGACATGATGTCACACGGAAAAGACAATACCATCGCCACTGTTGTGGCTTTGAACAAGCACAGAACCTTGAGGAGGAACACATTTGCTTTTTTCTCTTGATTTTTTAGGTCAATTTTAGGCTCAGGCACATTTAAAAGTATCACATTAGAAAAGCTGTATAAAAATGGCAATGTTCAAATTTTTTTTAACACTCACTGGAAGTGATTTTTGCTTTCGTCGATAAAAGGAGTCGATGTCTAAAATGGGATATGGAATCAGTTGTGACTTAAACGACTGATCCGTTTTCGCCGCTGTCAGCAACCATGACATTAATTTACTGCTACATAGCAGTTGATGGAACTACAAAGAAATCGTTTTTTCCATTTTGCGGCATTTCGAAAGAATTGGTTAACATTGGCTTGACGTCATTTTGACAGTTGAATGGAAATGTGGCTAATGTGAAGACAAGCCAGGTGGCGCCATGAACGGACGAACCAAAGACAAAGGAAGAGGACGACTGCCTCCTGACGTGCGCTTGTTTTTCACTGAAGTTGGAAAAGGAAGAGTGTACTTTTGCATGCAAGGCCACATCCTGCCGTTGACTCCTCTCATAACTCCCTCGCTGTCATTGCTCATCAGCTGGTCTCTTCTATCCAACAGCAGAATCTTCTTGCCTCCACCTCCCCATCGCCACCCAACCTTCACAGATTCATCAGCTTCATCAGCCTCCCAGTCTCAGCAGAACCACCTCCACCGGCAGCTGCTGCTCAGGGGAGAAACCTTTTGTTTGCAAATCTCCCTGAGAGCCAAATAATCTGTTCAGATGTGTAATTACGCAACAGCTGTTCATAATGGATAATTATCTTTCCATCCCTTTCTCATTACTCCTGATTGAAATACCTTCAACTCATCTTGCCCCGCTCTGGGGAGCTTTTTTACAACCCTGCTCAATACCTGCCTGACTGAATGAGAAGTAAAAAATGTTACGCAGAAGTCAAACAAACGTGCCTTAATACCTGCCACGCAGTTTAATCTTTTCAGTGAATTCTGTCTTATTTTGATATTAATGCTACGGTTTCAAACAATGCCTCGTTTTTGTGTAAACTCACAATTTCAAAATCAGACTTTTTACCAGGAGGCCCTTCTGCTCCTGTGAACTCAGCACATCTCCTCCATCTCTCTCATATGGCACAGTTTTACTTCTCTCTCTCTCTTTCTCTCTCAGCAGCAGAAACCTAGTTGAGATATGCCTTCAGAGTCCACGCATCATTACACACATCAATTTTGTTGGAAACAATCACTGAACCGCTGCCACATGTGGGTTTGAATGCATAAAGAAACCCCTGCAGTATAATGTGTTTCCCTGCTTGCAGGATTCATAAACAGACAAGCACATTACATAAAGATTTGATGGTTTTTCAGAGGTCTCCTCTCTGCAGGGCCTCCACCACTCCACTAAGTGATGAACATACCATAAAATATTTTTTTCTTTTTGTCTTGAGGAAACACAATTTGAATGGAGTGCTTCCAAGGGACCTATGCTCATAACTCTATAGATTTACTAACATTATTAGATCACTATCAATAGGTAGGAACATAAAAAATACTATCAATGTTCTTCAATAAATCTCCTCACAATGTTTTGAAATATATATTTTAACTGACTTATTGACTTATGTGTATGCTTACCAACCAGAGACATAATACACACTGCTCCGTTGGCATTAAAGTGCATTTACAGGAAACAGCACTTACTCTTCCACCGTTTCTGGTTTTTCTGGAAGAACTCCCTCACCTTGATTCTGAACCTTTCATTACTACAAATCACACTTCCATCAAGCGATTCACATTCATAGCAACCGTTTGCACTGTTAGGTTTGGCGAAAATGGCTCGGCTCCTTGAAGGAGCTCTCAAAGACAAATATGAGAACATAGATGAACACTTAAAATCTTAGTTACAGAGAGGATCATCAGAGGAATAGTGAGAAGTCTCAGGTTGTAACGTTCGTGCTGCACATCTGCGCAAATATGACGTTGCCAGTCAGCCGGCGCCAATCAACTGAAGAACGAGCCAGTGATGGTGAAGCCTGGATGTTACTCAGAGAGCGCACCACCATCCGTCACTTTACGAGGTCACGGAGGGAGAGAGAACACGAGAGAAAAACATGGGGAAAAAGTCCCCGAATTCAACAGTGCAAGAGGAGGAGGAGCCACGAAGGCATTCTGACCTCCAAAATAACGAAGGAAAAAAACAGGATATCATGTCAAGACCCATCCATAAAAACACTGTTGACCTGGTCGGGTCTATCACTGCACCTCAGTGACATCACTTTACCAGCATTGAGCTGGAGTTCTACCTATCAGTCTTCTCAGTACCACTGTAGAGATACGTTACACTTGCAATAGAGACACTTGTAATTAGTAGGGATGCACTAAAACCACTTATTCTCAAAGAAACGGGCCCAAACTCGGCTCGATGCTCGTCTTGTGCTCCGCATTAGAGAATCTCTTGTAATGTTTTGAAAGTAAATATAAAACATATGAAAATTGACAGCCATCGAACTGAGTGATCCAACGGATTATATCATTTATATTACGATTAAGATGTAGTTTGAGTGGAGCCCTCAAAAACGCTTTCATGGATCACACTCTGCTCTCTGTTTTGAACTTTTAGCGATGAAACGTCAAATAATTCACATCAGTCACTACCGCATAAAAAAAAAAAAAAAAAAGCCTTCCATGAGTAATTCATTTCTGCTGAAAATCTGGGACGAATGAACTCAGAAGCACACACCCACACACAAGCAAAACTACACACACACGTACTCCAATAGGTCAACCCTGGTATCGTCATTTGATAATGGAAGTTCCAGCCCCAAGTAAGGGCTTCCATCTGTGGTGACCAGAGCAAATATTATGATTAATTAATAACAAGATTGATTGTGCCAAACGTTCCCCAATAGGTCAGTTCTTACATCCAGCGAAGCGATCCCATGGTACTTTTTCCAAGAAAGCCCTGTAAAAGAATGGATGACGGATCCAAATTGAAGAAAATGGACGTAGCTCATGCAGCTGTCATGAGCCATCGGTGAATTATTTTGGACTTTTTTTATGTTTTCTAAACAACTGTCACCAACGTGCTCAGTTAGATCACGAGTCCACATGGCGAAGCTCAGCAGAAACAACGTGATCCCGCCTGCAGACGGGAGCAGAGAGCTGTCAGTGATGTATTGTATGAATTTGAATATTTTCCGTGAACAAACGCAACAGAATTATTCACTAAATCTAAAGGAAGCCTTTTTCTACTGCGGAAACGTGTTTTTTTTTTTGCTGGATATGTCAGCGAGTGACACCAGGCCCACGTTGCAGGGAGCAGAAACCGACCCGGGGCTGGCTCCTTTCCCTGGTTGGCTGGCTACGATGAAGAGTTGGCTGCAGAAAGCAGAGAACGTGTGTGTGTGTAACGTGTGTGTGTGTACTGAATGTAAATACACTTCCAGCATCATTTCTATCTAAAGCCTTAGAACTTTGGGGTTTGGAATTAAACAGCAGAACTTGTATACACCTTAGAGATCAGGAGGTGTGCTCTTAATGCTCCTCTGCCATGGCTATTTTGAATATATGAAAAAAGAAATCTGAGGAGGCTCATTTCACCAACTGGTGACATGACTTTGTGTTTTGTCTTGATTTCCCCTGTTATTTTTTAGTTTCTGTCTGATTTCCTGTTTTATTGTGGAACTTCCTGTCCTCTCGTTTCAGGCGTCTCGACTTCCCTACCCTCGTGTGTGTCGCCTCCTGTTTGATTACCCATCTGCCCTCATACGTCTCACCTGCGCCTCATTGTCTCCTCGCCTCCTGCTGTGGTTAGTCTTGTCCTCCTGTCTCCTCACCTGTGATTCCCTAATCAGTCACTTGTGTATTTAGTCTGCGTGCTTTCTTTGTGCCTTTGTCAGGTCGCCCTGGTAACGCCTTTGTGTCTTCTTTCGATTTGCTTTTGGGTTGTTTCTGATTTGATCCAGGTTTTTCTCCCGTTGCCCTGCCTTTGTTTTTGAGCACTTATGTGCTATTAAACCTCCGTTCCAGTTATCCCTTTGCCTGAGTCTGCTTTTGAGTCCTAAACCGTCTTCCAAACCGTGACAAAAACATTCCCTGGAGCATCTATTACCTCACACAGCAGCTACACAAAAGGTGGATATACAAACTGTAATTCATTTTTCTATAAAAGAAAGAAAAGTAAAACAAGTTTTTAACAAATCCAGATTAACGTATATGTGCGGCCCTCCATCTAACCCAACCTCCAAAACGTAAGCCTTCTGACCTCATGTCCACATAGGTTAATCAACCTGCTGCTTTGTAAATCCATGCAGAGCACCGTTGAGAACAAAACTACAAACTAAATGACTGGTACGGATCACAATATTTGAGGGCTGTTGTAATCTTTTGGTTAAGCAGGAAATATATTATTTCAGATATCATTAAGTGCAACTACAATAAATACAGGCTCAGTTTTCATAGAACACCACATCTTTATAAAGTGGGTTTTACTTGGATCCAGTGAAGTGACTCCTGGGATCTGACGGTCTTTGTGCGTGTATATATGCTTTCATGGACTCTCTTAACCCAGCAGCTAAAGTAATCCTTTGATTTCGCATGCTCATGGTTTTGTGGCTATCTGGCCAGCGGAGTGCTTGAATAAGCGGTATTGTATTTATGTATCAGAGACTTTTAAAGCAGAACCCTTGATACTCATATTCCTTGCAGGACGCCTATTTCAAATCTACAGGAGTCGTCCCAGAATATTGAAAACAAGTTTTATTTTGAGTAAAGAGACGTGGAGTCCTTACTGACAGCAGTGAATATAAAACACAGAGGGTTTCCTGGAGTGCAGAAATGACTCATAATATAGTCTGATGTAGAAAATGACCAGTCATACACGGCTCTGTTTCACAAGCCTTAAATCAGTTTGCCCAGGCCAACAACAAATATTTCATTAGATGTTTTTCCTCCTTGCAACATAAGACTGATTGTGTTAAACGCATAAAAGACAGATCTAAGGTGGCTTTAGAGGCCATGAGCTCGCCTCCGTGCCAATGACATCACAGGCCAGACATTTCATGTAATTCAGACACTGGCCAACACACCCAAATGCCACATAAACACAACATGTTTTAATGTGAGTTTCTCAGAAGTTACGCTGGTGTGTTTTTCTGTTACCAACCGGTCTTTCCCTGTTGTGGTTTTGCATTTTCTTACACAACAAATGAGCGTGTCCTCACTCTAAGTCATACCTCACACCCACCAACCACTGTGGCAGTTATCAGTCTTCCGTGGAGCTACAACTCACCGCTAATGTGGTGAAGTACTTTTTTCTTTTTTTTTTTATCCTATTCATATAATATAAAGCACATGCTCCGCTTCGGCCCAAATCTGGGGGGAAGATGTCCATCCGTTCCCTCCCTGCCTCAGTCTGTCCTTTCCACAGCCTTCCATCCTACATTCATTAAGCCATAAACACAGGTCAAATCAACTTTCAGCACATCAAAGTTTCATCCCCCTGCTGTCAAATTGGATCGAGGGCGGCCCCCTTCCACAGCTACAAAGGCACCAGCTCCGATCCTGAGAGAGGAAGTGGAGCTGAATTCGACTCTATAAATGCAATCACGTCCATTGGCTCCCTTTGTGGGATAGTCTGGCACTGCAGGTGGGTCGTGTTGCTGTGGGATGAGATTTCCATTCGTCAATTTCACCAGAACAGATCTTCTGGGACCTTCCAGACTCCTGTTTCTCATTCGAGAGTGCGTTTGATAGATAGAGCTTTTAAGAACTCTGTGTGTGTTCGTACCGTTTTTTTTTTCTGGGACGAGGCCTGTTGCCAGTGCGTGTACTGTATATTGTTTGGCTCGGAGCAGCACAAGCACCATTAAAGCAATTTTTATACTGTTGGCTATCTTTGAGCCTCAACCAAAGCCGTTGGCTATAGTCAGCTATCAAATCAATCCTAATTTAGTAGTCCCCCAATGCCACTCCGTATGACCCAACCATTTTTTCTTGATAAACTAAAAGGCACATTTAAATCAATTGTGCTGCCGACGCTCCACGAATAGACCACATGAGATCGACCTT
The DNA here is from genome assembly GCF_963514095.1 of Eutrigla gurnardus. NCBI lineage: Eukaryota > Metazoa > Chordata > Actinopteri > Perciformes > Triglidae > Eutrigla > Eutrigla gurnardus. The sequence goes on from NC_139926.1 coordinate 22,213,038, forward strand.
TGAGTTGATATGTCACATATGTCATTTGGTAGCAGAATGCAATAAAGAACTATGGCTATTTACAGACACATCAAATAGACCTTGCCTGCTTTACAAGAATTTAGCATGTGGAATCAATATTGGGTTTTTAAAACAAATGAATAATGCTCTTTTGGAATGTTTCATAGTCAAATTAGGGGAATATTGGGTGAAAAAAGGCGGGAGTGGAAAAAGGGGTTTGTAAAACATTCAAACAATGGATAATGGTTGGCATGGACATGACCTATAAAGATAAGGTAAAAAAAAACAAGTGCTTCTTAAATGGCCACATGGTGGCGTTTTTGACATGAAATATGGATTGTTGTTTTCTTGACCTTTTGGACTAACATTCCACACTTGGTTCAGTGGTGTTTAGCCATGCTCGCACTGTGGTTCTATGTTGGTTGGTCCGTCAGTCCGGACTGCAATATCTATGAAAATCTTAAAACCTGAAGGCTTTGCTTTCGCCCTTTTAGCTAGCATCACCAGCAAGTCAAAGTTTTCAATCGTTCAGTGAAATATCTCCTCATCTGCCTCCTCGATTGGTTCTTGGAAGATTTATAATGTGGACTTTGGTAATCCCCAGACTTTCCCTCTAGCGCCACCATGAGTATAAATTTACTTTCGTGTTTAGTGCTAGTTAGCATGCTACATGCTAATCTAAAATTGTGTCTATAGTAAACAATATAGTAATAATGCTGTCAACCTTAAAACATCTGGTTGTATGTTATGTTTTCCTGGTCAGGTCGTAACAATTGTCATTGTGAGTATGTTGACATTGCTGACGTTAGCATCTGCTCACAAGAAAACAGCCACAGTGAGACACTAGCATGGCTGGAGACTCTTAGTCTTGCTGCGATACCCTGCTGATTTAATAGACAGCCACAAACCTAACCTCCTTGGCAGAGGTAACAGTGCGGAGTCTGCTTTCATGTTCTGGATGTGCCCTTTGATGAAACCCAAAAACACCACACTGCCTGGGAGCTTCCTGTTGCCTGTGTCATTTTGACCAGGAAACTGTTGAGATGCTACAAAGCCACGCTGAAGTCATGAAGTCTACGCTCAGCTTGATTCACAGTAAGAGCCAAGCCAGAAAACAGTGTCAAACAACGACGGATGGGACCACGTTCAGTTTTTTTGTTTTGTTTCCACTATGTGTTGCCATCACTTTTGTTTTGGTGGAACACCAAACCCGAGTTAAACTGCCACTCAGCATGACCTTCACAGTTATTCTGCTCTGGATTTCTGCAGCCTGTAAAGTGTGTCTCTTTGATGTGAAATCTACAAAACGATTGATGAAAATGAGTTTAAATCAAAAGACTTTTCGGGGTAAAGCAGTCTAAATACTGAATTTGTTTGATATGCTCGAACACACAGATCTGTTTTTCTAACTTTCTAACTTTTTCTCATAACTGGGGAATGTAAAGTGGCTTTTTTTCATTGTCATATGTTAGTATAATTCAAAAATTTCATATCACAAGATCAACATTACTTTGTGTGCCTTTTGGATCAAGTCTTAACATCATGGTTGCTGCTGAGTTTTGTTGATTTTCACAACCTCAGAGTGGATCTATGTTTTCACTGTGTGGAACTGACACTAAAACCATATTTGCATGCATTTGTATGTACGCACACATACATGCAAAGTTGCAGGCAGGTGTAACCTGGATGAAAGCCAGTACTGAGGTGGTGTCTTTTAGAGTTAAGATGTACTATCAGCAAGTTAAATACAGACGAGAAAGAAAGAGATGATAATCTAGAAATAAAGCACTTCAGAAAATCCTCTTTTCATCTTTACGATGGAACATCGGACCCGGAGCGTGGCCTGCAGTTCTCATCCGTAATGGATTGAGATAATGGCTGGACGGATTGTTCCCAGGCACTGTCTTCACTCTGCCCCACTGAGTTCAGGGAGAGTAAAATAATCCGATTTTTCCTTCCTTTATCTCCCAGACTCCAGAGAAGAAGCGAGGGGGCTTTGACATGCCACGTCTACTTGTCACGACCCCTTTTGTGTACCCTCCGCCCATCTGTGGACCCGGCTTTAGACGCCATCCCTTTTCCAAGGGCTCACTGTCACAGCCTCGAATAAACCTGCTGGAAGTGCCAGCCCTGTTTTCCATTTTCCCGTCCTTCTTTCTTTCCTCTTTCTTTTCTTCCCTAGTGTTGATCAGACTCTGGCCTCTCCCTAAACGAGGAGTCTCTCATGGTGAAGTGGTAGAGTTCACGCTGAGGTCCGTGGAAATTCACCAGGTCTCTTACAAACCGTTGTGGTGAGAAAAAGCTTTTGAGTCTGATCACCGGGATGTGAGCCACGCCAGACTCCCCTGTGTCAGGAATGAGTATACAATGCGCAATAAGCACTTCTGCTGCGTGCTAAGTTGGTCCGGTCATGACATCCTTAAGCCGAGGGCCGTGCCAGCTCTCCTGTTACAAAGACAAATTGTGCATGCGGAATTTCCTGGAGAGGCTCCGAAAATGCTCCCCCCAGTCTTACAGCCAGGCTCTCTGCGGGGACTTGCACTTGAGAGATTTAGGGCCATAATTTAGTCCTTGCTCTCATCTCAGCCCGGGGGATATCCTATCAAACGCTGCTTAAGCCGCCTGATTAGCTCAACGACGGGAACTTTTCAGGACTGACGTCGGGACAGCTTCGATGGATGGCGCTCGTCGCAGGAATCTCCTACAACGATAAGATGGAGCCCCACCCTGGCAACCAGGAGTCACAACAGAGTGAGACAACTGTGAAGGAATTCTGGTCTCGGCCGCATTCTCCGTTTTAACTAGTAACAGGTGAATCCTGAGTAATCACTTCATGGTGTGTGTGTGTGAGTGTGTGTGTGTGTGCGCACTGTAGAGCTGTTTGTCGGGTGATGTTCCATCACAGCAGCGAGATGGAAATGTCTTTACCTCACCTTTTTTTTATTAGGACGCAGACCTCGGCTAATTTTCAGATTGACCTTCTTGTAAAACACTTATCCTAATCTGCGCTCCGTGACATGCGTGTGAAGGCTCCCAGATGTACAAAAGAGCAGGATGTGGGAAGAGAATCACTGAATATGAAGTAAAACCGTTGGATCGCCTCCATTTCTTCCTCTTCAAGTCAGCGTTGGAGACATGGGAACGCATCCACTGTTATTCATTCGTATTTTTGTATTCTCATAACTCGTGTCCGAGGGTTTTTTGAAGTCCGTATATCAAATATCCAATGATATTTTATGATTTTAATAAAATGTGAACCCTCAGAGGGCGAAGTTAGATGAAAATAAGCAGAAGAGTTGTTTTTACTCTGAATTATGGGGTATTGGAAACATATCCCTGGTGTCCATTAGTTACAAAACATGTTTATTTAATGTCCTTCATGGAATTGTGCAAGACTGTACAATTGAATCTCAATAGCCTCCAGGTTGTGTTGTAACGGGCTGCACCCAGGTGTGTCTTCCATCTGAATATCAAGTGTTTTGACTGCTGTACTTTGTGAAGGCCATCCTCACAGGCTATGATAATTCACTCTCCCCCTACATGTTTCTCTTATTATAAACTATTCAATCTTCCAAACCCTGAAATAGGTACTAAATAAACAACTTTGGTTTCAAATATTTGGCGTACAGTCTTCATTGAAATAATTTTCAGGTGGAGAGGAGAGAAATACCCTGAAATGTAAGATCCTGCCTGGGAAACCAAATAAAATCCAACATGACGCACCATGCTGTGAGGAACTGGGATTCGTCAACCTTTTTCCCAATGTCCTCCTTTGTTTCCCCCTTCCCTCTTGTGTCTGTCTTTCTCTGTGTCGTCTGTGGATGTGTGAGCTCTATTTTCACTCTTCGCCATCACCACCATATTCCCTGCTTCACAACCCCAATGCAAACACACCACCAGCCTCTTTGGACTTCCCCTCGCCAGTCCCAATTCCCCTTCTACTCTAATTTACAATGAAACCTTTCCCCTTGTGCCCTTTTGTCTGTATCTGTGTTCTCTCTTTTTTAACACACACACACACACACACACACACACACACACACACACAATGCCTAACTGCTTGAACTGTAATGCATCCCCTGGTCCACAAAACAAGTGCACAAGCTTGTAGACTCGATGAGTCATGGGGGAATCAAAGTAAATGACCCGTGGATAAAGTACATGACGTCATCCCTCCAGCCTCAGTCCACAAATCTTACATCCCAATGACAGAAACCATGTTTTTTTTTTCTTTGGTTCAATTGGTCGATATATCCCCTTTTTATTTTAAATCAAACCTGATCTACTTTTGGCACTATGGACGTGGCACTAATAAGCACATGTGAAGTCTAATGTGTAATCTGATTAACATATATTGCCTTTAGAAAAGCCTTTAGCTATATAATGTCTTTGGCAAGTGCATGTGAGTCCCCAGCACAATGCGTGTACTGTTCAGAGATGAATGTACGCGTTCATTCTCCATCCCGTTCTGCATCATTCATCCTGGTTGGCTAAGGTCCCCTGATCAAACGGTGTAAGCTCATATGTTTCAGGGCGTGATGGGCTGGCTGCCTCTTCCACTGGTGGTAAGAGCTGTTCCTCCCCCATAGGAGGCCGTGGGTGGCCCTTATCTCACTGATACGTGACCATTTGCAATTTAAAAGCTATTGAGAGATGCCTTATGTGTAGATCCTATACTGTCTTAACTTGCCTTTGAAACGTCTACTTCTGGCCCTCTGTAGCTCAGTGACACAGCTGGAGCTTCAGTTGTCACTCTAAGTTACATATGAGTACTTTCCATCATGCTGTCAGGCACTTACACAAATTTAAGTACCCCCCCGAATAACATATTCTAGTGCAGTGCCTGTTGGAAACATGTCTGTTCAGAATGGGTTGAATGCTCGGCCTGTGGTGTTGCTGCTTGCAGCTTTCTAACACAAACAGCTTCCCACAATTCGCTTCCTTGGGTCCAGAGCTGTACACCTCCTCGGCTAGGCAGTATTATGGTATACCATCATAAATACAGACGCTCGGCTTCCTCTGACACCTTTTCAAATGATGTAATGCGTTGTAGTGACCAGCACACGCCACCGGAGGTCGTCGAAATTGTGTAACAGGCAGTTGAGCTGAGAAAGAGTTGACTTAAGACATTGCAAATTTTATTTTCTGTTGGCTTTGCTTAAGTTTTGAACATTTTGAACCTGATATTCATGACCAATCTGCTGATTCGGTGTACATAGTTTGATTGGTGGTCTCTCTAAAGCAGGTGTGTCAAACTGATCCAGTAAAGGGCCGCTGTGGCTGCAGGTTTTCATTCCAACCAAGCAAGAACACACCTGACTCGACTTATTCACCTACCTGATTTGCCTTCACACCTTGATTGGTTGGATCAGGTGTGTTCTTGCTTGGTTGGAATGAAAACCTGCAGCCACAGCGGCCCTTTACTGGATCAGTTTGACACACCTGCTCTAAAGGCTGATCAGAAGAGCCGATCAGATGACGTATCTGTTCTGAACTGACACCTTTTCAATACCCTTCTGTCTGCTTTTAAGCCTTCTCTTTAATTGTCTCCAACAGCGGCCCCAAAAAGCTGGACATTCATCATGATGATTCAATATGAAAAAAAATATTGATTTCAAACTCATTCTACCCCAAAATAACTAACAAACACACTTAAAAATATACAACTCATATTTCTACTGCTTATTTGGGTATTTTGAATTCAGAGGATTACATTTCCCTAACAGAGAAATATTACTGGTAATGTTTCAGATTTAAATTTGAACAATTCTAACATAATGAATTATTCATTAAACTACTCAGCATCACATTCGAATTGAAGGCTCTACCTTGAACGGACGTTAAGTAAATCTAAGTACATTGTGTTGATAATGCCTCTCTTTCACTCTGCACTTCAAGTGAACCAGCTACTCCTCACTCCCAACTTGTCACATACCGACGCTTTGTCACACCCGTCGGCGCCTCCTACCGACACACAAGGCAGCCTTTGTTGTTATCTGTATGAGATGCGCCGGGCTGCAATGATAGAAAGTGGCGCCAAGGGGTCCTGACAAAGACTCAGTATTTGACAAGAACGTTTCAATGCAGGTCTTTTACTGTGCGGGATTAATCGTTTTACTATCAATTGTTCATAGTTTTACTTCAGAAAAAAAAGTGAATGTACATGTTGTGTCCAAATTGCGCCAAACTCCAAACATTCCCGTTGGTCTCCAGCATTATACCCACTAAATGTGAAAAATATCAGATGAAAGATTCTTAAAATATGCACAGGACATACAGACTTTGCTTTATAGTACATGATATCCACAACGCTCAATTCATAAAAGGAAGCAAATCACACTTAAAACGACATAGCAGTGTGATGTAGAGAGTGAATTAAATAGGAGAAATATATTTAAACCACTTCACACTGTTTCTTACTGACATGGGACACCCGTATTGGGATAAATCCTCTGTTGGACCAAATTCATCACTGACAGTACACATTGTACTTCATAACACATCGTTCCCATTCCTCAGCTGGCGGGGACAACTAGCCTTGTTAGCACTGCCGTGTCCAACCGCACACAGAGTGAAGTTAGCTTGACCGTAGAATTTTTGGTAGCAACTGGATACTCAGCTTTTTCTACAACAACAGAAGTAAAAACATACACTGATGAATGAATTACTGATTGCTTGGAAAAGAAACACAAACACTGCTGTTAATATATGAGAACAAAATGTTACGCCTCACGTCCAAATTTCTTTCTTCATGCACAAACATGTTTAGAGAGCAGCTGAATGATTTGTGATGTAATTTTTCAATAAATCCAAGGAATGTTGAAAACTAAATGGAGGTCAGTGAGCCCTGTTGAGGGGAAGTGGGAATACACTAAACATAAGTGATTGATAATGATGTAATAATCATAAAAGTTCATCTAATGGGAAGTCAACTTGTTCATTTAAAAAGGAATTATGTTGCACTCTTGCTCCATAGAATCCCTCTGCTGTCATTAGCAATTTTAGTCACTTCTAAGTGAAAATGCGATGTTCCTGTCTCTTATTGCAAACTGCCTTCCATGGAATGATGTTCCAGCAATTTGCAGCAGCAATTACATTTAGAAAGAAACAATGCTATTTAATATTTATGTGCAGGCCAAGTCAAAGCAAAGATGATATGATAACAAGATGAAGACATCGTTTTAAAAAATAGAATGTATGAGGTCTAGTGCAGAGGTCTTTAAACACATGAGCTGCACCTCCCCAGGGAGGCCAGAAAGAGTTCTAGGGGGAGCAGAGGGGGACGTGAGGCGACGTTAATGTGTGAGGTGAAAGAGATGAGCAGGCCGGTGTCTGAAAAAAAAACCGATGGGAAGTTACTTGTTGTAAGTCCCCCCGCTGATTTGGCTGCTAATCAACATGTTCAACAGCTGGAGCTGCAACTTGTGCGATGACACACAGCACATGGTGATTCAGATCATTTCTGGATATGTGACATGGTGATAGTGGACTGTTTACCTTAGCAGACAATGAAGTGTGTCTCCCCTCTTTGTGGCGAATCTATAATATAATCTATTGTCTGTAATCTATTGTTGTTAAAATCTGAGAAAGCTGTCCCAACCGATGGTGTCATCTGGGAAGCAGAGCGCCCACCGTCTGGTTACCGTTGTCATTTTTCTTGCAGTGAATCGCTGTTAGCACTGTTAGCTTCCAGCTGCCGGCTCAGCCGTCGTCATGTTGAGAGCCTGTACTGTAGCTATGCTCTGAATTTCAGATTGAGCACCTTTTATAAACTTTGTTGTTTTTAAGAGCATAGCTGTTCGCATGTGGGGTCATTCTTTCTGCTTCTCAAAATCGACATTATCCTTCTCTGTGCTACTGACTGATTTGGGCCTCTCACGGTCCTCAGTTTTTTAATCCATCCTAATTGTCTTTTCACTTACTCGAAAGGTCAGTGTTCCTGTTTTGAGAAACAAACCTTACCTCCTTTGGTTCCAGTTTCACATATTGTGCAAGCCACTCACTGTTTTCCCTCACTGTATTCCTTGCTTTCTGTCTTCCCTTGTTTGGCCCTCTTCTTCTATTCCCTCCCTCCCCCCCTCCCGCTTTTTTCTTTTTCTTTTTTGGAAGTAACACACAGCAAACCCATCATCTTGGGCTGCTCTCGCCAACCATGACCTGCAATGGGAAATGGATATCCAAACAAAGCACAACCTATCATCTTTACATCGTGGCTAATAGGAATATTGGAGGGGTGTTTCCAATAACACAGGCACAGTTCTGAGTAGCCACACGAGTTCACCGAGAGGTCGGAGAGACCACATAGACGAGGGAGGGGACAAGCAAGAGGCAAAGAAGGGTGGACAGAAGGACAAACTTTGACAAGAGCTGCTTCTTCAAAACGGGGAGATAATACAGTAAACTGAAGGCTTCACAACCGCAAATTGACACCAAGGAAGCAGAGTTCGTGGAACCCTGTGTCCATGACCACGCTGCTACCTCTGAGACTCTCCAGAGCAGCAGCAGCGCTTTGTGAGAAGAAAACAGACGAGGAACCCAGAAGAAACTGTCAGTGTTTATCCTTAAACCCCCAAATTGCTGGTAGGAAGTAAGCGTTATCAGCTCTGAGTGCAAGAAAAGGTTGTTTCTGGTGTCGATAAGTTGAGCCAGTGAGCATTTCTTCCTGTTAAAACAATGTTTTTTCACAGATTATTTGAGACCACATTGCACCAGGATTTGCCATAGTAACATTTTTCATCATACTAACACATCAGCAGTTTCCACTTCAAGGACGAAGAAACCATGGGACACAAGCTACAATTAATTTGTATTCATTAAACAAATATGATGTATTATCACGGTCGCAAAAGTCATAAATTCTATCACTCCTCAAAAGAGTTCAAAGAGAGTCCGTTTGTAAAAGCTCCCAGCATGCCATGCTGTTCCCCTGTCTAGTGATGCTGTCGCCTCAGTGGCTTCTTAACTGATGATTCCATATGTTTACGGGGCAGCGTTAGATTACAGACCAATGACTCTTTCAACATACGTTATATAGCATGTGAGTATTTTATTAAAATAGACTTGAATGAAACATGTGAGTGGAAAGGACGGACAAAAGCGAGAGAGATGGGGACTCAGTAACATGTTTTAACCAACCGCTGATGGTTTCGAAGTCACAGGAGAGTTGCGGCATATTACATCAGAGACTATTAAGTTACCTCTGTCTTCCCACTGAAAGACAGATTCTCTCTGTCTGACGCCGTGATGGAGGGTGCCTGTTTGTTTTTTGAGAGTGCGCCGCCCCTATGGCTGTCCTCCTACTCATGCAGGTAGCCCCGGGGGGAGCGCGGAGGGAGAAGCAAGGGGGGGTTTACATTGCAACCACCATCCACTCCCTTCGCCTGGGCTCATTCTGTAATGAAATGGCCTGTGTCATGGAGGCCTTGTTCAAACAATGGGCCTATTCAACCTGGAGAGGAGTCTCTTGTCAGGGCTAGGCTGAATACGATACCTCTGGATCAGGGCTGCAGTCCCTCTTTCTCTCCATCTTACTATATTTTACTCTCTCTACTGTAGCTGTCACCATCCTCCCTCTTTCTCTCTGCTTCACTTTGTCCTTTTTTATTCTTTAACTTTCTAGTTATTTTCTGCTTGCCGGCCTAAAAAACAACAACTTGGAAACACAGTGTTCTCCTGCACGTTTTTAAAAGATACCACATGCCTTTGTTTACATGTCTAGGTGAACATCATCCATGTTTCCACTGAAGCCATTTTGGTTTTACATACTACTGTATTCTATTTCAGATTATTAAGGGTTTCTGGTGTCTCCTTTGTTATGAGTTCTTCGGCGGCTGAATTGTTTTCACTTGGCTTTAACTTGCCCTCTTCTAATTATATTATTTAATTTCAATCTTGCTTTTTAGTTCCAACTCGCACCAAAGCACACCAGTATATTTGACTTTACGTGAATCAAAGATTATCAGACTGCTTCTATTGGGAGTTATGGAAACGATAAGGAACATTTTTTTACTTTAGCCCTCTGAGCCACCTGCTGTTTTCTTTGTCTTCTGTCTCTTTTTTTAGTTTTTAAATGAGGATCAGTGTGATCAGACTTGTTTAATACATTTCCTTCCTCATTTTCAGAGCTCAAACCTACATTGTTTACATCCATGTTCGCTAGCTAGCAATCTTCAGCCTTTGTTGGCATGTTGCCACAATGCCTGAGTCACCACCTGTGGATCAGCAGGATCAACCACCGGGTTCATCACGTCACCAACCGGCACCCTGTGTGCAAGAACGCCCATGCATGTGATACTAATAAAACAAGAACCCTTAAAGGAATACTTTACCCCCACAACTATCACTATATCAATGACTCACTCTGGCCACGGTGACCTCCATGGTGAGTAAAGTAAATTAAGAAACATCCATTTACAAACTCTCACACAGCTTGTTCAGTATAAGCCAAGTCTCATTTATCCAGTTGTGCTTAGTACAGCATTTTCACCAAAACAGTCTCACGCTTGTGAAGGTGCTCAGTGCAACTCATTTAAACATTACTTTAATCCAAGAATTTTCTTTTTTCCCCGTATTTTTCGATTGATGTGCCATGTGAGAAAAAAAAGGCTCATATTTCATCCTTAGAATTAGGACTTCCCCTTATTGAATATTTGTCATAATTATGAGAGGGTCATAGAAGGTCTAATCATTATTAGATAATAAAGAAAACAAGACTAAGCAAACTCTCTATGTGAACCAATAAGAATGATGAACATGTAACTTGTTCCACTCCAACAGCTCAACGGGACTAATGAGATGGTCAGACAAAAGTAAATCCGTTCACACCCACACAGTTCTCAGACGGAAAATAATCAGGCAAAAATAATGGATACACAAGTCCTTTTAAAACTGAAAAAAGGAAAACAACTGAAACGTCCAGTCTCTTTTCTGCTTCTGAACGTAAATGTGAAGCTCTTTAGGAAATGTAAGTAGCATCTGTGAAGGATTGCCGCTGCTGCGACTGTCATCAGCTGTCATTCACCAGCACTCACTGTGGAATCTTTCCAGCTGTAGTGCAATGGAGAGGTACAGACACAGTGCTGTCAAAGTCCTGCGTGATAGAATTGCGCAAAACCGTAGGATTTTACATGTGCCAAAAACCTCTCAGATACACGTTTATTTTCTTTAGCATGGCACTGGGTAAACCTAAAAGGGTTTCACGCTGATCCCCTGGAGTAATACTGTAGTAGACAGCTGTCACATGAAATTAGAGACACAAGTCAATCCTTTTACCAGTTTGCTTTTGGTTCAGCCCCTTTCTGCTTAAAAGTAACGTTCCCATACAATGAAACGGCATCGTAAATTAGGTTTCTAGTGAAACTTGTCGCTGATTGCACTTGATTTGATTTATCACATATGTTTCTAATGAAAGTCCATGTAGGGAGGAGGTCAGCGTGGGTGAATGGGTCAAACAAACGCAGGACTTTCACCTTGGAGATTGCTGTGTTCGTCCTGTGTGAAACCAAAAGACAACATTCAGTTATTAGGGGCCAACGATTGAAAACTGTAGTGTTTATTATTCATTAATTGCCTTTTTAGGGACCTTAGCATATACCAAAATTTGCTAGAACTGGAACGTGCATGGGGACTGCTGAAAAATGTCATATATTAGTGGTCCCGTATTCAGGCACCAAAAAATGTTAGCCAGAGTTTACAATGGTTAAATTAATGGCTTTACCTATTCAAAGAAAAACCTTGGCTAAGACAGCCCCCACATCAGAGGACATTTGGAGATTGAGTTTCTTCCACAAACATGGTGCAAGAACTTTTTGATGAGAAAAACAGAAGCTAAAACAAATGTTCTCTAAATTGAATCAGCTGCTCCGTGGCCTCCATTTGATCCTGTCGATTCTAGCATAATATATGGATATATGAGTTAGGCTAAATATATATGGTGTAGACTCTGAGCTCTCTCACTCTCTCTCTCTCTCTCTGTGTGTGTGTGTGTATGGGAGAGTGAGCGAAAGAAACGTTGGGTGCTTTTGCCAAGTGGGGTTACATTCGAAAAACCCTCAATTACACAGCCAGGCTGCTGGAGACACTCTGGCCATTTGTTTGGAGGGTTTTATCTGCATGTCAGACGGCCATGAAATGGACTCCAGATTAAATGGCAGTGCTTGGCTGTCGCCTCACGCCACTTCTGTAAACGGTCAAGAATAAATAGCTGGAAGCTGTTCATACATGGCTGTAGGATAACTTAAGTCAGCTCACACTGACAATATTATTGTAGGTTGTGATTTTTAGTTCTAACTTTGGGAAATACTGCACATACTGAAATAAGGGGGAAACAAACTATTTAGTTAGTTAGAGTGAGAAATAAAGAATCCTCACTGTAAGTTTAAAATGTGTCTATAGTGTAAAGATCAAGTAAGCTAATCATGGCGAACCACAGTCTTTCGCTACATTGCATGGAACAGACTGCCTTGTGTTGTACGAATAAAATGAGCTTGAGGTAAATTGCTAAAACCACTTCCTAATCTTCCCAGTCAAGGGTACCATTGTATATCTGCTGCAGTTGGTGTAATGCAAAACCTGGATCACCATGAGCATGATAGAGCTGTTTAACAGGGTTAAACACACTGTTCTAAGATACGGCAAGCTGGAACGGCGCAATCTGATCCCAAATTGAACAAAGAAAGGTCAACTGTGCACCTGTCAGGAGAAGGCTGGTGGTGGTGGTAGGGTGACCAATGCAACTCCACTGCCCCACCAACTCAAATCCCATCGCCCAACAGATATTATCTCAGATGACAAAGTGAGGTAAATGGGCTTGACACAAAATAATGGATTATCTGACAGTACACAGTGTGTGTGTGTGTGTGTGTGTGTGTGTGTGTGTGTGTGTTCTCCCTAGAGTGAAGCGATAGCTTGAAAATAGATTTACAGTGAGGCTGGCCCAATAGGAGCACTTACAGGAAAATGACACCCCCTTCACTATCATACACAATCAGCATCTAGACCTGGAGTTATGTTGCTCTGACATTGCATTAAGGTACCTTTTTCTCAGAATTCTCACTTCTGCTTTAAATTCAAAATAATATTTCATACCTCTCAGTAAAACATCATATGTGTATTTAGCTTTGTTATACATGGACCTTTAAGAGAGCAGTAGTGATAGTCATAGGTGCAGACCCCGGTCCAAATTTGATGACAAGCCCAACAATTTAAAAGTGAATGTATGTATGTTAATTCAAAAGTTTGCTAAGAATCGAATCATTTCTGTTCATGTCCTGAAACGCTTTTCATTCTCAGCAATTAGACACTTAATTCCCCAGTTCCACTTTTTCGAACCAATGACAACATCCAGTCAAGTTGCAGTAGAGAAACACGAAGAACTAACATTATGATACTCAGCACCTGCTGGCAAAAATCATACCAAAGAAAATGTACTATCATTAAACTACGCAGAGGTAAATAAAACCCAGCAAATGGTTTGAGTCCATCACCTCCAGTAATAATGAATGTTTTTGCAATAATAAGGTGTGGCACTTAAGATAACTGGTTATTCGTATCATTGGACAGCAAATCGGCCATGTTATGAATAATGACTAACAGGAAGAGACAGGATGATGAAGAGGTTTTAACAGCTTTTACCTTTAGGTTAAACATCAGCTCAAGCGAATCGAACTAACCAGGAAAACAGGCCTGCGTTTGACCAAACAGGTTAGGTGTGAAAACACCCCGAGTCATTCCTTTTGCAGATGATACTCCTCTAAATAAGTAGAAACTAGTTATATACCATTACATTTATATTGTTTCTTTTTAGGTGAAGTCATATCAACACTGCCCTGTTGTTAAAAGGAACACAAAGCACCCGAAACCAGATTGAGCTATTAAAAAAAAAGAAATATCCTGTTCCAGTCCCATCTGCTCCAGCTGTCTGCAATTAATTAGCAGCAACACTTTATGCTTACGTACGTAAGTTAATGTCACAACCCCCTTCAGCAGGTTCAGCATTAGCCACGTGCAAGCGATGCGTTTAAAATGACGTGACAACAAGTGAAAGCGTTCAACCGAAATTAAATCTTTCATTTGAACCACTGAACTTTCAATATGCAACACTCCTTCAGATACTAAGACTTATTACTAATCCCCTTCATATGAATCATTTCCATCTTTGATTCATTATGTTGATGATGCTTCTGGTTTAGGGTGGGTGAGAAACCGTTCAATCATTCTACATGATTAGAGCATAACATTTAATTAAGATGTGTCATGTCCGTGTCAGGCAGCTGCATCATGGGAAGCGAAAGGTAAAAGCTGCCAGAAGTCTTCAATACAGTAAAACCAGTGGGGAAATGAGCCTTGTGCTCAGGTGGAAATGTAGTTTTATTTTCTCCGAGCGTTCTTTTCTGTTTCTGCCCTCTGAGCCCTTACAACACTGATACTCTTGGTTTTCATGGATTTGTTTTTGGTTACAACATTCCCTACATTGAGCAACAACACGTTATGCCAGCAGTTATGGCTCCAGGGAGGAAGACAAAATTGACACCAGCACAACAGGTCATTAAGCTTGTGATTTTAATTACAGACACATGTTCATTCGGGCCATACAGGTGATCATTGTATTACACTTTTTTTTAATCCACTCTCTTTCCCTTGTGTGTCTTTTGGGCAAGAAATAACTTGATTTAAACACCCCTGAAAATGATACTTAATTTGACCAGCAAGCCTTTCTCCCTTTTATTAAGCCAGTCTTATAGCAAGCTCTTGGATTTAAATACAAATGAATAAATACATGGCAGCGTTGTATGTGATATTAAATTTTGTTTGTTGTAAATATGTATTACAGCAAGAATAGCAGTTGCATAAGATGTGATTAATATCCACCTGTAATTGTCCACTTTGAAAAGTCTATCATTAATTTCTACGTAATTAAGATGTATCAGTGGCTTGACAGGTAAGTATAATATTACCTTCCTTACACAGGGCTTTCCCTGATGCACTATCCACCACGCCATGTCATAGGTTCTATTCATACATCAATATTGATTTTTTTTCATGCTCTACCAAAAACAGCATGCTATGACTTGCTGGCCATGGAACTAATACTGAAATAATACTGAACTACTGTATTAAAGAGAATGTTTCTGACTGGATCTGTTTCCCAGATGTTGTGTTTATAGTCAATGATTGCTAACAGGGAACGAGAGATGTGACCCACACACAGCATTCAAAGCAAACTCCAGAAACAGTCTCTTTCCCTGGGAACTATTAATGATCTAATGTAGGAGTTTTTCAGACCCAGGTGACGCAAGGCTAATGTTCTCTGGTTAAATCTTCTTACTTTACAGATACTCTCCCCTTGTCCTCCACATTCACTTGAATGTCATCTAGTTGCTCAAACTAATAGCCGCTGGTGCGATGTTGTTAAACGGCCGAAAAGGTTCTTTGCAACATAAATCTTTCACAATATTAAACCCATAATAATGTTTAATTGTTTAAATTTCCTACTAAGATCTATGCAGCGGCGAGTCCGACGGGACAATGGCTGTGTATACCGGCCTGGTCTCCGGCAGGACAAAATGGTCGCACTCTGGGGATCCTTGAATTGGTGAAGGATTCCAGGTGCATGGAGGTTAAGTTACACTGCAGCTGTCCAGCTGAAACAACACATAGGCGAATACAAACGGCCAGAGAGGAGTTGACTATTGTCTCCTAGCTGACCTTCTGTCAAGCTGGTGCAGCGTACGTAGTGTACTGATGCATATATACTGTGCACACTGAGGCATTAGAACACACATCCATGGCTCGACACTGTATAATGCCGGTCTGCATTGTGGAGTTAATGTGCTCATCGTTAAAGACATAGATGAAAATCATCTTTTATAAGAACATGTCAAGATGAGTGTCACATATTTATTTTGTCTCACCCCCTCCGAGAGAACCACATGACCCCCCGGATTAAAAACTGCTGATTTGCTGATCAAAGTCAATACAGGTTTCCATCTGAAAGTCAGCGAGCAGTCCTCATTGTGTGCATGCGAGCGCACACGCAGACACCCATGGGTGCACACTGAGTTAAATAGACACACACGCACATTCAAACAAGAGAGCTTAGGGGAGATTTGTGATCTTGTAAAAACACATCGAGGGACGAGCGGCTCAGACTAGTTGCACTTGTCAAACAGCACCTGCAGCATGTGCCTTTCATGTTGAGCAGGAGAGAAAGACATGGAGGGAGAGAGGGGGTGGTTGTCAATATTAGACAGGCATTAACCATGAAAAAGTGTGTGTGTGTGTGTGTGTGTGTGTGTGTGTGTGTGTGTGTGTGTGTGTGGGAGGGGGGTTCCTCTTGGGTAGAGCTTATGCATGTCAAAACATTTGTAAGTGAAGTCCTTTAAAATTAAGAGGTTGCTGTAAGAGTCATTTCTCAATAGAATTTGGAAACAAAAAAATGCCACAAAATTTGGGATAATTAAACACGTAGATGGAAACTGCCCATCTATTCATCGCGACATGCACACCGCAGTGGACTTAAAATCACTGGACGCCACTATAGGCAAAGCAGCAGAGAACCAACTTGCTGCATCGGTAGATCGGTACCTTTTCTTTTTTTTTACCTCACAGCATTTTCCAAACACATCACGTAAAGCCGGTTTGCCACTGACATAATCCCGCCCGTCCCCAGGTGAGCGAGAATACACCAGTTTAAAGCCGCCGTTGGGACTGCCGCCAAGAAACCATCCATCTGTATTTAGTGGGCCTGGCTTCTGCCTCTTGGCATGCACATTTACTTTGTGACTGACAGCTCTAACAATATGGATCCCGCAAAGTAACAGCCAGAGGCACACTGTAACTATAGCCATGTAGTGATTTGTGCCTTACCCAACATATATTAACTCTTCCCTTCTCCTTTCCTGCTCGTCTCCCTCGTACGGACTCACACCCACACGTCTACCACAAACACATGTACTGCATTCCCTGTTTTCTGCCTCTATTTCTGTACATCTGGTTGAAGCCCAGATTTATGAAGTATAATCTCCCATTACCAGCTGTTACGTCTTGGAAGTCTAACATCGCACCTCATTGAATTTAACTGAGACATGTTGTTTTAGATTTATTTACTATGGTGTCTTTTGTAAAAATCATGTTAAGTGTAAATTTGCTCTTGTACAGTACAAAGGTGCTGTTGTGCCAAGAAACTTTTTAGGAGGTTATCAACATTTTTGAAGTCAGATGTATTTCCTCTACTTTGTCTTTACTTAAATGTGTTGCATAACCTGCTTTAAAAAATGTCATATACAGCGATTGGAAATGCTTTGACAGCTGATTCCGTTGTCCTAATTCCAAATCACTGATAAGTCATTTTGAGGCAATTAAAACGGCAATGCGTGTTTTTCCACTAGCTGCAGGCAGAGAAACGGAGAGCGATAGGCATTTATCTCATCGAGCTGTCATGGCTAACATGTTGGTTAACAAATAAAAAGCTTGAACATGTTGAGTCCCGCTTCCTGGTTGGAAGTTCAGTGTTTACTGTCATTAGAGATCTGGTTTGCTGCACCAATTCTTGGCTCTTTCCTTCCGTTTCAGAAAATACAGAATTACATGTTCAGCATCAATTAAATATGGTTTCACCTCAACCGATTCAAAGGCTAAGTCTCCTATAAGTTAGCATTGCCTTTAGCTTGAGGAAAGTGGAGACCAGCAGGGTCCCAGTGAGTATACAAGCCACTTCTTTGAGTTGTTGTACCGTCATTGACTCTAGAATCAAATGAAAACTGATGGGTCACATTCTGTTCCTCTGTTGGGTTTGTGTCTGAGAAGTGTACGGCAGGCTCAGCCTCTAAACAGCACTCCAAACGTTGGTATGGGCTCATGGCTCTGTTTGATATGACAGATGGCAGAGCTTCGGGCCCTTGGCATTTTTGGTCATTTTTATTTAATGCACAATATCTTTTTTTCCCCCTCCTTGCACAGTACAGTTATATAATCTAACAGTGCAGTGCAATTTGGAAAGACATGCTTTTGATGGAACAACCTGATGACCTGATGATTGATTTATGATAATGACCGATGATTAATCGTTGATGTCGACATTTATTTCTGTCTACCAATCTTAACTGTGTCAGCATTAAAAAAAAATGGCAAGGCATGGGGAAAGGTGTTAATGCCTGAGAGAGAAGCACTTTTTCTGTCCAGCACGGTGCGTCTGGAAAGTCACAACAGCATGCTCTTCTCGTGTGATGGAGAAGAATTTGCCAGACATGTGGATACACCTAACATACCGCAAAACTAAAGGGTCCAAGTGCAATTATGAAGGTTCCTAGAAACCGATACATGATGATACAAGTTTCCTAGAGTAGACGTTAGAGTCGACAAGTACTATGAAACTCAGTGAGTCAGTTTATACATAATGATTGCTTTCTTCATCCCTTTTGTGTTGAATTACACAACTGTTCACGCATACAGGAGCAGAGAGCTCCTCTTTTAATTTGTTCCTCTCATCAAGCCATAATTGCGTTTTGTACACTTTCAGCAATGCTAAACACGGTGTTACAGCCAAGGAATGCAAATTAGCAAAGGTTGTCGAAACATCCATCATCTATCCAACAACCATCCAACCATTACAGTGATCAGAAACCATGGAGATCGCAGGCCCCGAGGCAGCAGCTGTCATGCCAGTGTGTAGTCTGTCATTACCTAACATCAATTTGACACAGCCGTATGTCTGCAGAGGGAATTGGAATAATAATTTCTCCTCATTCTTAGAAGGTGACAAACACCTGGGGCCACATGCATAAGACTGGAATGAGTGGCGCCCACCCTTTCAAACCCCAGTCCCCTTGGCATCAATACAACAGACACACTCACGGCTCTGTCAGCTCAGTGTCAGCACGGTTCTCTGATGTACTGACCTCAGACCAGCGCTCACAACCAGAGCTTGCTGCCCTGCATGGTTTTACTTGATCTGTAAATATTAGCTGCTAGTGAAATTTAAAAGCCACAAGGCTAATGTTAATCCAGCCATGTGAAATACTTAACACGTAAAAGTAGCGCAATGAGTGTATTAGTATTAGTATTAGGGTTAGAAGTATGTTGCATTAAAACTACTCTGACCAGTACAATTTTACTCTGAAAAGTGAGTTTAGAACATGTAATGCAGTTGATGCAATTCCTTACTTCCCATTTCTGGACAATTGAACCCTGGTGTGGACCTAACTGAACTAAGACCACTTGGAAAAAGTGGGTTTCAATGTTGGAATCTGGTGCTTTTTTTTTTTTTGTGGTGTGAAAACAAACTCACCAACCACACTATGAATATTTAGGATAGCACATGTGTATTTTTCATAAGCTAAACTACTAATGAATCCATCTGCTGATAGTGAAGTCTGTTGAGGAAGTGACCTTATAAGGGCATGTGTATCACCTAGTTCACGTCAGTGCAGGTATTTTCCCTGATGAATAAGTCAAAAGCTGTTGTATCCGACTGCGTGAGCTCTGTCGGCTCATTAAGTCAATTAAAGTGTGTGACAGCGATCCGACTGTAATACAATCCAACTCATTACCCTACAAGCCTTTTCATCCTGCCTCTACCTGTGAGTCATTATTCATAACATGTGGTCGATTGGCAGTCTAGTAATACTAATAATGCTCATAATCAGTTCTTGCTCCTTGAACTCTCCTCGGCACCAAAAGGCATAAATATGCATCAGCATTTAAAAGCTGCATAAACATCCGTCAGTCACCAGCATTTTTAATTCACTCCACGTGGGTCCAGATGACGCAGGATGACATAACGTCCAATCAATGAACCTCTTGGTTCATTAGTAAAAAGTCAGTGTGGACAGTGTGATGCAAAACAGTAACTTTAATGAGGGTTTTATCAGACATGGTGTATATATCTGTATTCAGCAATAACACTGTACATTAAGATCCAAAAACAGTGCATTAATGCAGTAAACAACACACTCAAATTAATGCATTTGATAAAGTATCGTTTGCTGATGCTGAAGGCAGTAACATCTCCATGGCAGCACAATAAAGACGGTCGCGTGCTGCCACAGATCCACTTGGAGCCCATTAAACTGGCAACCGAGAGCAAAGATTCTATCAAATCAAATGAATATAAATTACATAAAATGAACCTCTTAACCTGTTACGTTAATATCAACAATAACAACACTTGCACAACAGGTGTCAATTGAGTGTTCCGAATCCCGAATCCTCCCCCTGACAGCCCAACAGCGTCATGTTTGGTTGAGATTGGGGTTTGCTCGGTTCAAGTTACGGTAAAAGCATTCAGAGTTGTGTATCCAAGCCAGAACACACACCCAGTTTCAGCTGGGATAATTGGGAGTTGAGCTAAACTGTGTCAGACAAATCCATGTCTTGCCTCCAGGTATACCTTGTGCCCTGCATTCCCTTAAAAGCCACTGGAAGGCAGACCAAACAATGACTGACATGTCTCCACTGTTCCACTGCTCTCGGAGAATATTAATAGAAATACCAGTGGTTGATGAGTGATGTCCAACCCTGCTCCAGTCATTATTCTTTGTCTTCTGCACGTAGGAGATACTCGGGACAAGGTTGTCAACACATAGGTTTCTCCCTTCTTTTCTTACTCCCTTCATTGTTGATACTTTTAGACAAAGCAATAGGAGATACGTAGCCATGAAACAGCTTCTTTTTTTAAGTGCAGCTGTAAAGGTGACTTGCTGACCAGAAAAGTGGTCACGCAAAACTTTCTTTCACCAACTACACAAAGAAAATGAGACAGTCCTGGTGAAACACAGCCACGGGGCTTTGGGTTGGAATAGCAGAGGGAATTGCACTTGAATCATGATGCTACCACTGGGGGCAATATATTCTACACATATTGACTTGAAGGGATATGACTGGCATTGTTTATTTGATGGTTTCATGATGGACAATAAAAAAAGTTGGGATTAGAATCAATGCAGAAAAAAACAGAATTATTATTTTTATTCCATGCATTCTTCTTACATACATTAACCACAATGCAACTTGGTTTGGTCAGACGTTCAGGTGTTTTGTGCTAGTACCGGCTAATGCTTCAAGCCGCTAGTATCAAGCAGAGATGAGGATACAGAGGTCTGGTAAAGTCACTTCTTTAACTCTACACCCCCACATTTTTTTTTTTCATTTCCAAACTTGTAGGCTTCTGTAGTGACATCACCTGAGGCATATTAGACTTCACACGGCTCCCTCTGGAGCCACAAAATGCTCTACACTCTTTCCCACATCTGCAGTAGTACTCCCAACACCTAACTTTACTATGTAAAAGCGGTTCTCCTTTAATCCGGGGCATTATCGTTTTCCCCAAATGTTCTTCAAACAGGAGAAAATAGCCCATCTGTTGGGGACTATTTTCAGCTGAGGATTTATACACTTTCTTTGGTGCCTCAGTGAGTGCTTACAGCAAGTGAGGGATTGAGGCAAAATAAACTCTCTTTGCTTTACTTGTCATGGAAAAGTGCGTTGCTATCAATAACATTAACATACATTAATAGCAGGACAGTATTCCATCCATCCTACAAAATAAGATCATGATGTTAATCCTTAATTTGTATCAAGTCTATCAAAGCTTCCATTTAGAGTCCTTATACCATAATTGTTGTTGTATCTGGTTGTCAGTCTTCAGGTGTATCATATAGTATGCAGTTAATGTGTTAATATTAAATATTAAAATATGCTGTTTTCCCAATAAGTGCTAGCTGTTAGCCATCTGGATTTATTGGCTCTCCCTTTCCCTGCAACATGCTGCAAAGGTTAAAAAAAGGTTAACAACGTTTATTGATGAGATCATGTGATTTGATACAGCAAGTGCAAGTCAAGGAGACGTCTTGTGGTGAAATTTCAATATTAGGCAGCAACAGGTCCCACATTTTACGACGTTCCCAGAGGCTCTTCAATCTGCAGAAGCTCTTCGCTCATATACTCTGGCTCAACTAAACAGGTTGATAGAGGGACAGGATGTGTGTTTTCATGGACAGGCCTCAAATTCAAAGACCTCATCCATTTATCGTCTAGATATCCATCTATGATGTTGGAAATCTTTTAGATAACAGTCAGCTATGCTTTCTGTATGCCAACACAAGCAACAGTGCCCAGCTGGCACTTCAGAACGAGACTTGACTCCTTGAGTGAGACTCTTTCTATAATGTCAGACACTTCTAATAAAAAGTGACAAAAACAAGCACCTTTAGAAGACATAAATGACAGATTGTCTCTAAAGGATTAAATTGCAGCCCATTTAGCTGCCTCCGTCTCCAGCGCTCTCACTCAATCCTGGACCATTTCAGCTAGACACACAAAATAATGTGGGAAAATAAAGGCCAGATTGAAAAATACCCTTTAATTCGCATCACAATTCAAAAAAAGAATAACAGAGTGTGCTTGAGTTGGAGAGCTGTGTCTTAATGTGTGTGCATAAGGAAACATGCCCTCAAAGCTGATCCAGAACCAACGTGCTATTAGACTAAGTCTGTCTGGGAGTCAATATGGATTATTTTTTACTGGGCTTGCTTACTTACAGCCACTATATGAGCTGACCTCATGCAGTAAATCATTTGGTAGTCTTTGCAAACTTCAACCAAATGCCAAGAATTATTTGCAGCGACTACTTGATCCAGGTCCGAACCGAACCCGCGGGTGCAGAAAGGACATGTCACCACCTACCGTTGCCGTATTAATTTTGGAATTATGTGATGTTTGGGCCGGTGATTTGTAGTCACGTCGAGCATTAAACCATTACGACATCAGTCGACGGTGAGTGCAACGTGCCACCTGTTCTGTCTGTGTAAAAACACAACTTGAAAAACTCTACCTGCCTCCGTATGACAAATGACCTCTCCCAGTTATTTGATTGCACATCGTTCTGTGTCTCTTTCAACAAGCCATTACCATGTTTCTCTTGGTTACCAAGAGGATATTCTGCACTGTTGAACACAGGCTCATCCAAAGATAACAGCACTTTGTAGCTGCTACGTAAAGGTGAGAAAGTCTTGAAGAAAAACATGAAATCACATAATTAGAGCTATAGGGAGTACAACAATATATTAAGCTTATTTGATACATAAGCCTGGTCCAAAGTCAACAAGATTAAAATAAAGATACGAGAAAGCAACCCTCATCCACAAAAGAGCATTTTAAAAAAACAATCGGGATCCAGCCGAGGCTTTTGCCATTTAAAATGTCCCACTTTAACAGCATACCAGAGAGAACATTCCACAGCATCCACATACCTAATGATAACAAATAGCCTATTATTACACACATATAAAGACACTAATGATCTGTCAAGAAGTAGACAGACATGCAATTAAATTTGCTGCCTAGCATTTTACTGCAGGCACAGCAGACAGTGTGGTTGTAGTCCGGGGCTATCCAGTCTGCATCGGGGCGCTGCTGTGTTTCCTCTCACTGAACCATGTCGGTGGTTAGCCTCTAAATGCCGCCATGGCAACAAAAGTGGCGCTAACCTGATCCTGTAGCCGGTTAACGAGATCGTAATGAACAACGACTCGAGGATCAGCAAGAGGAAGTCAGCAAGTCATTACTAATGGGAGGAATGTTGTCATCAAAGTGATAGAGAGATGTGGCACGCAGAGGGAGTTTGTGTGCACATCTGTATACAGTAAATATGAAACTACAGCCAGAGGCCAGTTAGCTTAGCTTAGCGAAACGTCTGGAAACAGCTATCTTGGCTCTCAGAGAAGGCAACAGCATCTGCTCACCAGAACCTCTAAAGCTTCAGTACAATAACTAAAGAGTTAGGACAAAGGTTATTGCTACTTCTTGGTCGAGAGCAGTGCCATCTCCCTGTTTCTAGTGTTTATGCTAAGCTAAGCTAAGTGGTTGCTGGGTTTTGCTTCATATTTACCACATGAGAGTGGTATCAATATTCTAATGGAAGTCTCAACAATAAAAAGCTAACAAGCGTACTCCCCAAAACCATATTCCTTTATGCTTGATTTTCAATTGGACAAACAATGTGGTTCCAATAGAGGCAACAAATCTGCTGACGCTTGTTAAGTGGCCCTCAGCTTCAAAGTTTTACATTCTCGGTAAACCTCTAGCATCAGTTTTAGGATGTGCCATTTTCCACTCGTTACATGCATATTGTCTTTTCAAAGTAAACTTTCGTATTAGCTACTTTTAGGCAACAAAATCACTTAGTTCGGTTTCGTAAAAGAGCATAGTTGACGTCGGGGTCAGGTGGAGTTAAATTAAAGCGAAGTCCGTGAGACTGGGTTGATAATGGAACTGGTATTCACTGTAAAACCTTTTTCTTTTGCTCTAAATCAAACATAAAAACCTACATGACAATAAGTACAATAACCGTTGTCAGTGTCAGTGATCAGCCCTTTTAGCTTTAGGCCTGACCTACACTTTGCCTCGTGCTGTATAACCAGACAAGCTGTCATGTGGCCATTGTTTCGTGGATCCTTCCTAAGAGCGCCCTCTAAAAGCTTGGGTGACACAGAAACTGAATAGCCACAGTGCTTTCCAGACAGCACCAGCCTTTGTTAGGGTGAGAAAACTTTAAGATCCCTATGGATCGAGCTTCTTGGCCACATATTCTCCCTCTGTACGTGACAGACACACCGGGCCAAAAAGGCCAGTGGAGACAGAGTGCTGAGAAAAAGAAAGGCGAGAGCTGGAACGAGGTAGAGCGACGACAGATTGGGAAATGAGGATGGAGGAGAGACAGTCTGGAATCGGATTCTTTAAGCATGTAGAGTCTGTGGCATTTAAAAAGAGTAACAACATACTCATGAACATATGCAGGATGCGCACACACCCTTGGCGTAGCTTCATTTGGCTTTTTTTGTTTTGTTTTTCATCTTGGAATCCCATGCCAGGAGACCCTGTCATGCCCCCAACCTACGAGCACCCACATCTATAATTAGCTTAACGGCACACCTACTTACCACCCACGTAACAAGAACAAATGATCCAGCATAATTGCACATTGGACATGTTCAAACAAAGACCTCCAGGTTCTTTTCTCATGAGGTAGGGCATTTCTGTATCCACAGCCAGGCAGAAGTTCCACAAGGCAATGCAGCAGACCAGCTGGACACACCCTGCCTTACAGATACAGGTACAGGGAGGGGGAAGACAAGAGTGCAATAAAAGACACTTGTTGGTCCTGAGATGAGATTATAATGAGGTGAGAAAGACCAGAGCGGAGGCGGAGACGAGAAAGTGAAAGACAAGAAGGAAGGTATGAAACCGAAATCTGAAGAGAAGTGTGGAGACAGATTTAATGATAATTTAAAAACAAAAATGTAATGACAGACTAATAAGGGGCCAGTCAAGAGTTTCTATCAAGACATAAATAATTAATATTTGCTGAAGACACTTTTTTTTCTACTTTAATTATCGACAGACATTACAAAAACATAAAATGCTTTTATAAAAATGACCTATCCCCTTTAAAATACCCCAAATAAACAGGCAAGGCAGTGTTAGAAGTACTGGAATGCATTTATTTGTTTGTATTAAACATTCAGTGTGTAGGATTTGGCAGCATCGAGCTACGTGGTTGCCAAATGCAACCAGCTGAAACCTCAGTGAGCCAAGCATGTAGGATTATCTGGAGCCGGGTCCGTCCGTTGAGGGCATGACGGTGCAACACGGTGCACTCTGGGAAGAGGCCCCGCTGCAGAGTTAGATATAAAAGTCTTATACTAAGGTCACGAAACCGTGTTTCTTATTTTCAGGTGATTATACACTGAAGAAAACATACTCATTCATATTACATTACAGTATAATAGATCCCCCTAAATCCTAAATGATTTATGTCCAATGTCATGCCATGTGATCATCTGTCATGTATCATTTTTACACAAACAGTATTCCCTTGTGTGTCTTATCATGGTTTTAATCACATTCCACATGATATGGAACAAAACACGCTTATTCATCTGCCTCTTTTATTCTGAAATGATCCAGGATTTTGCGGAATTCTGTCTGGGATTCCTCCACATCCCAGACTAGATCAGGTCTGGGATCAAATACACACCTGCAACCAAGTTTAGTCTTTTTATGAAATTTATTGTAAAATATATACCAGCTTCATCCATTAATTGACAGGCAAGTGATTCATTTTTGCTAATCCTTCTCTTTTTGCCTTTCCTGCAGTACATTTGACTTTCGTGAGAAAACAGTGTGACAACTAAAAAAAAACCTCCAGTTCACACATAATGGTGATAAAACCTTTTCATGCTACTTCTCATATAGCCACACTATATTGGCTTTTCACAGTGAATTGCCAATATAGGAAGGTAAACTGCTGTGCACTCGCATTGTAAACCGATTGAGGGTAAAATGCCACAGAGAGTTAAGATAATGACATTTAAGCCGGGGGTCATTATATTCAGGAAGTTGTAAGTTACTACATCTGCCCCTGGTCACATCATCAGCCCCTCTGTGCTCTCGGCTCGTGACATCTGTTACTAATGCTCAGCAAAGCATATGGGAAACTTTGATGAAACTGAAAGATTTGGATTCATTCAGAATAAAACAGCCAACATCTCTAATTGACTTTTAAGATGGTTAAATCTCCTGACAGAAATCACGCTGATGCATCGGAAAAATCTCCACACTGCCACAGTTGACTGTTAGCCGATTCCAAGTTTGCATGCTTATTGGACGGCGGTTTATCCATCCGGCAACAATCTGATTGTGCAACCATATTTGTCAAAGGGGGGGTTCTTGTGCCCAGAGCCAATGATAACACAGCTAGGATAGTGCATACAAAGCTATTAGATGGACATTTTGTGAGTTCAAAAAACACACTTCACTCCAACTGCTGTGATACCGGTCTTGTTGCCTGCGGTTGCTAAGTGACAATCTCTCATCTTGACCAGCATTTATCAAAAGAATGAAACGGCGAATGCATGCGTGTGACCCCGAGTTCAAAGGTTGACTGCAGTGCATTGCTTAAAGAGCTAAACAACATAGAAGCAGGCTCCAGACAATGAGAGGGGTCCGGTCGTGGCCCCCGCAGTACCCGGTCTGGGTCTGTTGAAACAACGGCCTCAAATGCAGTAAATATTGACTTTGCTAAGCCACTGTTTACCTTCGAGGCTTCTTGGAGAAACTACACCGCAATTCATGTATGATTCAAGCCAATCTTGCTGTTTTTTTGTTGTTTTTTTTGCTTTTTACAATCGGAGTGTAACATCATAGTGTATTTTCGACTGTTTGTATGAAGAAGTCCTCCCAACAAAGCTGTAATTGCACCGCACGGGAGTCGTTTGGGACATGCAAGGATTTGCAATCTGCGTGCAAAGGATGTTGAAGAGAGAGAGAGAGAGACAGTTTTCCATTGTGCCTCTCTCAGTGTAAACCCAGACTCACCAAGTGGCTGACGCCTCCAGAACAGATAGCGGTGCAGCTTGCCAAAACGCCAGCTCAGCATTATTATCCTAATGTCTGCTCGCTGCTCGGATGCTGTCATGTTTGTGCATCTAGCACGCTGCAATGACAACATTTAATCAGAGCCTCATTGTTTCCGAAGGTGGATCGACTTTGCGAGGGGAAGAGACGGAGAGAATAACTCATAAACTGAGTCTTGACACGGAATACAAAATGTTCTTGAAAGACTATAACACACGTTTTACTTGGTGGTAAACACATTCAGTGAACCTTGGGTTGTTATTCACCTGTCAACTTGAACAAAGACAAAAATAACACATCAGAGAAGTGACGCTTCACTTTGTTTCATTCGTTTACATTATTAGCACGCGAGTGCGGAGGTGGTTCTCTCACCTCTGGGCTATTGCAAAACCGATTCATTGTCTTTATTTGTAACGTGAGCGTTCCCTGTGTTGCATAATATATTTGGTAAGATTTGATTTGAAGCGGCGTGCAGAAGACACGGCAGCTATCACGAGCATGAAGGAGGCTTTGTGAACGTTAATGGCTGTTTCAATTGCGCAATGATGTCATTTTTAATGCACAGTTGGCGCTGTTTGAGATGTCGTTATGACAACTTGGCATTAACCAAGACAACATAACATGCTACAGCAGGCCCAGCTACCAAACCTAAAGAAAGGCTTCATGTAACATTACAATGCAATTTAGTGATTTTCTGAAAGCGTGACTAATGTTTTCTACAGTACAGCAGGTACCATAGATACCAGGAACCAGGGCTCGTTTCCCTGATATTGCCACATTGTATAAATTTGTGTTGAAATCGGCAGGAGAGCTAATACAGTTAGCTGTTAGCAGCCGATGGGCGGCACAATCCTGCTTAAGGAGTAACAACTGCAGAGCAGCTATGGGTGCTCATGATGCGCTCTATGTGTATTTAGAAATAATTAGGATTTGGCTGAAGGTAAATTTGTAATGTAATGTTATGTGTTCAAATGTAATCTTGTAAAATGTAGTTTTTGGCAAAAACTTGAGGTGGATAGAAATGAATAATACATTTGCAAAAATCATGCAAAGTTAATTAAGGAAATAAAGGAACTTTTGTATTTAGGACAATTTATTTTTAAGTTAAGGAAATAATTGTTTTCTTTTTATTATGGTATTGAATTGAGAATCGTGGGATTTTACTGGAATTGGTAATGACTGCTAAATGTCTGGTCTTTTTACAGCTCTACTGTCATAAGTTACTGGTTTTGACATTGCTTCAATGATTACAATGATGCCATATTTTAATTTTGGCCAAAAACATAAATTTTTGCTTATGTAACTAGCATATCAAGCTAAAAATACGTGCGCAAATATCCCATGAATTTAATGATTGACATCCTCACATGTCAAAGTCTCAACTTGAAATCGATGGTGGGACTGTTGAACAGGCAGCAGAACTTTATATTTAATCTACTTTATGATGACACTGAGCTGCCATCTTCAGGAGAAGGAAATGGGAGTTTTTGCTCCCTCTTGTGCACAATGAGTCAAACATTGCACAAGCATTGCTGCAAAATCCATAAATCTTGTCACAATTGGTTAGAGCAATTACGGAGCATTTACACAATGGAGACCTATGTCTGAATGTCAAGAATCCACTACTTTAACAGATAGACAAAGCTAGCTATTGGATGTGTTCCAGGTCTGAAGGGAGCTGATGAGAGGTGCTTAGATGTGAATTCTTCCCTTTCTCCCAGCGGAGGTCATACAGTGTATTTAAATGGATGGCTGCTCTTCATCATATTGAAATACCATTAGTATGAAGGACTGATTTGCTTTGTCAAGGATGCCGTGTCATGGTGTGATAAACGAGTACAAAGACTTCATAAATACCCTGGGAGAACAGCACTGGGGCTGGGACAAACGCCCAGGATCCACTTAGAGTAACGGGAAGATTTATGGTCCACAAATGGAGAGGAGAAGATAAAAGCTGTGGAGAGAGTGCAAGATGGAGGATGAGAGGGAAAAGAGAGTGATGATTTTTCCTTTTTAAAGTAGAATACATAGAGCTGTGTGATATAATACAATGAGGTATGAAAGGATGTCATGCTCATTTCTTAAAGTCACTATATGGCTGGCAAATCATCTTCTGTAGCACCTTTTACCCCACAGTCTCAAACAAAGTCAAAGAATTGAAGAGGAAAGTGTGAATAACCTCATAAGATATGTAATCGCAGGTCAAAAGTTTTAAAACAAAAAATAGCATTGGGGCTATTGTGAGACAGCTACTGTAGTCATAGCTGTAGCCTGTTGCCGGAACCGATGTGAGACATCACTAAAGGATGTTACGTCTCGATCAAACTGCGAATGACCTTCCCACCCACCACAGATGTACCGTCCGTATTTAGTCCAGTTTACTACTGACCTTGGAACAGTTTGACAAAATTAAAAGCATGCAGTACTAAGAACGATAAAGGTGTAATTTGTTCCACATTCGCAACGAGCTCGGAGAGTGAGGGAATCAAGCACAGGCTGTACACACCCACACATTAGCCCTGGCCATGCCAGTCACAGATGAAAACCTCTCGCTTCAGTTATCTTCCAGAAAAACCTTGACCTGACAAAAAGCATGCACACACACACACACACACACACACACACACACACACACACACACACACACACACACAAAACCACTTTTCCTTGAACTCATGATGTTTTCCATCAAGATGTGAAGCGGGACTAAAAAAAGGAGACTACCACAGTGCTCAGAGATCTGACAAACTCAATGCTGTACAATTCAATTAAGGATTCCTTCTTAAAAAACAGCATCCCACCTCCTAAGGAGGATGCTGTAAATGTATTCATGATGCACAATGAAACTGTGACAGTGGATGGTATTTACGTCCTGATGGTTTTTCACTTTATAGGTTGCCAGGGGGATTGTGGGACGGCGTTATCTCCTCTTTTTGTAAAGGACTGTCCAGTGTTCCCGTTGCTAGAGGAGATTAGAAAAGAAATACTGAAACAGACTTGGTCCTCTCCTTTCAGGAAGAAGCCAAGCCGAGTGGAGGTCATCATCGAGCGGAGCCTCACCTGGTCTGCCGGACTGGGAAGCCTTTAAAGCCTGCCTTTATGCTTAAATAGCACTCATGCTTTGTCTGGTGAGAATTCTCAGTTACTGCATTGCTTTTAAATTTATGCTTCTAAAAGTGCAGCTTGTCTATGATTGGATACTTGATGCTTCAGCGCTGGTTATGTTATGTGTGCGGCTTAAAGTGTTAAGTGCATGAAACTCCCAAGAAAACATACATGGTATCTAAATCCTCCAAACTGCAATGCTTCCCATGCCGCTTGCAAACATATGCATGTTCCACACTTTCTAAGCCCGCTTTGTTTCCCATCCTAAATCAAAATAAACCCCTCTGCCCTTGCAGTAAATCTCACAGTACCTAGCAAACCCCGGCCATGCAATAGGGAGCACGGCCTCTGTAACAAAAATAAAAATAAAAATTAATTTTCTCATGACCCTGTCTTCATCTTTTTTTCTCCCTTGTACAAATCAGCACAGTATGAGGGGAGGAGTAATGAGAGAATGGGGGAAAGAGTGACAGAAAGAAAAGACTTTTAGGGTGTAAATGGGTTTCACATTTTCATTTTCAATGTGAGTCATAGCTCATTAGACAAATGATATCAAGTGTTCTTTTTTTCCTTTCTTGGAGGTGAAACAGAGAGTGGTAACATGAGGAACAAGGTGTCTCATGGCCAAATGGATGTGTGGGTTGGAAGACTTTTCCAGGAATCAGGTTCTGTGATTCAGTGTGGGAATGTTGAATACCTTTTTTATTGCTCTTTGAGAGAAAAAAAATAATTTAGGTGCTTAATAGCTTTTGATGCTTTTTGGTGTTCTTTTCCCTGCCTTCTTCCCTTGCCCAAAAATCCTTGTGCAACTCTGACTTCACCTTTCCTGGAATGTCACAGCCCACACCTCTCCTTCTGTCACTGGTCTCTCTCTCCCTCAGCTTCATACTGGGAGGGATTCCCACACCTGACCTCACATGGCTTCGTTTTAGCCACTTTAGTGGGCTCTTTCCTTCGCTCCTTGGCCTTAGATCCCCCCTTAGTTCCTGGCACACTGGGTCTCTTTGCCTGGCCAGAAAATGGCGAAATGGAAGAGCTTCAGGTTAGAACACGTTCTGTAACCAGGCTGATACGAAAAATTCACCTATATCTAAATTATGAGTCAAACCAGGCAGGTACATTGTCTGATTTCTGACATAATTCTATGATTCTGGTGCCCAGGGCCAAATTAAGGTCTATTGCCTCTCAATGGTTCTCAACATGGCGACAGCTGAGTCAGCTGCAAATAGTGACAATATGAGTGCATCTGACCCAAGCAGTAACCTTACTGAATCTGCCCTTAACAAAGTTAGCTACCATAATAGCAGTAATTGGTAGTGCGCTAGCGATGCTGTGGTAGCAATCTGTCAATCAGAAGGTGGCCATGCCCGAAAGAATACCCTGCTTTATCATCTATTTGTTTTTATTTATTTCTCTAAATGGGACCATACCTTACAAAGTGAACATCATGCTGTATTGAACAAGACTCTAAACCAGCACAGTGGAATCGCTGGAAGGCAAACAGCAAGCCCGGCTTTGTTATCTCGGCAGAGAGAAACTCTGATCACAACACACACAGAGGGAGTGCGACTTCATCCTCTGCCTCAGGTAGTCATTAGTCCACTATGTCTTTACATAGCTATTGTTTGTTGCGATATTCATGCTCAGAATGTCGTATAGAGGACCTTTAAAGATCAGATGAGGCCGCGAGGAGCAAGGTTAAACAGAGACGAGGACTGTGAGAGTGTTTTGAAACTTCGACAGTGTTGGTACGTTCTGTTTTTCCTCAGGCAGAACACATTCATTTTCAAGGAAAGAGGCACAGATGCCTCCCAAATAAATGTGTGTGTGTGTGTGTGTGTGCTGGAATCCCTCCATAAATATATTGCCACCACAGATATCATGAACAAATATTTTGATTGGGACATCAAAATATGGAAAACGTGGCAATGTTTTTTTCTGCATCCAGCCAGAGTTTAATTTAGCACGGTCTAATTTCCCTCAGGGCCGTGGGACACGTTCCTTGCACTTCGATGAATTGTGTGGCTCTGGGCTCGACGACTGTTTAAGCAACTCCAGATCTGGTCGAGTGAGAATGCACACATGCAATGTGCCGTAAATTGTTACAAGCCACTAATTTTGATTGCATTTCATCGTTTTTTTTTTTTTTTTCTCAGTTGAAGCTGAACCCAAACCTGCTCTGTGGCCAACAAAAGCTAGCAAACACAACTGCAGGAGCAGCTGCGTGAGTGAAAAAGGGCCAGTTTGGAGTCTGTGGTTGAACGTAGACGCTGCTGTGAACGGTTCAGTGTGGGCAGCAGTAAAAATAAGTTTGTAATATATATGTGATAGGGGATCACACACCACGCTGTTGGGAAAATCATATAACCTCTCCATGGTGCTGGGTAACATTTTAAAGGTACCCTGAAGTAACAAGCGGATCCTTATTGGGTTTGTACCACGGGCATGGGAATGTGCGATCATTCTCACCAACAATTTCATGATATTCCATTGAGAGTTTTCTGTGGTCACAAATCAAGAAACGCTAACAAATGCAGGAAAGGAGCTAGCTGGCGAAAACATGGATGTAAACAATGTATTAAAATGTTGCCACATCGTCATTATGTTATTATGATAAAGGCCTCAAGGATACACACAGTACATTTTTGTGATGAATACTAAATGTAAACATAACTTGTGATTCACAGGATACCTTTTATTTCTCTTGTTATTATTGTGTGACTGACACTAATCCCCCCCATGACATGGCACTACACAAAAACCTAGACACTGTTGTATCGACCAGGCTAGTTAAAATCCTTTCTCAACATCATCTTCGTAGCCAAGTGACAATGTATCAAACCCAACATCCAAAAATCTGGATGTCTCAGAACTCCGAAATAAGCTTCCTTCCTCCCAAACACCTTACGTCACATCACCTCTCGGTGAGCAAGACCTCATTTGTTTGTACGGGGAAAGCCCCATCGAGATCGAGCGAGGAGGCCCGCGGCCATCTGCCTATGATTACGGCTCGGGAACAACATTACAACAATGGCCACTTGGGCACGGCAAAAAAGCAGGGGAGAGCCCAGTAATGATCACACACAACAATTACTGGGGAACCAAATCCCCCAAGTCGGCTGTTTGTAGCAGTGAAACCCAGAGATTTGGCAAGCCGGTGGTTGTGAGGCGTCCAACATGCAGCTGAAGCCAACCAGCACACTCCCGATCAGATCAGCGCCATGTGTGGTGTCACGCACGGGCCCTAGTCAAAGCCATGTATAGAGATCGATTGTGTATATGTAGAGATATGTTGTATGACAAAAGGAATAACAAACTTTGCATGACCCATTGTTGTTTTTCTATAACTTGATGTTTAGAAGAAAAAGTACAGCTCTGATGTCAACAGTTGGTCAGGTTTGTCTTGGCAAATATCGGATGGATTGTTGTGAAACCGTACAAATCTTTATGGTATCCAGATGATTAATCCAACGACTTTGGCAATCCCCTGATTTTCTTTTTTGTGTAGTGGCTCAATAAGGTCGAAATATCCACTCTAGAACATTGTTGATAAGTAAAAAGTATTTTGAGCCGCATCAGCTACTATGTTAGCATGCTAGGATAGCATTAGCATGCTAGTATGCCTACTTGGTTTAGAGAGTGAACACTGTTACAACTGAGACTATTTAGAACATTAAAGAGGGGTTGACACGCAAAAATTCCTATGTATTTCTATTGTATTTTTAGTAGGTTGTTAGTGGTATTACAGAATACATTACTTATCCCATTTAAGGACAGTA
Source organism: Eutrigla gurnardus (assembly GCF_963514095.1). NCBI lineage: Eukaryota > Metazoa > Chordata > Actinopteri > Perciformes > Triglidae > Eutrigla > Eutrigla gurnardus. The sequence continues at coordinate 22,247,333 of NC_139926.1, forward strand.
AGTATACACAACATTCTGTACATTTTACCCAACACTGCCATAATGTAGTTCATAGTATAGTGTATCGTCAACAAGTATCAAAGACAGAACAGTGGTTTCACTTTTATGTTAAATGTGTAGTTTTGAGACTCGAAGTAAACATGACTGATTGAAATGTCTGCTTTCTAGAAGACTCTGAGCTTCATACAGAATATACTTTGCTGGATGCTTTTTTTGATGAAGCAAACATGACTCATCGTGCCTATAGAAGACTTTTACAATTGCACACTCAGGCAGGGTTTGGTTCCCATCGAGTTTACACTTTGGTCAAGAGAAACCTAACAAGCGGTTTGAAAAACTTGTTTTTTGTTTTCATGACCTTCCGTGGTTGAAGCTCGTGCATCACTGCAGTGATGTAAAAGTGTACTCTAGGGTGTGTCGGTGCTCGATGACATCACCATTGGATTTCTTTTTTTTCAGAGATGTAGCAAATTTAGAGCATTCAACCAGACACCAGCATTTACCGTTTGCAGCATTTTTAGGTTGCCTGTTAGTTCTAGGTTAATAAATGAATATTTAAGTAAACCCCGATGGCAACTTGTTTTAAGATGAAGCAGAGCTTTCAGTGTGATTTGAACAACATTTAATGTGGAAGCCACCCTGGTAGGAGAAACCTGAAGCTGGAGAAAACAAAAAGATAAAATACTGTTCACTACTCACAAAAAAGTGATTAAACTTCATGATATTTACTCTTACGATACATTCACCTCTTCCAATTTCTGCAGGGCGTCAGTATGTTAATGTGCACGCATAATTCCAGTGTGGAAATGTTTATGTTTGTGTGTAATAAGCTGGTGTCCTTTTCAGCATCGGTGAACACAAGCTGCTCCCTCGGTAACAGATACCCTAAAGATCATCACTGGATACATTCCACTGAGCCCATTAAAACCGACTTGTGTAAGAGCGCCTTGGCATACAACAATACTTATTTGAATGGGTAGACAGGATTAAATGCCCCGATGCTTTGGTATGTCTGTAAGCACACACATACCCCAATATAGCAAAGGAGGGACTTCCCCACAAATGCAACGTTCTCACACTTAAAATAAATGTGTACACGTCATGCTGCCGGGGGAAAAGACAGAAACCCTATCAGCCGAACGCACTACATGTGTGTCAATGCAAAAATATGGCTCAAGATAAGGTGAACCACGTTAACATATGTACCGTAAATACTTCAGAGTATATCAACTGTATAGATCATTTATGTGTGCTTTTATAAACCCAGGATAGGATTTCGTTAATGGTTTTCCTTATTTTAACTGACAGCATGTCGACTTAAATAACTCAGGTCTTGCCAAGCAGCCTGCATCTGGATTTGATTTAATGAGCAATGCAGGAGATATGATTTAGGCAGTATTTTGACATCTGACCTATATGCGATTTCACCCTCACTGATCATCTACAGATTATAACTGCTATTTTTATGAGACTCCAACTTCCCCAGTATTTCTGTGGAAATGACCAACTTCTAATATTGTGCTTCATAATGTGTCAGCTTGCCAATATGTATCACTGTGTGTTAATAGGTGAAACATTGTTGACGACTCTTTAGACCAGTAGTTCCCACATGGTTTAAGCTTGAGTGGCTCTGAATGTTCCCACACAAACAGGTCCCACATGCCAAACAGTCCTGACAGCTGTCCTACTCGTCAATCGATTCCAAAATGAAAACTAAAATAGAAGCATTAGCAAGAGAGAATTCGGACCCATAGAAACATGGAAAACATGCATATAAGCATTGAAAGAGCAAATTGCTGAGTAATATGAAATGTTCAAGCATGTAGATTCCCCCCTACCTTTTCCAGCTTTGTTATCAGTTGAGTGCTGTGTCATTCACTTGTTCAGTCTCTGCTGATAAGCTGCTATTTGTAGCACCGCAAATGCTCCTTTAAAATGAAGGGCCCTTACAATCAGAAGTATTTGGATTTATTGTTAAGTTGATTCAAACGCTCACTCAGACTTGACCAACTGTGCACACAACTTCCCACCAGCTGCTTTTGAAAGATTTTCTTGCCATATATAAAAAACGGGAAGCAGAGAGTAAATGTATCATTACAACAGTTAAGTAGTTCCACTACAAATAAGTAGCTTCCCTCTGATGTGCTAATGTTTTGCAGTGTTTAATGTACATAGAGTATCAAAGGATGGAGCTATACAGCCTACACACACAGGATACATCATGTCCGATGGAGTGCTATAGAATACATGGATGTGATCTATCTTGTAATCTAAAATGAAGTTTTTTTCCCCCCTTTTGTTATTTCCTCTCCCACTGATGGTTGTCTATAGGGATAGTTTTACATTGTTTGACATTTCCCTAATCCTCGTGAAAGGCTCCACGTCAGAGACGCTGTGGGTGCCTACTTGAGCCGGACTCTCGCTGACACACACCTTGGCACTGCGGAACAAGAGTCCATTCTCTTTCACTGCAGACCATGAAGTAAATACATGAGCGGTGTAACAGAAACAGCTTCAGATGATGAATTGCCGCGAGTTCATTGGTTAAGACTCTGACTTCATGGCGGAGTGAGTGACATTTCCTAAGAGCTAAGCTTTTCAGCTTGTCTCAGGGCTTGCAATAGCCACCCACAAATGCCACTTGAAACCCAAGCCAGCAGTTTCTATCAAACAATGAGTCAGGCGTACAAAGAACACATAATCCTACTCGTGAAATAAAACATTTTGCTATTGAATGTTTCCAAATCGTGTTGTAATGTAATAGTAAACTTAAACAATTAAAAGTCTCTGTATGAGTTCTGTTCTCTAAAGATCTAAAAATATAGATTTATAGCAAAGAAAAGCTTGAATTACAAAATGTGTATTAATATAATTTCAATTACATCAATATGAATGACCAATTAAAACAAATTATAATAATTATTTCAGTTTTTCATCGCAGTAAATTGTATAGTTTAGCACATTATAATATTAAATCCACAAATTGAAAGAAAAGCAAAGAACTGCTCTGAATGTTTTTTTCCTCTTCTCATTACTGGCTTCAGTAAGACTTTGATTGCTCATCCGATCACCTGCCAAGTCATTTCTTTATACTGAATTTCCAAACAGTTTCTCAGAATATTAATCAGCAACTATTTTGATGATCCATGATTCAGTTATTATTTCCAGATAGAATGCCAAACAATCCATTCCAACTTCTTAATTTTGAGAATTTGCATTTTTTCTTAAAGTATTCAATATGATCTTCTCTTATTATTTTAACCAAACAATTTTGCCAAGAAAATAATCTACTGATTAATCAATAAAAAGCCTTAGAAGATGCTACCTGTTGTGTCAGAAATGTGCGATGTTTACTGAGACGCCCCCTGATGGCCATTAAGTTTAAGACACTTCCACATTGGCTTCACTTTGCAGAACTGGATGTTGCTGCCTGGGTTGTTCTGAAGGTAAATTGATGAACCACTGAATGTTCTAGAATTGGGAGTAATCCTAATTTTTGTACTGTTTGTGATGGGTGTGTAACACCTGGTACCATTCCTCTCTTTTATTTCCAGACATGAACTGTTTTTCCTCAAAGGAAAAAAGAAAGAAAGGGTACGTGTGTGGAGGGATGTGAGCATATGAGCCTAATAGCATTCTCACATTCACTTTTGGCTGCAGTAGCTCATGTTAGAAAAAGGAAGCAATTCAGCCGTGGAGCAGCTCTTATGGCCTTTAGCTGCACATCTCTGCAAGCTCTCACATAGAACAGTCCAGTCTGTGTTTGTGCGTATAACAGCTACTGTGTTTGTGCGCATGCATATCCACACAGTATATCCAATGTTTCATATAATATATTAGCCTTTGATCAGTAAATTAATTATTTGAAGTAATTCAAATTCAGGCTAAATGGCTTTAGATGTTTTTGTAGCAATGCAGATTGACTCAGAAATCTACTTCCAGTCTATTTATTGCCCAGTAGACAGAGAAATATTTCACATGTCCTCTGAGTGCAGTCTAACTCACACTGACAGATATTCCACCGCTTATGGACTATGACATCATTGCAAAATGAATAATAAATAGGTAAGATGGAGACACAGACACAGTGCTGCAGAAATATGGCAGTGTTGAAGACAGTGGGTCGTTAACATTTATTAGCTTTACTTTTTACTGGTCATCATATTGAGTCTGAGTAGATGAGTATATCTTTTCTCCAAATAAAATTCTAAATATATGAATGGAAAACATGAATTAATAGCTGTAAAGCAGAAGAACAAAGCCAAACTATTATCTTAGTGATATACAGTTGCTTGACAAACAACATCTCATTTACATGAGTCCTCTTTGTTTTCTATTTTAATTCAAAACGCCTTTTATACAAATGCCATTATAATCTAAGAAGCATTTTTTTTTATATAATTGAAGATTCATGCATCATTTTTAGAGGCTTGTTCGTCAAAGTCAATATTTCCGTATTGTGTGGTTAAAGAACTGGTTCTCAGGCTTCTTCCTGATCAACTGGAATCCCAGGAATCAGCATTCCACAATACACTTAGTCACTCATTATTATTTATAATGTTCAAATTAAGATACAAATTATGTTCTTGTACACAACACTGCTTCAGTGGACAGCTGAGACAAAACATAAAGTAAGGAGGTTCTGGGGCAAACAATTATGTGACAAATAGCATTAGTCATCTCTTTTACTCTGAAGTCATGCTTTATGTTGAAACATTAGCTGCTGCTAAAATGCAACATAATTCATATTTATGTGCACTATTTATGTATCTGCATACATTTAATGGGATAGAGAAAAAAGAAATGGGGGAAAACGATGATATATAATGGAAGGATTTTAGCACTTTTTCAGAGAAAAAACTTTCCCCAGCACGACCCTGGGTTCGAATCACACAAGCATGGTTCTGTGCGTCAAAACAAGCAGATTCTGAAAAGGAGAATCAAAGTAGGTATGTGCAAAGAGAAGAATGGCACCATTGTGTGCGACTGGTTGCAGAGTGCAGATTCTTGTTAACCTTTGGAATCTGGCACAGTATCACGCTGGCAGGAACACAAGGGTTGGCACCTGCCTTTTGATATGCCACGACAAGGGGGAACGTGGACAACCGTGTGTCTCATGCACTTGTCACACACACACACACACACACACACACACACACACGTTAAAAAAATCTGTTGTGTTATATGCAATGTAAACTTGGAGGTTTATGTTTTTCATTCAAGGGAATGTAAGATTATTTTTCTATTGAAGAGACTGCAAAAAATGTTGTTAGATGTAGATGTTCGTATGATTTCAAACAAATAGTAAGCTGCCAGTTTATTAAAGAAATATTATATAATATTATGTCAATGTTGACATCACACCAACTAGACATTATTTCAAATATTGCCTGGGTGCAGAACCATTTTTAGTTGCTCTGCAATATGACCCAAGTTTTGTCTGTGTATCCTGTGATATATATGTTTCTAGTGTGCAGAAGGATTTCATGATCTACTAAGTTAAAAGCAGTACTAGAGCCTCAGGGTGACTGTTTTGTCTGTCTGCCACAAGTGTCCAGGCCTGCTCATTTTATCATTTACTGACCTGAGACAACCCTCCACTGTTCTAATTGGTTACCAACCTAAGAATGGGAACAATCCTCTACACCACGGTTGCTCCCTTGTATTCTTACTTTTGTTGCTTTTGCCTTGATATTGTGCCAGTTCCCCTTATAAAACTTCCTCTGGCTCCATTCCAAACTCTCTCAAAATACCCTCAAATGGCCCCTGGCAGAGTGCATTACTGGCTCATCCGAGAACTGCAGGTGTTCCCGCTGGTTGTGCCCATGTCCTCACCCCCTTCCGCCCCCTAAATGGGCATTTGCCAGAAGATTCACACACCCAGGGGGTCTGCATTAGAGTGGTTGCACTTGGGCCAGGAATTGGACTCCGGGAGGCGGGGTGCTCTATTTTGAGGCCAAAATCACAGCACTGTAGCATTGTGGCTATCATCTGGTAACAATGACACAGCAGAACCAATCGACATCAGTAGGAACTTAGACACAGCTGCAGCTACAAGCCCACAATGACACAGCATGGCACTCATCGGGGGGACATTATGCTACTCATGCAGAGGCTTTTTCCTGAAAAACGTGGATATGCACTGCAAGTAATACATAGTGCACACATGTACTTCAACATTTAGTTGTTGTTTGCATGACAATGGGCCAAAGTTGAAGGTATTAAATTTGAACTTCAGAGCACGTCTATTGCCTCCACACATCTCTCAACATGGTGACGGCTGAGCCAGCTAGCAGCTAACGGTGCAAATAGTTTGACAACAAAGTCAACCTGAGGGTTTGAACTACACTTCCACAACGACGTTATCACCGGGATCCTCCTATATTAGCGCAGTGCAGAGCGCTGACAGTTAGCTAGCCAGTTCTCTCATGCACTAACATGAGCTAAAGGTCCACGTTGCTAGCCTGGCTATGTACACGAAGCACAAAAAAGCTCAGATTAAACACAGAGGGAGATATATTCATCCTCTGCTCTGGTCGATATTAAGCCAATATATCGTTACATAGAAAATAGTTACAACACAATGAGCAACGTGAAAAGCAACCAATGTTGTGTAAAGATAGAGTTGTGTGTGCTGTAATGGCAGTAAGTCAGTTTGTAATTGGAGAGTTCTCTGTCTACTTGTGAGTGAAAGCACGTGTACAGCACACACACATGCATATTAAAACTTGAATGCAAAATGTCTGTTGGGTTCCAAGGCTTGTTCGGCATGCCAAGTGACAGTTGGCGGAGTCCTCGTTCTACAAAAGTTCATGTACCATCTTGACATAAAATGGAAGCTCCACCACCACCACCACCACCACCCCCCATTCCACCGCAAACAACCTCAGTGATGTGCTGACTGGCAGGCACGTACTGGACCCGAGTCTGCATTGATCATCATCATTTCTGTTTTTCACCCAGTTCTCTGTC